>NC_143450.1:6395000-7020000 GCF_987193195.1 Phasianus colchicus
TCATTGATTCACACCACTATGGCAAGCTCTCTTTGAAATCCCAGAGGAGGGAACTTCAATTAAGAGTGAAATTCAGTTATCCATGATATTATTGAAGTAAGAATAAAAGCAGCCTGCTCAACTTTCATGTGATCTCTTCATGTTTTAAAAATGTAACTCACAGTCCTTCTTCTGACTGTTTTACCAAGAGCCACCTATCATGCATTCCCCCAAAACTGCTGCCTTTTTTCCATGTTTCTAAGTAACTGGATTCAAACCTTTCCTACTGAGTGCTTTTAGCTATCCCTGCAAGTGTGTGTAGTAGCAATGAAAAGAAAAAAAAACAAAGTGACTTGTTTTTCACAATGAAATGTGTTCAATGAAGGCAAAAAAAAAAAAAAAAAATCTCATACTGCTTCAATTAAAGAGACAGGAACCATAAAATTCATCTCTCTTACATCCCTTCTCTCCACTCCTTCCTTCTATTTCTGTTTATGGCTTCCCCAGTGAGGACATAAATAACACATCCTCATGAGTGCAGATGGGTGACATTTGAAAACCCCAACCTTGCTACCTAGATTCTGTATTTCTTCAGCATTATAAGTATTGCAAAGAGTTTATTTAGAATGTATGCTCCAGAACGACTTCAGATATGTGCTAAACACTTGCCATTTAAGGAGGCCACGTGACACTATTTCTGCTGCAATATTAGCACATGAAAACGGCTCTTTGGCAAACAAGTAAATCAGAGACAAAGCATGCTATGCACAGACTGTAATTACGGCTGTATACTTTTTCATCATTGAGTGAAAAAATTTAGAGCAGTATTTACTGTTGTAATTAAACTGATTCCCGCAAGAACGACAATGAACTTTGGGAGGTGATAAATAAAAGCAGTAGCAAGCTGTTCATTTGAGATTTACACTCTGATGATAAGATCTCCTGAGTTCCTGAAGGGAGAAAAAGAAGCTAGGTTCATAATTTATCTTTTGCAGTCCTGGTCCAAAACCCATTACAATCATTAGAAGTCTTTAAATTGATTTTGTCCAAAGTTCATTCTAAAGTCATTATATTTTTGAAGTACAAGTTTTAATTTTCTAATGCTAAAATTAAACAGACATTGCTTACCAGTTCCCTTTGACGTAAAGGTTCTTTATTTTAGATTAAAATGACTATCCTTCTCCCACACTTTCCATGAGAGAGAAGAGGATTTTGTGAAGAATAACAAAGGTATTTTTTACAGTTCTGTATAATCACCTTCAGCGAATATTTAGGAGAATTTGGAGTGCATACAGTTAGGCACAAATACCATCTGCTTTTTGCTGAACCTCGCATTTAAGTAAGAGGACAACAGAACTTCTTTCTGCATGCTAATTTAAGGGTCTATCCCTCTCTTCATCCAATGTTATGGATTTGTCTAAGTAACAGAGCAATAAAATATGCCACAGTGCCATCATGCATCATTCTGGCTGGCTACTGGGAGAGAAACTGATATGCTTGTATAGCTTTCTGTAATAGGGAAAAGGTGACTTGACTTTGGGAGAAGGAAGGGGGAGATAAGAATGCTTGCATATAATTTCTTAAGTTGATCCTCAGAATATAACAACATGTTTAATGAAGAAAAAACCTTTTAAGAAAGTAAACTTTAAGGAAAGTAAAACAGTTTTTAAAAATTAAAAATTAGTCTTCACAAACTAGACGGTTACATTTACTGCAGTAGCAATCAGTTCCTCTCTCATCCAGTCCCCCCAGACTGGATGGACTATTAAGACAAGTTAGTGGTTAACAAGGATAGCTTTTTAAAGACACAATTTGAACAGAATCCCACCTGACAATCTTAAGAACTTCATTTTTTAGATGAATAGACACGTTCTTGTGATCAAAGTTTGAATCTCTAATGACTACTGCAGTTTTGACAATAACAAAAATAGCAGAAGGGATTAATTAATTAATCAGCTTTGTCAGTCCTAC
Organism: Phasianus colchicus; assembly: GCF_987193195.1. Lineage (NCBI taxonomy): Eukaryota > Metazoa > Chordata > Aves > Galliformes > Phasianidae > Phasianus > Phasianus colchicus. The sequence goes on from NC_143450.1 coordinate 6,396,951, forward strand.
CTAAATCGTTCTTTTCTGTGTAATCACAGTGCAACAATTTTAATAGAGCAGAAATGAGAATTTGCAGAATTCTTAAGCATAAGTCTTAAGCATATTGGTTTTGTTCATTTTGAAGCAAGTCACATATCCCCCTAAGGATGTACAATGCCATTTTTTTTATAGTTCTACCTATTTTTACTTTAAAAGAAAAAGAGCATCTTTGACAAAAAGCTCTGGCAACAGACCCAAGGCATCTCACTATTAGATACATTCGGATCACAAAGTTTCTTCCTATCTTGGTGGTAAGTAAAATAAACAAGATACCTCCCTTGTTGTGTAAATTACAGCTACTGAAACAAAACCAGAAAACTGAGATGAGAAAGAAAAATATTGAATGCTGCTGTCTGCTATAGATGATATGAAATCTTAAAGTAATAAAAAAAAATAATCAAAAACAGTGTGGACACTGCTTGCTGTGTCTTGTAAAGATTCTTGATATAGATTCAAATTGCTTTTATGCAGGAAGGATTTATTTTTATTGAAAGTCAAGGATCTTGGGAAGAGCGTAATGAAAAATACTCAAAGTTTGTACTTCTCTCCTAAAGGTCCCTTCCACCCCCCCCACAATTCTATGATTCTGTGATTCTAATTCTCATCATTAGCCCTTCATTTCTGACCAGAGTATCTTGCTCTAATTCTGAGAACGTTAAACAAATTATAACTTAGGATAAATTCTAAATAACAGACATTTTAAACATAATTTCATGATTATCTACAGAATAGAATTTGGACTTCATCTACTCATTAAACCATGGGGGGGGGAAAAAAAAAAAAGTAGAATTCTCACTCAGGATTATTTTTGGCCATTTTATAAGATACGTTCACCAACAAGAAGGAAGACATGAAAGAGGCTTGTCATCTGGGAGAGAGAGGTCACAATAAAATATATTTTTTCCTACTTGATTCCTTTCATCTGCTTTTAACATTAAGGAATATAGAGAAGAAAATTTTAAGATAGTAGGCAAGTGGGAAATACAGTAGCCTACCACAGTTACCATTTAAATAGATGCCAGAAGGAAATACTCATTGGCACATTCAAAGGAACCTGAACAGGTTGTTCTGAAAAGGTTTACTGATTATGTGAAAGTCAGTTGCATGAATGAACTGAAAGTTTGAAATAGTCTTTTATCAACATTGGAGGAAAGAACAAAATAAAACCTGAGGGTTGGAATCACCTCCCTCAGAAGTGTCTGAGGAGATCTACCATGGCAGCAGTAAAACAAGAGTGTATTCAGCAAGTTTACAGAATATTGGCTACCTTGTCTGACAGCAAGGAAGTAATTTATTCAAACTATCATTCCACTCAGAAGGATATAATACTGTTATTTTATATTCAATCCCTTCTGAAGATGAAAACATTATTACACTTTGGAACATTAGAAAGGTAAGTAGGTAATCTTGACTGGTTTTATAAAGTAGCACAGAGGGATAATTAATAGAGACACTGAACTTGTCATAGTTAGGGATAGAAAGTAGGTCTCTGCCACATATCACTTTCCAAAAAAAATAAATCATTTAAGTCCTTGCACTGTTGGTTTACTCTAACTGCTACTCTGAACAGAAGCTCAAGATACGTTCTTGCAGTCACTACTGCATATTCTAACTTACTGTATACCTATTTTTTGTACACCAGGAGACAACACTGCCCTCACTTTTTGTCATGTACAATGAATAGTCTTCACATTTTCTCACTACATTCTCTTTGGTACAAGATGTTTATGTATTTTGTACTGAAAAACAGAGAAAGCTTGTAAAATCTTATGTCTAATAGATGACGGGGGTTTTTTTGTTTGTATCCTGTCAGCCTTATATTCTTTCCAGAGCTCTTTCTAACAATGCAGTTCATGCCACCTTCATCAATAAGCCATATATACTATCACAAGGTACTGATGCTGTTATTAATAATGTACATTTTTATAATGCTTTCCATTCCAATGTGTTCTAAAACACTTCAAACAGTTTCAATCTATAAATGAGCCTCACTACATACATCCCTCTTCAAGTAAATCATGACAACACTGAGAGCTGCAAAAGTTAATATACAAGTACATAAAAAATGTGAGCACCTGTGGGATACACCGCAGTACCTAAACATCATGTAGCAGTGCTCATTTCAGAGGCTGAAGGTTGGAAGCTGACCTGAGAGCCCAACTTCGGAGAACTGCCGAAAAAAAGATGGCCCATCACAGAAGGTCAGCATGCATTCTGCCTCAGGGAATCACTGCCTTTTGAAGAGAAACTGGAACAGAGCTTGAAGAACTAATCATTTGGAAAGAGATAAAATGAGCAGACATACACACATCAGTGAACTGTTATAATTCTCAGTTATTTGGCTGATCACTTTGTAACCCCACTGAATTGGTCCAGCTACCAGTCATACCTCTACTGAACACGAAAACCTATCAAGATGACAAATACTTTTCAGGTAGACTTTCAAACAGGAAATTATTTATTTCCATAAACATTTCCACATAATACTGCAGTCACAAAAAGAGCTAGAGGTTGTATCTGAACCAACCCATATTTTGTGTATCTCATGAATAAGTAAGACCTCTGTAATGAATTTTCCATCTTAATACCTAAAATGGAACTTCACAAAGATTTCACATGGAAATCGAGCTGTAAATACACATAGCATTCTATAAAAGTTCTATAAAGAACTGCTGTATTTACAGGAGGGCACAATTAAGAAGATAGATTTGAAATGCTATGATCAATTTTTATTTACTCACTTACCTGGCTTAATTTAAAAGTATGAAGAAATAACTGAGATAAAGCTCCACTGTGTAATTGGGAAAAGGAGTTAATGGAAGTAGGAAAACTGACAGGCTGTATACAAAGGTTAATGACAGCAGAGAAATTTCTGTCACGTTATGACTTGGGACACAAACTTTGCAGACAAGTATAATGAGGAAAGTCTGATCCAGTCTCTTTATTCCAAAGCAAGAAGAAACTTACGGAAGTAACTTCACATTTCCATAGGTTGGTCGTTCAAGTGGACAGAATAGGCACAAATCAATTATTCATGGTAGAAACTTAGTCTTCTAAAGGAAGATTGAATCGCTGTGTCTTTCTTTTGTTTAAATGGAAAAGTGAAAAAGATTCACAGTATTTCTGAGAGTTTTTTGGAAGACAGAAAAATGACAAACTGTGAAAAGGGCATATTTTTCATTAATAATGAAGCTGGAGTCCATAATCCAGAGTTTTGAGCCTTTAATTTACAATTTAACTGGCAGCTCAAACATCCGGATAAGACAGCAACTGAAATAACATTTTATCTAAAGGCTTATCTCCTCCATCAGAAAGGGTATGAGGAATTAATTCTAAGTTTATCCTGTGAGATCACAGAGGGCAAAGCTAGAGAGATACGCTGGATTAATCCTCCAGAATCTTAAAAGCAAAACTCACTGGAGAGGCCAATGGAAAAGGGGAAAAAACAGCAAATGCTAAATCTGATGAATCTTGCTTGCATGTTCAGTATCTTTAGAATTTACTTTTACTCCAGCAAACTTTGTCCTTGATTGAAAATAGAAACATAAATTAATAAATAGCTCAAACAAATACTGGTTTCTTTGCTGATTTAAAGAAAAAAAAAAAAAAAAAAAAGTTCATCTTCCCTGTTGCAGCAGCACCCACCACCCTGTGCAACTGGACCTATGCTGCCAGGCCTCCTCTCAGTGAGGGTTAGACTGGAAGGCTTGCTGAAATCAGTCCAGCCTAAATTATTCCATGATTATAAATGCCTATTCTATTTCAAAGCTTGAACAATATTGTTTTTATTGCTATTTCCTTTCTTTTAAAATTAAATGATGTTTACCTTTCTTTGCCTCAAAAAAGGAGTAAGGCTCTCACACAGTATAGGTAAGGACTTCCCATTTATTGATCTATCCATATTGTAGTCAACTCAACAAATCAAAACTAAGGCGTCATTTAAAACTCAATTAGAAGAAATTCCAAAATCATTCTCAGGAAAAAGATTCATTCGGTATGGATTTATCCATATTTAGTTCCACAATGATCAGTTATTATTCTGAAGTTTTACATTCCTATCCCTCCCCACAAAACAGAAACTTTTAGTACATACTCCTCTTCATTGGTTTATTCCTGAAAAGATGCTAATCAGTGGTCAGACGTGCTATTTTGACAGACTTTATTTAAAAACTGATCAAAGCAAACAAAACTTGTCGTGTAAACAGAATAGCTAAAGTTGACTGAGGAAAGACCAACTGTGAAACTGACAATTTTGTTTGTGGATATTCTTAGATCACCAACACAAAGTTAATTTTGAATGAACTATTTCAGACTCTAGAAGCAGCTGAACCATGCTAAAACTGAATGCATGACAAATCCACAAAGATTAATTCAGCTTGTTTCTCAGTAAATTAACCCAAACTGCAGTTATTGCTAATCCAGTGAGACAAGTTTTTGCACACAAGCTACCCTATTTATTTTACAGTTTGCATTATAGACAGTACTATAAGCATATTTATTTAAGATGCAGCATCTTGAGTTTTTTGGAGGGATCAAGTAAACTTGATCACACAGTTTTGAGTCATTTGATTAGTTTTCATGGATCATGTACTTAAGGCTGACAAAGATTTACACTATCCTCTGTAAGAAGGAAAAAGATTCAGGTGAAAATCATTGTTTCTCACGATAATAGGTAGCTGCTTTATGAAAAATCGGTGTATTAGTGACAGACTCACTAATTTTTTTGTTCGTTAACAAAAAAAACCTGTTGATGTATTAAAAGAATTGATATGCAAAAGGTAAAAACATATTTTTTAAACCAATAGTTTTTCCCTCGTTAAATCACAAATTGAAAAACTGAGCGCTTCGGCCATTCTCACACCAGATCTGTTCAACACTGATTAATGTAACTGTTTCTGGAACTGATATACTGAGAAGTTTCACAGCATTCACTAGCTCTTGCACTTTTACCCTTCCAAATGTCTTGAAGCATAGCCAGTTTGTGAAATACAAGATAGTAGAGAATTGTCTACAAAAGACCAGCCAAAAAGTTAATTCTGATGCTTAAATTTCTGGGACTATTTCTCTACTAATTAAAAAATAAAAATAAAAAGCCACTGAACAAAAATACTTAAATATTACTTTATAACATTTAGGCAGTGTTTTAGACCACACACATATGCTTACAATATCTCAGAGTTACTCAGACACAAAGTGAACATCTAGTCAGCCTGAAATGAACCCATTTATCTGCTCTACAGGTTTCCCCAGCCTGTTGCCCCAATTACTTTGAGGCTAATAACCAGGAATATCTTTCTTGGGTACACAGAGGTGAAAGAATTTTCATTATATCAACTCTCCTGGAATACAAGCCTTTTAAATTTATAACAACTTTTACTTAAGGAATGTCTTGATTTTATGATAAAATAGTGTGATCTTCAGGTACTCGATGAGTCTGGAAGGCAAGCCATAAGTACATATAGTGCTTTTACTTATTCTTATACTAATTATGTAACAGCTACAAAACAAAAAGGATTATAGGATTATTTCAAAAACACACAAAGATTTAAACACTTCCCCACAGTACAGTTCACACTTACCTATAAATAGCAAATAAAAGAATCCTGGACAAGAGGCTCAATCAGTATATTGCAAAGATCAGAAACTCCAGGTAAGCCTGACAGCAGACACACAGCCAAGACAGACTGCAATATCCACTCCCTTTATTACCATCACAGCAATTAAAATGGAAAGAAAAGAATATGTCATAGCATTTCTTTGATGGGATTTAGCATGCTGGTGACAACATATACATGTTCATATAACCACCTGACTCCAGGTGGCAATTAAGATATTCACTGCTTGAGAATTGATCTCAACACTGTACTTCATCACAACTACTGTTAATATAAATATATATATATGCAATTAATACACATCTCAAAGAGCTCCATGTAATTAGTAACTTACTCTTTCAAAGATGAAAAATTATCCTGATATCCTGTTCCTGGTCAAAAAGTGTTATACATAACTACTGACTTATTTTATCTGACAAATCTTCAAATTTATTGGTTTGTTTTCCTTAAAGCCATAATTTTTAACGGCTAATAATACTTCCCTTCCTTCAAGAAAAACGGGAATCCACTAAAAGAAAAGTTACTTGCTAGAGCATAACACAGTTTTGCTGCCTGGACAATCTGTACACGTGTAGCTCAAAGCCAGACATAGTACTTGCTGTTTCTCATCCTCCTGTAGGCCAGGGACATGCAAAGGACTTGTTTCAAGCAGGGAATAGATAAGAATAAAATCATAGAATCATTAAGGTTTGAAAAGACCTTTAAAATCACCTAGTCCAGTCATCAACCCATCCCCACCATGCCCACTAAACCATGTCCCTCAGTGCCACATCTACCCTTTTCTTGAAAACCAGAGATGATAACACCACCACCTCTCTGGGCAGCCTGTTCCAGCATCTCATCACTCTTTCTGATAATAAATTTTTCCTAATATCCAACCTAAGCCTCCTCTGGTGTAACTGAAGGACATTACCTCATCCTAAATGATGACTAAACTCTTACAAAGACAATACTGCAATTCTAGTGCACATAACATAATGTATTTGTAGAAGAAATGCAATAGGAAAAAACTGAAGATGAAGGTATTGTTACTGCAGTACCTACTGTCAAACTCTTGTCCCCTACAATATTCTCCTATTGACCAGATTCCAGACTGGTGAGGCTCTGTTTCCTCCCTGTCCCTTCCTACACTTGCCAGAGTTCAGCTGTGCGACCTGCGCAGGCTCCTTCACACAATATGAGGAAAATATGAGGATTCTGTCTGCATTCTCTCAACTGGTGCACTCCCCCCTCTCCCACCTGAAACGCGGAACAGTCACTCCAGATCTGTAGTTAGTGGAAATCCGTGAGCACTGGGAGGGGAAAAGAGGAAGGAGGAGAGTAATGGAGGAGATCAAAAAGTTTTACACTGCCATTTTGAACTGCACTGCTTCTGTTATGTCCATTACTCTTGATCTACGGCAAGATCAAAGTGAAAGGACACTTCATGGAGTGTCCCTCTGTTCTTAAAATGCACTATGCTCTTGTTCAGTAAGTTCTACGGTACTATATTACCTGGCATTTTTTATTCAGTAGCAGACCGTGCAGTTAAGTGATGTCTCCTCATTGCTAACATTATAGAAAGGCAAGTGATAAGAGATGGGGAAAAGGGTGAATAAAAACACAATTCTCAGAGCAGAGTTCTTGTTTGTCTTCTTAAGTCCAAATTCATTACTGTCATCATCCCATTAATATGCTGACTGAAGCTGGCTGAACAAAAGAAGGACCATGAAGATTGAAAGAAGAAAGACTGATTGGACAGCTGGATCAAAACAGAGATGTGAAATACCGAAACTTTTAAGTGTCAAATTAGGTGCATATCTACACTCATAAGATTAGACACTCATTACTGAAAAAATATTTAAATCCATATAAAAGCAGAAAAAGTAAGATTACGCCGTGTGACACGGAACTAATACTATCTTTTGAGCTTTTCCATTTAAAAAAAATTAAGTTGACAGCTCCACTGTCCCTTTTCCCAAAATTTATGATACAATTTGCTGAATTATATAAAGCCCTATCAAGAAATGACACATATGGGATGACTTTTTATTTGGAATTGTGTTTCTTATACCAAGGTTCATCACGCTGTTTCATATTTATCCTCTGATTAATGATATGTCAGAATTGTAATTCTAGCACCAATTTATGACTTGTTGGCAACTAGAGAATGAAATAGCTGTGAAATCAACAGGCAATATTAGCTTTTGTCCATCCAGTAAAAGTTTCCCAGAAGTACTTTGTTGTTGCAACCTAACAAAATATTACAGTCTTATCCTATCTTCCATTAATGTCATTACTGTTGAGGGTAATGTATTTCTTAAAGAGCAACAGTTCAGCATGATTTGATGCCAGTCAGTCTGAATTATAGGTTTTATATCTAGGAGTCTTTAACACTCTGTTTTCTCACTCATAAAGATCACTTCCTATTAAGGTTACTTGATGTCAGTGATTTTTTTTTAAGGTCTGCAGACTAAAATAATAATAATTAAGAAGAATAAGGGTGTCTTCAACTGTTTTCATATGAAATTCAGTGTGTTCAACAGTACTCCATCTAGAAAAGCAGAGGGTGGGGAAAATAGCAAATCCAGAACTAGACTTCATGTACTTTGGAGTTGGATTCATAAGACCTGTCTGAAAAGGAATATCTAATCAAGGTACTACTATAGGAATAAAACAATCTTTTCCAAAGCAGTCTCAGCACCAGATTCAGAGACCTTTGTTGTCAGTGTTCTTTTATATAGATTCAGGGCTGAACTTTTCTGTGAGACAAGAAGAAATGATTATTTGCATTTGAGATAAAATGAAAGGAAAGAAGGCTTTAACATCGTTTTTCATATGAAGAAAGAAAGTCAGCAATGATCTTCTTCAGAGGAGTGATGAAATTTTTAATTGGGAAAGATACGGATATACTTAGAGAGAGCAAGACCAGCTGAGGTGCACACATGGTGAACAATGGAAAGGTGCTGCTACAACAGGACTTGCTATACAACGTGTTTATGCACAGAAGATAAATGTAGGTTTATATGGGAATAACTTTGACTCTATTCTCAGTCAGTGCTACCATTCAACAGACGAATGTGTTCAGCCTTTTAGTATTTTAGTAGTTATGTACTTCATCCCTAGACAATTATTATTTTAAAGTCCTTCCCTGGCTACTAATGCCTCTTCCTTGGAGATTATTAGGAGTCCAGCAAATAAAATAAATATTAGCATTCTCATCGGTATTAATACTGAAGCAGATCTTGGAATAAGAAACAAAAAAAACCCTACATTAGAAGAACTTGAAATCCACAAAGACTGGTAAAGGAGGTTTTGATGTTTCAGTTATTTCAATCAGAATTTCTTAAGGAATTTGCTGGATGTTCCTTGTTACCAGAAAAGCATTCAGTCTAGTTTGTAAAACTTTGTTACTTAATCATAATGTATAATCTAAACCAGAAACTGAAGAGCAAGAAGAGGTCCCATGTGCTGCATCTTGTCATAGATTTCAGTTACTAAAACTATGCAGCTCCTGAAACTTTCTGTTCATCATTATAGCTGAAGCAAAATTGTATTCAATAAGGCAATACCAGTATTGTTTTATTAACATTTTCTGGAATATCAGATTAACCAATACTATTTTAGCTATAAATTGCACTTTAGGATAGTTAAAATGGATCCTTGCATACCAAAACAATCAAATTCTCCACTAGTAGACTTGCACTGCATCTTAAATTGTATCATGGATGCATTATTTTTCAAAATGCAGTGAAAGAACCTTACTGATTTTTTCATATAAAATTCTAAGCTCTTTGTGTAATACCTTAGCCACTAAGAAAGTGGAGTATTTGGAAAGGAAGAGATAAAGGATATACCCAGGACCCATATGTTCCAAATCTTGACTTTCAGTGCTCTTTAGGCAAATAAATAATGCTTATGGGATTTTTTTTTAGAGCCTCTGTTACTGAATTTACATGCTTTTAAGATGTTCAATATCCCACCGCCTACCTATCTGTCTTTGAAAATACAGTTCTTAGCCTCAAGATAATGCCAACTGTATCAACACAAACTTTGAAATCTTTCCTCATCTGGATACTGTGATGCTTATGTGATACAACTGGAGAATGCTTTGTCTTCCATATAAACATTTCAGTATTAAAAAAAATACAGAGTAGAAAATATAGTGATGTATTTCTGATTACAGAAGGGTAGGTGCAGACTGTGGAATTATACAACAACAGTAGCACCTCCTATTTATTTCCATAGAAACTACAACAGATACGAAGAGCACAATAACACTTTTTGATAGTGCCAACTATCAGCTACAGAGGACTATTTTTCAACACAGCCACTGCCATTAGCTATGCATTTTCACCAGCGATGAACAAGAGCCTGTATTCCACACTCCTAACAATCTGCATCAGCAGACGTGACCCACCCAGCTTTCCTAACATTGCTGCTAGGAAAACGTTGCCTATGCAGTCCATTTTTCATGAACTTTAACACATGGAAATCAGAACGCACCAAATCCACACTGTACAGCCAATGTGGCAGGGCAGTTCAGCTGATACTGGCGGTGTGTTTCACAGTCTTCAAACTCGTACGAAGCCTGGTGTTACTGCATTGCAAAGGAAACATTATCTTCTTAAAATAATAAAATCATAGAATTATTTGAGTTGCAAGAGACACTTAAAGGTCATCTATTTCAACTTCCCTGCTGTGAACAGGGACACTTACAGCTTGATCGGGTTGCTCAGAACCCTATGCAGCTTGATCTTGAATGTCTCCACAGATGGGCTGTCCACCACATCTCTGGGTTCCAGTTCCTCATCACCCTTATTTTAAAAGAAATTTATAGAATCATAGAATCACCAAGGTTGGAAAAGACCTAAAAGATCATCCAGTCCAACCGTTTTCCTTATATCCCATCTCAATCTCCCCTTTTATAGTGTTTTAAGCACTACAATTTAAAAGTTAAGTAAACAACGTCAGTTCCTTAGAACTCAAATATTTTTAACAGCTCATTCATAACTACAAAAGGAGAAGATAAATATGTTTGAGAGTTATAAAATATTGCTTAACATTCAAGCAGCTTCTTCTTCTTCTTCTTCTTCTTTTTTTTTTTTTTTTTTTTTTGCCTATCGTTGTTTTATTTGTTTCTTTACCTCTCTCCGGTCCCCTCTGCACACCATTGCTCCTTTTTTCCTGTCTTCCATGAATCCATCCCTCTTTGGTCCTGTAACTTCTGTAACAACAGTAGCGTACCAGATAGAAAGAAAAAAAAAGAAAAAAAAAAAGGCAGTTTTTCTGTCTTATTGTTATGTTGCATCATGTCATGCCACAAAAGAACGAAAATGAAACAGACAAGAAAATGACAATACAGGTGGCAGAATTATTTTTCTCTTTACTTTTAAAAAAGAAAACACAGCAGAAAGTCGTATTATTATAGGAAGGATGAGTGATTTATTAAAAAGCTTGTTATCAACGCAAGACAGCCTGCTACTTGTGTGCTACATATTCTGCACAGCTGAAGTGTGAACAAAATTGGTAGTGCCAATTATAGCAAAAGTCTGATACACACAGACAGTAGAAACATCTCCTGATGAAAGCAAAGTTGGTGGAAAGTTTTCATGCCTTTAGACCTCCTCTCATCTGAAGTGGCACCAGAGATCACAAATGAAAGGTTGTAACACTGTATTAATATTTTTCATGTAACTAATGGAACATATTGGGCAGCACCCTGTTCTACTACCTAGACAGGCAATTACCCTGGCTTCAGTCTAAGTAAATATCTTTTCTGACTGCATAACAACAGTGGCAAATCTTGTCACTTTAGAGGCAGTAGCAGTTGCACTTCTGCTGGCTATGAGGAATGTACTCACAATGCTGAAAATTATTTTCTGTGTGAATCCTTTTTGTTCAGTATGTTGTTTATTTCAGCTTTTTTTTTTCTTTTTTTTCTTTTTTTAAACTAACATAAGAAGTCAAATCTTATTTGAGTTATCAGTCTATCAACAAACACAGATGTTCCCTACAGCTTATTGAAAGCTCAACAGATCTTGAATTTAGCATCCTTCCCGATGTGTCAGGAGTTGGCCTATTGCCCTTGCTAATTTCCTTGTAGAAAGACAATACTGTTTATCATCCCACTCTATTATCACATTTGATCCTCACAGGCTTGTAAAGTACTATGATTCCCAGGCAGAATAACATATCTTTTCTTCATCATAAGATCCCCTCTACTCCACATTACCTTTCGACTTTTTTTTTCTTGGATGACATAAATACTAAACTCAGGGCATTTTTCTGTCAGTTTTTATTAAACTTGAGCCTGCATCACCTGCTTTAAGATGGAAAAAGAATTTGCATACTTGAAGTGTTTGTCTATTTCTTTATGGTTCACTACTTGGTCTAACAAGTTTATCTCAAAACTAATTCAAAATTACTATCTCCATCTATTCCACAAACGCAAAGACCCTGAATCTTACTCAGCCTTTTCTCCCACATAATTAGCAATAGGACAAAAGGGAATGTCCTCAAGAAGTGCCAGGGGAGATTCAAATTGAACATTAGAAAATACTTCTCCAAGAGTGTGATCAGGTGCTGGAATGGGCTGCCCAGGGAGGTGGTGGAGTCACCGATGCTGGAGGAATTTGTGAAACATTTAGATGTTGTACTGAGGGATGTGGTTTAGTGGGAAATAATGGTGATAAGTAGATAATTGGACTGGGTGATCTTGGAAGTCTTTTCCAACCTTGGTGATTCTATGTTTTTATGTCTTCACTATGTTTTCCAGGCCTCTTTAGAAAATATGTTTAATAAAAGATATTGAACTAGACGATCTTAAAATATCCCTTCCAGCCATTCTATGGAAGTGTTGGATATACCACAAGCATTTTATTCATGTACAGAACAGTGTTTTGATTTGTATTACTCCAGAACTGAAATCAATGTTAGTAGCTGGATAACTCAGAGACTTTTGCTCATGACTGCATTCAACTGTTAAAACTAAGCATTTTCAAGAAGCACTATGGGGAAGAGAGATATGTTTACTTTTACATAAAATACTGAGAAACATGCACTTATGAAGTAAAAAAAAAATCTTACTATTTAAAAATTCCGTAATCATTATTTGATATTAAAAAAATGTCATGTATTTTTATTTCCTTTGGCAATGGTCTAACTGGCCAATGAATAAACATTACTGTTATGCCTTGTCTGAGCACTGGAAATATTCCATGTAACCAAAGAAAACAGTAACATTCTTTACAGAGAAAAAGAATAGCAGTATTTTGGTCATTATTGATAACATCCAGTTATTGGGAAACAAATCTTATTGTATAACTACGTGACATGATATCCCTGTTAAATATCACCAGATTCTACTAGGCAAGGAAGCTAACTTGTCACAATCAAACATCAAGTCATATTCCATCTATTCAGAGGCCATGAACTGATAGGTGATCTTGGCTGATAGATGGTCAATCAATTGCAATATAAAAGAACTCACCTGTTTTTCTTGGTTGCTCAGTATTTCCTGAGGGCTGTTGTCATTCCTCAGCCTCCCACTCCTTTGTCTCTGGCTCTGCCTTCTAACCTTCTAATATTTATTTTGTTTCCTGCCTACTCAAACTTGGCCCAATGTCCATTCCAACTGCAACTCCATAGGGTCCATAATATTAACTAGTCATGCAACACTAGCTTTGAAAGCAACACAGAGAAAATTCATACGTCTGAGTGAATTCAAATCTGCTGAACAATTACAGGCAAGAGCGAGAACCATCAAGGTTGTCTAGCTCAAAGTGAACAAAACCCACCTGAAACACCCCCAACGACAGGGCACAGAAAGGGTAGAAGAGCAGAATTTTACAGGAGCAGTTTATGAATGAATTTTCAGGCATGAGAACTGTTTTGCTCATGCTTACATAGTAAAAGCAAGTTACTTTTAGTAAATCTATGATGTGGTCACCTGCTTGATTTAATCTTTATTTTATTTATCTTATGATACAGAGAGGAGAGGGAAATAAAAATCACAAGAGTTTTATTAAATCAAGTATGTGGAAAATAGAAAAAAGCAGAGGCCATTTGGGAATGGAAGCAATCCAAGCCTGGACTATTCCAATACATTCCAAAATGAAGCTGGAGCAAGGAATCACAACCATAACATCATCTTTATTCATCTATCATTATAGTATTTCATGTTTCTCCACAAAATCAACTGTGAACTACAGCTTATTGCAAGTCTTTACTCTTCTGTTACTTTTGATATGATGAAATAGTGTTACCCGAAGTAATCTTTACAGCACACCAGTATATTGATGCCAGGAAAAAAAAAAAAAAAATCAGATTTTATTTAAAGGACTATCAAGAACTACTCTGGGCGAATGTTCTTATGTGGTCACTGGACATATAGTTAATTAATAAAAAAAACAGAATGCAAATGAAGATCATTTTAGCTTTGCAAGTCACTTTTAAAAATGTGTCCAATAGCAAGTGTAACTGTGAAGCCGGATGTCCTCACAAACCACAAAAAAAAAAAAAAAAGGATTCCAAAAATTATTTAAAAAAAACTGAACATGAAATTCTCTTTCCCTTGATACACTTAAAAAAAGACACAAAAAGAAGGTGGACGTAATTTAAAGCTAGAGTAAGTATCTTTAACTAAGCTCTCCTTAGAGTCTCCTTACAGGATGTAATTCTTTATTGAAAAATACTAAGAGTGCTTACTCACCATGCAGGATTTCTTCAAGTTACTGCAGCTATAAAAGAAATCTATTATAGATAAAAAGAAGCTTAAATGGCATATATTACATCTTGCTTTTGTTTATATATGATGAAGAGTATTCAGAGTGGACTACATCTTAGACTTGCACTAATCCTTAAATAATTACTATTCATCTACTGAATACTGGAAAAACCTCACGGAATGTGACTTTGTTCTGCTGGTTTGTCTAATCCGATTCAATTACTTCAACTCCTTCTCCCAGAGGTCTCACATTTGTAAAAGGAGCTCTGTCCCCTTATTCCCCATACCTTCACCCCCAACAAGGAAAAGGAAAAAAAAACAAGGTAAAAAAGAAGAAAAAAAAATAGGAGATAGATAAGAGAAAATAAGAGAGAGAGAATAAGAATAGTAAAGAAGGAAGGAAGGGAAAAAAAAATGAACCGTACATTTTTTTTATCATTGCTTTGGTCCTTTCCCAAATATCAGTTCATCAATAAACAACAGAAATAGCTTGTAATTCACACAGCCTTTGGCAACTCTGTTGTGATAAGGGCACTACAAATGCTGGAGATGGGAATAGTTCAGTGGTTTGGACCAATCTGAATGGATGGAAATCACTAATGTCCCTGAAGCTGCAGTGAACGCTGTACAGCTGCCAGCAGCTTGTCATCTGCAGGCAGAAAGCAATAGGAATATTATAAACTTCCCACACAAAGTGAACTATTTCAATCACCTGTAAAGGCTTCCCTTATCAAATAGAAGAGTGGCAGAAAACCTAACAACTGAAGATCTTTCCAGTCCCTTCTTCCCTTCCTTTTTTAAATACCAGCTATTAGTCCATAATTGAAACTTTGATTTCAGAAAGGAATAAAATAAAGTAATTGCTGAACAGAAATTTCATAAAAGGAAGGGTAATGCAATGGAGCAGCAAGAGGTATGACACAGACAATCCAAGAGATTGACTTTATATAAGACTGTGATTTGAAAAAAAAAAAAGAAAAAAAAAAATAATAACCTTAATTAGGAACACAGACTACCCTGGAAGTAAATGGCATTCCAAATGATCTGCTTTGCCATTTTGCACCATTTCCTCCTCCTCACCTTGTGTTACACACTTTGCAGCAAACTGGAACTCCCACTGATGAACAGTGTTGATTGTTTCCATAACATTAAAAAAATAGATCAATTTGAAGCAAACACAAATATGTTCTGGATACACCGTAGGGGGCCTTTCTTTCTACCAAAAGAAGAGTTAAACCTTTAACACTTGAGAATGGTGCTTATGAAGAAGCTTACTAATTCTGTAAAGTAAACTAACAAGTCCTATTGTTGAGCTAATGATCCCTTCTAAGATGTGACCCTTTTCATTAGAGTTGAGGTTGCCTCTGAATTTAACATTTCCATAGCAATTTATATGACACATCTTTGCTGTTTTTCCCCTATGACAGCTCTGTGAAGATTCCCTCTTCAAAAATAAAGTTCTTCTCTCCCCAGAAAAACAGCAGCAAATCATCCAAACAATTAAAATTGGAAACATTCTAGCATACATTTAGTGCACAATTCCCAGTAGAGAAAGTAGAGGGAGGATACAGGTGTGTGTGTGTGTGTGGCTGTGCTTGACAAACAAATTCCCAATGATTTATTAATCTGATCATTCAAGTTGGATCAAAAGCCTTTAGTCTTACACAGAAAATTGTCTTTTGACAAAACACCTTTCTTTTTTTCCCCTCAGAAACTATATTCTTTCATTAAAATCTTCAAATTTATGGTAACGAGTGATAACTGATTAGAAGGAATATTTCTTGTCTTTCCTGGTGGAATTTTTTTTTCTCCAACAGAATGCCAAAATGAACTATAGAATTGTTTGTAAACATAAATAAATATGCACATATATATTTCTTTTATATTTTTGCCCTTTGAGCATCAATGTAGTCCTTTACTGCTTGACGTTCTTAGAAAAAAATGTATGCCTCATCCACAGTCAGGGGTGTTGTATGTATGTATGCACGCACGCATGCATGTACGTGATGGAGGTCATGATCCTTTACCTAACAAAGAGACATTCAAATCCTGAGCTTCTGTGAGTGAAAAAAATTAGAATACATTGCAGTCTGATTCTCAGCAGAACATAAAATATGCAGCTTCAAGGCATAATATTGTATGTTTTGAGGTAGTTGGGAATGGTATTTCGCCCACATTTACTTTGGTAAATAAAAGAAATATTTTGTTTTCTTCTGCAGCAAGCTTCGATCACTCAGGAGGAATCCTAGATCCCCGATGACTAATGAGCAAATTTAATGCCAAACAGACTAAGAGAACAGCTTCCAGATTGTTTCTGCATGCTCACATTTCTGCCTCCTCCCGTGCAAGTGCTAGGTCTAACAGCTGAAGTACAGGCAAGGTGTGAGATATTCTTCTATAAGGCTTTCACCTCTTGTACTAGAAGATTACATGCTTCCCCACCACACATTCTATTCAGTTACACTCTAAGCAGTTGTTTCCTGAGGTAACCGTGTGCCACAGAGCAATTATGCAGCCCTCACATTTTTGTTCAGGAACACGTTTTTTGTCTACTTGCATTTTATCTTTTTCCTCTTTCCTCTTAATACTCAAAACTGGTACTTTGTAAAGCACCATAATGACAGACACTTCATGAAAAATAAAGTCTTCTGTTTAGGATGTGTAATATAACTCACTGTGAAGTTCTGTCAAGGAGAGCTGTGCCTCCTTGACGGAGTATCTGAATACTCAGAACAGAATGTAACTCTGAGAAAAGATGCAATTGTTTATGCGCAGTAGGAACTGATGGCAAACCTTTGACTTTATTACTTCCAGAGTAAATCTTTTCTATTATCTTTTTCTCATATGCTGTTGCACTCTCTGCACTCTTCTTTTCCTCTTTTTTTTTTTTTTTCCATTTTCTTCTTTCCCTCTCTTTTATATTCCCCTCTCCCTTTTTTTCCCGTAGACTTGCATTCACCTTATCCTCCTTTCAAATGTTGGCATCAGCCTTCCCCAGAGATAAATGAACACCTTCCACTCATTCCAGTTTTTTTTTTTTTTTTTTTTTTTTTTTTGACTGTGTAACACTAGGAAAGTGGAGGATTACAGTAAGTGCCAATTTGGCACTGTGAGGTAGGGAAGTCTGGCACTAACATTACTGAATGTTCAAAGACTGTGCAGCAGTGTGGTCTCCTGTCTCTGGAATTTCTTTTCCTGTTCTTCATATGACTGTATAAAGTTGAGAGCCTTTCTTTGGCAACACAAACTGAAGTTTTTTTCCATTCATAAGTTACTGGAAGCTTATTCTTCCTAACAGAAAAATTTTGTTTCACAATTAGAGAAGAACGACGGCATTATTCCTCAAAACTTTCTACCATATCTTAATTGATTTAAACTTTCTGAGAATGTACGATGTTTCCTAGCAGTTGCTAAAAAGAATATGCTGACAGCTTTGCGCTTTCTTGGCAAGCCTGCTGAGTCTCTGTTGTTATTATCTGCATCAGAGTCATGCCTAAATAATCATATAATAGCCTCTCTGTGCTAGGCATTGTACAAACATATAAGGCACTCTGATACAGATAGTTCCAGCATCAAAGAAATCACTGTCCAAAGTGATGGCGAAAGAGGAAAAGATAGTTCAAAGTAATTAGATAAATGACTTAGGTCAATAAGATATCATAAAAGATACGAATAACACCTTCATCTCAAAGCAGTATAGTCATTTGAGCAAATCTATCCAAAGAATTTTGCTGCTAATAGCTTTGAAAAAATACTAAAAGCAGTAAGCGTCCATTAAAGTACTTCAACATTTTCCATGGATAGGGACGAATTAAATACGAAAAGGAAACTCTTGAGAGATTTATAGGATCCAAAGTCTCAGGGTGCTTCCAAACTACTGTAATGTTCTGCCATCACCAGCCTTTATTAGGAGATCTGCTACAGGTATTAACAGAAAGTGAGAACAAGCTAAAATGAAATAAACTGGCACTGACCAGCTTTAACTGGTCAACACTGTTACTCTCTTATGCTTCACTGACAAATAACTTACATCTACTATGATGTGCAACAGCTAAAACTCCGAGCAAAAAACAAAATCATCATTATCGTAGATCCTGAGTGCCAAGTGAGATAATGCACTTGGAAGCTAAGGTAAACAGAGAAAAAATCCACAGCCTCAAAATTCTGAAAACATTTCTAACTAGTATTTATTCAGTTTGAAAACAACAGTGAACAGTGTCCTAATACCCACTACCCTGTTAAAAAGAAATAAAAACATCTGCTTGCACACAATTGCATTTATTTGTTTTGAAATAAAATGCAAATATTTAGCTTTGAATAATAACAACTAATAGTTACAGCATGTTATCAAATATTTTTAATCTATTTTCACAGCTATCCACACTCAATCTTCAAATTTTTAACCTGTTTTCTTGCACAGGTAAAATCCCAGTGAACAGTGTACAACGAAAGCAGAAGAATCGTGCGTATCTTCTTCTACAAGTTCTCGGTGTTTGTGTTTTACAGACACTGTTGACTTTTCTGTCTACCCTCGAGTATATGGAAATTTAAAATAACTTATTATAGCCTTCAGAAAATCCAGCCACATCAATCTCCTCCAAATACCGTTAGTTTTCTTTGTAAACAAACAGTTCATTTTTATCACAAATTGAATATGTCAAGTTCTTCCTGCCTCCAACAAATGTCATGTTTCACTTCTGCTTATTACAAGCATGATGTTGATTTGAGTGAAAAATTCAGCCAGCGACTGTCTGTCAGGGCTGAATTCTGAGAACTGATGCTACTGCTTCTAAGCCTTCAGAAAAGCAATGTGTCTATTTGTTTAAAGCACTGAGGGAGAGAGAATAATGAAGAGGTCACGATTTCTATGTCACGGTGTACTTAAGAATCTGCCTGTAAAGCCCTCAAAATGTTTCAGTATCTTTGCACCTTTTCAAACAAAACTTAGACATCCTTACAGAGGCACAAGTCTGAGAGTACTCTGAGAACCAGAGGCTGATTCAGAGTATACCTCAAGCAATCCCACCTCTGTCCCTCTCTAATGAGTGTGATTCATTGACACGGCTCCAACTGAATGGACTCCTTTTACAACATAACATTTTTGGACATCTTTTACAACATAAAAGCAAACTATCAAACTTTTCTTTTGTCTTTTTTTTGCAATAATTTTCAGCATATGATATTGGTACCCATTAGCTTTCTCAAGGTGATGATATGAAAGACAAATACGAAAAGCTCCAGATTTGACCAGCCTTGTACAATTCAGACACCGTCAGGAAAATGAGTGCAGTTTTACTTTTGTAGAAGAAAATCATCTATGATGCTGAAAATGTACATTACTGAAATAAGAAAGTTTCTCATCTCACACTGTATTAGCACCTTTAAATAACCTTTTCCTTCAAGACAATAGCTACTTTTACATTAGAGAAGCAGGCCCCTTCCAAAGAAAATTAAGGAAATATTACTCTGTGGAGAGGAACCTTCTCTGCAAAAGAAACAATGCAAGAAAATGCATTTTAGGGAAAGCAAGCTGTAACAAAGTAGATTAACATAGCTATAAGCAGCAAATTATACTTTACAAGCCATCACTGCCAATCCTCATAATTCATTAATTTTCAGCTGGCACCTGCATTTCACAGCCCTCTCAGCCAGTCTTTTAGAGTGACACGCAAAGAAAACAGCTCTAATGATCACTCGATTTGTTCAAAACACTCCAAATCTTAAACACAGATTAGAACAAAAGCAAACCCAACCACCCGGTGTTTTTTGACCTGTTGTTCAAGGCTTTCTAAAGCAGAAGTATAATCACTTATCTTAAAGGAATAGATGAAGAAAGATTTTAAAAGAAAAAAAAAAGGTTTCTCAATTTTTCAGGGTTTGTTTTTTCCTAATGAGGTGTTACACAATCAGAATAACTGCTAAATCAGATCCAGTTGTTTATTTTAGGGTGATCACACTTTGCTTATCACCTTGTCTTTGATTCTGGCAACAGTTTGCTTATTTAAATCCAGTGTGCTACCTTTTGAAGGAGAGATACAGAAAGCTGAGCCCAAAGGCAAGAAAGCTGAAGGTGAAAAATGTTCTCATATCTTTTATGGGCTTTCAATGAGGAAGTTCTGACTGAGTCTCTGAAAGAGAGGCTTTGATAGTTAAATTGCTTTGGAAGTAATCTTGTTTGGGCTTCTTAAGGATTTTGCAGTTTGGTATCATCATGGCACTGAGAGACCACTTCTCCATCCTGATGCTAGAGACCTGTACAGGCAGATGGATACCAGCCTAATTCCTACCTACCATATAACAAATAATACCTACCTAATACCTACGCTAATTTTCATAAGTTCTAAGTCTTGAACAGTTTGTAGAACTCTAAGCAGAACACAGGAAAGATCTTTCTTGTTTCCCAACAGCTCCACAGCATAAGGAACTATTTAATAGAGTAGACATCCCTAACAGAAAACAGTCATGTTCTATCATGTTCTAGCCCCCTGACTTCATGTTTGGGAACAGCTTAAAAAATCTTTTGAAACATAAATACTTCTATCTCAGTGCATAACAACAAATACAGGCTGCAAACCATTTTTAGGAAAAACTAAGTAACAGCTAGAAGCTGTGTGATAAACCACTTCCAAACCAAGTTCAGCCCATTTGTCCTCTCAGCACGTATCTCAGGGCTCACGACAGTTGCACACTACAGCTAAGACCACCTGCTTTCCATTTCCAAAGGCAAATAAAGGCAGTAATATAGGTGACTGCTTTATTCACTTCAACTTTCAAATTGTATTTCGTTCAGCTCTTGATCTTTAGGTGACTTTTTAAAGCCACCTAATAAATGATTTGGGCTTGAAAAAACAATTGCACTGAAGTGATCTCCACATAATTTTCACGTAGCATTTTGCTGAATCCTAACATAGCAAGAATTTTTTATTCCTTCTTCAGACAATTATTTATGGAAAATTTTGTCACGGGTAGTTCCATAAAGAGAAATCATATATAGAAAGAAAAGTTTTTTTGACAACTATTTGAAATCTGAAAATTGCATCCTCGTGTGCCTCTACCTTTATAAAGTAAAATCTGTAGTCTTTTAATTTTATGGAAGGGAAAGAGCTACCAGGAGGTAGTTCACAGGCAGAGCTAGCAGGGAACATCTAAAGATGTGGAACAGGATCTACACATTCCAGCTTACAAATCTTCATGCAAAAGAGAGAAATAGGGAGCTTCCAACAGATGTTTCATTTTACACCATGATAGACACTTACAGCAGGTCTTGGTTCTTTTTCTGCTGCTGCTGCAGCAATTCTTTAAACTCTCAAGTTGAGCCACAGTAAGCACAGAATGGTGAAAGAGTATAACAGCTTTTGAGATAAAATAGCATTTTCCCACTTGAAACGTATTGTGGGAAGGAAGTAAAAAGAACGACAAGGTTTGCCAGGTAAAACAGTGACATCATTAGCCTAGGTTACAAAAAGTAATCTTAGTTCTCATATCCATGCAGACAACAGCTATCATTAGAAACAAAGCTAACCAGTCCCTGAAGGAAGGGTGCTCTAATTTCTCACAAGAAATTAATAAGGGGCATATATTCCTATTCTTGGAAGCTAATGAACTTGTTATACTCAGTCCTATTTTGCGAAATGACTAGGGAAAAGGGAGTGCGTTGCGTGTTGTAGAAGTAGTTTGAGCCTTTCAAAGGCAACAAGCAATCAAATTAGCACATCCACAGAAGCGTAGGCAAAGGTTAGGTGAATATTGCTCCTCCAGCCAAATACAAGGGTCTTCCTGATGAACAAGCGTTCCACTGAGCCACCAAGGCAATCAGCCTGCACAGTGTAAATGACAAATACTCTGTTCGTTACCTCTTTCCTTTCATTGGAAAACTATTATTTGAAAAAGAAATGGAGTTACTGATGAAGAACATCATATTAGAAATTAGTAATTAGAAATTAGTTGTCAGAATCTTAAAACATCCTACATTATTGTAAAAGAAAGGACTGTACAATAATGCTCCCAGGTGGTGATGAATTCTTCCTACTTGTATGCCTATCTGGCATTCTGAAGATGCTGAAGTGAAGTTAATATTTTTTACTGGAGCTACTTGTAGGGAAATATGATCATCAGTATGAATACAATCAAAATGATCTGGCCTCTGATACCACAAGAAACCTAAGCAGTTTCTAAAAATGTTATCTTTTTCCTTCTTCACAATTCCAGCAAGAAATGACTTCTTAATTCATTGCTGAGGTGATACTCCATTTGCACGGCATAACATTTATTCTACAAATGAAGAGACCTAACTCAGTAGATAATTGTGTTAACATGTCTTCTACTCATAGAAACACAACATACTCAAACATATGGCTCTGTTGGGAATATTCCACATCTATTACTGTTGTAAAATGCTGCTGGAATGAAGAGGACAGCATGCAGTGTGAGATGGAGACACTTTTTAGCAAGTCTACAACGCAGACACACAGACTGCACAAGCAGCATTTACCCGATTAGCTATCTAACTAGATAACATACTTTCTGAAGACAAAGGAGACCAGCTCCTCATGAATAGTCCATTTTGTTTTCAAAGTAATCTACACTTTAAAGAGAAAAGGAACATACAGAATTAATTACAGATTTGCTGTTGTTGAAGTATGCCTTTTAGATTTCACTTGCCTGTTCAAATGATGTCAGAACCTTACTTTATCAGAATTATTTTTTCCTCTTTTTCGTATTTAATCATTTTTATCTGAATCAAACGTTTATTAACTGAAAAAAATCGATTATTTATTATAGGTAGTAACATATTTTGCAGAAGTAAAGTGCATGTTTTTATTCTATGAATCTGTTATTAACGCCATCACTGACATTAACTAACATACAGCAGTGCTGTAGCACAACAGTAATTTGGGAATCAAATTGCTAGTGAGTTCTTTTAAAACATTTGAGTGTTCTTTGAAAATTAAAAAAAAAATACATATATCCTATATAGTGTGCTAAAATGGCTTCTTCACTCAATTCTGCTAGGTTATGAACACAATAAATGAGGCAGACATGAGAACAGGTAAGACTCTGGATATGTACTGAAAGAAAAAGGGAAGGCATAGTCAGCCTGATCTGTATTTCTTCTCTCTATGCACCATGGAGTTGCCTTCTGCTTTTTATAAGACTGGACCATCTCCCTTGTGACCCTTATAAGTCTGTGTGAATGTCTACAAAATAGCAATCTGGGTAACATACTATATGTATTTCTTTTTTCCTTTTGCCTCATTTAATCAGAAATTCCACTGACACAAAGATAAGGTCACCTAATTGCTGCTGTAAATAGTTCAGTGCAAGACAACACACAGTGCATATGTGAGTGGTGTTTCAAGCAAGGAACAAGGCATCTTAGAGCTATAATTTGGCTAGAAAATAGGAAAATGAGGAACTAGGATATGACTATGATTTCCACAAATATATTTAAATGCAATCAGCTGCATAATGCAAGTGAAATTTGAAAGCCAAAGCACAACAAAAAGTAAAAGCCGATCATAAGTAAGGTAGACTCTGAGGGCAGTTACCATAATCACAGGATTCTCCAGTGCTTTTTAACCAAAATCTGACCAAGGCTGGAAACACAAAACTATTCATCCCATGTATAATGTATATTGTTTTACTACCTGCTTTAATTAACTAAAAAAAAGAAAGGGAGTGGTTTCAGATCTTTCTTTTTAGTACTGCCTGCACATCTGCAAGATTTTGTGTAGCAGGGGGCTTCGATCCATAACATTTGTTTTATAACAAGCTTTCCTATACACTATATGCCTAGATGTTTATTTTGCATCTATACAGTGCATTGGTATATATAACAAATTGATATGAACATGAACATACTGCAATTTCAAATATCTGTCTGCAGAGATACTAGCGTTTAAATGTTTTGAAAATGCAGCATTTCTTGTGTTTTCTATAATAAACCGTTCACCAAAAAGGGAGTAGCACATCTTAAAAGAAGCAGTCTCTAGAATGCTGAATAACTTGGCACTCAGGAGAACGATGTTTTGTTTCTTCTGTGCATCTTAACCTTTGCTCTGCAGGGAATATTCTCTAGGACGGCATCTAAAGAAGGCATATTAGGCTCTATGCTAATCAGTTCTGAGCCTTTCAAGTAACTGCTGCTGATTGTATCAAAATGTGCCAAGAGAAACAAACTGAGAATGCAAAATCTATTTGAATTTCCTTTTGAAGCTACAAGTAAAGACTCCTGGCAGCACCAGCGCTTTCAGCAGTGTAAGATTTTCATACTTCATACACTTCAAAGTGCAAATGAAGATTATGACCTTATACATTGTATATGCACCTATATTTTATTTATACTGCATCTGTGCAATCAGGAGAAAAGATATTTCCATGACCTTCTACCAGCAAGAAGCCTAGCAAGACGATTCAGACCTATTGAAAATTCATAGTTAATTAAAGGTTAAAAGGAACTTGCCAATTAGTATGAAAGATAATTGTTCTCCTTTGGCTACCTGATTAAGTTTTCCTTTGAATACTCTGAAGTGTATGTTGTCATGCTGCTGGTAAATGTAATCATAAAGCACTCACAGTACCTGCTAGCTCTCAAAATACTTGGCCATAGAAACCAACATTTTATATGAATTTTATAATTATCCTTTCATTACACATACAAACATCTTTTTATAGTTGTAGGGAAAAAATATCAGCAACATACTGAGTATATGTAAGATTTAGCACCCACAGAAGTCAGCTTTGTTTTAATAGGTATTGCTGCATTTTATTACTAAAATTATTTTTAAAAAAACCATCAAGGCTACAGTTGTGGATTCCAACTGTCAAAAAAGATGACAAAAAAAAAACAACAAGAAATACCTGTGATCTTTCTTCCCTAAACCTGGATTTCCATTACCAAAACCAATGCAATGTGCTCTATTCTGATTCAGAATGCAATCAGCATGAAGCTATTTCGTGTTCCTGCTCATTTGATTCATCAGATCACTGGCAATACTGGTAAAATGTGCTCTCTTCTCTCAAGAACAAAACAAAACAGAAAATCCCAAATTCCAAATAGAAAATAAACTCATACGTTTTAGTGAGACTAAAGCTCATCCAATAATCCAGTAAATTCATTAGAAGTGAATTACCTGCAGTTCTGATGATAAGCTTTGTGACTGTAAGCATTTATGAATAGGACTTGGATTTTAGGGACTGCGTCACGATTCAACATTCAGAACAAATGGGTTAAGGATTATAATTTTAATCAAATAATAAAACGTGATAACAACTACGTGCTGATGACATGCTGAAGCCAATTCTTTGTGGTAATAGAAAAAATACATATTATTGTTCCTATTCAATCACTGATTATATTATGATTCTAAAAGAAGAAAAGGATTTACAAAAATCACTTGTGACAAAGCCACAGTCTAATTGATACACTTCCATGTACAACTTACACTTTCTCTCCTGTACAAACGTGTATGGAAATTTTTTAGGTGGTCAAAATGAGATAGAATAAATGTCTAGAATACTTTTCTGTAAGAAACCACTGGCACCTTGATTGAATCTGTGTTTTTATTCCTAACACCAAAGCAAGATCATACTGTTTTGCATACTCTGAGACCCTCAAGATTAATACAAATTACGGTTTATGATAAACAAAATGGTGTAATTTTTACACGTTCATATTTCCTAAAATGGCATTTGGGAGAAACATACAGGTCTCACCTTCACAAAGATCAAAGCATCAAAAGAGATTAGGAGGACACCTATTTGAAATGAACATCTCCTTTTTGTTCCTTTAGACAGAGAAAAAGAACCACAACTGCAGAAGTGACCAAAATAGGGATAGCAACATGAAGGGAGGCAGAAGATACCAGATGTGGTATTGGCTCTTAGTACTGCCATGTGAAGCTGAGGAAAAAAATTCTTTTTTCTAAAAATGCCCCCCCACCCCCACACACACACTTTTTTTGTTTTCTGCACATGGCAAAGAAATACTTCAGGGAAGAAAATAATCTATCCCATTTCAGACCATACTGCACTGTACTCCCTCTCGTAATTGCATATAGAAGCACACACACACACAATCAGAAGAACTCTCTCAAGCAACAATGCTATTTTTCCTAGTTATAGAATTTATTCTACCTTTGCCTTCTACTTTCCTCTTTTCCTCTGTAAGTTATTTAGGTCAAGGACTGTTTGTTATCATAATACCAACAATGCACTGTCAATTCAATTAGTCAATCATGATTAATCTACCAACATAGATAAATTCTACTCAACTTCTCTATAATAACAGTGGAAGTTACATTGAACCTTATCATGCTTCAGCATTAAAACAAATTTACTTTTGGCAAACTTTCTCTCTTTTCATAGTATTATTTTATAAGAAGTGCGTCAAACTCCTGTGATTAATTCTAAAAATGACAAGAATGCCCTTTGATCTCTGGGCAAAATGGTAAATTTGCAGTGGGTTTTCTTGAGTCTGAAATATTGGAGACATTTGAATTTTTTTCTTTACATTCATAGGTCTTGGTACTTCAAAGAATTCTTTAGTTTTGCAACTATGCTTCTTGCTTAAACATGCATAAATCCCAATAATCTGAAAAAGGCATTAAAATTATTTCTCATCAAACTTAAGAAAAACTGGCACTTAGTTTGTGTTACAAAAACTGTGACCGCTGGCACGAATAACTTCTCGGATAGGTTCATCAGGAGAACTGACTTGGAATGGAAAGAGAATGCAAAGAGAACATAAGCTACAGCAAATAAAGCCTACCTAAAAATAAATAATAATGAAACTGACAAAGAAATGCTTCTATGTCTGTGTGCATAATGTATCTTGACCATCATGTGTTCTGTACTTCATTAAAATAGAGAATATTTAATTATTGTATGGGTTGCCAGCTAACAAATTTAGTGAAAAATTACAGCTGGAATTAATAGCTGAAATTGAAATTAGCTCAAATTGTCACAAATGAATAATGTTAGTTGGGCATATTACCACTCCTGCTTATTTTAGGCTGAAAGAGGATTCCAGAGATAAACTGCTTATAGATTAATCTCAGTCATCAGATGGAAAACGAATTCATCACTGTATTAAGCCCAAATGCAAATAAGTGGAAAATACATATCACTTCTGTTATAATGATTCTTAAAATCTCTAGTCTCAGCTATCTGCAAATAATCATGGGAGGAGAACATCCAGGTTGTGAGATGTACATCAGAAGCTGGAAAATGTGGTTTAGGAAGTCAAGCTTAGTGCCTAGGCTTACAAAATTCTGTGACTGTAAGCTTACTGTAACACACACCAAAAAATATGACATCACCAAATAAAACACACTGTAAAAGTGAGCATTTGGTATAGAACCTGCATGTCTATTCTTGTTCACACATCTATCAGCATCTAAATGGTAGTTTCAGGATGGTTGTTCTACAGAACTGGTTAATTTAGAGACACCGCATGGATAAAAGGACATGAAAGTAAGTTATCAGTAGAGGAAAAAGAAAGGCAGCATATCACAGGACCTGCTTACATGAACGAGACTTAATTACTCACTACAATAAAACAAAATACTGCATAGGAGATACACTGTACCTCTTTACCTTCGATAAAGCAGTTACCCTGCTTCATTAAGTCTTTCAATACTACCTCACATGCCATTCTCTGAAGCGAGTTACAGATACAGAAAGTTATAAAAATTGCTCTAAACAGAGCACAGAACTGGCTGAATAAACATGCTTAAAACATAGTTGCTGAAAGATGCACATAGAGTAGAATTCAGCAGATCAGTACATATTTTTGTTAGTTACTTGACTGATGGGCAGAAGGAATGGCTCTTTAGAGTTTCAGCAAGGAGTGCAAACACAAGCATACTGGAAGATGAGCTGGTCATACAGAAGACTAACAAAAGAAATACACTGTATGAAAAACAGTATTTAGTTAGGCAAGTCTGGCTTAGCAGGAACAATTAGCTGAGTAACTATACACTGCAGAACTTAGAAATACCCATCTGAAAAACAATGACTGGTAGCTGTAGCAGATCACAAGCTCAACGTGCGATAGGCCCATAGCTCTTGTAAAACATCAAACTGGAGTGATGAACCTATTGAATCAAACACTTGCACTACACTAGGCATTTTTTAAAGCCTTGCCTAGTTCATCACGTTTCCTTTTCTGAAATAGAATGCGAAGGATTTCCAGAAGAGAGCAAAGATCTTGGGTCTAGAAAACATGACATAGGAAAACAGAGCGAAATAATCTGGAGTGTTTACAATACAGATAAGTAAGGAGAGAGAGGATTACCACATTCAAATATGAAATAGTATTTAGCTCGGAGAATGAGACTAACCCATCTTGAATAACTGACGTAGCTTGGACAAGTAGTAATGAGATAAAATGTAATGGGAGATATTTAGGTTTATAATAAAAGAAAAGGTTCCTATGGTAAAGATGGCTAAGCAATAGAGTAGATTGATTCTGAAGACTGGAATATCAACTACAGAAAATACTGAAGGTCACATTAGACAAATATTTGTCAAGATTTTCACAGACACAGTTAATCTTGTTGTAACACAGGAGATGGACTGGATAAGATCTTGACATCCCTTGCAGTTCTGTTTTCTATATTTCTAAAATACATAAAATGGGACTATTGTGATTTAATTAACTGTGAAGGTAGTTGTAAGGATAAGTATATTAAAGATTTTACAGAAGTGAAGACCAGATAACAAATTGCCTTTGAAAAGCAGGTGGAGAAATGAATGGGAAAACACAGGGAGAACTGGATTTTCAATATAGTGGAAGATTTTACATGACATGCAATTAAGTGAAAACAGCTGATATGATCCAGAAGAGTGGTGATGCTGTAAAATGTCTATCTTTGAATTCATTATAGGATCTTAACATGAGTTTCTTGCTAAATTAAGCCTCCTGCTTTTATCTAAAATAGTGTAAAATCACAATCATACAGAAACCATCTTAGAGTTCTGAACCAAGGGAAAATAGCCATGAAGTCACACGGAATTACCAGGGGAAAAAAACAACAACAACCACCAAAACTCCCATCCCAACAAATCCAGACTATCCTAGACCTTCCAGAACAAAAAGCACAGAAAAATACTGAATTTTTGTATCTTGGAGGAAAGGGGCCGAAGTACAGAGAAAAGAATTAGATCACTGGAAGGAAAAAAATTCTTCTGCTGTGCAACTTCAAAGGTTGTGGCAAATGAACTGTATATATATTGTCCCAATTGAGAAGATAAGAACAATTTCTTGTGATGAGAAAAGAATATAAGTACTGCCATCACTGACCACTAATAAAAGCTATTAAGGAACCAGCAGGGGACAAGTACTTGTTTGCTCCAACTGAATTTTGAGTTTATTTGTATTCATTATAGTCTGTGCGTACAGCCATGCACAGCAAACATGCATTCCTAGGAGCACGGGCTTTCTCTCTGCACTGTTCACAATGAAAAATCTAGATGTGTGGATTTATGTGACACTTATAAGTAGTTTTGTGATCACCGGAACTAATTAAGCACTGTTTCCAACATTAAGTGCTGCACCTGGAATCTTTGCTGATGACCAAGGGATGATCTGACACAGGAGTCTTTTCCACCATGGCAGAACTACTGTGGCCCTTCATACTAGAAGCTTACTGCTCACAAATCTTGCTTAAACTTACAGACTTTGACTTGCCTTTTAATCTTTCAAATGTGACTGCATTGTTCAGCAACGTAGTTGTTTCATAGAAACAAACATGGAAATTTCCTAATTTGTAATCTTTTTTTACACAATAAACATACATAGGAATGGCACTGAAATCTAAAATAGAAAAGAAAGCATACAACTACAACAATCAAGATTAAAAAAATTCAATTTACAACCACAGCTAGTGGTATGGAACTTCTCACATAAGATGACAAAATTAGGATAAAAATAGAAGAAAGCAGCATTAACAGCAATTACAAAAATTTATCAGCACAAGTTCAAATAGCAGCTAGAAGAAAACAATAGGGACAGCTAACGAGCAGTCCATTACAGACAACTGAAACATCCAAAGAAACTGAAGGTTAAAACAGCATTAATTAAAACTATTAATTGCAATTATATATGATTGCAGAGGGAACTATTATGTCAACAGTTAGTGAACGATAGATTAAATATATCAGAATTTTGGCTTTAATTTCTTCTTTTTTTTTTTTTTAATTTTAAATAAGCTTCTAGCTAAATAAGAACTGAGAAATACTACTCCTTATGACTTCAATACCAGAAGGCAAAAAGAATCACAGAATTCTGATTTTGAAACTAATCTTAAGTTTTGCTCATGTGTTATTTCTTAACACTTGGGGCTGGCAATACTAGAATTCTAAGTGAGGAAATCTGATAGTCTCTGGAATAAAATACTCATTTTCCACCTCATCTGTTGGAAATACACTTGTTTAATGTCTCAAAAAATTGAAAAATGGGAATTCACATTAGAATATCTCAACCACAAGTACTGATCAGCGAATAACATTGCATACCTTTTGGTCCCCTGAAATAAGCTTACTGAATCGTTAATAAAAAAAAAATAAATGCCGGAAGCTGCTTTAATTTTGTACATGCAAACTAATGTGATAAAGACAGATGGGTAACTCAAAAACGGAATTCAAATGCAGGACAAGGCCGTTAGACGTGAGAGTTAAAACTGCAGTCATTTGTAGAAGGTAACATGTTGAAGAAAAAATCATAGTACTCTATTATGCACATTAACTCCTTGTGTACCAAAGCAGAACATTTTTCTGAATAGGAATCGTACTGAAGAGGTGTAAGCATGAGACTGAGGGCCTGCATTTTTACCACTCTCTCTGCATGTGACATTAGACAAGAAGCCTGTCTCCCTCTCTGGGTAAAGTAGTGTAATGCATCTAATCGTCTACCGTGGATAAGACATAATACTTCAAGGAAAAACAGAAGTGGACAGATTAATCAAAGAATAGCTTGGGTTGGAAGGGACCTCAAGGATCATAAAGTTGCAACCCCCTGCCACAAGCAGGGCACCAATCTCTAGATCAAGCACAAGATCTGATTGCCCAGGGCCACATCCAACCCATCAATTTTAATTTGACTACTAGGAAAGCTTACCAAGAGTTTCAGCCTTAAGGCTGAAACCAGCTTTCATGCATATTGTGTTCTGTGCTTCATTGTATACCACTGTTAAACAGAAAAGATGTCATCAGCCGTCCTCTGCAAAACAATAGAGATTCATATTGGACTGTCAGTGTTACAAGCAAGCAAATGTTTTAGTGTGATACTATTACAAAACAAACAAACCCAACAACAAAATTTAAGTTTTCAAGCTTTAACAAATTCTCAGATAAGTGCTTCTCTTACTGACTTCAGGGTCTTTACTTTTATTAGGAGGAAAAGTTTCAATGTCAGAAGCTATGAGACTCACTTTGCTAATATTCGTGTGGTGCGTTTGGACTCAATCAAATCTGAGCACAATACGTTTTTGCTAACAGAAATAGCTACCTCCATACACACTAGAATAGTGGGTGATTTAAAAGGTGTTTAAAAATATTTGTCACAAAGTACGAAGTTAAAAGGTTCAAGGAAAAAAGTGAAAGGAAGGTAACGGCATGAAGAGTTACAGGATCAACTGAGTGAAGCAAGAGATGGATTAAAACAGGAAAAGCAGAAGCAGAAACAGATGAGACAATTGATGGATCAAACAGTAGAAGATCAAAATTTATATAGCAGTAACTTACAAGTTGGCAATAAAGTTACAGTGACAAGAATAAATATAGGCTGCTCGCTCCAAAAGTAATGCCTCCTGCTTATTTCCAAGCAAACCAAAATAGGTACAAAGAGAACTATAACACTACTTGATAGAGCAAATTCTCTGCTACAAAACACTACTTCTCAACACAGTCACCACCATTAGCTATGCATTTTCACCAGTGATGAACAAGAGCCTGTATTCCACACTTGTAAAAATCTGCACCAGCAGAGATGACCCACTGTCATTGTTGCCACTGCTGAAATGCACCATCCACTGCCTCACCAGAGAGCATACACTCCAAACAATGCCACTTAGACCTCTGCTCAGACTTAAGCCAGTATAAAATAGCATGAGCTTTTTCTAAACATTTTAGATACTATACAAACAACAGCTCACAGCTAGGGTCTGAAATTAGGTAGAGGTGCTAAAAAGGAGAAAACACTGATGATTTGGTTAGTGACATGCAGCAACACAGTACTGATAAGTTTTAGAAACATACTTCTGAAATATGGAGAAGCAATACCATTAGCAGAGAGTTGGTGGTAGAGCTGATTCACTCACCTAGTGACTGAAGGGAGAAAAATCTGCTTTCCATCCTCTCTTTCTCTGAGCATGAGATAGTGCCTGTTACAATCAATGGAATTATTTTCATCGACTTCTAATGCCTAATAAAATCTTTTGAAACAAGGGAATAAACTAGCTCCTAATATTATCACTATCCAGAATGTCAGAGTAGGATATTATTAAGCCAAATAAAATGACACTTCTTCCCTGAAAAGAGCAATTTTTTTTCCCTTTAGGACATTCTGTTAGCAAGCTTCTACGTAACTTGTCCAAATTGCGTGAGTAGTTTAATTCCACCATAAAAATCACTAGGGTTTTTACCAGTTTAATTCTACTGCATTTAACTGAGTTACAACAGCAAGAAAGTGTTACAAGAAAATGGTGAATTATGTCACCTCGAATCCTCAATATCTGCGCCCCTGTTTCTCCAGTTTAAATCTTTTACTTTCTTTCTAGTTTGTTCATTTTCTCTTCCAATAAAATGTGTTTTGTTTTCCCACACTTGACGCTTTCTGAGCATTTTCGAAAATCTGAGTTTCAAATGGTAGTGGAATTTGTTTATTCACATTCTTGGTTTACAGCCCAATCTTTCTGCATTGGTACTGTTCCCACCGTGGAGGCAGGAAGAGGAGTCATATGGTATTTTTACAGACATTTGTTACTGCTGTTATAACGACGTCACAAATCTTTGTACAAGATAGCACACATTTTAGAATGACTTGGTCAGAAACTAAGAGAAAAATTCTTAGAATATCTGTGAGAACAAAAATCCAGTATGACCATAATTGAACTCAACTATGCATCTACATTCTAATCTCAGAAAAAAAAATTGTTTCAATACCATTTTCTATCTGAAATATACCTGAATTCATAAGGTATATGAGCACGATTCTGCCTGGAGTACAGCTTGTGCTCACTGAGTGCCAGGAGATCCATCAACCACTATCCTGTTTGCTTATTCTACAGCTTCCACAGAAAGGTTATTCTCAAAAACTTTTTGAAATATTTATGAGCATAAGTACTAAGATAAATACTCTTCCATAAAACCATCTCCCTGTTTATCAAGAGTATAATAGATGTAACGTGTGGAAACAAACTCTACCAGGTATTCTATAGTTTCTAACAATGATTTCCAGTAAATCAAGACACACTGACTGTAAAATTATTTCCTTACTGGGTAACCACGCTTCTTCACTTTATTTAACATAGAAAAGAGGATTTCCCAATTCACTACGAATAAGAGAACAAGTCTATAGTTTAAATATATTTATCTTCAGCAATAATTACTAATAACTGATCA
This sequence comes from Phasianus colchicus, assembly GCF_987193195.1. NCBI lineage: Eukaryota > Metazoa > Chordata > Aves > Galliformes > Phasianidae > Phasianus > Phasianus colchicus. Next base: position 6,430,926 of record NC_143450.1, read on the forward strand.
CTTGAAGTTAACATAGGATTTGTGAAAGAATTATCTGATTTTCTGGAAATGAGCTTAAGTATTGGATATAGGTTTTTATCTTTCTTTTTTCCAGTTCTGGAGTAAATAAGTAATATTGTATATTTTTTTTAAATTGCTCAGATCTTTAAACTAGTATTTCAGTATGAGATGCAATGGTTAGCTACACAGAGGAAAGATGTAATTCCAGTTTATTAATGTTTTATAAAATGTTGCAAATATAGTTTTTTGGGTTTTTTTCTTATTAACAGGTCAGGGTTATTATGACTAGACAAGGATCAAATATATCATTCCAACTATATCATGCAACTAGCAATCTGACATGGATGTCCATGTGAATCATCTGTTCATCTCCTTGCTGTGTTCTATTCTAAATAGCAATGTTTTTATTAAAAAGAAGAAAAGTCTGAATTAACTCTCTGAATTAATTTTACCTTTTGAGCACTATGCTAATACTGAAAGAAACACACAAAAGTATGATTAAGTGTTGCAAGCCAAGCTACACAGACACAGTTACTCAAAAAGAGAAAAAAAATACAGGCTGAGGATTCAAGTTTTAACAGCAGCTTTACAACTTGGCACTGGGACAATTTATGCCGAAATTGAGATAAAATGTCAGCTAGGAAGTCTTCACTGAATAGGAGGAGGAACAGACAGGGAACTGTCTCATGAACTGCTGTCTGAAGGCATGACCGGAGATCAGGCTTAGCTGGCCTCTGTTAATGGTCCCACAGAGCCCCCTACCTGAGCACAAAGCCAGATGAGTGTAAGAAGCCACTGAACCCACTCCTCCTCCTAAGACATGGAGAAAATCTTGGAGCTGCTTCTGAAAACATGAGCAAAGCATGGATTTCACCATTTTGTATTATAGATTCAAGTGTTCCAGATTACAAAATATGTGGGGTTGACCTCAATTTTGTGCAGTACACACACACTGCTAAGGTTTTCATAGAATTCCCATTCTATATCTGCCTCTGTATCAGTCTTCTCAGCTTGCTGGCTTTTTTACTAACATAACATAAGCTGCCTCTGGCCATTGTACAAACGCATCAACTTATTTTAGGCCTGTCTTTTAACAGATCAGTGTATTCTGATCTCCTCTTTTAGCCTTGGAAAAATAACCATCACTGGTGCTGAAGATTCCTCTTTTTGTACGCTGTGCTTAAGACACTACAGCCTATTTGTGGCATGAGAAATAGAAGATGAATACAGCCTCAGCCCTGTAATGCCTTTTGCAGGGAGGGGAAGCCAGCAGCTGAGGGGATACTGTTTATACATTTGTTTTTTAACAGTAATATAAGTGAAATCAGAGGAAAGCTTCTCACTTCTCATTGTGGATGTTCATGAGATATTTATTCATAAGTTAATTTATTTAAGAGAAATAATCACAGCTTTACATAGGCAATCTTTTCTAATTAACAGTAGATATAATTAAAAATATGGTTTTAAACCTAAAACTAAAAAGTTACGTTAAATCTGGCAAATTGTTTCTACAAGAAAAGGATACTATAATTTTTTACATATTTAAGATGTCTCTTAAGCACGTATGAAGAACTATTAACATCTCCTTTACTTTAAATGACTAGCCACTTACTGTATTCTAATTTTTAACATGAATGTTAACTTCATCACTCCCATGCCGTTCTCAAAAATATACCACAGTGCACAACCAGTGATTTTAAAGATCAACAGAATTGAAAGAAGTTCTGCTGTACCTGAAGCTTTACACGCAGAATTGTAACAGAGAAGTCAGGGTTCCAGCTTTCATTACTACATCAGTTAAAATTGAAGATGTATTGTTAATAGAAATAGTTTAAAAATGAGAAATCAGAAAATTCCAAATTAAAAAAGTCCATATTTATTGGACATGTTCTTTGCCCTTCTATGAAATCCTATCAACTGGAAAGAGGTCTAAAAACACATACACCAATAAAATAATTAAAACATTATTAATAGTTAATGCACTGTGTATACTTAGTGGTTCTATGCTGGACAACTTATCTACATGGAAAAGAACTTGACTATATGGTGGATGTAGTAAGACAGTCCAACCAAGACTGGCAATGTGTTCCATAGTCTTCAAACTGGTATGGGGCATGGAGTTATCATGTAAAAAGAGAAAGGTTTCGTCTCTGGCCTGACAAGCTCAAGCCTTCAGCTTAATCAGCATCAGGATGCAGTGGTAAGAATTGACCGTTTGTCCAGGTTTCAGGAAATCTATAATCACCCCTTCCCTATCCCAGAAGATAGTGCACACCATCATACCTGCCAAGGGCTGTATATTGAACTACTTCAGTAGGAAAATGATATCTCACCTTCAGCCTCGTATTGGTTCAATAGGTCCTCACAAATGTGCATAGTGTTCTTTCAATTTCTCTGTGAGCATCTGTGGAATCTACCTGGCTCAAATTGTGATATTTCAATGTTGCCACCATTATTTTTAAAGCACTGGAGCAAATATAAAGCTTCATGCCTAGTTCTCTAGTCAGAATTTGCCAATTTGAGGGGATAAGCTGATTGAGACACTCATCATTTTGTGGCGTGACAGCTGTGCATGGCCATCTGGAACATGGCTTCTCTTTCATGTTGCTGTCACTACTGCTGAAACATACCACCCACTGCCTCACTGCGATAACATCCAATGGTTGATCTGCATAAATGTTCTGCAAGAGTCAATGAATGTCAGCAGGTGCAATTTTTTCCACATGACAGAATGCAGTTCCACAGCATTGCTTCATTTGCACTTTGATGTCAGGTGCATTTTACCAGACTGCCCCTCTACTGCCATCTATCACACAGCAACGTAACACAACAAAACATAGGTGGGGAGGTTCAGCCTCTACTCTACCCCAGCAACACCCACCTCTGATGTCACAGGCCAGCAAAACAAAATAGGAGGCATTACTTTCAGAGCAGCCTCTGTAGAATATTCGGGGAAAAAAAAAGATTTTCCAAAAGGTTCTCAGAAATCTCAACTGAAATATAGTTAACCCTATTCTAAGAAAGGTATTTCTCTCGAAATACCTTTTGGATTTGAAAACGTGTTCAGTGAAATCGTTTGAAAAATGAGAAAATGTCAGCACTGTCAACCACCAATGTGGGATGTAAGCTCCTGGCAATTACGACACCTGTAATACGTCTTTCATAAAGATCAAGCAGATCTTGATTTTCCCAAAACAGAAAAATTATAACTCTCATTTATGAACTTCTTCATAAACCCTGTTAAATTGGAACTACTATCTCTTGGAAATACGGTTGAGCTTAAATGAACATCATTATGTCGTGTCCATGAAAACCATAGTAGGAGTAAGGATATCAAGTGCAATGGCAACTATTAATTACTCCGCTTCTAGCATCACAAGCTTTAAATCAACAATTCTGTTTCAAAATAAAACAATTTTGTTTGCTAGAGGCATTTATTAATACAGTTCATGTGTATTGGTTGTATATTCCTTTCAGTGCAATTTTTAAATGGCGAAAAGAGATAAACATGCAGTGATTTTTATCTATCTTTTTGATAAATGAATGTCTCAGCAAAATTTTACAGCTAAAAAGGTTATTTACTTAAGAGAGATTTTCTGTATGTGGAAAGGTTAGATTTTTTTTTAGATTGCTGTGAAATTGCTTCTGCCTTTTAGCAAATCTTCTAAGACGGCTCCTCTCCTTGTAGTGTTGACAAGGACATAGGAAGGATGCGGCCTTAAGAAATCAAATGAACAGCATAAAATCCTAGCTGGAATCCTCTGCTGCCACAGTTTGTGCGTTTTGAAATTCTGTCAAAATGTTGAACAATATGAGAAGAGAGAGAGGACTTCTGAGCAAAAATCAATAGCTGAGTCTTTTGAACTGTCCATGTACAAAGTCCTAATGAAAATGTCCTTGAGGGAAGTTTTAATAGTGGACTTTGAGATCAGCTTCTCCATTGCCCGATAGCACTGTACAGCATTTGAAGTTTTCAAAGGTACCAATCCACAAAAGTTTGGCTCATAGAACTGAGGAGGAAGATGCCTCTGAGGGATCTCAAAAACAGCAGCCTGCCACTGAAGACAATAGAGAATACAGTATGTATTATTTGCACTGTGTCAGGTTTTAGCTGGAGGGTACAATTTACTTCAAGGGAGTTTGTAAGTCCTTAAATAGCATCTCTCCATGTACAAACTAATAACTGATCAGATGCTCAGCGCAATACAAGAAGTGTTATGGTCTGACAAAAGGGATTTTATTTAATGTACTGTAAGTAGGTGGAAGTTTTCAAATAATACAATTTATCAAATGTTAAAGAAAGTTTGTGTATTCTGCCTTTTAATGGGAACTGCATCTCTTTGTATCTGTTTGAGTCTGGTTAAAAAATGCAAAACATTCAGTGCTGCATCAAGGTCATCCTGGGAGAACAGTCACACACATAAAATTGAGGTTGAAATGGTTGGTAAGTGAGGGTTATACAGTAATTGCACTGCTGTTCCCTAAAACACAAAATGCATACATTTACTATGCCTTTGGAGCATTTTTTCTCTCAGTGCTATTGAGAATTCATGTGCATTTACTGTCAATATTAGTTAGTGATATTCAAATAAAATCTTTTGGTATTAACATGTAAGGTATTTGGCATAAGCACAGGAAGTGTTTCAATTATCTGAAAATGTTCATTAAAAACATTCCTAAATGATTATGTACTTTCCATTATGCAACACAAGTTGTTGGTCTTATTTGCATGTTTGTTGTTTTTCTTTTTTTTTAATATATACAGCCTATATGTAATGATAAAGACAGATCACAAAGAGAGCTTATTTTTCCATATGGACAGAAAAAAGCTTTTTAAAATTTCTTCTGTGTAATAAGATGGAATTTTTGCTTTAAGTTTTAAAGAAGTCCATCATACCCCACAGAAAATGGTTCTTAATGGTTAGCTTCTGAACATTCCAGTTCAACTAAACGGAGTAACTAATTCATTATGTCAATACCTTTACAATTCAATCAGTATTTTGTATTCAGTGCTTTTCTTTTTCCAAGAATTTTTGAATATTAAAATGCATATATATTTTTTTTGCCAGTTCAATAATTTCATGAATCAAGAACTTCTAGGGATTTCTTTAATTTCCTAATTAAGTTTTGTTTGACTTACAGCTTGAACTTCATTCTTTTTTCTAATGCTTAGCTGAACCCTGTAATAGTGAATCGACTGCACTTCACAGAGACAATCTCAAGCTTGAGACACCTTCATGTCTTCGTTTGATGAGCTCTGACTGCACCTGGCAGCAGCCTCACTGCCTGGGGAAGGTGGCACAGAAATGACGGAATTCCAAATCTGCTGGAATTGTGAGGTCGATCTACTTTCTGCCTAGTGTACTCACCACAAAATGCTAAAAGGCTTTTCAACTTAAAAGACAAAATGGGAACGTCTCTTAAATAGAAAAATAATGTAATTATGTCAGATACAAAGAAACAAATAGGATTACGCACCGCTCTTTACCCAGTGTCAGCACAGACATCCTTATTCCATACTTAGAGCCTATTAAAACAGTAACTTTACACAGCAAATCCTGCTCAGTACCTGAGGCCCTTCACAAGTTCTCTTCCCTCTCAGTTCCCCTAGACTTTATCATCTCACTCCTGACTGTGCACAAGCTCTTGGCTCCCCAGAAAGCATGTTACAGTTCCTCCATCTGCACTATGCACTAGAAACTTCTGCCTCCTGCACATCATTGACTTTGCTGCTCTGTCACAGAGCATACAGTGGAAAACCCCACTCTGCCCTACCACAGCAAGCAAGGATGCTAAGCTTGAGACAAGCTGCAGCTCACCTGACAAGCTGCTTCGCCAAGCTCCTGGTTCCTGCAGCTGTCCTCTGCCCATGTGCAGCTTGCTCTGCTGCCCAAGAAACCACGATGTCTACTGACATTCTCAGCATCGCTGACGTGCAGCAAACAACTGACATTTTGCAGACACTAACAGACAAAAACATTCCCAGCTACAGATTATTTTATACTTACAGTAAGTAATGATGGCTAAACTAAAGATACCACGAACATTTAAACATTCAAAATACACAGTAGCAAGGCTCCATCACTTCCTCGCTGAACTCACATGCAGCATAAACATAATGGAATTAATACGAAACAAAGACTCCTAAGGCCAAGACAGTACTTAGAAACATGACTAAACGACTATGTGAATAAGTACAAAAAACACAATGAATTAACAAAAATCTTGCTGAATGTAACTTTTGGGAAGTATGTTATTTGTCTGATAGTACTATAATGACAAAGAAATTGAGAGTACACACTTACCTTGTGATTGAAAAAAATCATTATGAATTCCCACACTACCTAGAAGTTTTAAACCCACAATTTAATGGAGGTGTTCGGCCCTAACCCATGAATAATTCCTGAATGATCATGAACAGAGAGCTTAGAGAAGTGCCAAATACCGTGACTTGCATTCAGGAGTTTTGTTAATGTCATTTTTTTTCACTTTATAATGGAGAGGAAGTGTAATTCACTGAGCTATTTCGTTTTCTATAATGCACTTGAGATGATTCTATATCTGGCTGAACAGAAAGATGCTAAAGAATTAATCATCACCTGCCTCCCAGTCAAAACTAAAGGCTGGTCTCCCTTGTTCTGAGTATTCACTTAGCTCTAATTGAAGCAGCACTTAAGTACCACAATAGAACAATTCACTCTGAGATTTTTCCCCTGTTCCCATCGTATTTCCACCACTCTCCCTCCCCATTAAATTGTTCTCTGCTTTAAAATCAAACAAGAGCATGAAGCTCATCATGGATGTTACTGTTGTAGCAGCATATCTGGTTGGGATGTGAGACAGGGAAAAAGCTGGAAGTGAAACGACTTTTTTGCCACTGCTTTATCTCTGCTAATCTGCTTTCAAAATAAAAAATACACTAATGATTAAATCAGTGATGAAATAAATATATTTCTGCAATGCATCTAACACTGGAATTATACACGGTGCAACTGAGCTTTCGATTGAGCAGGTTAAGACCACTAGAGAAATACTGCATCACCACAAAACAAGTTTAAGGTTAGAAAATATTGAAATGGAAAACGGTACTACAGAGTATAAAGGATGAATGCTAAATTACATTAATTTGAGCTAAACAGATGGCTTATAAAGTAATATTGGTTATGGTTCAGTTTTACTACGCGTGCAAATGTTTCCAATATTTTCTATATCAGGCAAAATGAAAAATCAAGTGCAATAGAACTTCAGCCCTCTATCTAACCTCTACACTAATAAAAAGGTGATCTTATTCTCTCATACAAATGTCATAAAGAATGATGAACATTTATGAATTGTTCAGATACGGAGGAATGAATGAAATGGAGAAATACATAAAGTAGAAATTTCCCTCTTCAGGAGGAAGTAAAAGCAATGCGATCATGGATTACACATTGACCAGTGATTTATTTACATGGAATTTGTACCGTTAGGGAGACAAAAGCCCTCTTGAAAGGTTAGTACCTGAATGTATTACCACTGTACAACACAATAACTGAGTTAAGACTTTGAAACTATCTTAACTGGAAGTTTCTGATTCCTTAACTCTGCAAGCTAGTTATTGTCTTTATTGAGACTCTTTCCAAACACTGAAACACTCAGTATTTATGAACCACTATTTGTAAAAAATGCTTAGTTAAGAAAGGTCTTTCACAACCAAGCTGTGTAGAAATATTAATAAAACAAGATAAAACATACATATACGTACAGTTTAAGTCTTCTATTATCGTATCTAGAACATCAAGGGTAACATTTTCAAATTAAGGTATCGCGAGAAATGCATCTGTATTTCAGAACTGACACTTCCCACCAACTGAACCATCTACACCCTTAAAAGGTTCTCATCTTCAAGACGACTCTAATGTACACACACAGATTCCACTCAGGCATAACAAAATTATGACAATTTAATCACATTCAGGTATTCAAGAAGTGGCCTGTGATAAACAACAGAATGTCCTGGATTCAACAAGTTCCGTTTTTGGGTTGAAGGCTTCACAATTCCAATAATCATCAGTGAATCCTTCTAATTGTTTCAAGTCTATAGTAGACTGCCTTCAAAAAGAACTTGTAACAAGCTTTTCTTTCTAACAGATCAGCTAATTAGCACAGAAAAAAAAAAGGGCATGAAGCATCCGTATCACAGAAGCAAGCATCTTTTAACTCAAGAGTTTTAAAACATTAAAAATGTCTAAAGAAGAAAATACCTTGATCTTTTTCCTTTCTGTCAAGTTATCAGTAAACTAGAAAGTTACCTAGAAGAACAGAAAATGAGTTTTTGATAGCCATTAGTGAAACCTGTGCTTAACAACAAGCACTGGATCGCATGATCCCTGTTACAAACAAATTTTGAAGTTTGAACTTATATAATATGTCACTGCATTTGAAAGATTGCTTCAACATCCAGTTGAGGTAAAATGATTTTTTTCTTCAATACATACTAGACTGACTTCACTGATCGCAATGGACTGAATTGTATTTTTGTAAGGCTCTTCAACAGGCAGTCAAATAAATAGCTTTTTCCCTGCTGCATGGTTTGCTGTTTGCTTAAGCAAAAATCCAATTTCTGGAGAAGACTCCACAAGGGCTAAATTCCCTGCCATTTACAAGTGTCCCATTAGAGTAGCTTTCTATATGGAAATAACATTCCAAGACAAGGAGAGAAAGAGTAGGTCTGAGGTCCACTGTTCCTGATGTGCTTTATTATTTCTTTTTCATTTGAAGACCAGAGCCATGCTCTCATGAGAAAGGGAGAGCAATATCTGAATACAAATGTCTCCAGAAACTGGAGCTTCTTTAAAAGTAAAATACCTCTCTTGCCTTTCCCCCACTCCAGTACGTACCAAGGACAAGGGGAAACCTGACAGCTTCAGACTCAAGCTGTCTTTTGTTAAAAGGTTTTTAATTATAAACTTAAAGGAAAAAAAAAACAAAACCTCCTACTGAGGCAGCATATATTAGAAATGTTGGGATTCGATCTCGACGACTGTTTTCTTTAGTAGAAGTTTTTGTTTCAAAACAACTGCAATTAGAAAAACAGTGAGAACAAAGTGCTGCCTATACAGAGGTAGCAAGAATTAGAAGAATTAGCAGGTAATAGTGTTACCACAGCTCATGGGGGGAGAGGGGAAAGTAAAATGAAAGCTTCTAATGAAAAGTTCACAAAGGTGCATTTAATTTAGATCTAATTGGACAGACATTCTAAGTCTGTAGGATTTTGATTACTGGGAGAATGTTTACTATAAGCTAACCAACATATAATCAACTCTGATATTCATCTCCTTTCTAAAGAACACTCAACAAATGTGTTATATTCATTAGCAGTCATATATTCAACATTGTTTTAACTGAAAATATTATATTTAAGAACATATTGTGAAAGTAGAAGCCAAGACATTCCCTGCTTCACAGGAATGCTTTCAGGCAGTCTTACACACTGAGCCAATCAACCGTGGATCCCCTGTACTACCAGCTACGTGCATATCAAGTGGTAAGCATGACTTACATGGTTCAGCAGGCCAAGCGTATGCAGAGGCCTTGTGATGATGGCTAACACAATCAGATCTTCTTTGCCTGAAGGTGCAACTTGAAGCTAAAGTGACTGACATTGTTAAGTTCTGGCCTCCAGATTACTAGTGGCATTTACAAAGCAGTGATCTCAGTTCATCTATTCATCACCTAATCTCTCCTTCAAGAAGGAAGTTAAGTAAAAATATTAGGTGCATATTTATATTATAGAAGTTAAGCATACATTTAGAATTCATTCACAGTTGCCTTCCTGAACAAACAGGGAACTAAAGGCCCTTGAGAAAGAGTAGGAAACTGGCATACATAACACACAATCAAAAAACCACGGAAATAATTAGAGAGAGAACTTCATGTAAGCCATTAGCTAACATATGATGACCAGAGTTTATAGTGGAGGAAAAAAAAAGCAACAGTGAATACTTGTTTTTGTTTTTCAAACAGGGTTAAAATAGGAATATCCTATGGTAAACAAGTAGGAACGTTGTTTTGTGCAAATGCAAAGCAGATTGCTGTTACTATTTTGATCAACATCAGAATGTGTGGAAGTCTGTATGTCTTATCCCACACATAAGTATACATTTTCAGTGTGGGTAATACCAGTCAGAACACTATTCCAGGCACAACCATCAAAATATTATAAATTGGAAGTACTCCTGAGGTTTAAAAGTTCAGCTCTTAAGTACTTCCTGAAAATCCCGTTAGAATTATCTTTTCTCAGGAAAATACTGTCTACATACATCTCATTAGTGTGTTACTCCTCCTTTGTAATTTAATTAGTTGCATTCTCCAGCAATTTAAAGTTTGCTGCATTAATATATTTACACACCATTTACAAAATACAGTTATAAAAATAATAAGCCACTTTAGGATGTTACAGTGTTCAAAACTCATTAACATACTATTAGCCACCATGATAATTCTTTTTTTTAATCCTAATACTAGGAATGATTGCTCTGGCAGTGCATAGTCTAGTGCTCTTGCTTTTAATGAACACCAATAAAGAAAGAATCCTTCCTAGGAAGATTTGAGAGTTTTCTCTGACAAGAAAAGGATCCAAGTTCTGCAGAAGATATGTATGCACATACCTCATCTCCAAGTGATTTCTTTAATATTTAGAATTACATAATTTTTGCTAAATTACCTATACAATAGAAGATTTTCAATTTTTAAGTCTTCTATTTTCTAATCAAAATCAGGCTTTAATGATTTCACTTTAAAATGTTAAAAAACTTTAAGTGGATATATTAAAAACCAAACAGTACTTCAATAATGTAACTCACTACACAGTTCTGAAAGTTAAGCTCAAGACAGTAGTAAGAAGGAACTGTACCAAGTTTACTCAGCCTATTATGGTTTCTCTCTCCTTTAACGCAGTATCTCGTATTATTACATTCTGTAATTTTTAGACAATCTTATTTTATTTATTTTTACAAGCTTTGTTATCTTGGAATATACCTTAAATTTGCTTTTGAATAGGTTAACTAACAAATCAATTTAAAAGCATTAAAAATGCATACATCTTCAGATAAATTATCATTAATAAAAATTATCTGAATGACTGCTAAGGAAAGATTTTCAAACATGATCAACTTGATGTTAGAGTTTTTCAACATAACCAAGGAATTGATAAAGTTGTGGAATATTTTTACACCTCAGCAGTACTGTTGTTCAGTAAGAGTTCAAACTGCCTTTGGGTATCACTAGGTGTAGTATCAGTTTCCTGTCACTTAAATAACAAGCGAGTTCACATTGGAAAAATATCAATAACTACTGGCAACAGTGACTTGCTCAGATTAGACACCTGCTGCTTTGCCATCATTCTTAGCTACATTAATTCCCAGTAGCTAAAACAAATTTGTTGTATTTCAAAGATTTCTGAAAAAGGATTAATGACATAAAATAGTCTTGTATCAACTTGTTAAGCAGCTGAGTCCGATCTGTATTGCATATTTAATATGTACATAGGTATTCATATGTTAATGCTAACTGTAAGCATGATCAATGACTAGAATAAGTTCAAAACACTTTGCACCTAAACTGCCATAATTCATAAAATTACCCATAATTGAGAATTTTCTAATTCTGCCTATAGGTTTTTATAATTGCATGAAACAGTAGTTCCACTGAGCTGGGAATAATTATATTACAAGAAAATAATTAGGTGTCTAAGGTCACTTACTACTAAACTCCCTGAAGAATTCTTACTGCCTTGTAAGTATGAGAGAATTAAACCCTTTATGGCAGTGCTTCTGATTTGAAACTTAAGAAACTACTGAGTTTTCTGGTACAGCAACATCAAGTGAAAGTTAAACATTCCTAAGTTTCCGACAGGTAGCTGAGTTCAACCTCATGGTACCTTACAAGTAATCAATCTTGTGCTCAAAAAAATCCATCTAATTCCTATTTTATTAAAATTTGTTATGTTAAATGACCATAGCCAGTCACGGTATAGTAAAGAGGTTTCGTCAGACAAGAACATTTTAAATATTACTTTGGCCATTCTTACTTTAACCAATTTGAATGAATGATTCCCAAAAGTAAACACATCTAAATATCCTCGTGATGATATCATTCTTATACAGAAAAATGCATAAATTCCAAAATGGTAGACATTCTGATTACTGGACCTCATGTTTACCTTAAAAGGATACGCATACAGTTTTCAAGAGACCAAGTACAGAAGCAGTAGTAGACCAGTCATTTCAATGGAGTCACTTTCAAAACTTAAGACAGTGCTGATCCAGTGATCAGGATGAAGATCCTGTTAGCCCAATATCTTGTTTGTGAGGCCACCAATCAGTGAGGAAGAGCAGGATGTGTGAGAAGTATAACGTTACAATCCTTGGTTTCTTCAGCTTACTTTTCTTCTCACATTCTTAACTTCATTGTTAGTCTCCTTAGTTTTGTTTTCTTTCTTTCTTTCTTTTTTACGCCATTTTTTTTTTTTTTTAAGTCGTGAGATAATGGACATAAGCACTTTTATTCATAACCTACTCAATGATGTAGTTGGATATGTGAAAAACATGGCCTTTTTTGCACTTTTCATAAAACAAAGCTAAAGCAAAGTAGCTATTTGACAGTGTAAAGCTATCACCATATTAGAGCTTACATGCAATAAAAAGATGGTAAATATTAAAATATCTTTGGATAAATACTGACAAATGGAGAAATCCCAAATTTTGAAAAATTAAAAGTATAATCAGGAAAAAACATATTCTTAATCAAGTCCACTTGGCGAATTTTGATGTACCCTCAGTATTCAGTCCTAACATCATATTAAGAAAATCCACCTACTTATCAGAAAAAATACTAAGCCCACAATGATACAAAATGTAAATTACAAAGATGCAATTCCACCAGTAATTTTGCTGTAGAAAATTATCTGATTTTTTTTATTATTATTATTATTATTTTTTTTTTTTACAAACATGTATTAACATATTAAAATTCAAATCAGGATATCAAGTTGGCTAATTTTACTTTCTTCTAATTGGCAAAGAATAATCAATTCCACCTTTCACATCTGGAAATGTTTTCAAGGATTCCGCTCCTTCTTACCTTGGCCTCCCCAGACATTTCATCTTACTCATTGTAAAACCCTAAGACCAATATTCTCTCGAGCATTTTCATAGAACTATGCAGAGGCTAACGCCAGTGCTTATTGCAGCCAATACACCAATAGGAACAGAGAGAAAAACAAGCACACCACCACTTATACTATCTTGTTATGAATAAATTAATTTATAATCTCATCTTTAACTTGTCATGAAATATAACGACATCTGTTATCAGTAATAATGAAGATGCTGTTTTAGCAACACTGAATTGCCAAGGTTGGAAAAGACCTCCACGATCATCCAGTCCAACCGTCCACCTACCACCAATATAACTCCACTAAACCTTGTCTCTTAGTATCACATCTAAATGTTTCTTGAACACACATATATATAAGAAAAAAATGACTGCGTAGTGAAATAGTTTTTATCTTATCAAATGGTGAATTCAGCATCCTTACAAAGAACCTGCAGTTATTATTTTTAACATATTATCTTTGGGTGATCAATGAAGAACTTTGGAAACAATTTAATTTATCTAGGGACGCAAATCTCAGTTTGTATTTTTCAAGACTGATTACTGAACAGGTTCAAAAGTAGTTTAATCTGTTCAGGGATGTTTAGCAAATATGTCATATTCATTTTTGTCCATCACAGCTAAAGTAGAGGAACACTGGAAATAGTAGTATTCTGTTTGTAAAAGCACAACAACAAAAAAGAACAAGAAATAGTAAAAATAAAGAGCCAAAATCCTTTGCATTTTATAGAAGCTGCAAACTCCTTTCTAAGATGAATGCTTTTCAGATTGGCATTTTCAGTAGCTTTACTGAGCAGATTATTGTCTGGCATTCTGCCATATAATGATATATAACCTTACAGCTCACTATTATGCAAATAGCAGTTTGGCTAGGAGATCAGAGTGCTTAGATTTTCTCTGAGGACTATCATATATTTCAAGCTTCTTGTATCAAATTGTATTTGACATTTAATTTGAACACAACTTATGTTGAAAAATAATTTAAAAAACCCTCTTGTGTACATTCCTAATAAGAGCAGTATTACATTTCAATTTTTCATACGTAGCCATATATGAACACAGTATATAGGTGGATATAGCCCACCATATACAGAGGAGCATTCTAAATAAGGAATGTTTTGTAGAAGTGGGAAACAATGGCAAAAATGTTAAAATTCATACATGCATCTTCTATTAATTAATTCTTACAAAATAAGTCTGACAAGTACATATGCATTCAACCATGTTGTACAGGGAATTAATACTGGAGAATGGCATATGATACATAATCAAGTTCAGCAGTTGGTTATTAATCTGGGAAAGGTCAGTTCTAAACTGCACTCTTCCTTTCAGACCTCCTAAATTTAGCTAACAGGGTCAGTACTACGCTTATGGCAAAGATGATTCAATCTTTATTCTAACCCTACCAAGGACACCTAACACTTACGGTGTCACAGAGCTCTTTTATAGCAACAGCACAAGCTCTCATTTCAGAATTTGCTTTAACTTATTTATCTATTTGCATATTTATAATCTGCAAATTCACAAACATTACATCTTTGCCACATCCTCTTTCTGTGCAATACCCTGCAATACCATAGAAACATTCAGATTGGAAGGGACTTTAAAAAGTTCCATACCTCTACTTCCAAGCTCCCTGCCTTGGGCTAGGGCACCACCCACCAGATTGTGCTGCCCAGGGCTGTATCCAGCCTGGCTTTGAGCAACCACAACTTCTCTGAGCAGTCTGTTCCAGCACCTTGCCAGTCTAAATCTACCCTATTTTAGTTTAAAACCATTCCCCCTTGAACTATCACTATCCAACCATTTAAATAATTGGTCTCCCTCCTGTTCACAAGCTCCATTCAGTCTCCACAATGAGGTCTCCCTGGCGTCTTTTCCAAACTGAACAAGCCCAGCTCAACATTTCTTCATATATTCTATAATGTATAATAAACATAATATAAAATAAATATTTTCATGCAATATGTAAGTTAATACATAAAAATCACACGGAATATAAATTATAATAGTAAATACAAAAGGAAATATTATACAGATATAAAATATAAATAAGTATGAGTAAAAACTGTGTCCAAGAGTAAAAGCAGTGCCCAAACAATTACCCTCAAAGCTACTGAAATCCTGCTTCCAGAAGTTCAAATACAAGATGAAAAAAATGAAATTGAAGGTATATCTGACTCCCCAAGAAAAAATAATTTCTGGGATGCTGTTTTTTTGTGTGTTTTGAAAATCCTTAAATAAAAATTTAGAGTTTAAAACAGCTCAAGCATTCTGTCAAGCATTTAAACTTGTACACCTACAATAAAAGAGAAAAAAACGTTTTTTCCCTATTAAGAAGCTCAGTAGCATGCCCATGAATATCAGGGAAATTATTGTGATTACAGTCTATAAAACAGACCACAAGACCTTGTTTAGCCTTAAGCACTCCGATTCTGGAAGCGACCTAGCCATGGCAACACACAGCTGAGTATATCAGTCCACACAGCACTTTATTTTGCTAGATTTCTGGTCTTGTTCAAGCCAGATAATTAAAGATAGCTAAATATGCATTCATAGCATTGGCGTCTGCTGTGTACACACACTAACTCAGTTTGATGAAGGGTAGGATAATCCCCAAGTCTGCATATATATTTGTTGTACGGCCATAAAATACCATAAAATAAACAGTACAGACAAGTTTAAAATTTATTGTTGACATTTAAAAAATGGAATAATCATATCTAGAATAGGAAAACTCATTTCCCTAAACTAGGACAAACAAAAGCGGGGAAAGTCTGACCCACTAGATTTCTTATATAAATGAAAAGCATTTTCTACTCTAGGATATAGAAGTAGAAAAAAGCATAGATTAATCAAATGCTGCTGCTCTGACATTAACTCAAAATTCTCAATTGAACGATGATCCCATTAGAACTAATAATTCACAGCAAATAATTTCCTCAATAATTTTTCCTGTTATTCTGCTCACATAACGTCTGTTAAAAAAGTGCAGGTCACCTGAGTTTAATCACTACTCACTTTTATTCAGTTATTTTGAACAGAACTTTGGAATATATCAAGAAATGTTATTTAAGCTTGGACTTGTGACACCAGATATGGCCATGTATTGGATGAGCATAGACCAAATGGAAATAGCCATGACAAATTTCAGCAGAACATTGATTTAATTGGTTGCATAGTTATTTATTTACATAACTATGTATAGGTAACAGATTTTTTTTTTTCCTGTGGATACCTCTTCAAGAAAATTATCGTTATGTAGTAGTATTGACACTTGAAATCACCACTTGCTTAGAAAAGTAAAGATTTTGATGGAACTCACTAACTATATGAAGAGCTCACAATGAAATTTACCTGAAATTTTAATACCTTTGTCATTCAGTCTAAGCATAACATTCCATGTGAGAAATTGCGACCATCTTGCCAAAAAACTGGGGAGCAGACCTACACTTCAATTTACAGGTAAAACCAACTATCAGAAGGTAAACAGAGGATGGTAACAGACGCAAACTAACTAGACAGGTGAAACAGAAAATCCTAGGATACATTCTCAGACTATTAGTAACCTAATTTCCTGTTGAGCTAGCAAAATCAAGGGACAGTTTTTGCAGCATGCATTTCTTTTGCATATTATTTTTGTCACAGGAAAGAAAGAAAAAAAAAGGAAAATATCAAGTAATATCAATAGGACTCTAAGTAAATTTCACCAAAGTTTAATTTTTCCCTTTCTGTTAAACAATTTCCATTTGTCATGAACATAGTGCTGTCTTGGTATTCTTTGTCTTCCATTACAATTTTTACTTTTATAGCTTGTATACATATGCTTATATAACAACCAGTAGCAAAATTCATGAGTAAAATAAGTGCTAATAGATCCCTCTGCCTTTAGTATGCAGAACTAAAAAGCTACTACTTCAACCTTCAGCAGAGGCACGTACACAAACGATGCATAAAACATTAAGTATTGTTGCTTTCAGGTTTATTACTACTTGCTAGATCATTTATTCTCATGCTGATAATCTTGCCTACAGCATCTTATTTTTGTTAGGTAATAAAGCGACTTGGGAAGCAACCAAATTTGTGGCAATAAGTCAGTTGAATATCCACAGAACAAATCAAAAATTCAAAATACAAAGCTGAGCTCAAGGAATGCTTCAAACTAGTTTATTTTAATTCTGTGCAATATATCATAGGAACTGAGGTGCAGAGCAGCCAACATTTAGCAATCCTCTTTTTTATATTAGCACAGACTGTATTTCTGGCAAGAAAACTACAAGAGAAAAATACCAATTCAGAAACTCATTCAAAACTGTGCCATCCTTTCACGTGTAGTGAAGAACCCACCCAGATTTTTAAGATAAAATGTTAAATGATATTTAGCCATGTTAACAGACACTAACACTTCTGAAAGTCCCACTAAATACTCATTCATATATTTTATAAGCATTTTATAAATGCTTATAAAAACAGAAAATGAAAAATCTCTAGGACTTCCCACAGAACTCACCTATTTTACAACAATTTTGTGAAAATACATTTAATGGTTACAGTAAGAGGCTTCTGTGTTTTAGTAATACAAATCAGATGTTTTGGTCTTTAAATGACATGACTTGGCAAGTTGAGTAGTTATAGAGATCCTTCCTTCAAACTAAAAAGGAAGAAGCTGTAAGGCAAATTGATAACAAGCACTAGTGGTTGAAACATCAAAACAATCAGGTAAGTTAGAGAATATAATTATTTTAATTTTAGCATCAAAACAAGCAGAATTCTGAAGGCAAGTTCCTGATTAATGCCAAAAACTAACAAACATTACATACATCTTTAAGAAAAGCAAGAATAAAAGCCTGAGAAAACAGACTAATCAGTCCTGTCTTAGTGCCTAGAAGACCATCTTGAAACCCATTCCTAAATGGGAACACCACCACCACAGTCAGAACTCAGGCAGCAGTGTTACCAAGGGCAAGCTGTATTAAGGCATCAATTGCCTCTACGATAAACCAAGTGACTGAGCACAGAGCAATAAGCAAAGGCCTTTTAAACGCCTTCTGTCACAGTTTTCTGATCAGCCAGCTAGGAAAACAGGCTGACTGAGCACTAGTAAGTCAAAACTACACTGCACGCCCAGGCTGCAAGGGCAACTGTCACTGGTTTGATATCCAGGTAGCAGCCAGGAACAAGTACCTCGGGGATCAATACAGGACTGATGTTCAGCTTGAAATTTGATGCCTTTGATGCAAAGTCAGAGCATACCATCAGCAAACTGGGGAGGATGGCTGACAAAAATGGCACCGCTTCAATCACTGTGCTGTTTTGGGAATTAAGATTAATCTTGAGAAACTTCAGTAAGTCCAGCAGAAGGGGATTAGCAAAATGAACGCAGTTCTAGAGCACCATCTAGGAGACTACAGGGTGACAGATAGCAGCCTTAAACTATTTGAAGCTTGGCTACAAAAGCAGCAGATCACAATTCATCCTGCTCATGGCAGAACACATAACAGCAAGCAGCAGCTACAGACTGTGACTTGGGAGGTTCAGCTTAGACACTGGAAGACTTCACTAGCAGGGTAGTAGATTGGCATAGGAAGGCAGAAGCTACAAAATCCCCATCTGGGCAGCATTCAGTTAGTTGTTAGAGAGATAATATAAAACAGAAGCAAAACATGCAGGTAGCTCAGAAGTCACTTAGGAAAATTGATATATGAGATATAAAGTACACAGAAGAAAAGTTGAATGTATTTGCATTTAATGTAACATCATCTCTGTATTTCTCAGTCTTTCTCAGTCATCCAAGATAGCAATAATCAAGGAAAGATAATTAGGTAAAGATAAATAATCAGAAATAAAACAGATAACCTATGTAGATGTCAGTCAAAATTTTTGTCAGCTATAAAGACACAGGATTAAAGTTGCATGAATTACTGTAAATTATTCAACCTATAGGACTATAACACTCTGCTTTCTATGAGGAATTAATCACATTGTCCACTGAGATCTCTTTCAGAAGTGTATTATTGTTGATATTTCAGACATTACTAAATTTACCAGACATACAAAAAAACCCCAACCAAACAAAAAAAACATTACTTTCCCTTCCCTCGGAAATAAAATGCCTATTACAAAGAACTAGGAAATACGTATGTCATCAAGTTAGATTATTAAAGACCTCTTTACACCTATGGAAATTCAAGTTATTTATTTAATATAATTTATGTTTTCAGCATGACATTTAAGATCAGTAAGTTCTATTTAATTGTTGTTTCTTTTTTGGTAATGGAACAATCCCTTCTGACAAGCAGCTAAATGAAAAGCTTTTCCCACACTACACTTTTGTGATGTGCCATTCATAAAAGCAGCAGTGTAATTCATTTACAAAATTAACAGATGATAACTAAACAGAACCAATTACAAGTATAGGCAATTTTCCATGAAAAGCATGAAAAATCTCAATCAGAAATAGGTGTAAGGGTGTCCACTACATTCCAAGGTACGAATGAATGAATATAAAAAATCCAGAAGGGCATATGTTTTCTTTTTTCCCAGAACAACAGCAGTCCAAAATCCACCATTTTCCTTCCAGGTACTTTCTCCGTACCCCAGCACCTTCAATCAAGATCATTCCTGTTTGACTATCCAGATCTTCCTACACTCCATCTTCCAACACCTGACTTAACTAGAGGTATCTCCACTGCCACAGCAATTTTACTGCTTTTCCCTAATTTCTTTAAAAGGTTCCTAACAGCTACTTGGAGTATGAAGCACAAGAAAATAAAATGATGGTGGCTGTGGTGCTAGAAATGAGGACTGAGTAGCGTGGGTGGGTGGCATGGGAGGAAAGGATAGGAAAGTAAAATAGGTTATGAAGATGTTTCCCTACTTCATCTAAACCTTAAGTAATATTATATCTTTCTCACGCACACAAACAAGCAGGTTAAGCCTTATCATCCCTAGTGTCTCATTTTAACTTCCCTCACTGTCATGTCACTCTCTGGAGAACATTGTAAAAACAATAATTTTACAATCCCTACCCTGGATAAGAGCACTGATTTCTCTCACCTGGTCCCCCCTAACAATGGAAAAACCATTGAAACTGGGTAGAGTAAGCTAAAGGAAATGCATCTTCCTTACTGCTTTGTGCATATGCATGCAATTTATTTTCTTCCAATTACATAAAAATGTACATTAATGTTCTAGTGCATGTGTATTCTGCTAAACACACACATTTACACACAGAATCAATACTGTAACAGGAAAATTGGGATACACATAAAGTAACGTGGAATGAGACAGTAACTCACAGAAAATGATGATGTTTTTGATATCTCTGGGGTGACTGGCTACATAAAATTCACACATAAAATGCCTTTAAAATCAGGTTCAAGTGATGTATGCATCAAACTGAACATGCAGTCAGCAAAAACAATTAATTGTAAACTATTAATTAGGGATATTTAATAAAAATGTCCGCAACACCATGTGCAATGTAGCAAAAGAATATTTTATGAGTTTATGGACAGATCAGAAAAGCAAATAAGAAAACAACAAAAACAACCCACCATAAAAAGCACAGAAAAACATAAAATTACAAAATTACAAAAACTCAAGATCGAATCCCTGGTACAAAAAAAAAAAAAAAAACATGAACCAAAGTACAGCTATCTGTATGTTCATAAAATCATAAGATCACCAAGGCTGGAAAAGATCTCCAAGATCATCCAGTCCAACCACCACCCTGGGCAACCCATTCCAACACAAAGTGATCACACACAGATTCTTTGACAGTGGAAGTCTGCTTTCCAAAAAAAAAAAAAAAAAAAAAAAAAAAAAAAAAAAAAAAAAAAAAGCCAGCAAATTAAAATAATCACTAATTAGTAAGAATACATCTTACAGAGAACTTCTTTTAGTAAACTTAGAACACCGCTGGGAGTATAATTTATAAGCAACCTTGAAGGAACAACAATACTTGACTCCAACTACACAACTGAAGTCAAGACCTATCTAAGTGAACATTTAAGCAAGAATTGTGGATTTCAGATCCTGGGTTGAACTTCAAGGAATCTATTCAGTAGAGTTTAAACCTAAAAATGTGCAATATTGATGGAAGTAATCACAGCATTGTGATTCAGTAAACATAGGAATTTTCTGATACATGAATTATTTATAAAGAACTTAGTCAAAATCAGGCAATTAAGAACTCCATCCACTATTTGGCAGTCCAACTCCAAGGATTGTGTTAGTTCAGCATAATCTTCAGATCATTAAAGTACAAATATTCAACCATCTAGAGTCTTGTTTGCCCTAATAAGATAACAACATCTTAAAGTGATTACATCAGAACTAGTGCTAAGCCTATCTACAGCACATTTATGCAAGTGTAGAATAACAACAAGATTTGAAAAATCTAATTTTTACTACAAACGATCTAAAAATATCCATTCACTTTCAAAACCTTGAAACTGCAATGCACTGAATCCATGTTTGTAATGGAGCAAACCACAAAGGCTGAAAGTTCAATGACACTGAACTGAGCATACTATATTTATAAGGATAGCCATAAAGAATTTTCCTTTTGATAATGTACTAGATCTTTTTTTTCAAGCAAGGACTTTCACAACACACAAATGCCGATCAACTCCCTAATTGAGTAAAACAAGTGATCATGACATCACAAAAACACATATATTAAAACAGTTGTGGACTTTGTAACTGTATATGTAATGATGTCATCTCAACTATTATCATTTGATACCTTAGTCATTCTTAAACAAGGAAATCCATAGGACATGCTGCTTTCTGAATTTCAGGAATTCAAGCCTGCTTTCAAAAGGAGCGTAAATCAAATTTTTACTTCTGCATAAGTAAGAAGAGCAATGCAGTAAGTCTAAATTATACTTTCTGAGACGCATCTGCACATTTGAATATTATTCCATCCATGCTCTAAAAATCAATCTCAAAAAAGGCAAATGACTCACCTTCAGATTACGTTACATGCCCCAACAGCTGCTGCTACTATCACAAACTGAAAAACCAGAACTGCATTTCTGAGAGCTGCTAATGTGGCAGTCCTAATTTGTAAAATAGACCATGCACTACAAATCAATCTGTCAATCTTTGCTTATCTTTAAAAGCTCTGGGCCCGGTAAACTGTTGATCAAGCTTAAAATGTATTTGATCTCTTAAAAATCAATATACTGATATGCAGTTATATAATAAAAAAGGAGTAAACAGTTTGCCTTCTGAGCATCAGGTTTATCCTAAGACGTTTGAATACTGATCCATGAAATCCATGTGCTAACCTTGCAGAATCAACAGAATATGCTTCTCTGGAAAGAAACAACAGTCAGTTTTACAGTAAAGCTCCTGGAAGGACATCTGTGCCTTTTAAGATTCAGATTCAACATAAGCCGTTCATTTTGTTATTAATACATACGCCTTTTTCAGCAGCTGTATAACATAGGATTACTTTTTCTCAGTTAAGTTTTCTTCTCCTTTTCTTGCTTCTTCCCTCAACTATTCATACTAAACGAATCTAATAAGATGAAAAACATCCATAATGGCATCAATTACCTATCCTGCTGCAGTATTCTCAATTATATTTTTCCTGATGCATAGAAGCTGTTGATAAACATATCACAACTGTGATAGCATTCCTCTTTCACTAAAGCAAGTTTTACTAATTTCTGTGTGATGTCTGCAGACCATTATGAATATTGATTATGAGATACGGGCTTAACTGTCTCTTTCACCCTAAGGAGCACCAGTTTAGAAAGACAGCTGCCAGACTAACCTTAAAAACACTACGAAAATCTGCAGTTGTGCCACTAATGTTTTCATGGGGCTGTCAAACAGACAAGTACTTTTTAATGTATCAACAACCCTCTTAAGAACTTCTGAAATTTAAACAGGCACAGGTGCCAAGCTCACCTATTTCAGAGGCAGTAATTAGTTTTTAAGCTAATTTAAGGCCACTCCTGTTCAAGAATGAACCATGTGCCTTATTCCAGAAATATCCACCACCTATGATCTTTGGAAAGATTTATTCAGTCAGTTAGTGACAGTGCTCTTTGCGATTAGGACAATAGGCATTTTTGAAACCGAAGTCACACAAAGGTGCAAACTTTCACAAAGAAAGAGGAACAGATGGTTTCACAAATGAATTTTCTAAACTACGTAGCCTGTCCTTGGTAAACACTGTGCAGAACCAAAAAACACTCTTGCAATTATTTTCTTAAATGAGTAGATCATTTTCAAACAGATTTACATAGTCAAATTGTATTAATCTCTAAAAGTCAAGGAAGAAAATTTGGGTTTGTTTGGCTTGTAGGACTTGGTTTACACATTTTAATGTAACACAAAGACCCAGAATTTACGTTGTAGTAAGGTAGACATTAAAACAACCATAAGACTAAATCCTTCCAAAATTATCAGACGTTTCACAATAACATCTAAAGAGTTAGCTACAGCAACAGAGGCATGAACAAGTTTCTACTACAGTTGATACTAAAGGCAATTTACACATTATTTCTGGGTTTTTCTGTTTTGTTTTCTTTTAATATACTGAAAAGATATTAATACATTCTTGTAAGAAAATGAATCAGTTGCTGTTTCTGTGTTGAGTTTCATGAGATACAGCTGGTGACTTTTCCTAGAAAATAATTAATCCTCTAGTATTCAAATTCACAACAGTGAATTAATACCAACTGTATGCTTAGCTTAAAACTACTGAATAGTATTCTTACTTTCCCACTACAATGAACAAATAAGAAACCTGAAAAATCAGACAGATCTTTGGAACTAATTATTTGAACATATAAAATTGTTCCTTAAAGTTTCTTCCTTCATCTATGTACATTTGTATGTTTGATCTCTTTTTTTTTTTTTCATTTCATGGTAAAACATGTTTATGTGCATTTCTAGGCTGGGGGGAGAAAGAAAGAGAAAGGAAGGAAGGAAGGAAGGAAGACCACCCAAAAAAATGAAAACACAGCATGCAACAACAACATTTATTTTTCATTGTTCTGTAAATGTAACTGCTTAGAGACAGGTGAGAAGTTTGGGCCTTTTAGAGTAGATTGTTATTAGCATATTATTCCCTAAAGCAGGACACTGATTGCTCTACTTTGCTTTCTCACTTAAATATTTATATTTTAAATAGATGCAATAATATTTTGCCATTATTTCATAAGCACTTTTCATATTGCTTTGGAGATATCTGTAGTGTCTGAGATAGAGTAATTCCATTTACACTATGTCATATGGATGTGACTGCCATTATGGGAGTGAACAGAGAGATGCTCTAATTTGCTTCTAGGTGAAGGACTGCTGTCAAACACATTCTTCTAACAATAAAATATCTTGGACAACTTTTTTTTTTTTTTTTTTTTTTAAACAGATGCCATTCAGCAATCTCATTACTTGGAACACTCTGGGAGAATTATCTAATATAGACATGTTTTCCACTCCTAAATCAATTTCAAAGGATATTTTGTGGTTAAGAAATTTAAACATAGGTAAAGATGGACGTGTTTCTTAGGTTTTCACTATAGCAAGTAAAGTCTAAATTATCTGATTTCATACTTGAATTTCATTATCTAGAGGTACATTTCAGTAAATGTGCACTTAAGCAAATTGAGAAAATATCTGCAACTCACTGTTCAAGTAACACATACCGTTCTTCCCTGTTTAATTAAGCATTTGTTTTGTGTGAGAACTTCATTTATGCTTCTCTGCTTTAGTACTCTCTCTAAATCTTTGCTGTTGATTTTGTTGTGTAAGAATACTCATCAGAAAAACTCTCAATCTGTATTATCACCTTCACCTAATCATACATAATATATGCCTTGTTGTTTCAATTGTGAATATAAGATCTACAGCTCCTGTAGATTACATCATTACAGAATGCATAAGACATCTGGTATTAAAACAAGCCTTAAGAAACGTCTTAGTTTTTTATTACACTTAGTAAATACACATTTATGTTAGCTCAACGTATCACAATAGGCAAATATAAGACATGCTGAAAGTTGTATGATTTGGTATGGGACTGTTTCAAATGATTTATTACTTGGACAAATCTACCCATGCTCACTGGACACTGAAGAATGAGAAAAAACAAAGAACACCAGTTGACAAACCCTCAATATTTCTAATTAAAAATCATCATTTTTATTTTTTACTCCATAATTTTCTTGACTGTCTCACAGGCATTTGTTGCTAAAAGTATGTCCAAACTCTCACTCGCAGATCCTGGCTAGTAAACAACTAACACAGCCTCTGGCACCGCCAAAGGCAGTACAGCTGTTTGGGAAATGGAAAAAAAAAAATCATACTTGGTTTTAAAGTCATGAGAAATAGTTATGATGCTTTTGTTTTTATTCATTTCCACTACGACAGTGATTATAATTTAATTTTTCAGAGACATGCTATTATTTCAAAGAAAACACTGAGTTTTAAAAAGTACATAAACAATACTGATGATGAAACCTGTTTGCTACTTGAAGAGTCCTAACAGTATTCAACTGTGCATTTGGTCATTTATTTACAAAGAGTAATTCCTTCGGGACAAAATTTGAGCATTGTTCTCAGGAAATTAATTAGCAGTAAGATGTAGTGCAACTTCATGTGCGTTTATCATTAAAATTCCTGGAAGAATTTGAGGTTTTCAACAAACATTGATTGTTTATTTTTTGTGAATGAATTGATAATCAAACCTTCTCTCCCTACAATCCCCTTTAAGATACTGGTGGCATTTAGGAACATCTCATTATTTTAAACCAAAATGTAGATATAGTTTAGGAAGTTTAAAGTTTCCTAAGGAATTAATTATTCCTTTTGAAAGTCTTGGAAATTTCTCAATTCTTTCAAAGAATATAGCCTGGCTAAAGTACTCCAGCCCGCAAACTTATGTTTCTATGTTAATTACTTTTTCATCACCTGCACCTTTAACTTGGTTAAATTTTTCATGTTCTAAGCAACAGATAAAAAGAACTGAGGGAAATGTTTAAGAAATGGAATGACTGAAACTCAAGATACAGCTATGAAATACTGGCCCAAACTGTAAGTCTTTAGAAATTACAGCTGAATATAATTTATCTGTGTAAATTACATGCAACTTAGTACTTGGATGTTATGGAAACTGCATGAAAAGTAAAATTGCGTGACCAGAATCAATGCAGTGAGAGACACTCCATACAGCACATCTCAAAAAGTTTTTGTTACATTCCTCCAAAAAACAGGGAAGAAGCTGCCAATGGTGATGCGACTTGAACCCTTAGTAAAATATAATAATCCTCTAAAATGCTTCATTCAGAGTTATGTTGCTATTTTAAAATGAGAATTTTTGTATGAAGGGAACTACCATTATGTATTTAACAGACTTAATTGCATGAGGGATGATACCTCTGGCAGTCTATCAGGTAGTTAGATTTCTTTGTGTCAAAAGTTTAAAAGATTTTTCAGAGAAGTTCTGATATACAGTACTTAAATCTAGAGCCAAACTCTTTTGCTAACCAACAACTCCTAAGCAGACAAAAATTAACACTCGCCACACTAAGGCTCTTGGTAGAAGAAAGTGATATTTTGATGATCCTCAGCTGCAATTAGAAAAAGTAACCAATCAAGAAGTAGTTGAAGCAGGTATTGACAATGATTAATAACTAGTAGCAAAGAAGCACCAAACTTGTATTTATCCTGACCACTTTGACAAATGATAGAGCATGTAAAAGGTTTTCTATAACTATAGTTATTATGAAAAATATGACAGGTTTACATTTAGATTACAATCTGACACTTGTAAAGGGAATCTGTGATATTTTTGCACTAAATTATGTGCATAGCCATTAAGTCTAGCATTTTGTCAGACAGCCCCTCTGCTGCCATCTGCCACATAGCAATAGCATGTAACAGAATAATGATGGGAAAGCTCAACATGTAGAGCCATACCACCAACACCCACCTCCGACATTATGAGCCAACATAATTAAATAGGAAGCACTACTTTCAGAGCAGTCTAGACATTTAGCAGTAGTTTGTGGTTGAAAGATACTAAGAAATAAGTTAATAGACAACCGAAACATGATCTGTCCAAGCCATAAAACAAAGGTATCCATTTTAACAGGGTGTCAGTTCCAATAGCTCTCTGTTTGAACTCTCCCATGGAAAAAAGAAACAGAGACACCACCATTATTTACACTCTAAAATTAACTGTAGAGTGCAAACACTGTTAGAACTATTAGAACGTTGCTGAAAATTCTAATAGTTAAATAATATCTTCTCTGATCACATTCCGTTCAGTTCTAATTGAGCTAAGTTTCTTCTCTGTTAGTAAAGATGGTAGTATATTAATATTTATACCTTAGCAAGCAGCATAAAGCTAACAATTGTTTGCAGAGCAAGGGACAAACAAACAGTAAAATAAATCTCATTTTCCTGAACAATAATTTGTATATAAAAAGATTTTTAAGTAAGAATACTCAAGGTGGATAGAAACATATTCATTATTAAAGTTTTCATAACATCTGGGAGGGTTTATTTCCTTCCAACTTTTAAAGTCATAGATTCTTCCAATATTTTCTTAAGGACCGAAGCACCCACAGCAAAGGAAGACAAATTTAGAGACAGCCTAGCTTACTTGGAAATGCATAAATTTAAGGAACTACGTGAGATGCATCTGTAGGTTGCTAAAGGGTTTAACTTTATGTCATTGCAAGACAGCTATCATTTTTGCAAGGTCATGGAAATCAGAGGAGGATCCTAATAGGATTTTGACCACGCAAACCAAATGGAAAAGAAAAAGGGGTAAAAGGCAAACTCCAGGTCTGTCAGCCATATCTCAGTTCTGGGAAAGGTTACAGTGCAAATGCACTTAAATGCCCTTTCTAGAGGCATGAACTGCAAGGTACATTTTACACTGCAGTCAGCATGGGTTTACCAAGGCAAATCAAACTCGATCAAACTCACCACTTGTTAGGATTAAGGTGACAGGCTCCATGGACAAAGTAAGGGAAGCAGATGCAGGATACCTTGAATTTGTAAGGCTTTTAGCAAAGTAATGGTTAGACCATGTCTGGTCTGAACATTTTGTCCAGCTCCAGACTCCACAGTAAAATATACTGACTTACATGAGTCCAGTATAGAATATCAGGATAGGTGGGGGAACACGGAACACAAAGCATACATGGAGAGGCTGCAGCGGTTGGGCTTGTTCTTTAAAATGATGAAAGGTTACCTTATTCCTGTCTACAACTGCCTGGCCACAAGATACAAAGAGGACAGTGGCACACTCTTCTCAGAGGTACACAGCAATAGGTTGGTAGGCATCGGAAAACATGTTGGAACGTGGGAAGAAATGCTAGGGAATTAAGATAAATTTATTTCCTTTTTTACCACTAGTATTGTGAAATATTAGATCAGACTGCGACTGCCCAGAGAAGTTATAGAATTTCCATTATTTGAAGTGTTCGAGATGGACAAGTCCTGAGCAATCTGATCTACCTAGACCTACATTGATCAGGAGGATATACTAGATGATCTCCAGAGCTTCACTCCAACCAAACTTGTTATGTGACTCTAAGAATGAAGAATCTTTCAAAACAGATTTTAAAGAAATCCTTAGAGAATCCACATTACCAATCTGTGATTTGGTTTCTCTTTCTGTTTGTGTATGTTGCTTTGTTTTTCCCTCCCTTGTCAGTACTGTTATACTAAAGATTAGTTTGTGCTTAAGCTAAAACTAAAATTCATTATTAAATAAAACATTCCTCTGTGCAAACATAATGAAAAGCTCATCATGATTTTCCAGCTATGAGCGCAAACAGTGTACTTAGCCAAATGGTAATTGTATTGGTCTTCCTTCTACTCCAATACTGCTTTGAAACTTGTGTCTCTCAAATGAATAATTACCTACAAAATAATTAAATGTTGCTGATATGGTCTACTTGTCCCACTTGTACATAGAAACAGCAAAGTCTGTCTTCCCTGAAATCTATCTCCGTCATGTTGGATAAGCTTACTGCCCATCACAGGGCTGGCATCGATCCCTACTCAATTACAGATGAACATAACACCATATTAGAAGACAAATAAGGTTTAATTTTAATCACAGGCAGCCTGTAAGACCATGTTCCATTATAGATTAAAAGAACCAATTATTTTTAAAAGTAAAGATTTAATGAAAGGCCTTATTAATATATAGACAGATACACTGCTCCCCTTGCATTCTAAGTTGGACTCTGCAGTAATAGTTGAAAGAGTTACAAGCAAACGAAGAAAGACACAGTGATGCTTCTAGTTAATTGTTTTCCTTTCAAATCACAATACTTTCTCAGAAGGGTTTCATCTATAAGAATTTTTTTTTTTCCACAAGTATGAAGTACCAAACCATTTACAAACAACAAATAAACTTAATGGCTAAAGTTTTATTGTTACTAAGAGAAAGTAAATGCAAAATAATTGCATTGAAGCAGATAGACATTCCACCTCAACGATAGCAAATGCTGCTGAAATCACTTTATCCCAGACTTAGAAAGGTAGTTAGGAGTGTAATTTTCATTTGAATTCAATGGGAGTTAGGCACCTACTCATCTCCAAACCTATGTTATAGTTCTCCATCTCTAATAACAGGAATTATCTTCCATAATTAACTAAAGAAATTAGGTAATCACAATTCATATCATTTTGATTTTCATGCTTTAGTGTGAATCCATCTTTCTTCTTTGAGTTATTACAATGTTTGTCAGACTGTAAAATAAAAAAAAAGGTTCCCATGGAATGCTGTTGAACTAACCTCTGAGAAGGTAAAGAGATAAATATGCATTTACGATAGAAAATGGATAAACTCACTGGATAATCAGACAGTGGTGTTGACTAGTGCTATAAATGTAATTCTTCTTGTGCTGTAATTGTATGAGAAACTACATACAAGATACCATCTCACTTTTTAAAACCAATTTTCATATATCATGGTTTTGCTCAGGAATTTTTAAGTATATTGTTTAATAAAAAACACTGTAATACGTTTTCTAAATTTAAATTTAAATTTGTAAATTTCTTTAGCAAGTCTCAAAATTAGTGTTCGTGTTGGTAACGAGTGCTCTATTACAAAAATCTTACAACCGCTGTTGACAGTAAGAAAAACCAATAATACCAAGACTCCCTTGTCCAGGTACACAGTACCTTCAAAAGTAATGTCTCCTTTTTATTTCCATGGAACCTACAACAGATACGAAGGGCACAATTGCACCGTTTTACAGAGAAAATTCTCAGCTACAGAACACTAGTTCTCAACGCAGTCACCACTATTAGCTATGCATTTTCACCAACGATGAACAAGAGCCTATATTCCACACCTGAAAATATCTGCAGCAGCAGACATGATGCACTATCGCTGCCACCACTGCTGAAACACACCACCCAGAACCTCACTGTGCCCACAACCACTGTTTGGTCTCCATAAATGTTCAGCAAGGGTTGATTAATGCCAGTGACTGCAACATTTTCGGAATGAAGGAATTAACTCCCACATCTTTGCTATTTACACACCTCCATGTCAGATGCTGTTATGTCAGACTGCTGGTGAGAAGGTTCTATCTCTATTGCCATGCCACCGACATCTGCCTCTGATGTCATAGGCTAACTTAGTAAAATAGGAGGCACTGCCTTCAGATCAATCCTCATATCATATCTGCCTCCTTCCACAACTCCATCCCATAATTTAAGAGGAGTATATTGAAATAAATAATCAGGTCTGTAGAATGAAGAAGTCTGGGAAAAAAAAAAGTACAGGTATCAAAAGCATGCAGGGATTTCTGATGGCTACACAAAAGACTTGGGAAGCTTTTGCATCTACTGTCCTTCTTAGTTTTGTATTGCTAAAATCATTTTGTTTTTCTCCTTGCTGATCTCTGAAGGAAAAAAACTCAAGTTTTTTTCATACATATTAAATATTCACAAAGAGAATATAGGAAAACAGCAGCTAGTGCGACAATAAAAAACAGGAACCCATAATGAAGCTTCCACACAAAGAGTCAGATCAAGAAGAAAGCATTCATTTCCTCATAGAAATACATGCACGGAATTAAGAGAAACCAGTAACAGAATTTACCAGGTTTAGGGATTTTTTTAAATATACTTTCAAACACATCTGACTTTTCTTTTTTTTTTTTTTTTTAAGAAAATCACTAAGTTCTTCCAGCGTGTTCTGCAGTTCTTTTTCTCCAGTTCACATTTTTCATTTACATTTAAGGACAAATAAGACTTAGTTAAATCACTGCACATAAAGTAGATAAAAACAAGATAAAATATTACATACAAACAGTTGTTAACACATCCCTCATTAGTAAGAGGTGGATATTAAAAAGCCAAATAACTAGAACAGCACAAAACTGCATTTCTTTTTCTTTTCTAACATTTAATCAGTTTTCACAAAATACTTCAAATACACAAAAGCATAAATCATTATTTTCCTGAGCTAATATGAAATTAAGACTTAGATTGAGACAACTGTAATTTTGAGATTACCACAATTATTTTAATACACTAAATTTTAGAAATATAGAAACAATTTATCGCTTTCAAATACAACATGTGCTTTCAAAAAATACTTCATTTCAGAAATTTTCTAATTATTTCCTAACGATTCTAAATTCTGTCACAGAACTTCTGTAAGGAAGAAATAAACTTATACAGGAGAAATCAGGGAACATATCAAGTACTTTCAAAACCCACTGATGCAATTGCTATGCATTCTGAAGTTAAAAATGTGTGCACTGAAAATGTAAGGTGTTCACAATAAAAATGTTACCTGCTGCAGTCTGACTCTAGAATTTCTTACAGATTCAAAGGCCTCACTCATGTTTTAGCAGCGGCTTACCCTAGCTAAGAAGCTGATCATGCTGTCTGCCAAATCCTCACAAATTTCACCTCTCAAGGAAAGTATTTCTCTCAATCTGTGCTTTTGGGTGCTATATGATGCTACCATGTTTATACAGTCTGCTGAGTAACCTTCACGCTATGCGGTGGTATTTAGCCAGCAGTAGTCCAGATTCAGGTAATCTACATCACCATTCCTCTTACTCTCCCAGTCCATGTTTTCAGCAGTGGCAATATAAGATCTTATGGCATCAACTATCATGAAAACTGATACAGGATTTTATGAAGACTAGCAGATGTCTCGATTCCTACTGTGTGAATAACAGCACCAGGACATTTACAGTAGATTGTTGTAGTCATAGAGAGTAATTAGGTGCTCAATCCTGCCATGGCTTTTCAAAAGGTCTTCAATACCTCAAATTTATAATCCTGAAAGTTTTTCCAAAACAACATGTAAACACTATTTTAAGTGCTTTTAAAAACACAGTATTTACAGTAATACATAGGGATAGACACATTAACTTTCATTAGGACAATAACAGAAAACAAAAACAGAATCCTTAAAATCTGAAACACTTAATAAAAATAAGCAGGTTTTCTAAACATGATTTTGACATTAATTGACTCGTTTTGGCTGCATAATCATACCCCCAAGAAAAGATGCAATAAAATATAAATTTAATCAAATACATTTTTAGAACAGGCTTCAAGCTAGCACATGTTTAAGTTTGACCCAAATATCTAGTCATGAGTATAACATCAGACCTTTAATTATAATTTCTACTATAATTGTTCTATTGAAGAGAATGTAGCCAGTGCACTTACCTGCAATTATGCACATACAGTTGGTGGAAAGAGCAGATAAAGACTCTCCTGTGAACCGTCACTTGCTGAGCTAATTCACCCAACTGGTTTAATTTCTTCTGCCCTCAGTCTGTCTTCACAGTGATTACATCTAAATGAAAAGACAAGGAAACACCAAAATGGAAAGAAAACAGTAGATTTATTCTTTACATTTGCAATAGGAATTATTTTCTTGAACAATCAGAAAGTTAGGGTCACACAAAGCATATGAGAAAAATCGTGTGTTTTGTACACTTTCTGATGATAACATATCTAACTGTTGTAATATATGCCCTCTCTGAGACTCATTCCAATGCTCACCCGGTGTTCTGTGTAGGTTCCCTGTATTCTACTTCTAACCTATCACAGCTCATAAACCCTCAAAAGAATGTATTTTCTCGGATATCTACTGTAACACTGTAGGCTGTTCTTCGGAACTAAAAACTCCTTTTGGCCACACTTCTAAAAGGTTTTTGTTACAGCAAAGAGGAAGTAGAAAGCTAACAAGCATCAAATTATTCTCCCACAAAATATGAATGTGTGGATTCACCAAGTCCACGTGTCCATTCATGTGAGGCCCCACCTAAAGAGAAGAACTCATGCTGGAGGTTGCTCAGTCTCTCACACTGCATGGGTTAAGAAGTAAGAATTACATTTTCACATATCGTACCATTTTTTGAAGATAAATACTATAAACACAATAAATCTACTTCAAAAGAAAGCAGGCATAATATTTCATCAAATGTTCCAGGATTCCCCCCCAACGTAATCCATAATTGAGACAGTCCTTTGAAAACATCAACGCTTTGTTTTACAGTTGCTTCATGTTGCCTAGACCATCATTTAATAAGAAGTTGCGTACTGTAATGCAACACAAAAGTCTTCAGTTCAGTTTGAGCTGTACAGTGTATTTTCTCATTTATTTTGGACATAAGCCCTTTACGGAAACTCACGCAGAGCCTCATGCTTTCCCCAACAGACTCATCTCAGATTTTGGATTTCAGTAGTTTTTACCTTAGTCTGCTTCGAAAATGGTAATATTTTTAATATTACACTAAAAATAAAGTCAAAGCAAACTAAGAAACAGTCTGTATATAGAAGGCTACATACTATTATGTAAAGCAACAAGAAAAGGAGAAAAAGTAAAACTTTCTAAGTAATAAAATGATGACATGACAAAGGACTCAGCACAGTAGAGCTGTCTGCATGAGTCCCAGCATTAGTTACTGCACCAACTGCAGTTTCACTGCTACACTTCGAGGTATCTATTAACTTCAAAAGGACAGCAAATAAAACGTTAACTGTTACCATAAATTCTAAATGCAGTAGTTCTTTCTAGTAAACCCCAAATATACTTCTTACTCTATCAATTACCTCAAGTGAAACAAAATAAGGTGTTGACATAAGACACAGATTATTTTGATGTGTTAATTCAATTGATCAATTGCATAAGGATGAAATAAGTTTAGACAAATACAAGTGTGCTAGTCATGGTAGCTCCTATTAGGTGTACCGGTGCTCGGTCTAACTCTGTTTCCCATCACATGACTGCCTATGCAGTATTAATAACATCATCACCCTGCAACTACATACTCAATTGCTATTGTTACGTTTCTTTCCCTGGGAATGCTGATCCACACATATGATCAGCAGTGCATAACTACAAACCAATGAGTTGTCCTCCCCTGTCCTTCAGAGATTTAACATGGACAGCTAATGTTAGGAGAATAAAATATCTTATTTTTAAAGAGAAATGTTTAGCTATCTCACAAACTTGTTCTGCAATTCGAAATCTGTTTGATCACACAAATGTCTAGCTAATATTTATGCTCTTCATGCAGGCAGTTAAGAATTGTAGGATTATAACATCACGGAATCATTAAGTTTGAAACGGACTTCTAAGATCATCTATTCCAAACGCCCACCTACCACCCATATTAACCACTAACCATGCTCCTCAGTACTACCAAGTCCACAGTACCTGCACAAATCCATTTAATTATCTTGAGCACTTAATATTTTGCTATCTGCATTCATTCTAACAATAACATGTACTTACTTTTGACAGTGCTGTGAGTGATATATAAAACCACACATGCATATCTGAACGTATGTACAGTGTTGGAGTTTAGTCTTGTGCTGTTCCTGCTACTGTAACTTCTGTTTTGGTAACGGAAATAAAAATACTACCTCTCTTTCTCAAATACTTTCCAAGACCAAAGCAAACCCACTGAAAAATGACAAGCAACAAAACAACTTTCCAGATTCACTAAAAACAAACAGCATAGTTACTCTGATTAATATAAATCCATTGTCACAGAAGCAGTCAAAGGAAGGCATCAACCGTTTTACCTTTAAAAATCCTAATGACTTCAGCGTATTAGATGTGCAAATTATAATTTCAGCCACAACATGATTTTCGCCAAATATTTAATTACTTAAAATCAAGTTTGGCAAACGTATATGAAAACACATCATGCAGTTTTTAAATACAAAAAAAAAAATGGGCTGTTGATCATGTACAACTCAACTTATCTTTAAGTACTTAATGATATCCATCTTGATATTAGTACATTACTTCAGACTTTAATCAAAATTAAGAGCATTAAAAACACTGAGATCATCAAATCTCACGCAGTAAAAACAGTTTCATTGAACTACATGATTCAATTTACATGGACATTACGACAATGTTCTCTGGTTGTCTTCTGTATTTGTTTCTACTCCATAACCATTACACTGACAAGTTATGCAACTAAAAATATAACTGTGATTGAAGTGTAATTTGAGTATAACATCTCAGATAAACACACACTTTTTTTTCCCCAAAACAATACAAATTACTAGCACATCTGGTTACATCTCCAATAAGAAAAGAAAGATAAATACATGATACAAAGACATAAACAGTAAGGTATTTATATGGTCCCCACATTTTCCTAACTGTAAGTACTGGGGAAAAAAAGCCTTGCTATAATATCTGAGAAGTGTCTGTTATGAGGTTGTTTGTTGTGCAAACCATGAGTATTCAAGTGGATCACTGACCCCACATGCACAGCCATTAAAATATGTATAAACATGCATGTATTTCTTTTCTCTGCAGAAAAGCAGAGTTTTATTTAAAATTATCCTGGTCTCTTGTTCACACTGATCCTTCACATGACAAATATGGTAAAAAGGATATCCTTATGAACATAATTCTACAGAGCTATAATTCTTCTCCCCATTTCATATACAGATCCTCAAGAAATGAGCAAGACAAAATGACACGAGAAAAATACCTTGAGAATCATATCCATCTTACAGAAACAATATGAGTCAAACCACGTAGTCAATTACGGGGACGACAAAGCAGAACAGCCATGACGACCCACTAAACAAAGCTTATGGAAATATGATTATGACATCTTCACAATTTTGGTAGAAAATATCAGCTAACAACTAAGAAGAGAAAGTCTCATTTTTATAAAAGCATAGGTTAGATTTAAAAGAAGTTAAATGTAATCTGTAACTGCAGAGGTACAAAAAGCTTCACAGTGTTAACATTCCAGAATATCAACAGTAAAAAAAATCCAATTATTTAAAAGGTGGTTAATAGGGAAAAAAATATCTGCTATCTAGGCTGCTCCAAAAAATAAGCCTTCTATTTATTTCCATGGAAAATAAAACAGATACAAAGAGCATTATTTGACCAAGCAATATGATGCTATTTGATGGAGCAAATTCTCAGTTGCAACAGACTATCAGCATAGTCACAACCATTTCCTATACCTTTTTCATCAGCAAGCAGAAAGAGCCCTCATGTTGTGCTCGTACAAAGCCAGGTCATTAAGTCACACTCACTCCTTTCTTTACTTTTGCTTTTGTTGCTCTCATTTAAACAGAAACATAGCACTTTATCTGTGCCAATTTACAGAATTTAATTCCAAATTATCAGATCCAGCTAGCTGGACCAACACAATAACCATCTAAACATTGAAGTCATAGGTTCAAGTTCTTGTGGGTTTTTTGTTTGTTTGTTTTTTAAACACAAAAGCTCATCTTCTATTTCAACTGCAATTCATTTAGCTACTAGCCTTGAGATTTCACAGGTACTTTCACAATATGCTGAAAACATCTGAAGATTCACTGATAAAGAGACAACCTGTCACAGTATAAATGTACCTTTTCAGTCCCAGTGCCTTCGCTTGTGAACCTTGAGAGTCTATGGTCCACACCACAATGGAGATTTAGAAAGGAGAGAGCACTTCCTTATTTTCTAATAAAAAGTAATAAGTGAGTACATTTATGAGACAGTTCAGAGGCCTAGGTCCCAAAGTAAACATGGTAAACATCACTGCAATCTGAAAGAAGGCAAATGTGGCTCACCAAAGGGGAGAGTTGAAAAGAAACCTCAGCTTTTCTGAATGGAAATGGAGACCATTTGGAATGCAGCAGACCTAATACATCACTGCAGATGACAGTAAAAAACCTGCTAACGGTACAATTTCGGCCTGAACATATTTGGCAAGTGATCTCCAGCAGCATCCTGAAATGACAAGCTGCAAATGAGACAAACAAATAGGATGGAAGCTCCTAAGAACTGGTTTGCTTTTCCCAACTCAGTCCGGTAACAAGGAGGTGATTCAAATTATTCAGCAGATGGCTCAGATGTTAACAGCTTAGTAGAATCGGGACAAGGCTAATTAAAGCATCGTGCCTACTCTTCTTCTTTGCTTTAATTCCCAGATCATTCCCTCCTCCCACCTATAGAGCATATCCATCCTCTCTGCAGTGAGAAAATCATGTTAGACCTTCGCAATGCTCTTTTGCAGCAACATGCAGTGAAGAACTGCTGCAGAATAAGCATGAGATTTAGCTAAATGGGAAGCCAGTGGGTAATGCTTCCCTTCTTGGCAAGCATGCTATGCTTTTTACCTGTCTCTCAGGGCAACTGCTTTTTTAACAGTATTCTCAGCTGTTACTAGTTAAAAGCACCTGGAAGTACTCTATGAATGTACATGTAAACTGACACCTATGTGCGAACTGTCGCCTAAATTGAAAAC
The DNA here is from genome assembly GCF_987193195.1 of Phasianus colchicus. Classification (NCBI taxonomy): domain Eukaryota; kingdom Metazoa; phylum Chordata; class Aves; order Galliformes; family Phasianidae; genus Phasianus; species Phasianus colchicus. Next base: position 6,468,836 of record NC_143450.1, read on the forward strand.
ATACAAATATGAGATAGGACTGAAGCCGAGATATTTCACGTATATACTGAGATCAGAAAGCTAAGCACAAGGCTTGTGTGATCCCACAACGTAAGCAGTGTCTCCACACAGAACAAGAAAGGTAGCGGGCAGAGCTGTAAGGCAAGGTAGGATTCTGTCCCTCAGGTAGCCATTTCATTCCCAGAAGCACGCACTTGGCCAGCCTGACAAGACCCAGACTCGCAGCGCCTCAGCACGTGCTGATGACAGGCTGAGCCATTCTTTTCCCTCTTTAAAGAGGTGCTTGTTGACAGCATTCAAAAGCACTCACCTAGAATCAGATTTCTCTTCCCTGCACAGTATCACTTCATCCCATTTCATATAATCATGAAGACTTTTGTGCCTATAAGCCACAAAATATTTGCACTGAACATCCACAGGGCTGTACCAGAAAACAAGAGAATCACTTTGTCCCATGATTCAAGTCAAGCTCTTATTAGCAGCCAGCACTATTGTGCTCTGAGCCTTTTTGGTAAAAGCCACCAGGAAAAAAAAAATATGTATCCATCCTATTTCACAGACACAATCTTATCATACATATTAGGAATTATTTCCCTTTGAAAAGAAGTATAGCAAATGCAAACCCTAAGACGACATAACTTCCTTACTTGCCCATAAAATTAAGGATGATTAAAAATTTTGTTTCTCATCTACAAGTGTATGAAGTTAAAGGGATAAAAATCCTTTATACAAATCACTCATATTTAAGATAAACTAGGTCTGCACTTCTCAGAAATATTACCACCCATACTCAGCATAACATAAATTGAGGCACAATCACATCAGAGTCATTGGCCACCACCATCATTCTGTGCATTTTGTCTTTTTTTTCCTCCTCAAAAAACCAATTATCATCATTCCTATATTGAACCCTTTTGAGATCTATAGCGCTACTATTTTTTATTTTGTTAATACTTATGTTGGCAGAAGTGTTGGTGAGACACTGTGGTTGTGAATAGGAATAAGTTCATTGAAAGCAAAAAGGAATTTAAGTCCAATAAAATTGAGATAATTAAAACAATACTCTATTTCAAAAACATAAGCTTGTTGTTAGTTAGCTAGGTGCAAACATAGGAGTAATTTGCACTGGCATCACTAAAATGATTCTGCATTTATGCCCAAGGAACTTGGAGTAAAATCCAATGCTGATCCTCTTTTCTATAGTTATATGTCAGAGAAAAAAAAAACCAAATAATAGTTTAGTTTCAACAGTTAAGAACTTCCAAACTATCAGAATTAAATAAATTTTTCCATGAACCACTATGTGAACACAGAAGTCATTTAAAGTGTTGAAGAACAATATTAGACCTAACATTAAGGGGCCTAAGGTTATTTGTGGAAAGCTTCTGAATCTATTTCTGGGATTGGAAGACAGACAGAGACCCAGAGCTGAGATGTCTCGAGTAATAACAGAATTTAAAAGAATAACAACTCAAAGCCTACATATTGTCACAGGAATAGAAGCTTTCCAAAACTGTGAAGCAAAAATATGATTACGATACCCCTTCTGGATTTCTGAAGTGAAGACCCAAAACTGCACTGGCAATACATTACGAGAGCATCAGCAAAGCTAGAGGTACCAGGAATCAGAATATCCAGATTTGAATGCTATTTCCATACAATACGTGAATTTAACGTGGCTCATTGAAATGATCACATTTATGGAATTTGTACAACAAAGTAGGTTGTTTGTTTTTGATTTATTTATTTTTTTTTTTTTTTTTTACATCAGTCTCTGTACAGTACATGGAGTCAGAGATCAAAATTTCCCTAGAATCACAAACCAGTACCTTTTAAGTACATCAAGCAACCATATAACATCCATACTTAGAAACACTTTTTCACAGGAGAAATTACTAAGTTGTAGAAGGTAGCAGAGTACTGACAAACCTTCGGATTTCTCCATGCAGCATTCCTTCTCAGACAATCAGATGATACAACCACTGCATTGAGCCATAATAATAAAGAACAGCATATACCTTACTTACATCATCTTGATCCTTCAGAAACTGGGGATCAAGAAACCGAATAAAAGAGGCATCTTGCTTTTTCTCAGTCTTGCTGTTCTAACTTAGTAAGAGTGAACTTTAAGAAGCTTTTGTTTGTTTTTATTTATTTTCCATGTTTTTGTCTCTTGAAAATGTGGAAGAAATTGTAAATATCCTAGTTAACTTAAACATAACTGAGAATCAGCAAGAATGTAAAGGCAGCAAACAAACAAAAGCTATTGTAACGGGACCAAAGAAATAATCAAGCCAGGACCTCAAGGTATACAATAAGACGTAGTTGCAAAGATGTTCCACTACATTTTCTGCAAAACTTCAGCCACTGCATTTAACAAAAACATAATTTTCAGTGTCAACATTTCATTTGCAGTCATACTCAAACAGGTCAAGATAAGTTTTTACACATCATCTCAAAACACATATCATAATCTGCGACCCAAAGAGATCAAACTTCGGTTTATTTCACATCAACTATAGCTCCCAACATTGAATGAATTAGCATATTGTTTTTAGGCAAGTAAACTGAAAAAATCACCATGCAAGTGCCATCACTGTAAATATTCTTTTGGAGAAAGGGCAGCCAGTACAATGCAGTCATTTGGAGCTGAAGGTTTTTAATCATACTACCTGGGATGTGGAACTAGCTAGGAAAAGGGTGCTCCTATTAGATTCTCTAAAAGTAATTGTTATTTTAATTGGTTGAAATAAACTCTACTGCCCTTAGGCCAGTGATACAACTGCTGGTATAGAGCTTCTTTCACTTCAGAAAGCAAAACTATAACAGTGTTATTATTAATTTTCATCAATGTTGGGCCTAAGATAAAAGCTTAAAAAACATAAAAACAAACCCAGAAACTAAAAATTGAGTGAGCTTAAATAAAATTTGCTAGATACTATAAGTTTCCGGAATTACACAATTTCTTTATTTTACACCTGGCATGAAAATCCACAGAGATTATAATCTTATAACTACTCCACGTTCTCAATCTGACAGTAATCTGATGTATTTGATAATATTCATTTGAGGAGAAGATACCTTTAACATTTATTGGGAAAAAGAAATCTATAATGAAAATAATGTTAGAAACTTACAACGCTATGAAACATTGCAGAAACGGCTGCAGGTAATGGTAGAAGCCATTAGGAGCCACCCTCAGCTTATATCCCATAGCATGATCTACTTTTCTTTGTGGAGCTCTGCTTTTAGCAGGATGTGCCAACTAAACTGTCAAATGAAGACTTAGGAAATAAAATATTCTGAAAAAAAACAACTGTTTTTTTGTTATTATTATAAAAATACTCTCCTCCAAAATGACAGCCACCAAAACCCTTTGTAACAGTCTACATTATCATCTCATTTTAAAATACAGCTTTCAGCAAATAGCTCTCCAGACAGAAAGGGTGGAACTCTAATTTTCCTGGTACTCCTCATGGAATCCTCTTTTCTTCCTACAGTGCCAATTCACCCATTTACATCTGGAGCAGCTTCCTTGGTTACAACCAGGTTGTATCAGGACCAGACCTAGCTGATTTATACCTGCATTTAAGAGCTAAATTTTGGGATAGATCACATAAACCTTACTACTACGGGAAGTCAGCACTTCAGCTGGTAGCGTTGATATGGTTTTTCTTAACTGTTTCCTGCCTTTTTCTCTTTCCTGAAGTACTCAAATAATGCTCCCACTAAGCAGCATAAATATCAAAATAATTAGAGTTGGTGAAACAATAGAAAACAACGATGGAAATTATAAGGGGTAGTAACCATGGCTTCTCCAATTCTAATCATCAGAATGTGCAGCATCAAAAAACTCTTATGTTTTTTTCCTTTCTGGTGTTTCTACAAAAATGCTCAGTGAAGTTATCAAGTCAATAAATAAATCAGGAATACTCTTCAGAATTTTTTAGTTGGAAAAACAAATGAACAGCAATAATAATAAAAAAGCCCAGCCCAACAACTTCATTTTGTTGTTGTTGTTGTTGTTTTGGTTTTTTTTTTTCCCTCAGAAAGAAGCAAATCAAAACAGGCAATTGTTCCTGATTCGCTCGTATTCGGCTTTTTATTAGCTAAGTAACATACACATGTATGTATGTGTATAAACAGCATTGTCTAATTAGACTTCAATGAAAAATATTTTAACTTACTGATGAAAGAGGTACACTTTTTCAATATGTCCATAAGCAAAGATCTTAACAATACTCAAGTTGATGGACAGTTCAGTCCTACAAATCGTAAAATAATTTTTAATTAGTCTTATGCATATGTCATGGTTTTGTGATTTTTGGTTTTCGGTATTCCACATCATAACATCATGTGGGGCAGTGGGAGTTTAACTGTTGGTGCTCAAGCTCTGGGGACCTGCCTGGAAGAGAAGAAGAACTACCTTCCCCAGGGGACTTTGCGGTCACAGAGAGTCTCGAGATACAACTCCTGGCAAGGTCACCTGATGCACTCTTCTTAGCCTGCTCTTCGTCGGCTCTCCTCCCTTTTTTCTCCCCGCTGCTCAACTGGACTGCGCATCTCACCTCAGCTCCCCGCGTTGTGGTGAGGCCTATCCACCTTTCGGACATTCTCTGTCTCATTATATTTGATTTATTAGCTTCAAATTTAATTATATTGTATTATAGTGTTTTATCTTGCATTCCGATAATATATTTAGTAAATTAGTTTGTTTCTCCTCAGATCATTGCCGCTGTTTTTAATTATTTTGGGGTCCCCTGTTCCCTTTTTCCGGAGGCGCGGATCTGCGGATCCCTCCGCCCCGCTAGTCACAGAACTGGGCCAAACCAGCCCATAAGCCGTTGACATGCATACCTCAAGTTTCTCTCTCTATGGAAATGTACTTAAACATGCTTAGATTATGCTGAAGTTACAGCATGAATGTATGTGCATACACTTGCTTTATGAATCTGTATATCCTTAGGAACTGATACCAATTGGATGGATCTCACACCCTGTTAAGCTGAAGTTAAAAAACACTCAAAGAATTACCTTGTAAATTTTACCCCTTTCCCGTTTGTAAATAAAACCTACTCTTTCATTTCAGTAAGAACTATAGTAATATGTGCATGTAAAATGTTAGTTTCCCAAAATCTATATTAAATTAAATATTGACTTACTGAGCACTGTGCAATTTATTATTTACTGTACTCAATCTGTGGGATTTATTAAAAAATTGATAAGAACAGCTACTGGTAAAATCCCTACAGTTGAGCTCCCTAGCCAAGCCAATTATGAAATCAGGAAACCTATGGTTACTATGATAAAATGACAGTATTCGATTTTAGCAGTTGGTGATATTTTTAAAGGACGCTTTGAGACACTTATTTCAAATGAATAAGCTGCACAGTTTCATAAAAAAATTTAAGATTGCTTTTATTCTGTTATTTGCCAGACCTTTCTGTTCTCCTATGCCCTTTACTAAAAGCTGATTTCTCATTTTATTAGAATGATTTTCTTAGTTCATTTTAGTAGTCTGTCTGTCCCTTACACTCTCTATTTTAAAACTGTAAAATAACCAAGAATCATTAGTCAGACTGCTATTGACCAATGAGAAAACATTGTGAAAATGCTTTTAAGTGAAAAGACATCTTGAAGGGGAAATAAGAGATTTACATCACTTACTCTATTGTTGAAAATTTTTACTTAGTCTAATGGTTGTAATATGCACACTCAGTATGTGATTGAGTTTACACACTATTTATTACATATGCAACTTAATTGATATGAACGTCTGCCTAAGTTTTAAGCCAGATTTTGTAAAGCAATAGATATTTTCAGATAGAAGTTCTGATTTATTGTGATACATTTCATATAAACAGCGTCCTTGGTCAAAATTTCCCATGAAACCTTACGTAATGTACATTAAATTGATCAAAAATGCTCTCAGCATTACGAATACAAAAAGTTATCTTGCCCTATCAAGGAGGAAAGACATATAACTTGATTCCAACGAGCATTTGTTTTCATCGTTATTGTTCCAGTCAGCAGATCCTAAAATAGTTGACAGGAAAAGAAAACCTGTATTGCATAGTACACTCAAATCTCCATTCTCTGATGTGGTGCAAGTCTGTGGCTGTTTTCAAATGGAGATGATACTTCACCTCCATCTGATCCCCAGAACAGGCCCATAATTTTCTGAATATTAAGAACTCAGAAGTTATAAAAACAACTTAGAGACACATCAGTTAATAGATCTGATCTTTGCTTGCAAAGAACACAGCTAGTATTGAAAATCGATGTTCATAAGACTTAACTACTATAATGTCCTGAGAAAACTTCTAACACCTATCGCCCAAACAGACAAACACAATATCTGTAAATTACACATGCACACACTGAAATATCCTAAGGGAAAACTGCCTTAATACACTTCATTATTTAGAGCACTCCTCAAATGGCAGACTCTGGCTTTGCTACTGATACTTTTTGATAGGAACAAAGAGATTTTCATTCCCAAGTAGATTCTTGTTAGAGCGAAGATTGACAGTCAAATCACCAGTCAAGATACCATTGCATTTTATTAGAAGAAAGCGTATGTTGAATAGCACAGAGAGGGGGGGAATGACACAGTTACTAGGGGAAGTGAGGAGAGGGTTTTAAAAAAAGGTCATCATCAAATGAGAATGTGCCCTCCCTGAGCTGTAGCCCCACTCCTGCAAAAAGCCTGATTTGAGTAACTCTGTTTGCTTAAGCAAGAAAAAAAACAACAAAAAACTTTGCTCAAGTTTTGCAGCAATCTCAATGAAAGCAAACAGCACAAGATGCTAAGTTTATCATTTTTCATTATGTTTGGATACACTGTTAATAAAGATCTCTCCATAGTAAATCCTCATCAGCATCAAATCTATCAACTTCAGCACTCAAACATTAATGCTATCAACTATAAAACAGTGCTCATAATCAAAAAGTACACCTGCATATAAAGTGCTTATAGACTTTTATTTGATAATGAATTACAGAGGTAATGCAGAACTATAAAAAAAGAAAAAAAAAATACTTCAGGAGACAGAAAACGAATTAACTTACGTAGAATCATATTGTGGAGAGGCTTTCCTTTATTAATTAGAATATCAGAAAGTGAGGGGGGAGAAAAGGAAACTGGGCCAGAAAATGCAAGCACAAATCTTGCTTAAATACCAAGTCTTGATATGAAATGGTCATGATCAAAGATATACATTCTATTAACCACTCAGTTAACTCTGAGTGTTTTTGCTAATTTCAACGTCATTTCCCATGCTAACATCCTACAACAGGGAAATAAGGACTAGAGCTAGACTGTATTCCTGTACCAATACAAAATATACATTTGTTTTTATTTATCTTTCTGAGCCTGAGACAAGAGGAAAATTCAAAACACTTCAAAATCTGAACATTAAGTTTCAACTGCTGCACTTTCAAAACGTTAATAGGAGTTACATTCACATTCTTTAGAAACAATACAGGGACTTAATAATGCATAATTGTTTGAAAAAATATTTAAACTGAAGTGTAATCAAGTAACGAGCACAAACTGTAATCCTGTTAACTTGAATAGATGTAATATACCAGAGGCAAACAGAAACGCTTCTTCTTCATAGTTTCTTTCTTTTTGCTTACTTCTACACTGAACAAGCACTCTTTCATATGGATATTTCTTCCTAAATAAGTCAGAAGACAGAGACAGCTACCCAACATCCTTCTCTTCCTCAGGCCATGCAGGCCAGGGAGATTGCAGGCTTATCTGTTACTGGTCCATCTGCTTTGTACCAACCTGTTCGTCATACTAGTTTAAAAAAATCAGGAAGCTTCCAAATAAAATTAAAAGAATAACAGAATCATGCAATGTCCTGGACTGGAATGGGCCTAGTTCAAGTACCACTCTAGGAGGAAGTTCTGTACTTAGAATACCAAACCTAAATCTTCCTTGTTTTAATTTGAAATCGTTCTCTCTTGTTCTATCACTGTAAGACCACATACAAAATTAGTCCCCATTCTGTTTGAAAAGCTGCATGTCTTCTTTGTATTGGGAGCCCCAGACCTGGATAGAGAACTCCAGATGGGGCCTCCCAAAATCGCACACCCTGAGCTACACAAGACTGCTTGTTGTGGTAAGGCTTAACTCCAATGAATACTTTAGTGGCAGTATTCCTGAAAGCACATCATCTGGCTTTAGGCCACACTGGATATTATTTTGTGTTTTTTCCTCCCTTTTAGCTCACAGCTTGAAACCAGGTTTTACAGAAAGAGTTTTGCAAACATTAAGCAGAGGCCACACTTACCCTGAAGTAGTAAGAATGATTGCTCTCACCATTTGCAGGTCAAGCACTCATCAAGTGAGAATGATTTTAGTTTCTTTCCTCACGTCAGAGGATCTAAAACCTAAAATTGTTTCCATCAGAACTTCCCCAGTCATAAAGCTATAGAATTCTGAAAAAACATATCTAAGTTTGCAAAAAAGGACATCTGACAAGCAGAGCTTTTCCAGGTATTATAGTGTCGGAGTAAAAAATAATTGAAAAAAATGCAGGTCCCAAATCACAACGTCCACATTAAGTCTCAAGAAATAGCCATTTCAAAAGAATCATATAATCTTAAAGTTTAATAATGAGATGCTCTGACACACGATGCATCCATTTCTTCCATGTGTATACGCATGCACTATAAATAAGAGAAGTTTGTCTTTTAAATATTTGACAACAAGTAGTTGATTAGAGGGACAAGATAGGAAACAATTCACGCTTTCATTCATTTCATTCATTTTAAGTGCTACTTTATTAAAGGTGAATGCATGAAAAACTGAAATAATGGCAATTAGAATTCATCAGTACCTGAATGACCCACCTTGGCATTCCATCAGATATGAAGGGAAAGGAAATAGCAGGTAAATAAACCACTTAATTTCTCCTTCTTCAATCTAGACTAATCAAGACTAATTAGTATTTAAACATCATATGAATGACAAATTTAAACCTCATCTTGTTCATTTAGGGCTTTTTTTCTTGTGGAAGTTGGAGTGAAAGACATTCACTCTCCAGATGTAACCGAACAGCCACACAATGCTCCAATGAGAAACACAACAAACATTATTTTACCTAATGCTAAACCAACAACCCAAAATATACCATTATCCTACATTTTCTGTATGAACAGCCTGCAATTGGATCGAGCAAAGTTCAATTTTTAAGTACATTTTTCAAGAAAAAATTCTGTCCTTTATGTTTCTTGCTTTTTCCTCTATCCACACATTTAAGGAAACTCTTACAGTATTCATGAAATATTTGTCCTTCCAGTTCGATTCCTTCTGAGTTTAGAGAAGGGAGGATTAAATGGACTGTTAGGTATTTAGAATAGATTGAGATTGATACTCCCATTGTGAAAATTTCCATTAGGGGCATAACAATAAAATGAGAGTAAAAGACAGCAGGGAAAATCTACATCCCCAGCAGCATGGACTTCATAACTCTCCAGTCTGAACCTGGTCTGCAGTGCTTTATGTGGGAGCTGTACTGAACACAGCCGTGGAAGGCTGGGCCCCCACCTCAATCCTGCTCTGACCAGCGGATCACAGCAAAACTGCGCCTTCCTATTAGCTGTGTGAGGTTGGTACTGATTAAGTATTCACTTTCATGCCTTAAATCTCCAAAACCCAGGTGTTTTGTAGATTAGCACAACTTACAAGCAATGTGTGGAGATTTATTATGATAATTGTTGCTTTTATTTTTTATTTCCCCGAACTCAAAGATAATTAATGCGAGTATGTGTCCTGATGTCTGACTCCCTTAATTGGCCCTATGGTGCCTTGGGTGTTTGAAAATCCACTCACTCTCACTTAAAGGCTTTTTTTTTTTTTTTCCTTTTGACTTGTTTTCCTGGAGCTGTTCATTAGTGCCTAAAATATTTGATTACATTTAATTGTAATGTCTTCTATTCTGTGCACCTGCTACAATTTATGTAGTGGGGGAAAAATAAGGCCTACAGAAGCTAAAAAGTGAGATGAGGAATTGAATGTTAAAAAGAACTCCCTGGCAAAGGGTAATTGGGGTTAAACACGGAAACAAACTAAACATATTTTCAGTTTAGATTTCTCTAACTGCTATGATAGCACCAGAAGGATTTACAGCTTAATGGATGCATTTTTCACGTTTCTAAAACATTCCCACATCCAAAGGTTTAATCCTCACTTTGACATTCCCAGTTATTCCAAACCAGATCTCTACCATCAGGAAGTCTGCACAGAGCAGGTCCCGAGCAGCCAGCAGCACTAAGCTCCGCTCCAACTTAAGGTGTGCTGCTCAGTTTTAAATCTTTCCACTTGACTTTTAGTGAAACTTCCTTTATTAAGAATCCTGAAATGATAAAACAATTCCTAGATGATAATTTAGCCTTTAAGACACAGACTAACACATCTGTAAAGGCAGTAACAGCAATAAAAATTAGCTTCACGGATTATTCACGTTCCCTTGATGTCAGAGAAGGCATAAGGGACAGAGTAATAAGAAAAATCTTGGACATTTTAAAGGGAAAATCACTTCAGAGCATCTTTTTGTTAAGCTTATTGCATCCTTTCATTTACCTCTAAGGGGTAGTATCAACCTTTAGAATGGCTTCCAAAATACTTCCTTCAGAAGAAAAGTCATTAGACTAGTTCTAAAGCACTCAGAGCGAGTATTACTTGATACATTCTTGTTTCAGCACTGTAAAGGGTAAAGTAAATAAGAAAAAAGTATCACCTGTTGATGGATATGACCATTTATAGACTACAGCTTACTGTTGTGATTCATTACATTGTCTTTGCCAAAGAAATTCTGCAATTCATATGCAGTAGCATCCCAATAGTTTTCTTTATTTCTCTGCATTCTAAATATGACCTGAGGCATTTTACAGCAATGGTTACTGATCCATACAAATCAAGGATCAGAAATCAATTTATCCCTGACATCTCTTGCTAAGTACAGCGTATACTGAAAAATACAAGCAGACTTGTCTTGTTTTAAAGCTAATATCCCTAGTAAGAATTATGAACTATAATAAACCATAAGGGTTCTTAAAAACATGGCCACACAATGAACCACTTACGTTAATACATACATTTCATTCTGTTATGAAAATCATAAAGATGTCAGCAAATTCTAGGAATTAATCTCACATAAAAGCAGAGGCAGTGCATAGCAGCATACGCAGTAAGTTGATGAGGTGTGATGACAGATGTACACTCCCCTCTACTCATTCCCAGCTATCCCTTAAACAAATGTTACAAAAGATGTATGCCATATTTTACACCAATTCAAGAATTGTGCTGACGTCACCAATGGAAGTTTGCTCTACAGTTGGTGGCATGGGACCAAGAAGAAGCAGAATGGTATTTTTTTTCTCTAGTTTCACAACAGATTTCCTGTCAAGATATTTTCTTTACGTTTCCTTGTTCTAAAGTGCAGAACAGAAATAAGTGATGCTGCTTGCCAGTTTTTAATCACAGCATACTTGGTGGCTCTCAGAAGATAGTGCTCTTGAGCCTCAATTTAGCCACCCAGAAACAGTTGCACTCTAAATTACAGGGCTTCTGAGATCTCTAGGGGACATCAATTTCATCTCTGAATCATGTTTTTACAAATAAGTCTGATTATTAACAGAGGATTGAACCAAATTTATCGAACTAAGATAATTTTCATATTGAAATCTTCCTGTTGCTTGATAGTAACAGGACAACCATGACTAGTGCTCTTTCCACAGTTAGTATGGTATGAAATGCTACTGTGATAACCCTGGTACATAAAAAGAACCTAAAGCAAAGTAGTCAGAATATATTCACAAAAAACGTATAACTCCTGATGCTGCAATTCTTTTATTTTAGACTTCAATATAAGCGGGTATCCAGCAACACTTCTTAATTTGAACTTTATATATACTAGAAAAAGGATGCAAAAGCTGTCTGCAGAAGAACATATAAAAAAGGCACGTTAAACTAATTCATAGTTTCTAGCTGATCGGAAGAAAAAAAGTAAAAAAAACAAAATCCAAGAACAACACAGTTACCTCCTTCCTATGATAATGTCAAACACGCAAGTGCAAAGCACAACTACTTCACCATCATGTCAGAAAAAAAAAAATTAGCAATTACTAGGATAATCTTAACCCCACTTCATCACATCTCTTTCTGACCATTTAGATCCAAAAGGTCTTCAGCTACTTCATCTTTGGGGAGGTCATGCTCATGTCTATTCTGCATCTTACTATCACCAAGTAATTTTGCACAGAAAAGGTCGTTAAGATACTTGTGAGCTACATGGAATGTGATAGAAAGCAAAATACATATTTGTACAAGGGATGTTAGTAGCAAGTGCTTAAAGTTACATGCATTGTTATCACAAGCTTAAGCGCTGGAGCTTTGCTCTTCAAATTCTTACAAAAAGATCATCATCAAGATGGTATTTCCCATACTTCACCTTCAGCAGGACTACTGCTCCATGATGTTCTCATCAATGGCTGAAATACTAACTATGAACTAAAAGGTTCAAGAAGGACACGCCATATGACTGTTCAGGCTTAAGCCAGCAGGCAGCTAACCACCATACAGCTATTTGCTTGCTCTTCCCAAGAGACGGGGGAGAGAACTGGAAACCGCCTTCCACATGATGTCATGTGGGATGGAATAACGCCTTGCCCAATTCAGTCCAGAAGTCCTGGCTCTGCCTGACCCCTGCAGCCACACCACCACAGCAGCAGCTCTCTCCTACTAAGTGGCCCAGCCAACCTGGGCACGCTCCCATCATACAACAGTAACCAAACAGCGTGCTGTTAACAGTTTCGGCTGAAGCCAGGACAACAATAATTCAAAATATGTTTTTTCTTAATACAAAGACAAGAAGCATAAATTTTACCCTTTGACTCTAGCTTCAGGTTGTTGGTTTTTTTTTTTCCCCAGCTCTGAGTTCCAGCAACAGTTCTCCTCCTCATTTTCAAGCTCCTCACGAAAGCTATTGCTTCAGCAGAATCTATAAGCTCTTCACAACAATCAGCAATTGAGTGATTTTCAAACCAGTGCACTTGTAAAATATGGAAATGCAATCTTTCGATAATCAAACAACAATAAATAAAATTATTAAAAAGATGTGATCTCGCATACTAAAATGAAAAGAACTGACTTATTTTAAATTAGAATCCCCCATCTAACATGTAGTTTGTGGAGTTCTTGGTACAATTTCTCTCTCAGCTTAGAAAAATATTTTTAACAATAGTTCAAAGTGAATAAAAGCATAATGCTCTTCCTTTTCACATGTTAGGAGTATGTAGAAATACAGAAAAAAAGAAATCTTGCTTTCATATAAAAACCTGAAAGCTCGAATATTCCTATCCTTGGAAATCTGGTTTAAGTACAAAAGATTAGAAAGAAAAGAAAAATATAGGCCAAAAACAACCCAAGAGTGATCAAATTAGGATTCAGTCCACTCTTTCCAGAGAAATCAGACAGGTCTTTCTGTTGCTTTATCACGAGTATTAACATAATTAAAGAGGAAGATGCAGGAGGCATGGAGCAGTGAATGTCAAGGACACTCGATGCAACACCCTAATGATGAATGCTCCAGCAGACTCAAATAAACAGGTTTCTCTAGAGATTGTTTGAATGAAAATAATGTAATTGCACAAACAGCAGAAGCTGAGTTTGTGTGTGCAGAAGAAAGAAAAGAAGAGAGACAGGCAGCAGTCCTGCTTCTTGTAGTCGATGGCGTGTGGTGAATAATTGATCATTCCTTCCTTCCTTCATTCCAAGTTCACTAATTCTCTCAGTGCCGCACTTTACAAGTGTCACGATCACTATTAAACCAGCAGAGGAACCCAACAAGCCCTTGAGACTATCTACTATCTGAGATGTCTTTTAAAGCACCAACTGAAAAATTAAATGTGAAAAGCAAGAAAATTATTCCTAAGTCTTCTCCACCTTTGCTATGTGTTATACAAGACAGGCACTGTTTCACAACCAAATACTGAATTTATGGTGCCTGCTGTTTATAACAAAGGAAGGAAAAACAGAAGGAGCCATTCAGACTCTTAAGAAAAAAAAAAACAAACCCTCTCTTAACATGTAAATATTCAGTCAATTAATAACACAACACACAAGTCTTAAAAAGATGGTTTAAGTAAGCCTTTTATGTGATGGGCAAATAATGGTAACCATAACTGTTCACTATGATTTCTTAATAAAAAAAGTTTCCTTACAAGACAATGAATTAAGAACAGTGCTCACCTCTAATCCTGATGGTTAAACTGCCCCCTTGTCTAAGATACCAGAACATAGGATTTTCCTGTGTTTTCAGTGATCCACAGAAGAAGAGCAGAAGGTAAACATTTTTCCCCCTTAATTTGATAAGATACTGACTGCCTCATTTTGGAGGCTGTATAAGAATCTGAAGGCTCAGATGGACAAGGTACCCACATGAGCCACCTACTGCAACACCCATAAGGCAGACCTGCCCTTAGTCACGTAACATTTCATTAACAAAATACCACGAGTAACAACTGTATACATGATTTGATAAAACATCAGTCTGTTTGTGACTGGAGACCAGAAAGCTATGTAACAAATAAGCATCCAGACAGGTCTTAAACATCTCCAGACCTCTTAGGGAAACAGTAATGCGGAGCAAGAGAGGAAAGAAGGTGGCAACTAAAACCTCTAGGACTGCTAGATTGGAAGTCTATGCTGCTGGATGCTGTACATTCACACAAAAACTATTTTCTAGAATAAAGAGTTTGCACTGAGTGGATAAATATGAAAGATACAGGAACAAAGAGCGGAATTGTATCAATTCATTTGCAAACAAGCTAATAAGACAAATGTACAACACCTCTCAGGAAGCTAAGGCAGAGAGAACCAAACAGAAAGCTCCTTCTGGAAGGCTTTAGTACTAGAGGCTGAAGGAATTGATCCTGAAGTTCCACCTGGGAGCACACACGTAAGTCCAACTGAGCCAAAAGAAGATAAAGAAACAAATAAAGAAAAAGAAATGTGGAAAGAATATGCCTCCAGAAGATGCATATGAAGAGGATTCCTTGAACTCTTTTCATGCACTGCTCAACTGCAACACAATAAAACTGTTTCTCAAATGAACCAGTGACAAAAACAGCCTTCAGCAAAAGGTACTGATGTTTTAAGCAAAACATGCTCAAATTTATGTGTGTATACATATACCTAAAATTATCTATTTAATGAACATACATTATACTTACATTTATAATGCATTATATAAACATGCTTTGCTTAAGCTACGTAATAAAAATATGAATTTGTTTTCTAGAGTCCTCATCCTCCTAACTGTATTGTTGAAACAAACTTCTGAGAAATTAGTTGAGTTTTAAATTAGAAATAACTGTAGAAAATAAGAGTTCTATTAAATTTTTTTCTATGTTTCAAGCAAATCTCCAAGTCAGGATGGTTTCAGAATGGTTAAATATCTAATATTTCCATTACCTTCCCTTTTCTATTTCTCTTGCTAAAACCTTTTCACCAAACTCACTTAATACCTCTCTGAAACAGCCATTTTTCACTAGTTTACCATTCATTGCGATGACTCAGATTCACAGACCACTTCACCACTGCTTTCTCTTCAGATCCCACTATAAAAAGTACCTCTCAATTATATGAAAAGAGTAAAAACTAGAAAAAACTTACCAAGTAAAAAATGGATTGTTAAATAGCAACATGGGAAACTACTTACATAGCAATGAGCTGGGCTGTGCAGAGTGAGGACAAAAAAAAAAACAAACACTCAGTGACAGTAAATTCCATGCACAGAAAGGAACATATGGCAGGATTTGAGGGTCATTTAACTACCCATCTAACAGAAAAGAGAACCATTGTCCCCTAATATGAATGACAGGAGCTATACCTTGTTAGAACACAAATAGAATACAGGATTCCCGAACTTATTACTCTTTAACATCATCCACTTTTTGTTTACATGAATTATTTGTCTTCATGTCCACAGAAGAATTATGCCATCTTATGACCTAAGTGGAAAGCTGGAGGGCACAGAACAAAAGCTGTCTAGAAATGACAGAACAGTGTATTCTGGGGATGCATTTTGGACTCCATTAAACCATTTTTACTTGGCTCAGAGCCAAACTGAAAGGCTCGAATTTATGCTGAGGACAGTATACATGACCAATTTCTGCTTTGCAGCTTCAGTGGGCTAGGAACACACGCATGGTCAGTTATCTGCTAACAAGCAGCAAATAAGCAAGCCAAGGGGATTTGACTGCTTGCCATTATCTGCCTGTACCCTCTGTTACCAAAGAAACACACAACGCTCATGGACACACACAGACATTGCTCTGGCAGGATAAGATCATAAGAATGTAATATCATAGGAAGGATTGCGGCTTTCTGACATTTGCAGACAAATAAGCAGCAGCATAGAACAGAAATGTGTCACTCTCCTTCTCCTTCAAACTATTACCTTCACCATTTTCATATCAGCCTTGACAGACGAATTTGTGCTGAGACCCAACCCTGGCTTGCCATCTACTGTCACACCTGGAACAGAATAACAAAGCACAGCCACACAGCTCAGCACACTCCAAACCCAGTCTATCCTGTGAGATTTAAACATCCTCCTCTAAACATGTTTCAGAAAGTGTATATTCCCAGTTCTGCAAGGCATTTGGCAAGGCTCTGGTAGTTACATGTGGTCAATACACTTTTTATACTTCTAACTACAGGAAACTGTTCATCCTTAATGCAAGACTGAATGGACTGCATCTTCTTTCAGCTTAGAGAAATCATTTACACACTCATACTTCACATAATAGCATATTAACTGCAAAGTAGATATCCAGTGATCATTTTAACAGGACTTAATTGCTGTGGTACCCAAGTGTCTCTGGCTTATTTGCCACAGTATTCTCAGCCACGATGATTTCATATGTGCAGCACTGGAAATGATAACATTGCTAAATAAAGATTAACAACAAACACTTTGTCTTATAAAATTTCTGATGTGTCAAATATTTTCTCCATCCTGAACTTGGAGACAAAAATCTGAAACCTTTAAAAAGATGGCAACAGTCTCAGTGACTCAGATGACTTAATTCTTGTTTTGGTTACTTGGTTAATCTTAATGCTGCAGACTACAAATAACCATAAACTTAAAAAAGAAACAAAAAAAAACAACAGATCAATTGTAATTTAAGCACTAATTACAAATATTTAAGTGGAATATACCTACAGATTTCAAACTTATTTCATGTATTCAAATTATTTCCTAAATAGAAAACTAATGAAAGTTTATTTCTTCCCAAAAGCCCTTTGGATTTCCCACCTGCTCTATTGCAGGTAAATCCATCTCCAAACCGTGGAGTCAAAAGCATCAGAAATTTACAGAGAAGTAATGTACATGAATACTGCTGCTGCTTTCAGATACTATTGCTCTTTCTAATGCAGAACATCAAATAAATGTATTACAGATGTATTCATGCTTTTAGCTAATACTACTTGCTGACAGTGCCCAAAGAACTTAAGATGAAGTATACTAAACTCAACATGCGAATTCTAATGACACACAGTCAGAACAGAACAAAAAAGAACAACAAAAACAACAAAACAGTCAACCATCCTTTAAGTAAAAAACTCCGTGGTGTTTTGTTTTACACAAGCAAGTGCTTGTTGGGTTATGATATAACCTGATGGGACAATGAAACAGAACTGTTGTTGTCT
Source organism: Phasianus colchicus (assembly GCF_987193195.1). NCBI lineage: Eukaryota > Metazoa > Chordata > Aves > Galliformes > Phasianidae > Phasianus > Phasianus colchicus. Next base: position 6,486,570 of record NC_143450.1, read on the forward strand.
ATGATTCCGTGATGACCACCTTTCTCTTACAACACCATAATGCCATGCCCCATACCAGTTTGAAGATCATGGAGCACACTGCCAATATGAGCTGAACTGTCCTAACACACCCATCGTGAAGTCCAGATATGGCACCTTCTGCTTCCATCTGCTTGGGCCAATGAAAGTTGAACTGCATGGGCAAGATTTTCCTCGCAATGGTGTCATGATAGCAGCTGTGAAATACTGAGTCACATTCACTGGTGCAGACTGTTATAAGCACAGCATGCAGGCTTTGTTCATTGCTCACAAAAACGCACAGCTGACAGTACAGACTTTGTGGAAGAAAAGTGTTTTACAGCTGAAAATTTGCTCTATCAAATAGTGTTATCATGTTCTTGGTATGTTGTAGTTTCCACTGAAATAAACAGGAGGAACTGCCTTCAGAGCAACAGAATCACAGAATGGCCACTGACCTCAATGAAAGGGACCTCAAGGATCACAAATCTCCAGCTGATAATCTGCAGTTATCAACCCTTTCAAAGAGTTGATTCCCCTCCTGTTTGTAGGATCCCTATAGGTATTGAAATGCTTCAATGAGCTCACCCCACAGCTTTCTTTTCTCCAGGCTGAACAAGCCCAGCTCCCTCAGCCTGTCTTCACTGGGGAGTTACACCAGTCCCCTGATCATCTTCGTGTCTCTCCTCTGGACCCTCTCTGACAGCTCCCTGTCTTTCTTGTACTGGGGACTCCACACCTGGACACAGTACTCCAGGTGGGACCTCACAAGCGCAAAGTAGAGGGGGGACAATCACCTCCCTGGCCCTGCTGGCCACCCCTCTTCTGATGGAGCCCAGGATACCATTTGCCTTCCAAGCTGACCTATGTATAGTCATTATTAAACATGATCAACTGTTTAGATTTCACATGCTATCTGTAAAAAGCTATCAGTTAAGCTGTTACAGCTGCTTCATTACAAAGTAGCATTCCTAGGTCTCTCCATACTAGACTTTACAACTTAAAAAGGTCAATTACTTCCCTACAGAGATTTCAGTGTTTGCTTCCTATTTTGAAAGAATTTCTGAAGTCGTATTGCTTGTTTTTCTATACGCTCATCAGTAGCATTTAAGTCCTTCATTAATCACTAATACACACATTCTTCAACTACAGAAACCAATTTAAGACATGATTTCAATGAACTTCAAGTATGGGTTCACTACTCCATTTTGCCTCACTTTCATTCAATGGGCTTCATGACACTATTTTACGTCAGTTCTACAGAAAATTTTACCTATGCTGTAGAGGAGCCTTAAAATACCCTGTTTTCCATTTCTGTCTGTTCTGCTCCACAAAAATCCACTACAAACAGATCAATGCTACGTGACAACATGGAGATAGATCTATCAGCAGGATTTCCAGGACAACACAGAAGCTTAAGTTATCAAGCAATAAATGAACAGATGGTTTTGTCACTCCTTATTTCAGAAAAGGTGATTCCAGTGATAACATCTGCTAATAAGCCTTTCTTGAGTATCCTTTAGAAAGTCAGCAAGCTGTGGTGTTAGAAATGAAAGATCAAATTGGGTCAGACATGCTCTTCTCAAGGTGCACTGTACCTTTCATAAAGGTAATAGCAAAATGGATTGACTGTTCACTCCACGTCAGCTTCTTTGAAAGAACTCAAAGTGTGGTAAGGGTACAGCAAGTACCATATATAGATTGGAATGGGGTGGGGCTGGAGGAGTTGTTTGCTATGCAGATTGCTACTCATCATGGCAATAGCCATGCTAATTATCTATTTATTATTATTGTCTCATCTTGTTCAGTTTTTGGGTCAAAATTAAAATTATTTTTCTACTGCTGAAATAGCCAAAAGTCCTTAAACAGAGAATTAAGTCCAAATTTCTCTGTAAATATATTGAACTGTTAAGATTAGAATGCTTTTTTCTTATGCTATTCGATGTGTACAGAGACAACAGTAACTAAGTAACACAAAAGGCTACTGAAACAGAAAATATTTGAAAAGCTGTAGCCATCGTTTAGAAGTCAATATACAAGTGACTACTTAATGGACTTGTCTTCTGTGAACACACGATATGATTCTGTTTTTAAAACACAACTGATGAACACAGATTTTTCAAAACTCACAGCTATTCATTCTCATTAGTTTTTATGGGCTCAGGCAAATAAGTACTTTCAAACCTTCAAAGAAAATACAAATAACTTTAAATAGCAATATATCCTTACATATTTGTTCAACAGTACATTATCTTCAGCGAAATAGTGTAAGTGTATGAATTCATCAATTCTTTGGTTTTTTCCAATTCTTTTTTGTATCCTGTCAGATTGAAATATTGATGTAATTATGACATTAAAAATAATACAGACCAGAATACCAATATTATTCTATACTAATGCATATAAATCTAGTTGCATCTGAAAACGTTTCACATATAGCATCTACCATAATCAATTTTTTTTTTGCTAAACCACTAAATACAAGGGATGACTTACAAGCTTATTTATTTAGTTATCATAGCTTGTGGACAGTGAAAAGGAATGAAGCTGAGCTTATTCATGAGATCATAGTAAATAAAATGGTTCTAACTAAACATAACATCTATTATTTTCTTTAGGTAAGATAGCGAAGCCCGGCATTTCAGTGAGTTGTGCAGTATAAACACCAGCAAACAGCAGCAGATTTTTTTTTTTAAACAAAACAGTTTCACTTCTCCATACAGTGCATTCATGTGTTCTGAAACCAAACATAAATGTATTGAAAAAGCATAATTATGTAATTTCAAAAAACAAAATGGAATTAGACATTCATAAATCAGTTGAAATACTTATCCTGAATGTTAATATATTCATGAATACATACGTAAACAGTCAGATATCATGAACTATTTATAAAATAATAATCAAGGTGATATTTCTCTAGTAAAGTATTATATTACCATGAAATGCAATCTGATTAATTTATTTACTTAATAACCTCTTTTGGAATTAGCTGCTTCAATTACAGTCATTAAAATCCAAAACAACAGGTAAATAAAAGATTAAACGACATATATGAGTCCTAAAACCTCACTAAGAGCAAACTCAAGCTCACAGTCCAGCCCAGCTTTCTGCTGAGCTTCCAGAACTCCTCTATCTACTGTAAACTGTAGTATTTATACCTTAAAGATATGCTCACCCTTTTCACAGACTGTTTAGAGTCACAGCTCTTTGGAGAGATGGAAAACATAGGCTATTTTGGAAGTCAAACACAGATATAGAAAAACTTCACAATATACTGCTTTGTTCACTAATTTACACATAGCAAACATTAGTTTCAAACGATTTTTAAGCAGAATTTACATGAAACTGAAAAAAAAAATCAATCTTAAAAGGGCTCACGACCTTAAAAGGGCCGCTTAGTATCTATGGTGACTGCGGTATGCTGACCAACCCTGTTTTAGGCAACTATGAAACATCTAACAATCTAAAGGATTTCATAGACCACTTGAGAGTTACATCTTCACATATTATGCATTCAAACTCTTTCCCAGAAAAAAACAGATATCAGAAAATACTACTGCAAATAGTACAGCTACGGCAATGCCAATTATCTGTACAACTGGTTGGGGCAGAATAATCTGTAATGGTGATGAAAAACATAGAAAAGGATATTTTCTGAATTAGAGAAAAAACACAGGATTTGAATTTGCTCCAGGATACTTCTTAGTACAAACTCTCCAGAGGTTACATCACAATCCCATATCAGAAAGGCAAAAAAATTCCAAAAGTCACTCTCAAAGCTTGTCAAGTACATTGGGATTTTGTGCCTTTCTAACAGAGGGCCTCAGAGTTACAGACAAGTGTTCTGAAAATCCTTAGAGAAACATATTTCAAAATACTTTTGAAAAAGAGATATGTTACTGAAAGCATTAGACACTTTGTAAATCTATGTTTTGCACTGCATTTTGCAACTATACTGTTGATAATACATGCTATACCATGAAAATCAAAGACACAGAAAAAATAACAATGCTTATCATTAACATAGTTTTCTCAGTCCATGTCTGAATATGGCTAAACCAGAATGGACAAACTTGTTTTCAAGTTTCTAAGTTTCAAATAAAAGCTTTTTAAAATAAAAATTTTCTTTTTATTTTTTTTTTCTTTTGGACCAGCTAAAATATGGAGTATTGAGCAGCATATATGGATTCCGCACCTGAAGGACTTTTCTACCAAAATTACTTTTGTCAAAATTACTCTATGTCACAAGTACAGGCTATATATATTTCTCACAATGTTAAGGTTAGGCACTACTTGTTATATCCCTAATGCGTGTTGTACCTTTTTCTCTCCAGTACTGTTTAAAAATTGGTTAACAACTTGATGATATCAAGTGCATCCTCAGCAAGTTTGCAAACGACACCAAGCTGAGTTTAGGGCTGCATTAAAGAAGGTGGTCAGCAGGGAGAGGAAGGTGATGGTCCCCCTCTACTCAGTTCTTGTGAGGCCTCATCTGCAGTACTGCATCCAGGCCTGGGGCCCCCAGTGCAGAAAGGACATGGAGCTCTTCCAGAGGAGGACCACTAAGATGATCAGAGAATTGGAGCACCTCTCCTACGAGAAAAGGTTGAGGGAACTAGGCTTGTTTAGCTTGGAAAAATCTCCGGGGAGACCTCACTGTGGTCTTCCAGTCCTTGAAGGGAGCATATAAACAGGAGAGGGTATGAGTATTAACAAGGGTAGACAGTGATAAGACAAGGGGGAATGGTTTTAAACTGAGACAGAAGAGGTTTAGGTTAAATATTCAGAGGAAGTGGTGAGGGTGGTGATGAACTGGAACAGGCTGGTTGCTCAAGGAGGTTGTGGATGCCCCATCCCTGGAGGCATTCAAGGCCAGGCTGGATGTGGCTCTGGACAGCCTGGGCTGATGGTTGGCAACCTGCACATAGCAGATCAATGTCAATGATCATTGTGGTATTCTTCAATCTAGGCCTTTCTATGATGCTATGAAAAATGACTTAGCCGATGCGATAACTAGTTTCATGATCTTAATTTAATCAAATACATAAGAAAATACTCATGAGTTTGGCAATGAGCATTGAGCCATGTCAGGAAAACAGTGAACATGGAAGATGAATTATTTATTGGTGAGAAATAGCAACAAAAATTAATTGTAACAAAACGCAGAAAGGAATGATCTAAGTATGGACAATTAGAAAAAACATCTCAGCTTGAGATCGTGCCTGTGTTTAAGGAATACTCAATACATTTTTCCACTTAAAGCTTGCTGAATCAGGGGTCAATTCACAATAATTAGTAACTGGTCTTCTCATCAGTCAAGTCCATTAATAAAAAGACTACCGTAGCTGACTAGTAAGTATATTAACAGTGATGTGCTTTATTGGAAGACTTGGATCACAAGAAAGAGTTTTAGAAAATAAACCAAGAAAAAAATGGTTGCAGTCCACATAAAGAACAGAGAAGGAAATACTACAGGCCACCTGGCAAAACATGTTACTTCTCTTTAAACAATTAGCCACTCTGGACTGAAATTCCATGGGAATGGTATTCCACTAATGTTTAGCCTTTAATACATAGCTACCAATTTCTATTAAAATAATTGTTACAAGCATGTCACTCAGTAAAGAGATATTTATATGAACACATTTTTAAGTTTATTTAAATTTAAAGTAGGTATTCGTGAGGCTTGACTCCAAGGTTGGGAAAAGATTTAGCTGATGTCTCAGATATTCTTGGAGAGAACTTATTTCCAACAATAGATCTGTAGACTGCGCTGATTATTAACTGAATTAAGACCCTCCAAGTTAAACATACAGCTCAGTAAGAAATCAAGGGAAGCCCAAGCAATAGCCTTTGGCTTAAAAGAATTCTACAATTCAAAAATAGTTAAGACTATGTCTGCAGATTTTAAAGCACCCCAACACTGCTTAAAGAAAACATTTTTCAAGTTCATTCACATCAGCTAAGATAGCGAATGTTCTAAGTGTAACATTCCTACTGTTAAGAACTACTAATATCACTTGTAATGAAATTTAACAGATGATAGACTCCAGCAAAATTTGTTTAGAGTGTTGTCCTAGATTTAATAGTACATTCTTACAAGAACCATTTTTAGAAAGGCAGAAATATGACAGGACAACAGTGCAATTGAGTGTGCCTAATTCATTCCAATTCACAGAGTAATGCATTTCTATTCAAACAGTGATGCATTCTACTTTCCAATATGAGAATCCAATCTTGTGATGTTTAGTAGAGTTGAAACAAAATCACAGCAGCAGAAAACTGACATTGTCTATTTTGCTAAATAGAGAAGTGTTTCAAAAATGACTTTTCTCTGTTCTTAAACAGTGTTGGGCTTTATTTATCAGAACATATTATGACAATACATACAAACTATTCACAAGAAATGTCAATATTCAAGTGTTAGTTGTGTTTGACAACCCCGGCTTAGTTTGTGATACAATTCTGTGGACTTGTCACTGAGATTTGTTGACTTATTGTTCAATTTGATCTTGTGAGATTTTAACGTATTTGTTGTCATTTGTACATATTCATCAATATTCATATTTGAAAAAATGGCTCAACTTCAACTGTAAGAAGCTCAAAGAGAAGTCCAATTTAGATTACAGTCTGACATGCTGAAGTTTTCAGTATAAGTTGCCTGCACTTCTTTAGGAGTAACAGAAACATGAAGTACAACTACCACATTCTTGGAACTTGACTCAGCCTGATCTCTGAAGTGCTTTTCAAGTCCTATAAAAATGATTTTATGAGAAATACTCAAGAAATATTTCTGATGTGCTATGCAAGAGTATATCTCAACCTTATTTGACACATCAAGTTAAGCCAGTAAAACCACTTCTGAACAACTTCTGGAGTGTGTTGATTCTGAACTTTCAGGTGCTTTTGCATATTCTGTCTTATCAGCTGTTTGCCACGTAGAAAGTAATCATGTATAGAGTCATAGAACGGCCTGGGTTGAAAAGGACCACAATGATCATCTAGTTTCAACCCCCTGCTACGTGCAGGGTCGCCAACCAACAGCCCAGGCTGTCCAGAGCCACATCCAGCCTGGCCTTGAATGCCTCCAGCGATGGGGCATCCACAAACTCCTTTGGCAACCTGTTCCAGTGTGTCACTACCCTCTGTGTGAAAAACTTCCTCTGAATATTTAACCTAAACCTCTTCCGTCTCAGTTTAAAACTATTCCCCCTTGTCCTATCACTATCCACCCTTGTTAACAGCCATAGTTTCTAACAGCTATAGTTACTAATAGCCACACTTGACAACTTTACCTACCTACGGGTCTAAATAATCTTTCTGTTGACCCATTGCATCCGGAGTTCAGTATAATATAGTTTCCAACTGCCTTTAAAATGACCTTTAAAATCATCTGAGTCATTTTCTACCTTTCCCTTTTTGCATACCAAATAGAACGCTATCTTTTTAATATGCCAACTACTTTATTAACAAGCACAAGTGTCATTTTACTACATGGGTAAAACAGAATAATACTACTTAGAGCACAAATACACATTTTACAGTCTTGTAACATTCACCAAAACATTTATCAGTGAATTCTGGAAGTCTGTAAATTCCTGCACTGACCTGGAGAGAGTGCATACTTAAGACCATGAAAGACAGCATCATTTTGATGGACAAGATCTACAGAAAAACAGAGATGGATCACATGTTCATTGAGGAATCATCTCATTTCCATGAAAACCAAGATATCTGCGTAAGTGGACTCAACTGACAATTAACACCTCGTATTTCTGTATACACCTACTGTAAAAGCAGACTTGCTATATTGTAATGCAAAAGACTAACAGAACTACTCTTTCTTTTCAAACAGTCTTTTGAAATGTACACATTTTTATGGCAATGGTAGATTAAATGATGACTAAAGAAAAACAATTCTAAACAAACATTTTGCCTTGTTTCTTATGTACTATAGCCTCAGCTACAAGCTCTAAGCCAATTCCTCCGTAACATGATTAATATTTGTCATTTAACTACACTATCATAATTTGCTCATTAGATGAATGTGCATTCAAACCAATTTCATGCTAAAGCATACCAGCTCAGCCCCAATATCATACCATTTACATAGCAGTCTACCCAGAATATCTTGCAATTAGAAGACTCAGCTTGCTTGATCTTAAACTATCCTATCTTAGGTCACAGAAGTGACTGAAACACTGAAATTCACCTTGAATATTACTACATTACTAGCCTTTTTTATGACCTGACATTTTAACAGTACAATCTAAATGCTATCAGTAAGTATTAGTGAAAGTGTATCCTTGATCCGCACTTATTTTAGTTCACTAAAGGTCCCATTTGTTTTTATTGAGGTTAATGGATCTGTGAATACAGATCCATTAACCTCAGAATTTTTAAATGTTAAATCAGCAGCTTTAAATGAATGTTAACATGAGGCAGCAATTACTGATACCGTAATACCAACTGAAGGGCAAAGTTTGGAGCATGGACTCCTGAGAATATGTTAAGCAACCCAAACTCCTTTATTAGCAACGTTAAAAAAACGAAAAGAAAAAAAGAAAAAAGAAGCTGAATATTCTCTACAACCACAAGCAGTAAAAACGCATTTTCTTGAATGAAAAAATAGAAGCATGCAGCTTTTAACCAAAGGCTTATGTATCTGTTAATTCACCTGTTACTTCTGCTTTCACTGATAATCACAATGTAAAAAATACATTTTCAAAGTGATCATTTAAACACTCACCTTGTAAGTATTATTAATTTGAAAATTAACATTTAATAACCAGCTCTTATGAAATAAAGTTTGTTGTTCCCAAAAGGGTGGTTACATAGCATTTGAATAGCCTGACATTCAGAATCAGTTCATCGTAGACCAGTTATTTCATACCTACAGCAATTGTAGGGAAGAACTGCTCTCTAGGAAGACTACAGGAGCATTATCATTAGCGAGAACAGTGTTGTGCAGCAAAGCCAGCTCTAAGACAGACACTTGAATAGGAACATCTTACCACAGATTCCCCCTTCCCTAGCAACAGGAGAGAAAGGAGCTGCAAAAAATTACATGGAGAGTATTTTAAATTTAATGACAAGATATACTTTAAAAGAGTACACCTACATATTTGTAGAGATTTTTTTTTTTTTCCTGCTTTCAGACTGTGTTGATTTGATAATAAACTCAGACAGACTAATGGCTTTTCCTAGAGATATACACTGAGTCAACAGTTTTTATCAGATTAGATTTAAACTGCGTAGGTTACTGAATTGTAGTTATTATAATTACTATTGTCCACAGACCAGTAGAACTATTTTTCAGCTAAGCAGTCATATTTCTGAAGTATTTTCAGTCCTGTCAGAAGAGGAAAAGCACATTTGCAGACACTCTATGAGTTGAACATGACTATTATGTCTGGGTAGTGCATATAATGCCGGCACCTCGAGGACCGCAGAACTTTGTAATTTACTGCCAATAGATTGGATGCATATTCAGAATTATTTTAACTGCATGCCCCTGGTTTAAAAAACACTGGTTCAATCCATGCTGCCACACCACAGAAAAAAAGGAAACATAACAAACCGTGATGTTTACTCATCCTAATTTTATTGGACCTTTGTTTCTCAATCTGCTGCCAAAAGGTCTGGCAGAGTTCCGGCTCTTTTAACGTCTTGCCTGCCTAAAATTTTAATGACATTAAGACTATGTAAATATTAGTATCAATGTTTATATTTCTAATAACTTCTCACTTCAGATGATAATATTGACACAGCTTAAGAAATTTTTCTGAAATCTAATTCTTAAATGAAACAACCTAAATTTCAAGATTAACTCAACAAATAAAATGAAAAACACACAATTCTCAAGTTCTCTCAGACCTTGCTGGCTATCAGATGTTAAGCTTCTAACTTACACAATAACTAAGGCCTCTAAAATTGTAAATAACAGAGCAGACTTAATAACATACATCCATAGAAACAGAAAAATAGTCAAAACCAAGCGTTTAACAGTTTAAATTACCTTTACAATCTGCAAATGGATCCATACACTAAAAAGAAAAGTTCATCGTTAGGAAACAGCAGCTCTACATTCTTGCATTAAATCACCATTACCTCCAACCTGACACCTACTCTCATCTATCAGCCCACAGAACCAACAACTGAAGTTGAATTACCCTTCATTTACTACAGATGAGAAAAGCAGTATTTAAGAATGTTCAAATGACAACATTTCCAACTGGGACCTTGCAATAGAAAAACATATGTTCTTCAAGGTTTGTGCTGGAAACCTCTGTCATATATTTAGCAAGCGTTCTTGACAATTTTATATCATTTCACGTGCAAGAAAATCAGACCAGTGTTATTTTGCATTACATCATCAGTCCAAGATTTGTTCCTGAAAGTTACCCTTTCAAAGTTGTCTATTAGTCTGCAATTTCCTGCAGTGAAAACTTTTGATTTCATTATCATATAAAGCGTAAGCTATGGGCAAGCCTGATAAAAACAGCACACAAACCACTTCAGAGCATTACACAATCCTGTGTAGTAGGTCACTCTAGGAAAAGTAAATAAATTGATCGCTTTTGCAAGCTTCCTGTTCCATGACATCCATTCAGGAAGTTAAACAACCGTATGAACACTAAAGAAAGATACCTGTTAGTTTGGAACATATGCTTAGATGCCAATATTGGCTGCCTCAGAACAAAACCAAGTAATGAAAAAAAAAAAAAACATTCAACAAACCTCCTGTCCATCTTAGTCTTATAGAGCTCAGGCACAGCAACAGTGCTCCAGAAGCAAGAGTGGAAGACATTTCCTGTTTTTCAAGATTTTCCATTAGCTGGCCATTGAGAGGAACCTTTCAAATTTTTTTTTTTTTTACTATTTATGAAACTATGTCTGCATGCCAATCCAATATTTCTACACCAGAGAAAAACATCCATTTAAGACATGCTTCCCTCCTACAGGAAGAAAAAACACCACCACAACCAGTGTTTGCTTACTGAAAATCTACTGCGTGGATATTACAGCATTCTCCCATAGAAGCACAAATCTGCAAAGCTTATGTACACTTCCTATAGATTTACCAGCCTCTCCCAAGCCTCAGCAAAACCCCTGTAATTTTATATTAAAAGCCGCAATAATTTATGATTACAACTAAGGTTGAAATCATTTAATTTTATTAAACCCTTGTTAAATCAAGGCAGTATTTACAGGATAGGACCACTTTCCTAACATCTGTCAAAATCTACAACACAACATGCAAGATTTAATTAGCAACTTGACTAAATGCAGGTGGTTTGATGACACTTGTCTTCATCTCTTCCCTCAAGGTACATATTGCACTGTCACATTATTCTTTAGCACTAATCCTTCACCCCAAAAGAACACTTGTTTGCTTAAGATAACAAGATGAGTGCCACAAAACAAATATGAAGATAGTAGATAAAAAACTTCAGAGATATTTTGTCTTACATTAAGCATAAAAGGTACATTTCATCATGTCTTACCTGGGAACTTCAGACCCATATGCACATTTTATTATACAGCTTGTTAACAAGGAATGACAATTTGAAGTCCTACTGTGGGACTTGTCTGTAAGATTATATCCTCAACAGAAATTTCACTTGCAAAAATACTGATCAGCTACAGTCCTCAGAAAGCAGAGAAAAACCCACCAAGTAATTTCAGATTATGCTTTATTTCAGTAACTCTTTCCAAAATAAATATTGAAACTTAGCACTCACTTCCATACAGATTAGTGATGAATACTGTTATAAAATCAGGGCTGATCTGAAATCTTTCACATATGGTCTTTGCTTATTTGGTATAAGCTGAAACTTGAATTATTCTCAGCTGAAACCAGTTATAATGAAAACACACAAATGCATATACTGGATTTGTCTATATATTAAAACTACACAGGATACTAAACTCAATGTATTTTATATCAAAGCAGTGCCTGCTTCACAGAATGGAGAAAACAATTAAAAGGAAAAAATAGTTTGTATGTACTAAGTTATTTCAATCCCACTTGCATCTCTTCCCCATCCCCAGAGCAAACAGGAACACTTCTACAATAACAAACAAATCAAGTAAATGAAACCTAATACAAAACCACTTGCTGTTCACCATCATCTGTAATTGAAGCTAAACTGGAATGGGAATATGTTCCTTCACAACTCCCCTATTTCCCTTCACCCCAATCAGTGCTGAAGTTCTGTGACTGGTGTACTTCACACTGATAAGTCAAAATCCTAATTACATAAAGAAGATGCTATAAAATAGGCCCAGCAGCCACCTAATGCTTCAATGTATCTTGGAGCACTATCATCTTACACAAAGAAAAAAGGGAAAGATTCTCCAAAGATACCTTTCACAACATTCAACACCAATATTACAAACCATTAAGCACAAGCCAAAACAGAGTAAAACAGTTTGCTATTCAGTATCCACTGTACTTTAGATGATCAGTTATAGAGTAAGGGAGGAACTGCTTCACAGCACACCTCTGCAAACCTCCCTTTTTATTCACAAAAGGGATCATATAATACACTGTCCCAAATATAATAGCTTCAGACACCCAACGCACCATTCTTATTTACTCTGTTTTAAGTAGAGCACATATCTGTGAAAGCTAATGTACTCATTCTGCATAGTGATCTTTACAGTAGCTTTCAGGGCATATTTATGCCTGTTGAAATGTACTGTGCACCTGCTGCATAGACAGAGACCTTGAGAAATACAGTTAATGGCAAGCAGGAGAGGATGGAGTAGAATTGTCATAGCAATAGGAAAGAAGACAGGAAAGGGGGAGTGGGCACTGCACTGTCTATGTAACTCCTCAAACCATATACTTTTTCAGAAAACAGCTGTTAACTTGGGAAAGGGGCTTCTTAACTGGGCTCATCTTTGGAAACATTGTTTTCCCACAAAAGAAAACAGTATGAAGATGCATAAGCCTTACAACTTCAGGCAGATAAATTCTCAGTCCTGTGAAGAGTTTTCCAGAGGCTACATGAGCTTGTGAACTGTGATGTGCATTGAGAAAAATACAGCAAAGTAATTACTAAAGTCATACTTCCAAACGTTAAATAAAAAATAGAACCTGCGAAATGACAAAACGAAGAGCAACTTTACAATAAAATTCTAACATTACCTATTTTTCCAGTTAGTGTGAATTTCTATTATTAATATCATCACTTAAAGCAAAAAGATTAGCAAAAAGTGACATTAAGTTCACGTGCAGTTAAGGAAATTTCTCACACGAACTGCCTGGTTACAAAAAGTTGCTCCGAATCCTTTCCGTAACCAACTCAACATTTCTTTTTCAGATGGGCCTTCAAGGGAAGAACATCTCCACTGCTAAAGCTTGTAGGCAATCAACACTAACACTGTACCTCTTCACTATGGATGTACTCCTAATGCAACACGCCACAGTTTCAGATACGTTTGGAGATCTGGAAACGAAAGTGTATTAGCCTAGACAGAACAGAAAAAAAAAAAGAAAAAGTTGATTCCCTTAGGGAAAGTAGAAGATAGAGACAAAGGCCCATAGTAAGAAATCTTTGTTCCTACTGTTCTTTAAGCCTGTGTATAAAGCATCTAATCTTCTCAGTTGATGACATACATCTAATAGAACAGTTCAATAACAGCGCTCTGTAATATATTTGGTAGATGTGGTGCTTCATTCCAATTTAATAAGTAACTGATACAAAGGATGTCGTCTAGTTGCTTTCTCTGCTGGTGTTCACAGGTATTGATAGGATGTCTGTCTGTGCTGCTCAACATTTGGCACCTAGGATAAGTTCAATTAACCATCCTTTCACCTGTCTTTCCACATAAAACATAGTTTGACTTTCTTGTGGCTAATTGCTAAGCTCAAGTACTTTGCAATTCTGAACTCTGGTCATTCACTAGGGAGTATTAAGTATGGACACTGCTTCAAAGAACTGGCAAAGACAACATGAATAACATCTCACATCAACTCACATCCTCTCCCTCTGGAAGTTTTTGTCCATGCACGTTAGAACAAGGAGTCACATACATTAGATGCACATCTGTAATCAGCAAGGTTAGCATGTCATATTTAATCTGGTGAAAGCATATTGATACTGTACCTCTGAACATTAATTAGATTTTAGAAACGTCCATGTTTTATTTAAGAAAAAAGCCAACTCGTACTCATAAACCAATTAACATGTTGTCTCAGCCCTAAGTGGTTAATGTGGTTGGGAGCATAAAAGCAGATACTTCTTTTAGAAGAAATAATAAGTAGATAGCAGACAAAAAATTAATAAATTACCTTAATCTGTCTTTGTTTACAAATACACACTCCCTGCAGATAGTTTTGAACAGAAAGGGCTTTAGTTGCACTCATTCATGCATACGCAACATACACAAAGTGATTATCAGCCAATACTTCAATTAGCAGTTCCTTCTTGGACAATTCCCTGCATTGTTGCTGCAGAGAGCAGATTATCCTCTGAACAACTCCATTTATATTGCTTTCTGTATAATTTTGATCACAGCTCCAAAACATGGCTCAAAACTGATTCTTCAATCATTTTAGAACTAAGTCTTCAAATTTCCCCTTATCCCATGTCCCACTTATCAAGGAAGGAGCAGGAGGTTTTCTAGTTTGAAATTCAGTTTTGCTATCTTACATTGCAGTCACAGATCCACTGTCTCCATGCATCTCTTTCCTTGTACAAGTAAACTGTGGTGTAATAGATGAGGGCAAGCTTTGTGTCTCATATGAAACACTCTCCTCCCCCCCTTGAAAAGGCATACTGAAATAATTCCACTTAATTTCTATCAAAAAATCTAGAATTCAGTGCAATAGGAAGTCTCTCATGGCTGTGCTTGGCTAGCATCAAAAGGTAATACTTAATAGCTTTTGGGTTTTTTTTTGTTAACAGCAACTTCTGTTGTTAACAAATGTATGGTTTTCAAATTAAAATATGCCAGAAGTCACAAAATTTACAGCTGGGGACTGCTAAATAGCAGTCTAGAGTGAAAAGAACCAAATTTTTCTTCATAGATAGTGCTCAGATTTGAACCCAGCCTTCTGTAACACCGGTATTAGAAAGAGTGGAGCGCTTCCTCAAGTGACAGTACAGATCACTCTGTGTGTAAAATCATTCTTATTTATCAATTCTCTGACTAGAGCAGAACTGAAAGATCGTTGCCTGAAAAGAAAAAAAGGTTTGCATGCAGCAAGACTATCCGGACACTCACTGGTTCTGCTCAAGGGCTTGTAGAAAACGAAAACAAGAAATGGTTTGCAATGTAAAAGAAATTCCCAGTTGAGGCCCACTTACTTGTTTTCCAATTTCCATTTACTCTTTGAACTTCAAAGTAACACTGATAAAACTGAAATTGATATAAAGTTGGCTCGACAAAATTACAGTAGCTATTAACAGCACACTTGCAACTTGACTGTTTCCCAGTGGCTTACATTTTAACAGTGTCATATAAATTAAGTTATACATGTTTAATCATTTGTTTTGTTTCAGAACAAGGCTATATTCGTTTCATCGATTATCTACACAGATGTTCGGAAGATTAATTTGTTCTAAGCCCTTTTGGGGAGATGCATTTGAGGTTATGTTTTGTGCTTCAAGCAACTACAGGACTGCCTAAAATCAAAGCAATTGAGACATTTTTAATTTTAGGTAAACAATATCAGAAAAAACTGGCAAAGCAGGCTAACAATCCCCAAGCACCACTGCATAGTTCGGCCACCCTAGGAGATGGAAGAATACTGAATCTCCAAAATCACCACCTCCCGTTTCAAATCCCCAGTACATTCTCTGTCTGAGGTAACATAACAACAAAAAAAGTATAAACAAATCATAGTTCAAAGAAATAACTTACTTATTTATGTATAAATAACCAAATTCCACTAACTAATTAGAATCCTTCTGGTTACCTAACACTAAAAAGAAAAAATGCAAAAAAGAATGAAAAATACAAAACACCCCATAGCCTCAGAATGATGCATGATAAAACATACACCGAAAATGATCAAACTATTAGCTGTCATGGTTTTGACTGGGATAGAGTTCATTTTCTTTGCAGAGGCTCATATGTTACTGTAGATTTTTCTGTTCAAAATGCTGTTGGTAGAACACTAATGTTTCCGCTGTTGCTGAGCAGTGCTCTCACAGAGCCAAGGACATCTCTGCTCCTCATGCTGCCCTGCTAGCAATGTGCTGGGGGGTGCGCTAGGAGGGGATACAACCAGGACAGCTGACCCAGACTGACCAAAGGGATATTCCATTTTTTCCATTTTGTCATTGTAAGCGTGAAAACAGCAATAAGAGTTGAGAGAAAAGAGGACGAAGGGTATGTCATTAGGCGTGCTGCTGTTCATCTCCTCAATAAATCCGTACAGAAGCTGAGCCCCGCTCTCCTGCCTCTGACAGGAAGAAGTGAATGAATTCCTTGCTTGGTTTTCCTTGTACACAAGGCTTTTGCTTTATGCTGTAAGCTGTCTTTATCTCAACCCATGTGTTCTCCTAACTTTTCCCTTTCCCATTTTCTCCCTCATCTCACCAGGGGAGAGTGAGCAAGCAGCTGTGTGGTGCTGAGTTGCCTGCAGGGGTTAAACCACAACACTGTCTCTGCTTTATTACTACACCTAAGAATATTTCAGTCACCATCCACAATCTGAGGAGACAACTTCGCTGCAGAATCCAGCTATGGTGCAGAACTATGTTAGTTTGATCGTGATTGGTAAAAATATGTTATGAGATTAATTAGGTAATTTTCAGAATTCACAGCTGTTCTGACAACAGATTCAGCAGCTCTGAACTAAGGATGGGTACCTTCCACGGACTTACTACAAAAGCTTTTATAGAAACGTTTCTCTTTCACATCTATCATGAAAACTAATAAAAGGCAACGTTTGAACTAAGCTACTATTCAAGAAGTATGCCCAAAAGGTAGTTCTTACATGCTTTTCTTTACCTAATACACTGAATTTAATAACAACTTGAGAATGCTTATGATATCCATTCACTTTAACAGTACTGCCTTTTAGCTTTACTGCTAATTATTACAGCCAGTATATTTTTCAAGTGACCCAATTCAGAGCTCTGTAAAACAGAACTACAAAATGGGTCTCTGTATAGGAGCTTATTAACAAAATATCTGAACTGTAGTAATGAAATATGAGAATCCGTTCCTCACAGTATCAGCTACACATAAGCTGCAACACGCTGGGTCATAGCCTGTTCAGTGATCCTACTAAGCAGTCAGTAGAGCTGTGGTACAGAGGTCTTCTAACCAGTAGCTTGCAGTTGCTTATTCAAATCATATTTCTTGAAGTAAAAAAAAAAAATAATATTGTAAAGCAAAGGATCAAAAAATGATCTGCTGTTTCTGTTCAAAAAGCCATGACTTGCTGAAGGCATGATGTGCTCAGCTGCACAGAAAGGCAGAGCTTCTTTCCTGGAGCAGCAGCAGGTTTCCAAGCAGGCAGTACCCAAATCCTTCTCCCACCGTCCCTTCTTTCCATGGTTACCTTCCTGGAGATCGAGTCAGGTATGCCAGGCTGCAGCTGTTACTGAAGGGGACTGTTTTCTTCTCAGCCTTTCTACCTTAGCATGAAGGAGTGCCTGAAACTGTTTATGAAGGAGCACATTATCTTCATTCACTAATCATACTAGTGCAGGTAATGCTTAAATGGGGATAAAAATGCTCAAGGAGATGGTCTAATGAAGAGAAAGAGCGGAGAGACGCTATGCAGATTACATAAAAAAAAAAACAAAGGGTTAAAGCATGACAATAAAAACAAGATCTAAGCTCTTTTTTTTCTTTGCTACTGACAGCATTTTACCATGCAACAAACAGCAAAACTGCAAATTCTGTACTGTTCAAAAACCTTCAGTTTTGCTTATTTGAATATTCTTAAATAAAAGCCTCAAACTTGCTGAAATAAGTTACTTGAAATATTTTTCAAGTAAATTTGCTTCAACCTTCAATCAGAACTGTTTATTTCAAGCCAAGGTAGTTATTGTTTTCTCATCTCCTTCTGTTGGGGCAATAAAATCATTTCTCTAATCAATAAAAGCATTAAAAAACATAACAACGAGCCCTCACTACATGATGCCTTCATAAATTTTCATCTAAACGCATATCTAAATACAACTTCAAATATGAAATCTTTTATTT
This sequence comes from Phasianus colchicus, assembly GCF_987193195.1. Lineage (NCBI taxonomy): Eukaryota > Metazoa > Chordata > Aves > Galliformes > Phasianidae > Phasianus > Phasianus colchicus. Next base: position 6,504,747 of record NC_143450.1, read on the forward strand.
TTCATTAATTCAAATTGGCATAAGGCTAAAGACAAAAACAGTGTTCACAGAAGAAAAACACAATGAAAAACGTACTGTGGTCAGAAGAGAGCCCATATAAATAAATTAATGAAGTTGAACACAAGATGGATATAGATGTAATGAGGAAAGCTGAATTGACTAATGGTCAAACAAAACTGAAACACGCTATAAGCAGTAGTGAAAAGTCCTTACCTTGGGAGAACTTAAAAGCTATTTATTAATTTATTTTACAAAGCTCTCTTTCTCGTCAGAACCTCTGCAAGCTCTCAGCTTTAATCAGCATTTTACATAATCTCCTTACTTAAAGCTATACAAGCTTCTCCTAGCAAATTCTAAAAGCTGTTTTCAGATCTTGTACAGACAGCACCCTCTCTCCCACTCCAATCCTGATTTACAAAATTTCTTCTAAGAGGAATGATCCAAATTTCTTGGCCAAATCCTGCCGAATCCTGTGTATATTTAAGAAGTTACACATACTGCATGTAAGGGACAACACGAGCTTGCTTTTACAGTAAGTAGGAATAACTGTTCAACACAATAAATAGCTTCAACACAAGAAGAAGAAATTAAAAAGCGGAAAAAAGATAAAGAAGTGATATGTTTCTTCAGATAAGCCTAGCTTCTAAAGCAAAGGATTCACACATGGTTTAAATATTTGCTAATACCAACAGGAAACAAAAATAAAAATGAAAGTTACCCAGTTCTACTGAATTCTTCTCTGGAATGAGAAGATAATAGTCATAGAACATCACTCAAATGAACATGAAAAAAACCTGTAGAGAATCAAATTTGTAACAGTTGTAACAGGACTGAAGTATTAGCTGCCACTCTTCTCATTACTGTAAATATTTAAATTTCAAAAGATTTGCCACATTACATTTCCGATAAGACTTTATTTGCAATTACATCACCATGAGAGATCTAACATTCTGAACGTAGTTTTCAATTCTTAGCCTTAGCACTAGTACTACAGAAACAAGTATACGCTGCAGTACTTCTTACTATTTTCTCCACATCTTTTGTTTCTTTGAAGAGAATAAAAAGCACACAATTACATATTACATACCTGATCAAGTACTTCTCAATGATGTCTTTCAGTATGTATAAATACACATCATCTACCCAACCCTATGCTAGGAAAATAACAAGAACAGAAGGGAGCAGGGTAGAATGCAGTGTGCAAGTGAAGTCCTGTTTGTGCTCAGACAAAACTGCCTGGTACGCTCTGTATATTGCCCTGCATACAGACCTGCAGTACTCGGTCCTTCTTCTGAGCAGCCCTGTCTGCTTCTCTTCCTTTCTTCTCCAGTGCCTTTTTCAAACACCCCGCCTTGCACATACTTGTTCAGTTTTGAGCTCTCCTCAACCCTTCAAAGTACCTTTCACCAACTGTTTTACGCAAAATCTTTTACCTTTATAGAGCTGAGCTGTTTCCACTGAAGAGCTCAGGCCATCAGCTGACCACATTCAAGTGCCTTCCAATGCCCCTCAGTGATCTGAGTGCTCTTGAACATGTAACAGCAACCAAAGCATAAACAGAGAACTCCTTGTTAAAAGAAATGAACGTCTTCTGTTTATATTTTACACACCCAAATTGAGTCACTGTTATACAAGTTCTAATCTCAAGTGAAAAAAAATGTAAAGCAAACATGCTTAAAAATAAGTTATACTGTACAAGCATATATTTATCAAGAAAAAAGAGCTCCTTATGAGAAGACAAATTTTGATTAACGCAGTCTCCTCCCATTAATGCTGGTCTTCTGAAGTTTAGTGTATGTCAAGTTGGCAGCTAGAGCATTATATTAGATACCTTTCTCTTTGTTAATAGGATACACAGTCTCTTGATGCTGTTGAGATTTTTGTTTCCTGTCGATTCTTTACCAATTAAATTATAAGTATTGGCAGCATGAAATAAACCTCTGCTCAGGCTCACTGAATACTGTATTAAAGAGTATGTGCACTAAAGAAAATCAATTGTTCTCCACTCTTAAGGACAAAACCAGTACAAACTGACCTTTATCATGTGATCCACTTTCATTTCAGTTGTTCATGGCCACAGCGTTGATTCAGATTTTATATATAAAACAAGACTCCAGTGACCACCATTTCTAATTATACCCATCTGAAGTTAAGTATCCTCTAGTATCCTCTACTAGACAGCTCACTATTGTCAACCACTCTTTGTGGCTAAGAAACGAACACAAAGAAGGAATATGAAAACTCAAGTTTCCTTATAGGTTACAAGAACATCAAAAAGAGTAATCAAGTGTCCTAGGTTACAAACATCCTAGATGCAGAAGGACATTCCCCTTCATAGCAAAACATTCTTCTTCTGCTGTCTTCATCCGCTATCCTCTCAGGTCCTCAAAAAGAAAACTACATGTGGAAAAACTAAGTTGGATTGAAATAGACTGCAGAAGCAACAAAAATGGCTCTAAGCAGGATAAAGGTTCCAACCTAAGACGACACTCACTTAAAAAAATCTAATGGGGGATAGTCTGATTTCTGTAGCTCTTACAGTCATATGAAGGATGTAAAAACCGTGTAAAAACCCTTCTAAATAAGGCAGGCCACACAAATAAAGAGATGACTGTCAGGTTATTCCTACTTTGAAATGGATTTAATCTTAAAAAGTAATACATAGTTAAAATGGCAGAACTTAATCTCTTTTACATCAGGAAATGGAGTATTGTTAATAACATAATTCCATTTCACAAAGTTTTCCTCTGCTTCCTTTAAGAAATCAGGAGCACTCTGTCTATCATAACATACTATGGCACTCCACAGATCAGCTGCTAAAGATGGCTGAGCAGCAAAGCCTATCTTTTTTGTTGTCTAGGCAGTAGTTGTTGACACAGGATAGCTAGTTCTTACAAACCTCACACTCACTAAAAAAACACTGTAACCAAAACATTTTCATAGAATCAGAACAGCCTGGGTTGAAAAGGACCGTAATGATCATCTATTTTCAACCTCCCTGCTGTTCGTATGGTTGCCAACCACTAGACCAGGCTGCCCGCACTTATGAAAGTTCAACTACGCAAAACGAAATGAAAACATACAATTTATCATACTGCTGTTCATGGGAACAATAAGAAACACTTTCCTTCTATTTAAGATTTTACAGGAGTAGATCTGACATCCATTTATTTAATCATAAAGAAAGAAAAGTTTGAGCCAGTGAGAAAAATGCTTAAGTTAAACACTGCAGACAGCACTAAAGTTTAGAAGCTGAACTATTACAGGCATAGCAAGCCATAACACAGGCAAAAAGTAGAACGTCAAAAGCAACACAGAAACTAGCAGTGTTACTTTCAAAATTAAACTTGGATAGATAGCAAGACAAATTTATCCACTAGTCACAACTACACAGTTATTAAGTTATCTGTATTGTCCGTAGTGCCTTTTAAGTCTGATATCTCAGTCTATTCAATTGTATTTCTAGGATATCTGTCACTATAACATTTGTTTTCCAGCAGCTTATGACTAAGTTTTATCAACTCCCCTCTGCCTCTATTTCTGTAAAGAGAAATCCGTAAGTACATCACAAGTAATCTTGCAGCTCGGAAAGCAACTGGTACCCTGGGCTCCATCAGAAAAGAGGTGGCCAGCAGGGAGGTGATTATCCCGCTGTACTCTGTTCTTGTAAGGCCCCATCTAGAATACTGTGTCCAGGTCTGGAACGTCCAGAACAAGAAAGACAGAGCTGATGGAGAGCCATAAAGATGATCAGGACCTCCCCCATGAGGACATGCTGAGGGAGCTGGGCTTGTTTAGCCTGGAGAAAAGAAGGCTGTGAGGTGACCTAACTGCAGCATTTCAGTACCTAAAGGGAGCCTACAAACAGGAGGGGAGTCAACTCTTTGAAAGGGTTGATAACTGCAGGAAAAGGGAAAACGTTTTTAAGTTGAGGAAGGGAAGATTTAGATTGGATGTCAGGGGGAAGTTCTTGACAGAGAGAGTGGTGAGGTACTGGAACAGGCTGCCCAGAGAGGTTGTGGATGCCCCGTTCCTGGAGGTGTTCAAGGCCAGACTGGATGGGGCCCTGGGCAGCCTGGTCTAGCATTAAATGGGGAGGTTGATGGCCCTGCATATGGCACAGGGTTGGAGATTCATGATCCTTGAGGTCCCTTTCATCGAGGTCCCTGGCCATTCTGCGATTCTCTGAACAGGACAGTGTAATTCTACACTTTATATCCTTTCACAACCATCACTGCATCTCCTAGTTCCTACGCTTGCAACTGTAAGCTTTTATCTAGAACTGTGCGTTAAAGAAGTACACTGTTAAAGCCTAAAGGAACAGCACCTTCACAGAATTGACTGAATAGAGTAAGGCCCAATAGAATTTGTGAGCTCCTGCATTTGGACATACTGGCATCTGCTATGTGCCCTCCTGAGGCAGGCATGCATTTCTATCCTGATACCGTATACAACTAATACATGGTTAGACACCAACAGAAGACCTAGATAAAGCACTACTGTTCAAACACATAATGAGTATTTGCTAGAGTGCATGTTCTGACTTCAAATCTATATATCACAAGGTTGTTGATTCTTCTCTTCCAGCAAGTCTTCGAATATGATGTGAAGAAGTCAGCTCTCCATTCTTCCACAGTATTTCCACTGGGAAGACTAGTTGGAGAAAGATTCTCAACACTGAAATCATGTTCACTAACACACTCTTTAGCTGTCTGGTCTACTGAAAACCAAAAGCATCTTCTGCTTCATAAACGCAGTTCAAAAAAGAAAGCTTAGGCATTGCAACCTCTTCTTAACCTACATTTGGCTGAAAATAAAACTGATGTGGATATAAATAGTGCGGAAGGCAGAAGGCACTGAAAGAAAAGCCACGTTTCATCCACAGCACAGCAAAAGAACACAATCATTTCTTGCATTACATAAACAAACAAAAAAGGAAAAAACACAGCAACAAAAAATAAAACCAAAAAAATCCCAACACCAAAACTCAGGAGCTAATGATCCATATTTCAAGTCCAAGCTGTTTTGTCCTTTCAAGAGTTTGTCACTTATAATTCAATGAAAAGAAACAAACATACAGAGTGAGGTTTTGTTGTTGTTTTTTTTTAATGCCTTATCACACATCTATCAAGTCTGATCATAGAGTGGTTAAGATATGTGTGTATATATATATATATATATATATATATACACACACACACACACACTTTTTTTTTTTTTTTTTTTTACAGTTGCCACTTTGGGCACATATCACCACTTGAGGGGTTCAAGGATAAAATTCTAGTCCCATGTCTCCTTTCACTTATAAAATGCCCCACTTCATCCTAGAAATGAAAGGGCTATTTAGATAAACCCTTTCTAATTCACATATCTAGACTAAAGGTCAGAATTAAATATATGCAGAAATTAAACCATCTCTAGCTATATTAGAGACCACTGCTGAAGAAATCAGCTATTTTAAATAGGAAAACTTTTGAGGCTCCTGTGACATGGCTAGAAAAAAAAACCTCATCCAGCAGTTAATTCTCTGAAACCATCTGAAAACGAAAGAAATTGTGCTTTTAAAAATTATCTGTTCAGTGGCTTAAGTTTCATTTTGTTGAATCAAGTTGAACATCTTTGATGAAGGTTTCATTCTACCATCCAGTTTATTTTTGGCTGACTTCAACAATGCCCTGGTCTCTCCACACTTTGCACTACCATGCATTTCTTCCTTCATTAAAATGGACATCAGTTCTTTACTGATGCTTTTTTTTGGTGGAAATCCTTGATCATTAACTTCATATTCTCACTCTTAACTATGAATTACTTCTACTCTTTTTCCTTGATCACCATCATGAGTTGAATGCATTTTTGCCACTTGCAGAAACTCTGACTCTCTGGAGAACTTAGCAACTAGAATATGGCTCTCAGTTGCAAGTCTTTTTGGTAATCAATTCTCTCATTGTTTTCTTGTATATTTTTTTCCCCTTTATCTTTATCATTTTAACAGCATAGTCTTATCTTTCTAAAATCAATATTCAATTTAATCCCTCTCACTGCACATCAGCCCATACGATATCAAGAAAATCTTTTGTTCCTGAAACATTTCTTTTAAAATTGTTCCTTCTGCAAAATTACTTTCCTCTCATTTCTTTCTTAGCCCTCAACTTCACACATTAATATTCCTCACCCTTTGGAGGTTTTTTGTCTCCCTTTTTTTCTTTAAATAATTTTTTTCTTTTATTAAAGGTGTGCTCATCAACAGCTGAATTGCAGCACTCTGTTCACTGCAGTACAAAATTTTGTTTACCTTGAAATACTAGCCCTAATGCTGTATGTTCAGGGAAAAAAATATTAGACCAGATTTATGAATAATTTGGGTGAAATTGCATGAAGTATGCCAGAGAAGTTGAAAATAAACATTTATCAGGGAGGACTAATATGAGCATACCAAGCTGTTTCTTAGTACCCAGTAGAAGTCACCTCTGTTGCTACAATGAGAATCTTCCGGTGAGGAATTTTAATTTATAAAACAATAGTAACAGATATAACATTGCACACTCAATGATTGTCATCTATTCCCATCTTAAGATATTATCATCTTCCAGAGTTAAATAAAACAACTGACATTTGAATCTATGCTAGCTGAAACTGCAGTGACCTCAGACACATCACACGAACATCCAGCCTCACGAGGAAAGGAAGTTCAAAAGTTTTGGAGTACTAAGACTGAGTTTCTTAAGTCAATGTAATCCTCAAGCATGGAACACATCTGGTTTCCCCGTTCTCACATTTGAAGGATGGCCCAAAAATAATCAAATGGAGGAACTCAGATAAAAGCAGCAGGCATTGCAAAAGTGCCTTAAGACACCTATAGAGCAAACATAGAGTTATGTATTATTCTACCCCAAAAACAGCCACAAATTTATCCACAGAGGACCAGAGATGGGATGCTCAAATAAAATTTCAAATTAGATGCCCAGGAGTTATACTACACATACACTAACAATCAAGCAGTATGCCAATATAGGCCTAACAGTTTAATTTTAAATAACACTTAACAGTACCACTAATGAAAATAATCCCATCCATATAAAAGCCTAAGAAATCCTCAAGGTGACTGTTGGTAGATACTAATCCAAACTGTCTTACTGTCAAGACAGACATACAGCACCTGCCACGTCCCAAAAGCACAAGTGTTCTCTAACTTACACAATTTCCCAAATTAATATAAAGCAAAAAAAAAAAAAGCAAAAGCTATGCAGATATATGTATATAGAAATACACACACACACTCAAAATAAAAATCAGTGCTCGAACTATTGATTCATTTAACAGTTCAATTTTCTATCTCTGGAAGCAAATGGAGAAACATTAGCAGAATACCGGAAGCCCTCACATTTAAATACAAGCATACCATCAAGCCGATGGTACTGGATCAGTTTTCCTTAGAATATCATATTGATGATTAATGTTTCTCAAGAATATGCTTAAAAAGTATATAGAGTTCTTGACACCTAAGTCACCTGTTTCCTCAGCTGGAATGGTATCTGTTACAAACCTCAAATTAAGAGCAATAGAACTAAGTTGTTGAGGTTTTTATCTTTTTTACATTGTAAAATAAAGAATACATTATGGTAGAAATGAAAAAATAAAATCAATATCTTTCAGTCTTCTGCACACTGAAAATTGGTGAGTTTCTATTGGCAATTCAATGTCAATAAGGAAAAAAACACTGCACACCTAGTATATATTAATACTCTTTATCTGAAATAGAAGACTCAGCCAGATAGATCATTTTGTATGTGAAATCTATTTTAATATTTGGCTTACAATATGGAGACCTATAGTAGGTATGAATTCAGTAAATGTCTGAGGTGTAATATTTAAACATGCATTAATTCCTAATGTCTTGAGGAAAAAAAAATCTTGATGAAAATATAGAGCCTTGTTGAAGAGATCAAACACCCTCCTTCTTTACACCATCAATATGCAAGTGTAAAGCAGGGACCATCCTTGCAGACCTTCAGTTACAGAATATCTGAAACTGGGGTAGCTATTTGAATCTTATATCTAAACTTGGGGGGAAGATGTGAACGCTTGATTCTATGCAAACTGACAATACAACAAGTCAAAACTATCTGGGAATCTCCACTGCCACCAGCACCGTTAATATGATGTCACTTCTATGGAAGGAAGCAAGAATCATGAAATGACATCTACAGCCCCATCCTGAGAACGTCCTGTGAGGTAGAGTCAGACCAGATCCAGAGCTGTGCAATGCCACCATTAACATTTTTTGCACTCCTGTCATCTTAGAGTAGTTGTACTGATATTCAAAAGGCATGTCACTGGAAGAACATGTATTTCTGCTTCAACAGAACGGTGTTAACGAATGTGGGTTCCTTATGAATACATGAATATTCCACCACTTTTCATTTTATGCACTGCATTATTCTCAGGTGAGAAAGATGCTGCTTTCACGAACAGCTGCCATAAATGAAGCACTGTAAGGCATTTTCTACACATAAGTTTATAACACCAAAGAAAAAGAGGTATTTGAAATAGTAGACATGGGCAAGAAATGTCCTTTACGTGCTTTAACTAAGTTCACCATTTATACAAAAATCCATTGTATCTAATAAATGAAAGTAGGCATATAAGAAATGAAGCACTTCAAATTTGATTCATAGTGAACTTCAAAAACGTTGAAAGAATAATCTTAAGTTAAAGAAATGATCAAATTTTATTATTTAAAATCATTTCTGAACATCTGCAGTACTTTAGAGACTATAATGCTTAATAAGCTCCTCAAGATGGACTTCTGGGTTTCTATCCTTATACCTCCTTACATATTTCCTAGTCGAAGCTCTGAATTTTAGTCTAAAGGAATCAACTTTTCTCCGCGTGAAATCAAGTCAGAGCACAACTTGCCCCTTTTTCAATTTAAAAGGGGCTAATATACCTTCCTAATTCACTACACTACTCAACATATCAGTGTAAGGTACAACACAGTTCTGCAGAATAGGTCTAGTGGCACTTGAACCAAACACCAGAATATTCATAACACTGAATTTACAATTAAAAAAGAAATATGGAAACTCTTAGTAATTTCAAGAAACAAAGTCTTAAGACTAGCGATGTTCTGAATATTTCTATGCTTTTGATCTAAATGAAACAATAATAGAAAAATATGGCTATAATTAAAAAAAGATTCATTTATTTGAATATATAAAAATCTTTCTGTTAAAGTGGAAAATCCAATCACAAAGTCTTCATTTCAAACAACAGAAAAAATAATTCAAGATGTGAAGTTAATCTTTCTCAGTGACATATTAAAACATCTTAAAAATGGTCTTCAGAGTCAGATCTTCTTTAGATATGTCTCATAATTGCAGGCAAAGTCCATAAAACCAGTAGATGAAATAAAAGCTCAGGAACTCTTTTCTTCACTAGTTACATGCATACTAAGGAACCCAGTTTCTTGCTTAACTCACCTTAAACATTTGTGAGAAACACAGACAACAAGAACTCACATGATAAGTCATAAACTTTGCAAGCCAATACACTACTTTGTTGCTACAGATTAAGAAAAAGTCCACAATAAAACAGGTATCATATATGTACTCCAAAGAAGGCTTGCACTATTCTGCACTACATACTGATTCAAAAGAAGGAAATAAAAAAATAAAGTTGTGGACATAAGAGCCTGAAGCAGCGTATCTCATTCAAAGAGTAAGATTCCCTACAAAGTAACCATAAGAAACAAATTCCAAATTATACGGAGTTCCAAATTTTAGCAGCATGAAGTCTGTCTCATCACTGAAAGAGACCTAAAGAAATTAAAGTGCTTCCACTATAGGGAGCCCTCTGAAAATACTATTTTATACCACAAATGACAAGTACTAGTAATACTCATCTTCTCCCCTATGTTTGTTGTTTTCTTTATAACTTGGTACATGGTGCCTTTCAAGCACAAGTCCTTCACTTTTGGCCAGAATAGCTCATTCTTACTTTATCAACCTGACTGCTCCTGACACTACAGTTCCTCAATGTTTATCAATATGCTGAAAGCTACAGTTCTCTGAAACTTACTGGAAAGTGTTAGAACAGAATTTGAAAAATGATTGAATAGGCAGAATAGCATATTAAAAACAGTAGCAACTACTCTGGTTAACTGAAGTTTCAGGAGTGAACTATCACATCATCTTATCACTGGAGAGAAGGAGAATGGGAACATGCAAACAGAAACAAACTCAGAAGTATGAAGTACTAAGCTATATTTGCTAGCAAACTAAATTGGAACTATGGAAGATAAAGCAACAAACATCCATACCAGCAAGCCTGAATATGACATCATGACCAGGCAAAAGTAAAAAAAAAATAAAATAAATATCAGTTAAAACGTATTATTAGTCTTAGTATAGGACCATGCTGATAAAAGAGTTTTACTTCATTTGAGAGCAAAAGAACACAGCTACACTCACTTTGTTGAAACCCGTAAACCAGAATAAATATTAAACCCAACAGAAAGAACATAAATTAATGAAGTTTATCTTCTCATCTGATGCATAGTTGGGGAATATGGTAGAACATAGTTGTGACATTTTGACTGCAGTGTTCCTTATAAAATACTTTCCACAGAAGAAGGAATTAAACTCCTCTGCTGGTACAGAAAGGTCACTTCAAGTCTTATGCAAGACAGGTATGCCTCATCATCATCAGACCATGTGAAGTCAGCTATTTCTGCCCACCACCAAGGTCCCTGTGGCCTGAAACAAACCATTAAATACGTAAATAAGTAGCAACAATTATTGAAGCAGCTAAACAATCCAAACTTAATTCCCAATAAAAAGCGGAAAGCATTAGTTCCAGAGCATGGAAAATAACCAAGTCTGCTCTCCTATTTTTCTAGCTCACTTGGATGCTGCAGGTTCATCCCACAATTAGGTTATCTGCACATTCTGTGCACGCAGTTTGTGTAGTGCATTCTTAATATAAATACCAACAAGATAAGCAGCTAGGTCTGAGTCCCTAAAACTTGCAGACACTCTATCTTAGTATTCTTAAGCTAAGTTTGGTTGAAATAAAGCCAGTTGTTGAGAACTTGCTGTGATGGAGCAGGGGTTCACAGATGTGATAGTCTCCCCAAGCCTTATTTTCCTTAAGAAACCAGTCCCCTACTGTCATGAACTACTGTGTCCATCACCTGACTCACCCAGATCAGTCAAGATATTTCTAAAACACCTTCTCCTCTTAAAAAGCAAAAACAAAATAACCAAAACACACAAAAAACCTGCACAACTTTAGACTAACACCACAAAGTTTTACCTAACTGTGACACTGCAGCAAACTACTGGAGACAATAAGTGCCTCATCTTCATTCGGATATTAATGATGACTTCGATTGTAAGGCAAAGAGCTCCTCCCTCAACATCTGATTTCCCCAGGTGTGGAATAGGCTTAGAGCACATTAAAAATACACAATTCCCATATGGCATTTCTCCATGAGTCATCCTGTCTGAATAGGAATAAAACTTTCCTTGATGCTAAATAAATAGCATCCACCATTGAAGAACTCGCATTAAATCTTGTTTGGATTCTTTTGTTTTTATAATGTCATACTGTAACAATTTAAATAAATGCACAGCAGTCCTCTTCCATTACCTTTAATTCACATGGCAATGTAAGATAAAGGTTTAAAAGAAATGTGAATTGAATACTATACTGAGCACTTCTCCAGTTTTATTTTTCCCCCATTACAAAAGAAATTATATTCTTAGCTTTTTTGTGAGTCCAATAAAAACACCAGGACATTCCAAGAGCAAAACAGACCACTGCTTCTCATAGTCTTATTTACTCAATTTTGTTCATTCAACTGAATACAGTTGGGAAGCTTGCCTTCAGCATGACATGTTTACTGAGTTCACTACACAGGACACTCTAGAAGACAGTAAGTGCTGAAACAAACTGCCTCCACTGCTTAGGCATCCCTGGTTCACTCCGTGTGCACAACATAATTCACAGATACACACAGTGCGCAAGCAGAAGCTCACAGAATAACATATTTAACTGAGTATATTTCACATACCTTGGAGAAATTGATTCTATTCTCAGTCAGAGCAAATCAATATTTATATCATCTAAGAAATCTGACTAATGCTAGCATTTTTTGAACAAGCGACAATTTCATATAGAGATTTAATAAACGTAACAAGACAGGCAATACACAAAGCTGTTTCTATTTCCTGCTGGCTTCTACAATCAAGAGATAAACCTCTAAGTGGTTATAGACATTCTGTGTTCTCTAGGATGCTACCACACAAAATTTAAGCACCATTTACATCAACTGCTCCAAAAGCGATGCCTCCTATTTAAATCCATGAAAACTACAACAGGTACAAAAAGCACACTAACACTAGTTGACAGAGCAAGCTTTCAGTTACAAAATAGTATTTTCCAACAGTCATCATCATCAGCTGTGTGCTTTCGCCAACAATGAACAAGGGCCTGCACACTGTACTAGTAAAAATTTGCACCAGCGGAGATGATCCAATGTCACTACTACTGAAACCACCACCCACCCCTCAAGGAGACGTTACTTTTGATGCACCCTTCATTATTTTTTTCCCTACCATCAGAAAGCTTACAAGCATATGATGAATATGTATAGCTATGACAAGGCTGGAAGGCAACTTATCAAAACAGAAAGGAAAAACCAAGCAAGAACATGTAAAATTTGCATTCATTATTATGACTCAACTTCTGTCATTCACAATCATTGCATTTAAGTACAAGGGATGAACACATGCTAATCAAGTCTACCAACTTTTTCAATACTATCATAATACCATTTAAGTTGTCCAAATAATAGCTGCTGCTGTACACACCAATTACCCTGAATGCTTTCCCCTTTTATCCCTGCTCCCACCTGCCCCCCACATTTGGACTGAGGTCCCATGCAACAGTAGTTCTATTCTTCTTAAGTCAGTGTTCTCCTCACAGAGAAACACAAGATTGCCAGCTGAAAGAGAAAAACCTCTTGATGGATGTTCTTACATAACCATGCTTCCTTCTCTACACTAAGATGGTTTCTAGCATATGTACCCAGTCAGTACCAAACATGTCCAACTTGATGCTACTGACCCCCTTCTGCTGAGGGCATTAAAAAGAGTGTACCAAAACATATCAAACTTCCCTGAGGTGCAACAATGCCTCTTTAGGACTTTGCCAGCAGACAGAGGCATCCTCTGTACATCATCCAAATCTCACATTGATTTCAGTCACATACCAAACATCAAATCCTTCAACACTACTCATATAGAAGAGAAGGTGACATCTTCTCTACTCATGGTTCCAAGTGCCCAGTATGCCAGCTACAGCCCTCAAGGTCCAGGCTCACCTGCAGGCTGACAAGTGAGTTCGCTGGCAGCTGAAGATATCTTAACAATGAACTATCCGTACACAACTGTATAAAGAAAAACTACACAGCAAGATTAAGCCCAAAGAGCAACCACTGCTTCAAGTTCAGATTGACTCTTAATACCCACTCTAAGATCATGTTACATTATCTAGTACTCTGTGTTAGAAAACGTGTGCTGATTTAACAGTGCTCGTAATGAAGAAGTTGTTGGATAAGACTCCCAGGAGAGGTTCATATTGCAGTGAATAGCAGTTCGTATCAGATAGTACAGAAAATTCCACTGATAGTTTTGTGGGGTTTTTTTCCTATAAAAGAGGGACTAAAATTCATGCCCATTAGTATCCTCAGCTTTCAGTGACACAGAACTATCTACAAAGATTTCACTTGTAGCTGTTGCCCAACATCTTCTGAGCAGCACAAACACAACATTTTTTTCTGCAGTTTACTTAAAATTTTTACAAATGCTATCATTTTATTAAAGGTAATCAAATACTCTTTAACCAGCCACAGTCAGCACAGGTATCAACTGCCTCCATAATATTTACTATACATACAGGAAAAAGAAATAGAGATTTGATACTAGTCAGGTCCTGTGGGATTTGAGAGAGAAAATAAGGTTGTGAAACATATGGTGATACATGAAAGTGGAAAGGCTGGTCCACACATTCGCTTGGAACACTGCAATTAATGCAGCTTTCAACAGAAACACCAAATAGGATGAACACTTGGCCTACCTTCAGTGACACTAATTCCCATTCTACTTGAATAAAACGAAACACACGTTGATGAAAATGTCTTACATTAATGTAAAGACCTCTCATCGTGCAAACCCCAAAATATAAAATCTCAAAAAGAAATTTAAGTTCTTTTTGACTGAGACAATTGCAGTGAGCAATCAGTATCCATGTACAGGAGGAACAACATTTCATCTAAAAGACAAAACTCTGAATACACTGTAAAAGGTATTATTTGACAAGAACAGGATTACTCACAGTATCTGAAACCAGTGAGCTGAGCACCACTAAACGGTTTTGTACGAACTGGAAAGACTACTTTAAGAGTCTTCTACATTTGAAAGAAAATAACCAAGTAAAAAAGTAGTATCTTGCTACTTGTTATTTTCAGATACGTTCCTCAGCATCTACTTTCAATATCTCACTCACTTCTGGGAATAAAGCTAAAGGCAGAGATTATGTCTCTCTTCATATCTTTCATAAGATCATTGATTCGCTTGCTCCAATACCTCCCTATTCCAAAAAAAGATTAAATAGTATTGATTTTTTGTTTGGCATTTCCTTTAAAAAAAAAAAAAAGGTTGATTTTGCCTCATCATCTAATTTGTCAGTCTTCACTCTATAAATCCATCTTTGCATGACTTACTTCCAAGCTGCCATCCTCTAGTCTTTCTACATAGCTTATGTTCTTATATAGACAATGTACTGAAAAAAATTGATTTTTTATGTGCATCTCAGTACATCTTGCACTTCTTTCTACTGTATTCTTATTCCATATATACACACTCACTGGACTTCTCTATGTATCAGAGCTAAGGATATAGCAGACTTCTCTTCATTTTCATAAGCTTTTCTTTTTTGTTTTTTTTTTAAAGCCGATTTATCTATCTTCTTCATCACACATAGTAATCTTCTGCATAATACCAAAAAGCACATATATAGTCTAATTAGACTTCATTACTGTCTGAATTGGTCATCACGCACTTGATTTGTGATAAGTATTTTTGTCAGATTTGGCCTCATGTCCTTCTTTATAATTTTTAAATCCTTTCTATCAATTTCCTACCTACAGCTATAGTCACCCTTAGACAAAATTTTAGCACCTCCTGTTGTGTTCAATGTCATTTCTTCAAATTCCATAGCTTTGGTAATAAACCTTTAAAGCAGTTTAATTTAGACTGCCAACCTACTGTTACCAGAAACCAACACAATGCAGAGACAAAGGTTCAGTAATAATAATAGTTGCGAGACTCACTTCCAAGTCAGATGAGTGCTTTGTCATTTAAGTAAAGAGGAGAAATTGACATTAAAACATGAGTCATTACATGTAGATTTGTAGATAGAGACCACTCACTGCACCAAAACATCGATAGGTGGCCTAATATATACTGCAATACCTTAGAAACTTCTTGAGCTTCTAAGTAAACAAAGGGATTTGGCAAGTAAGAGGCTGCTGGTTTTATATCACTACATATTTGAGAAGAACTTATTTTTCTGAATGTCAGAGTATTTTTCTGTAAACTGAGGAACAATGAAACAAAATGCCAAGGACCATGCAAATGTATCTGCCATTTTCAGCCAGGAAAACATGTCATTAATTAGGTAAGCTCCTGTGTACTCATTTTCCACATTTATTGCTTTTTACCTAGATGTGGAAATAAAAAAAGGTAAAGTTACAAAATAAGAGAAGCGAAAGACTCATACAGAAATCCAACTGATTGCTAGGCTTTCCTAACTTCACTCATCTTTATAGCTCAAAGGTAAGGAGAGATCTGTTCTAGAATAAATCACGGCATTCATTTTCAAGAAAGGATGACGTTGTTTATGCTGCATTCTTCATTCTCAACCTTCACATTTCATCATTATAAGGTTACTTCTTGAATCATGAGGACTACAGACAAATTAGATAAAGTAAAGCAAAAACTTTGAGTTCGTTTGTGATCTGTTTGCTCAAATGTTTCAGGAATTCTTACAAATTGACAGGTTTTCACAGTATTTTGGAAATAGGCAACATAAGTTTTTCTTAGAGAATTTTCCCCTTTCTTTTAGGAAAAAAAAAAAATAGTAGCTATCAAAAAATAAAATGCAAAGAATACAAATGGAACCAAAGCGTAATTAAGACATGACAAAAGAAAATCAGTACATCAAGGCAAATATAAATAGTAGTGAAAATCTCCATGCTTGTCTTTAGTTGCATATTCATCATGGCTAGTCATTACAGAGATATTTACTGTTAAAAGTATATAGCTTAAAACACCTATCTGTCAAGAAAAGTGGAGGCATGAACGGTCATGTAGAACAGTGAGGACAGTATATTTGAAGAATTAATTTCAGAAACAAAACAAAAATGACTCGAAATGTAACAAAGCACCTAATGTTTATCTACACCCTAGAAACAGCAAAATGTTTCATTTCAACCTTTATTTGTGCTCATCAATTTATGCTTAATTCAGGAGATTTTCCCTTATAATTTGTATTTAAAATATTCCAATCTCATACAGAAATGTCCATTTAAAACCATGTCCTTATTTACAGAATTTTTTAACACCGAAAAGTCATATCATTAAACTTGATGATAAGGAAAGGTTGCTGCTTTGTTTTGTGTTTTTTAATTACTATAGCTACTGAAAAGGACTCAATTCCCATAATCATTCAAGTGTCTTCTCATAGCTATTCATTACTAACGGTGTTAATGCTATTAGTACAATTTCAAATATTTGAATAATACTGCTTAAGTATTACAGAACCGATATTACCTCTCTAGGCAGCACTACATGGGTACCACCTCAACAGTCTGATTAGTAATTCTTGATATTTCCAGATAATTTTTTTAGGGAGGGAAAAAAAAGATAATAAGAATAGCTTCAACAGCTGTTTACATCAATAAAATAAACAATGTGGTGACAAGACACTGCCACTGATATCAGTTCTACTTTTGCTTCACGTTCAGAGGAAGGTTGGGAATCAGGCTGAGCCTCAGTTAGTTCATGCAGAGATAGCTTTTCAAGAAGAACTTATAAAAATTCATCTTAAAGAAGCTGCGCTTGACATGAGAGTGGAAGAACCCAACTCTAAGAAAACACGTGTTATTACAAAACAGATATTTTAAGTTATTTTATCTATGCCATTTCACAGCAAGTTTTTGAACTTAGCAAATAATGGAGCACAAAACATATAAGTCCATTTTTCAAAAGGGAATACTTACACTTGACAATGTTGTTAGCTGATGTCAAGATACAAAGAGTATGTGAAAACAAACACCATATAGCAATTAATTTGTTTTGGTAGATTCACACATATGTTAGCAAAGCAGAATTTGTTCCAAGCGTATCACAACATTTTTGTGGAAAAAACCCTAAATTTTTGAACATACAAGTGTATTACCTGGTATTTTTGATAACACTGCTATATCACTGGACAAAGGAAGAAGATAAGCTGTTCAATATTGCTTCTTGAAATGTTGGACAGAATGACTCCCTATTGATTTTCCTGCTTCTGTTCTGCTGAGGATACAGTTGAAAGACACGCAAGTACTTTAAACTTTTCTAAGGTAAGGAAACATTCAGACACTGAAGTGGAGAACAAGGCCTCAGTGGTAAAGTAGCTGAAAAACACAGAACAAGTAAATCAGCAGCAGTAATGCAGCCTATCTGACAGTAAAGCAGTTAAATAGTTGTTCAAATTGCATTTAAGTGTGCACCAGCTAGAGATTTGATCCATTATCAGCACCATGAGGGATTTTGTCCAACTGAAGTGAATTTGCTATGGCTTGAAATGTGGCAAAATTATTTTATTATTGTTTTTTTATTTGATAGAAAAAGAAATCCACAAGTATTAATTATTCCATTCAAATTCTTCCAAGAAATCATCAAACAAGAGAAGGATCCCAGAAAACGCTAAAGAGCTTATAAGCTACATAAACAATTTTTTTCCTCCTTTTCTACAGAAAAAACTAAAGGAAATAGCAACAACTACAACTGATTTAGTCCAAGGTAGCACGCACAGTACTCCACTAGCTTTTACTCAACTATGCTATTCACATCACTGTAATCGAAGGAGTATAATTTGCAATTCCAGTAAGTTACTCCCTTTCCTATTCAACTTCATATACTTCACTAAGTTCTGGAATTATTCAATATATCTGGCCAAGTTTTCTCTTAAGTAGCAGTGCAACGTAAGGAATTGTAATTAATAACGGAGCTAGAAATGAACTTGTAATTGACAGTTTTCTGCTCTGTGCATTGATCGTTTCTGAAAGCACTTCTATACGCATTATTTCTACTAAAAATCAATTGCACTGATAAAGCCTATAACAAGTGGCCTAGAGATCAAAAGCATCGAGAAGTGTATTTCGGTTCAAATGTCTCTTTCAGTGATACATACTGCTCGAGTCTTAAAGCACAAATTTCCTTTTCTGGAATTTACAAGTGTGACTTCACAGCTGTTTCTCTCAAATGCAGTCAATATTTGTATATTACTTAAATGAGCTGCTAGTAACCCAGACTCCTAAACACACAGCTGTGCTTTTGGAGTCAAACATGCAATTCCCATAGATTTCAGTTATTAGAACCGTGTTCCTTCTTTTCCACCTCTTTTATTTTACATTCCCAGCATGTCAAGTTAGGACTCAGATCCCCCCCCACACACACACACTCTGCCCTCTACACTTTTCAAAGGAGTTCTGTATGAAGAGATGGTGTTTGGTGGCTCTGCCAAGCAGCTGGGATACTTTGATATCTACTGGAGTCCAGCTGTGAATGAGGATTGAAAGGATAACTCAAAGCCTAGCAGACTATGATGTTTAAGATTTATGTTATTTTTTCAGGCCCCTCTGAGGCAAGCTAGTTTATCAGTACACAGCTCCAGAGAAAGAGCCCTTAGCAACTCTTTAATGAACCTGATCACTACTTAATTTTTGCAAGCCTGGAGATCAGTTCTTTAACTTTCATTTGACTGTGCAGAAAGATTTCTGCTAGAGAAATGAAAACTAGTTCTGTAACACACTGTCATTTTAAAACACTTAAGTTTACATGTTCCACTTCTTTTCCTTTTTTAAGAGAAAGAATACTTTGCTTTCTTTGTTATGGTGAAGGCTAGTCATGAACTCAGTCTTTAATAAAGCCCAGTACTACACAGGACAAAGCTCAGAGCATCACGTTCAGACATGCACAGCATTAGCAAAAAAGTTATTTGGAAAAACAATTGAAGTTACTTAAAAAGAAGAAAAAAAGAAATGATTACAAAATCTTTCACAAATCAAAAATATTTAAATGGAAATGGTTCGGGCACTTCCAAGAGAGTGAATTTGTTTTTAACAGAATTTCACCTCATAATATAGCATTAAGAGCAGCAATGCTTATCTAAAAATAAAGGATGTCAGGTCTTTACTTGCTCTTCTCCTCTTCAGTCACAGCAAAAACATAAAACCCCAGAAGACCAGTTAAGTTCGACTCCAACTAAAGCTTTACTTAACCAATGCCTTTAGAATTGGTCAGACTTCATGAGCTATTTTAGGAATGCAATGTTAACCATGTCAAAAACGAGGGCAAGAAAGTGCAACTTCTCAGAAACCGTAAATTCAATTGTGCACAAAAATGAAATATTTATAGTGACATTTCTCTTCTGCATCCACATAATTCACTTCCACCTTGCCTGTATGTTTCTGCAGACTTAAGATGCAGTATACATTTAAAACTTTAAAAAAATAATGGGGAAGTAAGAAGGAAATTTATGTTTCTGTCGATTAGGTCTCATCATCTTATTTTTCTATAACTTCCACCAAAAAAATAACACAGCTTCAGTGGCTATATACGCACAGAAGCAATTGTAATAAAACTCTCAGAGACGTGGAAAACAAACCCTAGGTTATTCAGGCACATTGAAAAACTTCCCTTGAATAAAAAACAAAGTATTCTTCTGAATACAGTATTTATCTCAAGTGGTTTCACATAGAAAAAAAGCTTTGGAAAAAAAACAACTACAATCAGTGCTGATCAATATTGGCAGAGGAATCCAAGAACATAGCTAACTTTCTAGAAAATTGTTTTAAGCTACTTGCAGGGACAGAAAAGATCATGCTACTCATAACATTTGTCATCACTTCTTCAATATGCGTAGATAAACATGCATCAACTTGCAGTTTATCACACAAATAAAAGAGTTCGGAGGAGAAGGCAGTAAAAGGATCTTCCAAACAAATGAGTTTAAGTAATATCACTTGCATAAACCATTTTTAAGAATTCATCTAAAAGCACATATGATTTTTCTATTATGCCTCTATTGTCTTCCTTATCCCATGCCACTATCACCTTCCTAAAAAAAAAAAAAATTCCTTCAAATCCATTAATCATTTCCAAAACCAAAAATATTTCTGAGTTCCAGGTGGTAAGTAAAAACAAGCACAAAAACTCCATCACTGGGTTAACTCTGTGAAAACCAGAGACTTGCTCAGAATCTGTTTTATTTGACTTGTCAAAATAAATTGCTTCGGTACACTGAGGGAAAACATATGGATAACTATTTACAGTGTTTGGAATAAGCTGTTTAGCTCGTGAACTTGGGAGAAACTCTTGAATGTGTAGTGCCTGCTTGTGCTCTTTTGTTCCCCATTAGACCCATGTCAGCAAAAACTCAAGTGAAATGAACTGGAAAACATCTTTACTGCTAAAACCTGATCTTTACATAACACTGTTTCCAAGAGATCATCATGGTCCTGACCTGCAGCCTTCAGTTCACTAGAACGAGGCTACAGCAACCAATATTTTCTTTATAAGTATTTACTTGCTTCTCCTCCCTCCCTCCCCCGCTCTCCCCCCCATTTTAAGTTCACCAAATGGTGCACTGTTTTCAAGGCAAGCTTGAACACAGCAGTAGAGCATTTTAGTGACTTTGAAGAAAGCAAGCAGAGTAGTTCATCTTTTGGTAAAATTTCGTTTAATCCCATTTGCTGACATCGATAAGAGGCAGTAACATACACTCCCATTGCCCTTCTTACAGAACACCACATCTTTTGCCTTGACTGACAAGCAGTGCTGCTGTCTTACTTTACCTTACTGAAAAGGCAGATCAGAAAAATACCTCGTAAAAATACATGCATGATTTATATGCAACATAGATACAAACAGAAGTAGTCTTTTGCAAAGCATTTGCAAGACAAGTCTTCTGTATAGTAATGCATAGCTCTAAGGTCAGCACCATTTCCCATCATCAGAGGGTTAATTCATTAATTTTCATGCAACATTTTATTCTTAACGTGCTTTAGCACATTTGTGCTATGTTCTTCTATTGAACCAGCAGAACCTTGCACCACTAGATGTCACTATAAACAGAACATTGTGAATCACATCCCGGTTACCAAATTTACAGAATATCCTGTGTTATTACTGCCTTTATAAATTTACAAAAGAAAAATGCTATCAAGTCACGTTGACTGGTGTGCTTATATACTAACAGACAAGTGCAAATTTCAAATCTATATTGAGCCCCTGGTATTTGGATCTAAAAGTACGACGAATAAAAGCATTGAAATGAAATATCCAAAGCATAGAGGAGGATAAAAGCTACCACTATCTTATTGATTAGCTGATAACATCATGCATAGCCACTCTTCTTTTTTCTTTTTTAAGAAAGCATTGTAACTGTTTCATTAGAGAGCAGAAGTACAAGACAGATTAATGCACATATGCTACAACATTAATTAGAGAATCAGATATTGCAGAAGATTGTTAATTTGGTAATGACAATTGTAGCAGCAATTAATTGAGACTTTTCTGGGAAATTTCTGTTAATTCAATATTAAGAGAAATTACAAGGTTGCTAAGATCCAGCTTGAGGTGGAAAGAAGGCAGGAGTTATCTTCTGCATAAGATAAAATGCCTCTCAATGAAGTGAGAATTACTGCTGTGATTTTGCAATTATATTCCATTGTCTGGATTAACTTCTAAGGGAGGAAAACTAAAATCAGATGTGAAAACACAAATAAAAGAAAACCCCAACATGCTTGTTATTACATCACCAAAGATTCCAATCAGTAATCTAAGTAATCATCAGTTAAATATGCCCTTAACTCTAGGGTAGTGGCAACAGAATAATGGTAGGTGAAAATAACTATTCAAATTATCCTGCTCAACTGACATTTAATAAATTCATGTTTTAAAAATGACATTTAGAAAACTAGATGGTAATGCAAATGAGTGCTATATATAAGGGGAAAAAAAACAGCCTCTAAACTCAGGAACACCCTAGATTTTGGTTCCTGGCAAAAAAAACATGCTAGGTTTTGCCACCTAGCAGAAACTTGCTGATAAACAGCGATATGGATATGGTATCCAACTACACAGAATCACAGAATGGCCAAGGTTGGAAGGGACCTCAAGGATCATGAATCTCCAACCCCTCTGCCACATGCAGGGCCACCAACCTCCCCATTTAATACTGGAGCAGGTTGCTCAGGGCCCCATCCAATCTGGCCTTGAACACCTCCAGGGATGGGGCATCCATAACCTCTCTGGGCAGCCTGTGCCAGCACCTCACCACTCTCATAGTAAAGAGCTTTACTATGCGACTTTATTCTGAGATGAATGCCACAGATTCTCCATCCAGCCCTACTTTCATTGATAAGAAAAAGCTTTCAAGCAGTGGCACATTTTTGTTTCTTGACATAGCCATAATTTTCCAAATACACAGTGACACAATAGGTCAAAATGAGCTGTTCCAGTCTACAAACTGGGATATTGTACTGTACCCAACAGAAATTGGGCTAGTGTGATAAATTGGGTGGCTGAATGTCCCTCTCCATTTATGAGGGCACATTATGTATATCTACATCATTCCTAGTAGCTTCCCTTATAAAACAAGTTACTCACTGGTTGTAATGATCTTCTGAGATTTAGCAAAGGCCTCTTGTACTGCCTTTTGTTCAGCCACACAAACGTGTAGCATTCTCAGCCAGTCACAAAGTAAAAAATATTTTAAATGTTATCCAAAATACAGCACAAAGATGGCTATACCCTTCATTAAGGTTCCAGACATTATACCTTGCCCATATTTCAAAAAGATTATTTGCTTAAAATGAAGTTCTCTGTTTACTTACATTCCAGTCATAACCAACAACCATTCCCTAACACTTCCTTGCTAAACAGGGCTACAGAGTTTATGGGATTTGGCAGTGGAGTCAAATATTCTAATATTACCTAATTGTATCTCAAGTCATTCTCAAAAGATCCACTAAATATTTACTCCAGCTTATAGAATGGAGTTGACTTTGCAAACTACGCCTACATCCTTCAAACATCTTTGATACAGTATAAGACAAATACCAGTTTCCTCATGCTGCTCGATAATAAATTTGATGCCTATACCACGTTAGGGAACCATGGCAAACTACAGAAGGTTTACGCTTTATTGATATATGATAAACCTTGGAAAAGTAAAAAATGAAAATAAAAAACACACCTGCAACCCTATTTGTGAAAATGTCAAAGACAGGCAGGGTGGTAAGGGAGGAACTGGATTAGACATTTCAGAGCGGCCTTAATTCTGTTCCCTTGTTTATGTGGTTTATTATGCATTTTTAATTACATGATTACACAAGATTGTCCCACAGGGCATCAGCCTCACTCAGTTAATGAGATCACAGAGTGCAATTATAGGGTAAGAAAGGTTTGGGAAGGAATACTTTGTTTTTGTGAGAGGCTGGGCAGGAAGAAGTTTTGGTGAATGCATTAGCAAGGTATACAGAGATGAGGTTCTTACTTTTAAAATTGAACTACATCACCTATTTAATTCTCTCTCCAATTTGTTTTAGATATAGCTAAAAATAATCACATGCCCACTGTCTTAGCTTTAAAGGAGTTCATATCAATTCTGACATTTATGCAGGACTTGAAGATTCTTATTAAGTCTGGAATACACATGCTACTCAACACCCTCTTCATGCAGCTATCACAGCACCTAATAAATGTGAAGTTGTACATTCAGAGGAATTGCTATGTAGGAACTAAAGGACAACCTTCAGTTGTCCTTCATCGACCAGCATTACAAGAACAAAGCTGAGGTACTGCAACTACAGTCAGCTATTAAAAAAGTCAGTATACTTGACATGTCCTAGGTCAAACTTCTTCTGCAGTGGGTAAAGCTCAAAGGACTTCCCAAAGGTAGCTCATGTACCTGAATCACCAGCACAGCTTGGTGATACTTTGAAGGTCCTCCTTCAAAGTTCAAAGGGTTCTCTTATCATTCTGTACAACCTCCAAGTTCAGTTGCTGTCTTAATTGTTAAAAAAAAAAAAAAGCACGACAAAAAAGTCACAAGAAGTTGTGCAAGAGAAGTACCTATAGGAGTTCAAAGATGTATACATATTGCATGATTAGGGGCTACCATTACTGCACAATCATATTGCTGAAGGAACTCCTGGACTTGTAGAAGCAGTAACTGAATTGTAGTGGAACAGTCACATATATAACTGCCTCTGTACTTCTAAAAGAAGATGGTTTAAAAGCAAAGACTACCAAAAGACAAAAAAAAAAAAAAAATCACAACTTAAATTTTAATCAAAATTGCTCAGGAGGCCTGGAAATTGATGACTATCTCAGACTAAGAAAGCGATACCATGTGGCCATGCCCCCACCCTCTTCACTTAACAAGCAATAGGGCTACTGTTCTTGCTTTTTTGTTTGTTTTTGTTTTTTTTCATTATTATTATTTTTTCACTTTGGACTTTTTGTTTGTTTGTTTTTAGACAGACCTGTTGTTAGCTTTCTTTCAGCACCATTCAGTGCTGGGTAATAAATGACAGTGATTTTATCCAGCATCAGGTTGAAGATGCATGTGGTTCATTTTTTTATGCACGTTTTCTCCCTACAGCCTTCTAAATTTCTACACTACAAAACAGAAATGACCTAACATTGTAGCTATACACTTAAAGCATGTTAAAGATTCAGAGAGGTTATGTTTGAAGTCAGACATTCATCTTAAGGTTTTCCTCAGGCAATATTTAATTTTGTTTGAGATTTAATTACAACAAAGTCTAAGCCTGGCATCATACTCAGCCTGCAAGTCCACTCATCTCAGACTTGAAATTACAACTCCTTAATAGAAAAGTCAGTTTCAGTTTGTCAGAACACAAACGTTAATTAGAGCTTCAAAATGCCTGTTTGAGTCTCAGATTAAAAATACCAACGCATAAATCAAAATGAAGTAATCAATACAGCTGCTGTAATATTTGTGGCATTTGTCTCAATATCTAAATAAAAATCCCAGATAAAAACACCTCAAAATGAGATGATCAACATCAATTATTCAAATCTCACTGAGATGCTTTTAGAATGTTTAAGACTGACGACAATATTGATGAAGTGGGAACTTCAGGCACACTCTCTCAATGTATAAAGCCAACTTCAACCTATTTGATGATGCATAGCTTGTTAATTAGATATTTCTACGTATTAATAAAACACTAATCAATTCTTGTCTTCTGTAAAAGTCTGCATATCATCTTAAAAATCCATCAGTTACTTGTAAAGAAGGGAAAAAACACAATCTCTCCACAAAGAACCAATGCTACAGAACACACACTAGTCAAGTTCATCTTTCGAAACATTATAACCTTTTACTGGTTCTGCTCACTGCCCTTTTAACTCTTATACGAGGGACACTTTCCAACTGACTGGGGTTTTGCGTATTTAATGTTTCTTCCAACGTGAACATAAGCCTGTTTGGGATTATTCACTGTTTGACTCAGTTTTGGAGTCATACAAATCGCTTCGATATACCTAAAACTACGGGAGAGGTTGAGAAGGACTCATTTCACTTCTTTACAAGAGAAAGAAGGCAAATTTCAGGGCTCAGCAGAACATTTCATCTCCAGATCTGTGATTAAATCCTACATGTTCCAAAACAGAAGACACTGCCTTAAAAAATTCACAAGATTAACGAAGCTTGTAGCTCTACCCCTACAGATATTTAGATGTTAAGGCTCACTGCTGACTAGTAACACGGATGTCCTAATTTACCTGAGCAACATCACTGATAGGTACCACCATATCCAAGTATTACTTCTCTTACTTAAGATTTCCAATTGGTTGCCATTTCTGTCAGTATTTCAAAGCTTTAAGATTACCAAGCAACAGGAAACTATTGGAAACTGAAGACATGGCACCATAATTCACTAGTACGCAGCTAGGGAACTGAAAACAAACCCTTTAGGAATGTTATAGTAATAATAAGGCATTTAATAAACAAATGAAATCTATATTACTTTCTAACTACTAAGCCCTCATTATGAATCTCACAAGCCAAGAAAACGAAATTGCAAATTGTGATCGGGTACAATAATTCACCTACAAGAATGCAGGATACCTTCAAATAAAATCATTATTTTATCAATACAGAAAACAAAATCAAGTACTGTACAGCCTGTACACTAACGTGCTGAATGTGCTGTTCCCATGCCACGAGAAGGATTGAAACCACAGTAACTTTCAAGCTACAATAAATGCGATCACATGCATGCAGCCACGTGACTTACACTCAGACTTCATCAAGCTGGCTTTAAACGATGTGCACTTCATTACTGGCTAATGTAATCTCACATGAAGAAACAATCTCCAGAGATTCTGGCTACATCTGTGCATATGCTGAGGACAACGTGAAAGCTGCAGGGTTTCTTTTTGTATTTGGTGTTCTGCTAACAGATTTTAAACTATCTTCCCCCACCCCCGGACCCCCCCTTACCAAACGTGCATAAAAATATTATATATAATTGCTAAAACTTAGATTTTAAAAGTGCTGTATAAGACTAATCATAGATATTTATAGTCTGCACAAACTTTGGTTGCTCATCCATAGCAAGCATTTAATAAAGCTAGTTCATCTGGAAAGACGTTAAATTAAATAATCCAAAATGCATGTGATGCATATTCAGAAAAATATGGTGTTCAGAGCTAACAACAATGAAAACTGTTGCCTTAGAAAAAACAAAGTCTAATTATTTTTTTCTCCTCCATTCCCCCCTCCTCCCCAGTTCATTTCACTGCACCACCAAAGATTATATATATATTATATACATATATATGTATATATAATAAAGAGCTAGCATTTTACCCGTTTGATGCAATTTTCTTTATTCTAATTAGAAAGATTGTATTAATAAGCAGAAGTTTCAATAACTGTATCATCCTTTTTTAGTGCAAGTTAAGACTCTGCACACTTTCTAACACGGAAAACGCAGATATGTGTTTAACAAACAAACAAAAAATACCCTTGAATTTTCTATCAGATAAACATAAAATCAGAATGTTAAATATCATCATCAGTTGGGGGAGGCACACGTCATTTCTTTTTATGCAGTTCTGTTTACACATGATCTCCAAACAGCCTCTGAAGTTAACAGGACAGTTGTTAGTGGCAGGGATTAAACAAATGCCCATGAATAAATAGCAACTGGAAAGATGGGAGACCCTGCGGACTCAATGGAACAAGAGCACAGGGCATAATCAATGTCCAAGAGAGTTTCTGAGCTTTCCTTGGGCAGTTCGTCTACAACAGCTCCTTACTGCCTTCACCCTGCTCTGCCCTGGAGTCAGCCAGACAGGAGGTGAACCTAAGTGATGTAAGGCTCACCTCTGTCAAATCCTGTTGTATGCACTCCTCATACCACAAAGCAACTTACCCTGCTCTGTAACGTGTAATTAACTCACATGGTAAAAGCTTCCAAGCCACACAGCCCCTCCAAGGAAACCTCTGCTGGCAGTCACTAAGCCTAAGTTGGTTTTTCTGTAGCTATGGAAACATCAAACCAGTAAATGATATTTCTCCTTACCTACATCAAAGGCAATCTGATTTTTAAGTTGTCTGAAGATGATGACGTTCTTTAACTTAAGAATGTTAGCAAGCTTATAAGGACCACATATAAAATGTCAGAGTGAGGAAGACAAAATGATGATTGTTATTTTCTTTCGGGTAAAGACTTCTCAATGTTGATGATTTGCCAACATAACCCCCTGAACAAACACACAACAGTGAAGCTTCAGTACCCAGAGGACCAGGGAAGGGCTGGCACACCACCAGAACAAGTAGCAGGCACTAGCATGTTTGTAGTGCAGAATAATTTTAACATTACTTCTGAAACAACTTCTCAATATTTTTCCTGTTATCAGTTAAATCTACATTAATAATAATTCTTTGAGTGTTATACCTTCAACATATTAGACACGTCGAATATCACTGTTTCACTCTATCAACATCCTACATCTTGAAAAGCGTTATAAAAGATGGACGTGAATGAATACTACTAGACAATTTTTAAATTAAGACCCTATTATTCCATAATCCCTGATTAAGAGAGTGAAAAACAAGAAGTTCAAGAGATAAGAACAGGATATGGACATCTCAGTCACTCACAGAAACAGGCATTTTGTGCCAGCAAAAGGGGCAGTTTGAGCTGAATAAATGACATGACTTCAAAGGAATGGAAGACACCCACAAGACAAGTGACACTACCCCATTTTTGCAGTCGAGATTAGGAAATTGAAATGACAAGAATAATTCAATTTTGATGTCCACAAAATCCATAGTTGGCACCTTCTGACTTCCACCTGCTTAGGCTGATGAAAGATGGAGTACATGGACAACGTTCTCCCAACGAGGACACTATCATAACAGCTGTAAAATAGTGGGTCATCTCCACTGGTACAGATTTTGTGTGATTACAGCACGCAGGCTCTTATTTATCGATAGCAAAAACATAGCTAATTGTAGTGACTGTGTAACAAAACAGTGTTTTGTGGCTGAGACCATTCTCTACCAAACAGTATTACTTCGCAACTGTTGTAGCTGCCACAGAAATACATAGGAGGCAGATTAAGAGTGACTTCCACTCTGCTTACGAAGAAGCAATTTTGCCTCTGACAAGTTCTAAGCGATACCAAGCAAAGCATTCACAGGTAGACCATTGGTCACATAAAGAAAAATAGAACTCACCCAACTGGTGAACAGGCCCTCTGGTTATACAGCTCTCCTTCGCAGGAAACAAGGTCCAAGAAATGCCCTCTCTTCAGTGGCTGGCCCTTATACCTATGAGCCCAGGCTTGCTCCACCCCTTCTAGTTACGTGGGGAACACAGGTGCAAACAATTTGCCTGTGCTCCCTCGGTCCCCCACAGCCCTTCACCAGGTGCTCAATCACCAGTTTAAGCCCTAGCAGTTCCCTATGTATAAACGCTATTTTGGGCCAAGAGAAATTGCTGTGATTTTTGTTGTTGTTGTTTTATTGTCTTGTTTTTAAAGCAAATCTCAAAATTAACTCAGTTGTACCGTATGAACCGAAATACAAAAAGGGGACAGAGGACTCCAACGAGGTGCGCTTCATCTGAAAGGAACCTGGAAAATGTGCTCCCGAATCACACCTAAATCCCTTCCGCCCTGAAGGACTATCAGCACTAGAATGAACAAAGAATATAATCACTGCCAAATATACAGTAATGTATTAGTATATATGAAGGCAAGGCGCTATACATTTCACTTTACATATTCACTTAATAGCCTGCACTACCCCCTAACAAGAACTCTGCATTTGAGTATTCTCGTAGGCAATAAAGACTGCGTGTTGATTTTCGTTTTCTAAGCTCCAAGAGCTTTATAATCCAGGCTTACAGATCAGCATTATTTTATATCCTCAATGAATTTCCAGTTGCAGAAACACAGGAACACAACTGAAACATTCCTGAGCAGTCTGCACACTCTGAAAGCATAGAAGTTCTACTAGTCACAGATCACTTGGAGGAGTGGGAGTTCAAGAAGTGTTTTGTTTCCTTCTTTCCCTTCTATCATTCCCCTTGTGAAAACGAAAACATGCTAGTTACTATTGTACATAATTACTTTGTATCAGGAAAAAAAAAAAAAAAGCTTTCAACTAGATGCTAGAGAATTACTGACTTTTTTATGAAGTAATTCTTTTATCACTGACGTCAAATTGGCCATGAAATACCATGATTTTAGGGATATGGATATTGTCAAAAAATATTTTCTAATTTAACTTCAATATTCACCTCACATAACACAAAACTGCATAACTGTGAAGCAGATACTCTTGAACTGTTTTTCATAAAGGCAAAAAATACTTTAAAGGCCATTAATAATATTAGTATTTCCTATGCATGCTAACAGACTGATTTCCTTTATTTTTACTGGTTAAAGATTACACTTCAGAAGAGGCATGAGTGAAAAGGAGAAGACACCTTATATGCCAAAAGAACAATTTACCATCTTTCAACTGATAATGAGATGGACAGGTGTCAGTCAGTACAGCCATGCCTAAATCTCTATCAGATATGCATATAAGATATACCAGATACAGTATGGAAGGGCACACAAAAGCAGTACGATTGGAATGCCATCTTTTGAATCGTAAGCAGTTTTACCCTTGCCCCCCCAAGCTGTGACAGTGCATACTTCTGCACAGAATGAACTTGGGACTTACAGAATTGCAGGGGCTGGAAGGGACCTCTAGAGATCATCTAGTCCAACCCCCTGCCAAAACAGGCTCCCTAGACCACATTGCACAAGTAAGCATCCAGATGGGTCTCAAACATCTCCAGACCTCTTAGGGAAACAGTAATGAGGAGCAAGAGAGGAAATAAAGGCAATAGATAAACTATTTCATTTTTCCAGAGTACTGTCAAGACCAACACCTTGCGAGCTTACTTATTTGATTTTTTATTAACAGGATGATCCTTTTCAAGTGTCTAACAGGCTTCACACTCTTGAGTAAGAGAATACAGAATCTGTGTCCTGGTCTACACATCAAGAAATTAAAATGCATCTACATGGAAACATGCAAATAGAAATAATTGCAACTAGTTAACATGCTGAACAGGCTCCCACAGTGTTTTTCTAGTATGCTAGTAAAATTAAAATTGCAACCAGCCATCCATCTCTACCCTTGCAAAAATCACACATCTAGCTGCAAAAATGTTAGGGTTTTGGATCTCTCAAATTCACCCACTGACCAACTACACTACTTGATTCCTTTCCAGTCTAATCTACAGGTTTCTAAATGAATCACTGCCTAACCTCTATTTCAAAAAATAAGTATTCATATCCATATTTTTTCACATTTCAATCATTCATTCCCAAGTTCATAGACATGAATGATGGGTCTATGAGCCACCACCTCCATGACCTGGATGGATAAGCTGTTATGTTGTTAGAGAACAAATGAAAATAAAGGACAATAAGTATTTCAGGCTGTCTCCATTATTATTCTAGTCAAAGTTAGAAGAAAAAAGCAAAATTGAAATAAGTGTTTCTTGTAGAGAAAACGTTTGAGGCACCAAAAGATTTGGATATAAAAAAGGAGCATTACGCTACAAATAAAGCAGATGTTTAATAAAAGGTAACAGTTGCAAAGAGCTATGGGTTATCCTCAGCATTTATCCACACAGCGCACTGGCTATCAGAAAGAAGCTTAATACCAGCAGTGTTCTAGCACAGATCTGAAACAAGTGAACAGAACACAACCCAAAAGCATTCCTTTTCAGTAACACAGCAATTATTTGACAAGAACAGGTACGAACTACACCAAAACATCACTTTTTGCATACAGGCATGTTTGCAAGATATGCACGTGTAGTGACAGCAGTCTGCAAAAGAACTTGCATTTGCAAACAGCAGCTTCTAGTATAGAAGAAAAGCAAGCCAGCCATCAGTACAGCATCTCTAAGCACATAAACAGTAAGAAAACGTTCAAACGTTTATGCTTACATTTCTGTACTTCACCTTTCCAGAAGCCGTTGAAAAGCAGGAGCACCAGCACCGCCCCGCCCTCACACTGAGCACGGCTCCCCGCCAAGCGCTTCACAGCACAGCACGCCACGAGCCATGAGCGCGAGCCCTCACGAGGGCAGCGAGGCAGCCGCCAACCGCCGTGCCCTCCGTCTCCTTCCCCGTAGCCATTTGACCACAGAAGCCGCCCCTCTCAGGGGACAAGCACACACCCATCTTCTCCCTCACGCTACTAGTTCAAAAGCTTCCCTACAACACCTTGCTTCCACGCCAATATCCAAGCTTTTCGTGTCGATTCTCTCCGCCTTCACAACCCTCACAGCTGCCCTAGAAGCCCCGGCTGCAGTGAGGAGGTGCCCGCCCTCACCCGCGTGCTGCCGCCCCTGGCTGCCTGCACCCTACAAGGGAGACTTCAGCAACGTCAGTTTGCTGTAAATTAGCATCCAATGCAACGCTAAATGTAATTAATGTAAATATGAAATGTGGGTGAAAACCAGGGATTGGTGCTGCCACAGTTTCAGAATTAACTTTGTAGAAGCTGATATCCATCAGCTGTTAAAACTGAGTGCGTTGAAACTGAAATATTCCATAAATGACAGTCCAGTGCCAGGCATAAAACACACAAGAATTTGTCGAAGAATTTCTGTTTTTCTTCTAGCCTGCATCTCACTCTCGAGCAGTACATGCTGTATTCTGTTCGTGGAAGGTTCTCTCCAGGCACACGGAGATGTAATCAACGGCAAATTTTCCTGTGGTAAAAAACTGATAATGTTTAGCATACGGGCAGCCAGCACTCACTGTGCAGAGAACGGAAATGGAAGGAAAGGATATCATTTCTGAATAGACACAATTAAAGCAGAAACTGCTGAAATAGATGGAGTGAAACACTGTGCAGTGAATGCTGAACTTATCCTGGGTTCAGCAGTAGCACTGATGCAGGCCAAAACACTGGGGGTCTAAACGCCAACCTAAACTGTTAATAAATATTACGAAACAAGGCTTCTGAAATTCAATTGCTCTTTTCCTGTATATCTGAACTCAAAATCTCCATGGAAAGCCTGAAATGTATGATATTTTAAAGGATGCTTTGAACTTAAGAAAAGAATAAAATGTGATAACCAATGACTTAACAGATTGTAGGAGGAGAGGTGTTTGTGCTTCATGATGGTTAGTTAATTAGCAGTTTTAGAGAGAGCAGTTCTCAATTAAGCAGCAGATATGTGTGGATGAGCTTTGTGACTTAATAATGATTAATGGCTTTATGATGCCATACATACATACAAAACAGAGTTATAACTTCTATAACTGAGCAGATACATTCATAATTTTTCATTAAGTAGTTTTGTAAAAACACAAAAGGTAATATGTTTCTGTAAGATGGAATATAGTGAACTTGACCACGAAGATTCGATAATGGTCATGTACTTCATGAGGAGCTGAAAGTGTTCAGCAAGTTGTGGAGGGATAAAACAAAATTATTTTTGAGGGCTACGATGTCCATGATGATGAACATCTATTGCTGTGTCATGCACAGTATTTTGCTTTAAATCTCTTCAAAATCTTACTATTGGTTCTGATAGAAACCAGACTTCTACAACAGAAACTCTGTTTTGGTGATGATAGTGTTAGAAAGAAGGACCAGAATACCTCAACCTCATATCTATTTTTGATTGCACAAAAAAAAGGCAGATCATGCACAGTGGAACATAGTGTGTAGGGCATATTCTCAAGTTTCTAGAGAAAGAGGCAGTGTCTATATTAACTGCCTTCACAGAAGTTAATATAGGCACAGGTTCCAATAGATCTATCCAACCTATAGGTCATTAGAATTGCAAGGTTTATTGGAGGGAGAATGGGAAGCACAACAAAGTTCTGCAGAAGTCTGCTGCTACAATGCAATCTGTCTAACTCGAAGACATTACACAAACAACAACAGAGTAGATAGTGGGAAGGAAAAGGAATGTTTTTGTCCTTCCTCAGTGTTAACAGGGATTGATATGCAGCTCTTTGCCTTCTGATGCCACACTTAGTATTGGCAACACCTCTCATCTTCACTGGGAGAGATTGAGACTTTTGATTTCTTTGCCAAAATATGCTGTTGTTAACAAAAAAGAAAAATATTCATTGAAATAGAACTAAGACTATGCTTTAAAAGAGCAGATCCTGTATCTGTCACATTGATTAAGGCTCAGGACGTGAAAGCAAAATAAAACCTGAAGGAGGACTGTAAATTAGAATTCTGAGCAGTAGCCAGACAGTATGATTTTTTAGCTAGCAAATTCTACATGTATTCTTCCTACTGAAACTGGTGCAAGTTTTCTGATGGATCTCAGGAAGAAGTTTGTGTCAATCCCAGGGATTTAAAACCTGCTTAAAGAACATAACCTGAGCTTAACTATGGGGCTGCTAAGGCCTCTCCATAAATTTTACATAAGTTTACAATGCTAGAGCGATGCCTGGTGGTTCACAGAGCGAGATAAAAACCAGCCCCTATCCACACCTCACAACCACAATTGCTTATGACAAGACAATACAGTGAGGGGAAAAGACAAGGTTTTATTTAAACCTCCCTACAGTAACTCATGGTAATTTACCTTCAGCAACACACAGTTTTTTAAGGAAAGCAGTATTTTAAACAGTGCTGCTATGCAGTGCCTGAAATGGGGAATAGAAAGGCAGTAGAACATCTCAGAAGCCTGCAGTAAACAATTCTTGTTTGGCAACAGTTGTAGAAAAATATATGAAAAGTGTAGCTGAACAAATCTTTGACTTTGACTGTAATAAAAAGCTTACTTTACTCCTGGACCATTTGCAAAAGCTGTAGTGAAGATGATTAAAAAGGAGCAAAAAGGAAACAGTATTTGCATTCATTCTGGTAATAGAATATGAAATTAAAGCATGAAGGGATTAATGTTTTAAAGCTTGACTTGCAGTGATAAAGCTAAGGTATTAGACGAGACAACATAACCGTTACAGGATAGACAAGCAAAGAAAAGGCAGCACATGCCTTAAAGATGAGCAAGGCAACCTAGAATGGAATTACAAAATGATTAATCAATACAAATGAGAAATAGTACAAGGAAAGAGAGCTTGGTGAGACTTCTTATGGGACTCAACACTGCAGCCGCTTAAAGATAATGAAAGGAGCACAGCAAAGCCAAAGAAATGCTTTCATTCAGTAGCAAAGTCATTTGTGAACAGTTTAAATTACCCTAATCACCTCCCCTCCAGCCGTCAGTATGCTCTGTCTCTTTAGTTATTAAAAAAAAAAGAGTTTGGGGAAATGAGTTCTGCGAATCTAAGCTGCAAAATAATTATACACACACCGTTTTAGCATTTTAACAATGCAATCCCAAACATTTGTTCTCATTAGAATGCAAATCGATTCATTTAATAATCCCACATGAGAATTCCACCACACTCAGCTTAAAAAGCACAGTGGTATTCAAACTATTATTAATAAATGCCAAATATGGAAAAGCCGGTTTGTTTTTCCAGAAGCTCAGGATAGATAAAAGACATATAGAACATTTTTTCCAACCAAAATTGTTTAATTGAAATTTAACAGTGGAAAATTTAACAGTGGGATTGTCTTAAAAAAAAATCAAGGTGACAGCACCCTCTGCTTAGCATAGATACGCTCTCATTCAATAAGGCTGAGTACTACAGCCTGTCATACAAATCAATGACATCAATTTGCTTCAAGTGGAGTCTAATTTCAGTAAGCTACTTCACTGTTAATAGTTTTAACCTCTGGTACAGATTCAAAGCACTCTTCTGAATTCTGTCATTTCCGATTTATCAATCCAGGCGGTGGTGTCATATTTGCAGTACGGCTGCAAAATTTTGATAATTAGAGAAGGACTGAAAAAAACTGTAGACTTAGCAATACTATCATAATTAGACCTTATATTTATTATCCTATTCTTGTCCTGGAATAATTTAGCTTTTTTTATTATTGAATAAAATGGACTATTTCATAACCATCACAAGGAGATCTAATCTAGAACAGAAATTATGTTTTAATTGAGCTCTCCAAATAATTAAGATATCTGCAATGACCAAGACAGATACAAAAACAAAATTCTGAGCCTGAAGCATGCATCTGTTTAAATGAGTAAGTCTCACACAGATACTTCTTGCAAGTGAGCTATGGATAGCAATTTTAATTCCCTAAATTTCTGATGCAAGGGAAAACTGCAAACTAAGAGGGATGCTCTGAAAGTAATGCCTCCTATTTTATTATTTTGACCCGTGACATCACAGATGGATGTTGATGGGATGGCAGTAGAGGTTGAAATGTCCCAGAAATATTCCACTACCTTGTGTTGCCATGTGACAGATGGCAGCAAAGGGGCAGTCTGACAAAATGGCATCAGATGTGAAAGTGTGTATGAAACAAAAGTGTGGAAGTGAATTCCTCCACACAGAAAAAATGGCACCCACTGATATTAATTGACACCTACTGAACGTTTATGAAGACCAAACAGTGGGTGTGAGCCCAGTGAAGCAGTGGGTGGTGTGTTTCAGCAGTTTTGACAGGAGGCATTACTTTTGGAATGACCTATATAAATACACAGTATGCCATTTGTAGAGTAGGTGTACAAAAGACCATGATTCAGCCTTGATTCATGGCTATTTAGGGAATCGTTCTCCCCGAGAGAAAAGTTCTCTTTTCTGCTCATTCAGAATAACAAGATACATCCAACAATACATACCAGAACTTACGCCAATAGAAACACAGACATAAGATTGATACTAGGTATGACTGCTAGCCGCAGTGAAGCCTCTGGTTTCCTGCTCTGTTGCTCCAGATTCCATTCAAACAGGTCCTGCTACAGAAGCTAACTTTGTGTACAAATAAGATACCTAGGAGTAGGTAGTGAGTAATCCAAAGGACATGCTTCACATATTGTGTACATTCAATGTTGAATGTTTTTTTCAGTACTGATTGGGCAATGAAGCAGATGCTGAAATATTAAAAATCTTTTAAAGCTAATACATTATGACAACAAAAACAAATTAAATATTGTAATATGACATGCAGTATAAATTGTCCTTGACAGAAAGTTATAAATATCTGGAGATTCTTTATTTGTTATGAAAATATCAGCTTGTCAGGAATTTTCTTCTGACTGTTTTAATTACCTCTACACTGTTGCACATTCGAGGTACAATAAACATTTTGGAAGTCTCAAGTCTGGGTTATGCAATTGTTGTTGAGTATTCACTTCCAAGAATTTTAAGACAAAATAATTTCATTTTTTTCTTTGGAATGTTAAGGATACAGCCTGTTGCTATATACCCACTTCTTGCTGCTTCACAAAGTTCTGTCTCACACACCGCTTGCTCAGGCAGAACCCAGACATGCAAAATTATCCAAAATACTCATCTACAAAGAGACAATCCCTACTCTCCTTCTGTTATCGCAGTGTGTATAATAAAGTTCCCAGAATGGTGTTAATCTCATTCAGAGCCTCGGCTAAAAGAGACAAGATTGAGTGATGAATGAGGACATTTTACAATGAGCTGTACCTCTATCACACCTCCAAATTCACTATTCAGTCTTGTAGCAGCTCGATATTTCTGCTTCACATGAGTAAAAATACACTGTAATGTAATTAGCTGAATATCCTAGAGACACATAGCCCACAGATGGACTAATTTAGTTTACTGGCAATATAATTGCCCAGTAGCAGTGAAGCAATGGATAATTATCCATTGTAAGCTACTGTTAAGTATGTCCTAATAGATTGATTTCACTGATTCTTTCCTGGATATTTATACAACCTCCTGCATTAAATTTACTGTGCACCTAAAACCTTCAGTGAAGTTAAGCTCACAATTCTCTTTGAAGGTAAATAGCATAATTCCCATTTTATTGAGGAAGAAATAAAGTTAATCTATTCCAAAGTGTTCTTGTGCCAGCAAGGAATTGAGGAGTTACACAGCCTCATTCTTTGTGTCATTTTTGTTTTCCACAAAGAAGATAGGTTAGGGTACTTGGAGGCACAACATACACAATTCCAGCTGTCCTTCAGACAGGCATGCGTTTTGACTCCCTCCAAAATGACATCAGAATTAAGAATTTTAATTCTAAATTTCCACCTAAAATCAAGAATCTTGAACAATGGCTTGTCACAAAACAGAGACAGCAAGGTCAGCTTACGCCTGGATCCAGGCCGATGCTCAATACATTACCAAGTTGTAATCTGAAAGACTGTCTGGCTAAATGATTAGACTGGAAGAACTGACCTCTCCTATGATCAAAGATAGTCCTTTTGAAAAATATTTTCCATGAACTGAAAAATTATAGTGAATTGTCTTGAATTAACAGTGTACAGATGAGCTAAGAAATTTAAGTCTGATCCACGTGTGAAGTTGAAACAGTATAAAAATTTACACTGATTTAAAAGTGATGAAACTGAATCTGTGCAAATCCCTGAATTATGCCAGCTGCATTTAAAGTTGGTTTATACATAGCAACCAAAATAGGTTGATGTGTTAAGTATGTTTGTATCTATGAAAGTATCTTTAAAGATTCAATTAAGATTGATAAAAAATGTTGCAACTGTGTATTAAAGCCCTGAAATTACACAAGTCCCTTCCTATACGTTCTGTGATTCCAACATATATATTCCTGAATTGGAGTTCGTACAAAAGAAAATTCAACACTTTGTGCAATCTGTTCTAAACAAGTTTTAATTTAATTTTAAGCTGCAGTGCCCATTTATCAACAAATTCTGACTTTGAAACTCCTCTGAGGATGTATGAATTTTCAGGCAGCCAATTCTCCTCTGATCAGATGAGCATACGGATGGAGACTGGATTCTAAGCAGCTCACATAGCCCTGGTGTGCATGGTTGAGGCTCAGCAACACCATGTATCACCGTTCCTGAACCAAAAAGTACAGATATAGGGATTATCAGCCCTAACCTAAGAAAAGAGTAAGATTTAGTCATGCAAAGCACCAGCACAATGTGTTTGGGGAAACAGATGTACCTCCGGAGTTGAAGTATCCATGCAACACAGTATCCAATGCTTTTAGTTCCAAGGCTATGCCTTGGAAGAGAAAACATTCATAATGGGTGGAATCATAAAAATGCATTTCTGAAGTTTGTGGAAAAAGAGGTATCTCAGTGCAGTAACATCTCTTTTTTGATTAAATGTGCCTGCTTGCTTACGTTTTGTATGCTTGTCTAACACAGCCGATCACACACAACGTTATACAATTATAAACGAAAAATTATTTGAATTGTATTTGCCTCATGCTTTCATCCAGTCCAGATGTGCAGTTATTACGCAGTTGTGTCTGAGAAATTATCAAAACAGTATGGCATTTTCTTCATGCTGTGTGGTCGCAAGAACGATCCTCTGCTTGAGCACTGAGCAAAATACTCTTCATCACACTACACATGATTGAGAGAAAGAGAAGAATCAATCCAAAATGAAATCTATTCCTTTCCTTTTCTTTTCCTCCATCCCCTGCATTAAATCATACAGACTCCGTGCTGGTCAGATGAAGTTATTGTACACTGCAAAACTCCTAGTGCAGTTCAGCATTCTACTGA
The DNA here is from genome assembly GCF_987193195.1 of Phasianus colchicus. Lineage (NCBI taxonomy): Eukaryota > Metazoa > Chordata > Aves > Galliformes > Phasianidae > Phasianus > Phasianus colchicus. The sequence continues at coordinate 6,544,237 of NC_143450.1, forward strand.
ACTGCAAGAGCAAGGGTTTCTCAGAGTCTGTCATTTAAACTTCATTAAATGGAACAAAGAAAAGCTGGTCTTTGCCCCAGAGGGAGTTATCTTTTTATCCTTTTATCTTTTTTAGGATAAGCAACAATCATGTTTAATAAAAAGATCAGCTTCAGAATAGTATTTATCAATTTCCTAATGTTCCCCAATAACATTACCCAAAGAACACGGCATTTTAAAAACTAGAGATGATGAGGCAGCTTATTACTTAAAGTGCATTCACAAAGATGAATTACACTGAAGTGTTAAATTCTGTAGTTTAACAAAACAAATATTCTCAGCTTTTCATGCAGTTAAGATTTAATATTTTACTAGCATGTTTTTGCTTTGTATTACAGTGGAAAAAGAGCAACAGAAAAAAAGATTTCTTATCTGAAAAAGTACATGTTGACATTTGCCACAGTTCTCAGCTAACCAGTTTTCCTCTGGAGAGTTCTGCTGCAGAGGTTTCATTACAGGCTTTGATTATGGGAGTCCTTTACTGAACTTTGTCACTGACAGGCTAAAAATAGTAAACTGCAAAGTGGTCTGAGATTCATTATTTAATAGACTGTGATATAAATCTATTTGTAGATATTCCCAATATGAACAGTGCAATCCAGTCTTCATATGAGAACCTGCAAGAATTTCCTGAGGTACAAAGAAAAACAAACAGATTAAGATAAGTTTTCTCATTCTGCTTTCTAAAATGGCCACCTCACTTATGATTTTTCTAACATTTATTCTTGTGATAACTATTTCTCAGGAAAGCTGATATCAGCCAGCTGTGCTTGTGATGCTTGCTAGTACTAACTAACTGAAAACATCCAAGTTGTTTAAAGGTAGCAGGATGAATGGTAACAGCTAATAACAGAAGTTGCTGTGAAGAAAAATGGTTTTAGATAAGTCAACGCCTAGAGGGCAGGGTGGTCTTTCTATCCGAATCCTCTAAAAAACTCAAGAGGATCCCATGCATCCTGCCCTCTGAGTAGCAGGACACAGACATGAGATGTGCAGGACACCTTAAAACGACTAGGAAGACCTGGACCGTCTTGCCAATTCTCACCTCTTCTTACATAAAATTGCTTTTTTATATGGTTAGGAAATAAAACCCCCCAAAAAAGATACAAAGCAAAGTTTATGTGTTCTGCATGCATCAAACAAAATAGACAGCAATATCAATGTGCGATGGTAAAGACTAAACTGTAAAGTAGTTTGGGAGAAACAACGACTTTAAAAGGAACTTCATAAACTAATAACAAAAATATAATATGAATTATACCTATGATTTTTAAAATATGCCTGCACTCAAACTCTCAGAGATATTATGTATGTACAGTTACAGGGTTGTTTTGTTTTGTTTTTTTTTTTAATCAAGATTCACCCTTGATTTTGTTCTTTATGATCATGTTGATACTTCAGGGCACTGGATTTGCCTGAGTTGCTGCATAATAACTGATTCAGAATGCATAGGAGTGCTTTGTTGATAAAGAAGATATTAAAGAGCATAAGCCCCCCTCCATAAACATTTCTGTAATTTGTTTCAAAATGAGATGGATAACACTCATAAACCTGAATCAGGTACACAGCTCTCTGCTGTAACAGGACAAAAACTGCACGTCCTTAAAATTCAGTAACCTTAAAGAGTAAACTAACTATGTAAAAAAGAAATTATTACAGACTTGCCATTATCATCCTTTTTTTAATTATTTCTTTCTGTTGGAGTCTGGTTAAATGCAATGTTACTTTTATTTATGTACATATGTATATTTATTACAAATCAAGATGCTTATAGGGAACTTCAGGTAGAGCTAACAACACTTATACAGGACTCATTAAAAAAAATTAAAATTCTCAAGACTGTGAAGACTGCTGTTTCTTAATTGTACATAGACAGGATAATTTGTTCCAATGTTTTATTGCATTAATTTTGTGTAACATTTCTATACAGTAGAGGCTCTTACTTAACTATATGCTGCTGAAGCATTATGTGGAGTGCTCATACTAAAAACCATCCTATAGTCTACTGTATTGTGTAGTCTAAAATGTTTAAAATATTATTTTTTAAAAAATATTCATAACCATGTAACTTAGCAAAAGAATATTGCAGACATGTAAGAATATCAGTGCAGTGGCCGATCTTCTAAAAAAATTAAAAGGTGACTCTAATTTTGGAATTATCTTCCACTTCTTCCCCAGCTACTTTGAATACTGGAGATACCCAAGACCCATCTGGATGCCTATCTGTGACATACTGTAGGGAATCTGCTTTAGCAGGGTTTTGGGCTTGATCACCAACTGTCCTTTCCAACCCCTACAATTCAGTGATTCTGTACCATTGAAGTTATGTTGTTTTTCTGCAAATATAGTATTTCCTATACAAACCTGATGTTTCAGAGTAAAATGACAGACTACTCAGAAAAGAAAAAAAAAAAAAAAACAGGAAAAAAATCCCACACTCTAAATGCAGCATATATTTTATCAGACTTTTTAGTTGTGCATGGTTAAGATTAAGGTTACTCATGCCAATAGCATTTAATGGCTCATGAATATGGCATTCAGATTTCACCTAGAGCTCTGAAGCTTCATTCAGCACAATCCTTTGGGTCTGCTATTTTTGCCTTCAAAGATCTGTGCATAGTTCAGTGAGTAGCTGAGGAAGCCTCAGAACATCCAAAAACGATCAACTGCACTTCCATTTAGAGTGGCAATTAGAGCCACAAGCTGTCACTATTGACTGAAGACAACAAGGAGTATAGAGATGAGTAAAGCTGGACAGCTGACCAAGGAGTAATCAGTCCTCACCAGCCTGGCCGGTACTATGGTCAAAGAGAGGTTGTGAAATGTTGTGCAGTTTGATTTCAGCAGGGCTTTTCACACAATGTCTCAACATGTCCTTGTAGCCATATTGGTGATAAGCAGGCTGGGTAAATGACCAGTGAAGTGAGTGGAATATTGACTGCGTGAGCCTTTGGTCAGCTGTACAAAACTGGTGGCTGATGTCCTTTAGGGACAGATGCTCATACTAATACCATTTAATGTCCTTTTTTACTACCCCTGGAACATGGGATGAGGTGTACTCTTATGAATTATTTTTCAGTTGTTCTGGAGAACTTTTTAGGACTGAAAAAGCAAGTATTTAAAAACATACAAAATAAAAAGTGATATAATTGGTCTGCTTCTCTATATATTTTGTACAGTGACTAACTTGTTAAACTGTCTGTATCAAATACGATCACTCGTATTTCACTACAGAGTAATAAATTATTATGGTTTCTGAATAGCACCTCCTCCTTCAAAAGTGGTGTCTCTATTCATATATAATTTATTACTGTATGGAGAAAGGGTGGTATTTAGAAAAGTTTCCATCAGAATATGTTCAATCATTATTTTCTCAAGACAAACGCACAAAGTTTTTTTTTACTGAAATCTATGATATGCTAGGAAAATAAGAAGGGTGAGTGCAGAACAGTAAGTTTGATCACTGCAGTTACATATACATTCGGTATAAATGCCTAATTCAGGGGCTTAATATATGCTGCTCACTCATCAATGTTAATCACAAAATCATAAAACAACACAATGATTTCTGGAATCTCCATTGCTGTAATGAACCAATGAGAAAAAAATCTCTTAAGATACTTCAAATCAATGAAGAAACAAAAAACAGCATTTCAAAAAGCTTACTTGGTGAAAATGTTGCCAGTAGAACTAATATACTGTCAGTCTTAACTATTAACTCCAAACCTAGAATTATTTCAGAGGAAAGGTATAATTGTTCATTAAAACTTGTGTGATGGAAGGCTGCAGTGTCACAGTTCAAAGCACTATGAAAAATGAAGAGTTTATTTCAGATATTTCCAGTAATTCATATAATAACTAAATTCTTTAGAGAAGTTCTTTGAGTCAAAGAAGAAACAAAGCATCTTCAAAGGAAAAACAGTAGACTGGAACACTTCTGGAGAAGATCTGTACAGAAACATGCTTGTTCTGCACTAATGCTCTTTCCTGACTTCAACTGTTGGCCACCATCAGAGGTGGAGTGTTAGATTCAGGTGCAGGCACAGGTTACAAGTACTGGATAGATGCTGAGATAATGCAGATGTTTGGTCTAATTCTACATAGTCACTGTAATGGCATGTTTAAATTTCTGTTTACACAGAAGAAAACTCTGGAAAACTGTGGAAGCAAAACACATAAAAGAAAAATCTGTGCTTTCTGCTGACATCTCAAAGAGAAATGTGAAGGTCTCACAACATACCGGCAGGGGAAGCGGAGAATAATAAAATAGTATAATGAGCATAGTGATCTACATAATGAGGACATTTTCATTCGCTTGCATGATACATAAACACACAAAAATACATAAACATTCTAAAAAATGTTTTTCTTCCACAGAATGGAGAAAAGTGTCAAAATAGTAATATAATAAATACAAATTTCAGCAATCATAAAATGAGTCCTTCTGATAATTTCAGGAGCTGAAGTTTCAGCAGACCACTAGATGAAGGTCCACATATTCGTGGAAAGGTGGAAATATCAGGAGAAAACTAGGGAACTCAAGTCATTACTGGACCAAAGAATTATTTTTCTGAAGTTATGCAGAGAAACAGTAAGAAAGAAAATAAGCCTGATGCTGATTCCTCAGAACTTCTTCCCATTGGCAGGAAGGGAAGTTTTAGGTAAAAGCTGGGAACTGTGTCCATATCATCTGTACGATACATTTTCTATTTGGAAAAAAAAACAAAACAAACAAAAAAAACCCTATCATTTGAAAAGACTGTTTGGTAACCAATTCTCATTACTGTCATTACCTAGAGGGAAAATAAGATCAGTGTTTCATCTAAAATCAAAGTAGATTAGCTAATCCAAGGTGTAGACTGCAACTCGATTAAGAGCCTATTGAGTAGTGCTCTGAGACCTGACAGATGTGAGACAGAAGCCACTTACTGCTAACATTCAAACACCAGGTCAGGAGTCAGGAATAAAAAACAGATCAGAGCTCCCCTCAAGGAGAATTACAGTGCTAAGGACACAGTGCTATCACCAGGCTTACGTAAGACAGTCAGCATTTCAAAAACATGCTATAACTCATCCTTACAATGAATTCCTTTGAAGAAAGCCAGAAGTCAAAGCATGGAGACTGGAAAATATGTAGTGGGAAAAAAAAACGCAACTTTCACATACAGTTTTGACAAAACATTATTTGTTCTTAAGCTAATATGCTGTATAAAGCTCTAGAATAATTGTTCAACTCTTCCTTTAAACTCAGAACAAGGTTCATTATTTTTTTTCTGTCAGTGGAGTCAGAAAACTTGACTAATTATGTATTATTTACTTGTCATATTTTTAAATAGCTTTTTGTACACTCTCTGAAATATTATGATGTACAATTGACCATTATCATCACTGCTAACACAGAGGTTAAGTGTTTGCTATTCCAAATAGGCAGAACAGTAAAGGGCAGAGGAAAGGGCATTACTTCTCTTTAAAATGGTTTTGACTTCTCAAAATTGTTGGCTAACTTATTGTATTTATTTTCTAATAAGCTAAACAAGCTAAACCAATGATTCTATCAGGAACAAAGCATTCTACTCATCTATGTTCTTCTGTTCCAATGTCATTAATTACTAAATTAAAAGTCTTGTTTATGGACAGATTATTCTGCTTCTAGATAAAAACATTCAAAATGAACCTATTCAAAACACTTTCTGCATTGTGCTTTAATACAGGCTTTACAGCAAACAATCAACAACTGCAGTTTTATACCACTTCCTATTCTCAATTCTGCACCTGTAATCACACTTCAAATATTAAGACAGGTTAGAGTAAAGCACTGATTGCAATTTTGTCTGAAACTCATTTCTCAATAGAATATTCAACAAATTTCAATAATTGTTTACTTCTGAAAAAAATATTGTCTTAGGGGTTAAAATTGGAAAGACAGAGGAAGATATGAAACAAAATTTCCTGACAATGAACATTCAAAACCCGTTGGAAAAAGCGTGTTTAGGAAGGGAGGCACACTCCAGAAAGGAATTCTAAGCACATCTGGTGACATGCAACGTGAAAGTGTCTCCTGACTGTCTCTTAAACAATTATGGCACTTTTCTGTAACAGAATCATCACAATCCAGTCCTTGAGTCATTGCTGTTCACCAGAGAAAGCAGTGAATTCAAATGGCATATTTCCTGTAGCAGTTTAGTCTCCTCTCCATATCGTTTGAAGTGCACACTAGTTTTTCTGAGTGACTTACGTGGAATTTCATAGAAATCCTAGAATGGCTTGGATTGGAAGGACCCCAAGGACCATTAAGTTCCAACCCCCTACCACGGACAGGCTTGCCAGCTGCTAGATTGAGTACAAGATCAGATTGCCCAGGGCCTCATCCAAGGAGGCACTGAACACCTCCAGAGATGGGACATGGCACCTCTCTGGGTAGCCCGTGCCATCGCCTCACCACATATTCAGCAAAAAACTTCCCCCTGACATTTAATCTAAATCTCCCCTCCTCTAGTTCAAAACCAGTCCCCCTTCTCTTATTCACTATCTACTCTTGTAAAAAATTCATTTATCTCATGTTTATAAATTCTCTTCAAATATTAATATTTAATAATTCCTGTTAGAAAGGAAATAGAAGTCTCTGTCCTAAACAGCTCAGTACACATGAATAGAAGCAAAGGGCATCTGAGGTCTTACTTATTGGTAGCACTTTGCAGACTGTTCTGTGTACCTCATAATAAGAGCATAATTTCCACAGCAGCATGCTGCAATGTTAAATAAATACTTTAACTATGTAATTCATTGAAAGACCCATTAATTTGAGGGAAATATCCACATACAGATCTATTGTCTTCAGATTCTCCTTCCATTGTGCCACTCAAATGGAACTGGATAAATAAAATGGTAGAAGTAAAAATGGATTGCTAGTTTCCAAGGTCTCTGGATATCCTCTCTAAAAAAGTCAATTAATTGTCAGCACCGAAATAAAACACACTGCCCTAAATATGAGAAGTAGTAAATAAATTTAGAGGAAAATAAGAGATGGGGAAAATAAACATCTACGTGAAGTATCAGAACATACAAAAAATGCTAACATAGTATTATCTCTAAAAATAAAAGATACTAGATTTCACTTATGAGCAAGTAGATTTGTAGAGATTAGTAAAACTGGCATCCACTATAGACTATTGACATTATTTGCTAAGGCACTTGACTAATAATTTCCCATAGCACAGTACTGAGCAAGAATGGTATTCAGGAGAGAAGAGACTGCCCACCCAAGTCAGTGAGAAAGCTAGTAATCACTTCACTAGGTCTTGATTCAAGTCTCAATTCAGCTGAAATATAGTAAGACTTCCTCAACAAGTTTTGCAGTATGCTGAAAACTTAAGAATAAGCTTTACTGGCATTTTGAATATGGGCAATGATACAACGCAAGCTTCTCATTTCCATGACCTTCAATTTATTGTTATTGTTTGTGAGGATGACCCTTTATGCGATTAATAAATGTTAGAATTGCAGATTAACTTTTAAAGTTTTTCTTTTCTAAGTTAACTTAGCTGAAAGTACATCTAATTATCAATAAGATGAGAAAGAAACATTCTGTTTTCACTGTTTTAACTTAAAAAAAGACATTCTGCCAACATTGTTATTTACTGTTTACTTAGGTTCACCATTTGCCCGGCTGGCATTATCTGAGTGGTTTACAATAATGGAGAATCTATTCGCTTTTATTAGAGCATAAGGTACTCAACCACTATAAAACTTATTGTCAAACCGGTGCTGGCTCTGCACAAAATGATTTCTAATGTTCTCCATTTTATTATGTTAAAACGAATTCTCAAGTGCAATTATTGTGCAATGGATCATGGGGGTAATAAGCTAATTGTTGCTTGTTTTAATTGCTTAAGTATGAAGTGTCAGTGATTTATAAGTAATGAAGAAGCTGAGATGAAGTCATAAAACAGTAAATACCCATAAGATCAAGTAGTGTACTTCTGTACTGACGACTTTATTTCACAATGAAAAAAATATTGTCTTTTCAGCCTCTAAAATAGTAAACTAAAAGAAGATGATCTTAACATAGCTAGGCATGAATTCTATGAACACTTCTTTTTAGGTTTATGCAGCCAATGGACCTAACACCATTCCGTGTTCAATCAATTTGAACTGGAATACAGTTGTTTTAAAAAGCAATGCATATTAGTGCAATCACAGAATTTAGCTATTATCATTTATTCATACTGTTTATAATAAAGTTGTCATACAGTGAATAGTTTCCCTTGATTCCAGATAGACATCTATGAGAACTAGATGGAATTTTACCATTCTCGATTGCACTGGCCTACAGAGATAGATGACAGAAAAACTCTTTCGTGTCTTGACCCAATAAGTTAAGCAAGTCTTGACATAAGCAAATCACTATATATGATCTTCTAAGCAGGAGGTTTTAAACCATCACAGGATTTCTGCTTAATAACTCTTAAAATTGCATAAATTCATAAATATCAAGTAAAAAAAAATTGGAATGAGTCCAAATTGCTAAAATATACCTTTTAAACTTGAAAATTTTTTTTTTGTAAAAGTTCTTTTGAAACCACCTGAACTTAATCTGAAAAGCACTTTACATTTTATCCATCAGTTATTTCTGGAAAACAAATTTCTGAAACACCACAGACACCTTCTGGAAGCAAAGCATGCTGATTTTTTCCTACACAGTTCCAAGTTAAAAATCTATTTTCCCTCGAACAGATTTCTTAAGGGTTAATGCATCAGTGCTTGTGGCTGCATAGTCATTTATATTTGTGACACACGCTACTCTGAATTAATACACCAAATTAAAGATACCAATGACCAAATTCGAGTGTCATGATTGCTTCATAAACCTATTAAAATCCCCGTTTTTTAATTGAAGACATTTCATCAAAATAGGATGCTCGAGTTATCAGTAACTATCTCGATTGGAAATGCACGTGAATGCAGAGGAACTGTACAGAGTTGAAATTATTCTAACTTTACATAAATAACAAAGACCCAATGATTATATTTTCAAAAGGAAACTACCACCATATATTCATTTACTTTTCAAATCTCATTAAGAACTCACTGACTGGTTATAATTTGATTTCTGTAAACATTTATGTAATTTTAAATATTAAAGCCTTACTAACAACGTGAAACACGTTGATTAGGTAAATCCTTTTCAAACCAATATTGAAGCCTTTAAGCATATGTGCTGCTATCATTAACTATATTTACTGCAGACATACAAAAAAAAAAAATGCATCTCCCTGTGTCATGCCTGCCCTGAAAATCTTGAATCTAAAACGTTTGGCCAAGGTAGACAAACAGGAGAATCATAAATATAGGCATCAGTCCCTTTATCTTTACGAAGTAGATAAAAGTTGACACTCCACTCCCCCATCATTGCACCAACTCATTAAAAATGTGCCCAAAGGTGTGGAACTTCATCAGTATCCCCACAAAGAGAATACACCCAGGCTTTATCATTCCCATACGAACACAGACCCCTTATGCAGTAGCAATCCAGAACTGTGTTCAGTGGTAACAAGACAAAATATTCTACATCGTTATGAAGCAAAATGTACGTTCTTTGATCATATTAAGTAGCATAAATGGAAATCAGTTTGCATCCATAAACAAGATCTTTTTGGAAATACAGATGCTGTCTTTCCTTTTACAGTTCTGCATCTGGTGAAAACTGTGTTAGGACATCACTGAGTGTGAAAGCCTGAAATAAAATAAAAGGACATAAAATCCAGCATTGTCTCCCGTTTAGGAAGATACCTTTCATATTGCACAACTGCTAATTCTTTCAAAGGTATAACATTGCATGCTCCCAGAGCAATGTGGGTACTATACTGTATCTGAAAGGCTGTTTACCTTCTATTACAGTGCTGAAGAGGAAATTGAGCTATATATGTTTTTTATTGGCTTGGGATATCTATCTGCTATCTGAAATTACTTCTATTTCCATATCCATTATGTGAATTGGATGTGGAAATTATAGTCTCAGGTTTCTTGTGGCATCTGCACACTAATGCTGATAGCATGTGGACTCAACACCCCTTGGAAATAATTGTATGAGATCACTCACACCATTACATTTGATGCATTAGGTCTATTACATACAGAGATCTCTGTCCTCACTACTGCAAGTTATATCCTCGATAGTGCTGATATCAAGGAGAGAAATTCACCTCTTATTTAATCATAATCAATGCAAAGTTTCAGGATAAATCAGTTCCTGAGGAAAATCAATTTCTTGGTCATTGATTTGCTGACTGGCACCTTTTCTGTCTTCCATAACAACAAAGGTCAACAGGAAAATACACTTAATGATCACCTAGTAAAGTTGGTTGTGCTTTCTTCTGCAAGCAGGAAATCACTCACATATTTTAGTTATGAAATGGTGCATAGACATAACGAGCTTCTTCTGGTAAAGCCAGAAGAGAAGCTCTGCTTTAAGAATTTTGCTGCTGAACTCATCATATATTGAAAATGAGCAGTGACTTAGTGTTTCTCAGGCTTATCAGCTCACAAAGACACAGCAGGAAAATAAATATTATTAATTTAGCCCTATTAAGCAAAGCATGCTACATGTATAAGGACCTTCAACAGGCTCTAAAAACTAAATACTTGTAACAAAAAGTGCAACTATGCATTTGTACACCTAACTATTCAATTTACACAGGAAATTTCTAGTAGATGCTAGTAAAGCCTGGGCAAATTATTTACATTTCAGTCTCATACGCAGCCACTTAACTATCAGCTGAAGAAGTTAAAACTATGCTTTTGGCAAAGAATTTCTTATGACACCAAATATTGTTTACCTCTTCTGAATTCCCTGCTTTGCCTGTAAAGCTTAACACTGCCACCACTGCTTCATGTTGCTGTGAGTTAGTGCAAACAAGTACACGCAAGTATGTTTTCCAGTATATCTGAGGCTTGGCTCAAAGTGGTACGAGCATTTTCTGAACTCTGGAAAGACGCATCAGTGGGATGTGTTCAGCTGCTCTAACAGATGAATTTGGATTTACCTGAGGATTAATTCTTTATCCATTAATAACAAAGATGAAAGTCACACGCTAGGTAGATAGGTAGAAGAGAAGTCTGTGTTGGATTGTCCTCCTTCAAAAACAGCACCAGAGAGTAAGAATGCTTAGTGAAAAAGATTCAAAAGTAAGATTAGTTGAATTTGGCAATTAAATGGTAACTGACTATTGTCCAAATTTAAGATCAGCTATGCGAGTAGATAAACCACTGTTTTACACGGACAACCTACACTCCAAATCTATACTTTTCAAGTCTAGAAGTTAATACTGTTATATTTTCCTGCTACAATGCTCCTTTTCCACACTGGAAAATTTAAGAACGTACTGCCTTTGGCTACACTCTTTGTTTTATATAGACTGCAGTGATAACAGGTTTAAGTTTTCAAAGTCGTCTTAAGTAAAAAATTTTCACAGTTTAAGACCTGGGGAGAAGGAGTACTTGGCTTTGTGTTTCATTTCTGTGCTCTTGTAGTATAATTTCACTGCCTGCTTTGCTTTTTTGAGTGCAAATAACTGTGAGAACAGAGAGGAGGAACTGGTTCCTCTAGTGTTTGGGTTACCAGTAGTATTCTGAAAAATTACGTAGTGTGTAAGCTTCCATTTTGATTTTTTTTAAATATTATTGATACCAAATCATCCTAATAACGCACAGAATAAGTAATGGCCAATATAAACACATTATCCCTTGCTTTCATAGTTATAAACCACAAAGAGTATTATCAACATTTTATATATAAAGGTGAATTACAAGGTAATAACATAACTTGCTCAGAATCACAAGCTAGTACCACCAAAACCACTGCTAGCCAATAATCACAATTCACAGAATTAAACTCTAGTGAACAAACATTCATGAAACTTCAGTCTGTGTTCACTGTTTATAATTGCATCCTAGATCGGTAGTAGGACTGCGCGGAGCTTTTGCTGCCAGACTCTAAGCGTGGTGAAGAATACCTAGTGAGCTGTGATAGGGGTTGGTGTAACTGGCAGGATTTGTGGATTTTGGAAACAGAGAGAAAAAAAGGCAACCGGCGTGTCTAAATCATGTTCATTTATGACAGTCACATTGCATTTCAAATGAAAACACAAAGGGAGAAAAAAACACAGTTTGTTTCAGAATACAGGCTGAGATGGAGCCTGCACACTGAATCTGGTGCCAAGAGACTTTGCATTTATTTTGGGTGTCAGTCCTCTTCCAAGCTTTGTGTAAAAGAAAGGGAAGTAATTTTCCCTAAAGAGCTCTTTCTTTAGCATTATTTTTTGAGTCTCATGTTAAGTGGAATCATCATGGAAGCCATAAGAAACTATTGATGAAGCTGCATTATTTCCTCACTCTATGTTATTAAGTGACAAAACATCAGTGAAATATATCTTTTCAAGAAAGATTTTCAAAGACTAAGGAATTGTGTCAAATTAGTATAATCCTTTTACATGTGCCAACTCTGAAATAACTGTATTGCTTTTGAAATTAAGAGATATACAGGTGAATAGGGAAAAACTCATTAACTGTTTGATTTTGCGTATTCTTTTCCTCCTCAATCTCAAAATATTCATATTCAGAAGAATTCTTATGTCATCCCCCTGATTTTAAGTACCAGCCATGTGTATTATCCGCAGTATTTGTGGATAGATGGATAGGAGCACTTCTTATATGAACATCTTAGAAGAAATGTGCTCGCTGTTTCAACTGTTGGAAAATATTATTTGAACATGTTAAGCGTGATAATATGAATTCAGAGTAGATGTCATCTATCATCATGTGCTGTCATCTAAAGAGGAATCCAAAATTACAGCCTAATGAGAATAATGACTAGGTTAAATCTGTGCCAATGCCCACTTTTATCATCATTTCATCTGTTTGTGACATCCTCTTTCAAAAGAAAGAGCTGCACCAGTCCCATTTCAGATGAGATATTCTGATCTCAAAGTCAGGCCTTTCACGAATTTGGCAAGGCTATTCCGCTTTGACTGGGGCACTGACAAAAGGGGAAAAAAGATGGACAGTCATCAAGATAAAAGATGAGAGGAAACATCTTCTGTTCTGTTTCACAGAAAATATACATTCACATTCAGCTACTATTTAGTGAGATATTGTTACAAAACCGGCAAAAGGCCAATAACAACGACTTAGCTTTGAAGAAAAAAAAGGAGAGGTTAATTATAACTGAACATTCCCTATGGATATCTCAGGAGATACGTCTCATATTATTTCCTATTGACACGTGCTAGTATAAATTAAATGTATATTATGAATTCAAATTGGATTTCAACTGCTCATCATCCGTACTCTGGCTTTAGAATAGGCTGAGATTATTGTAGTCTAAAAGCCATAATAAAAACTAGCTATCTTTTGTGCCATTTTCTAGATTTTTTTTTCCTTTCTTTCTTCTTTCCTAAGAGGACAGATTGATGAAATTCGTATATTTATCACCTCAGAAATGTATTATTCTGGATTGTATACATACGTTACTTTCGATTAGGTGAAGCAGTAAATGCACGCTCCATGGAACAAGTTTAAAAATAGAGCATTTGGGAGGTTGGTTGTTTAAAATGAATAATTATCATACCCACAGGATTAGTTTTCAGACATTAGGAATATAAATGTTGTCATAATGTTATATTAGGGGTTACCAGTCTCAAAACAGCTATAAGACTCTTGGAAAAATAAAAAAGTATCTGTATATCCTCCAAACACGGGCTAATTTAGCTATTCTAATAAACACCAGCCGAATGCACAAACACCATACTGAGTACTCTTTCTCCACTCTTGACCTTCCAGATTTTAACTTGCTTCAAAAATGAAGCAATTTATAAATACATTTTTCATGTTCACATATATATATATACATATAAAGCAACACAAACGCAGTAACATCTTTACTAACAATGCAGAAAAGGCACAAAGAAAATCACTTTTTTTTTTATAATAGTAAAAAGGAGAAGCTACCACATGAAAAAGGAAACATATTAAAACTAAAAGTCTCTCTCTCATGATCGCTATGGAACTTCTTTTTCTTTATCTTTTGGCTTATCTTCTTGCTTCCTGCTACTGGCTCAAAGGAGCAGTACAAAATCTCTCCATAACAATACATCTGGGAAAGAAACATCTATAAAATAAGCTAGGATGCAGGTACTGGAAAAACAGCTATCATTTTACAGATACACACGTAGAGCAGAAGCAAGTGTTTATAGAAATCTACTTTTCCCTAAGGATCTACAAATAGCAAAACATGAGTAGTTAGTGGGTGTGAACCACACTGATGTCTCTGCTGTGACTGTTCCTATGAATGAAGTTAAGCATATCAGCCAGAAAGACACACACACCCTCCTACTATGATTTCAATGACAAACATGCAAAGTTAGAAAGAGCCAAAGACAATTCAGCTATTTCATCTTTTAAAGTGCGTATGTCTGCGCTATAATCTCCACTTGTTCTAAAGGACAGATATACAGTGCTAATTAATACCAACAGCTGTGATGATTTTACAGCCGCAGAAGCAGCAGTTTGTTATCATGAGCCTCTGACACATATTAAATTTAAAATAGAAGACTCCTACCATCAAAACGTTCACAAATACAAGCTTCAATTCTGTGTCTAGGAATCTATTATTGGATTTCATAGGACTGCACCGATTTACTTCATCTGTCAGATATTTGCAAACTGTTAAGTCCAGTTTGCATTAAACATTCACATCAAACATAACAATTGCAAAACTATCTGATTCAAAATAAATGACAGTAATTAAAAACAACAACAATGCCCCTTCCCATGCTAGCTCCAATTCGAAGGAACAGGGTGTTTGTCTTTTCTGTTTTTATTAACATGCAATTATCTGAGACATTAGGAATAACTTAATATAAATAGAATAAAAATTCCTGAAGATGGAAAGGACTCTTGTATCCTGATTATACCACCCAATTTAATTAATATATTCCTCACACCATCTGGTCTGACTCACTCAAAATACAACAAAGTAGATCACAATTAAAACATTATAAATCTTTAGACTGAACACTTTATCCCATCACTGTTAAAAGCTGGGCTGTCAGTGAAGTGACAGATGATTCCATGGAAGCTAATTCTGCAGGTACTTTACAAAGCTCTTTTTGTTAAAAGCATCTGTATATTGATTTCCATATTTGTATCTTAAGACAATGGTGTGCTTAGAAAAAAAGAGCCCCATGTACAAATGAGGCATGGAGTACTTGTCACTTGTCAGATCTGCCTTGAAACGGGGAGACATAATGTCAGGAAATAAAGTATTTTACAGCTGCAGTCAGTAAGTAACCAGGGTATTACTATACATTTTCTGTTTGGGGAAAGAGAAAGATGGAAATTGAGAAAACAATATTTTTTGGCTTAGTCTCCTACAAGCCTTTTTACAAGTTCTACAAATGGGCCTTACATTATAAAAGTTCGTGACCAGGTCAGCAAATATAGGAGAGATGTATTAGTCATATTTATCTATTTTTCGTCAAATGTGGTTCAGGTCATACTGAGACAGAAATGGATTCTATTCAAAAAAGAAAAAATTTTTCTTGTTCATTAAAATGCAAACAAGTACAATCAGTATGACAATAATAATCACCATTATTTCTCCTGAACTTCTATACATCTACATACAAATATGATACAAAAATACGTGGATGGACACATTTATTTTTAGTTCTTCCCAGGCCCACTCTGCTGTTTCCTGCCCCACTCCCCCCCCAGTCACTGAGCGACAGAACAGGAGGTAGAAATCAGCAACTCATAAACCACAAATACTAGAAAATGGCAAAGACTTTCCTGCATGGGCCAGCCCCCAGAGATCACTCAAGATTACTTCTGGGTGCAGGAAAATTGTGACTGTGTCTCATGGTAAAGATGTATTATATCATATTCTTCTCCAAATTTCAAATAGATACCTTTTATTTGTGAAGTGATAAATATCACAAGATAACAAAATAAAAAGATCACTGGGAATAGCCTTAAATATCATGAAGTATATCAAGATGGACGGAGTGTTCTTCAATACTTCCTGTGCATAAGAATCCCATACTAGCTTTGTGCATCAAAAACAGCAAACCTGATGTCTTTCTTTTATTTTTTTTTTAACTATTATTTTCTTTCTTCTCCTTTCAGCAGCAGAAGTAAAAGCCTTTAAACCATCAGATTTGCGAGGTTTTTTTTTAATAAGGAATTAAAGAAATGATTGATACATTTGAGGTTTATCTTCGCACGCTTCACAGAACAGTCCCTTTCCTAAGTGTGAATGCAATCCATTGAGAATCTGTATGGCATAAGATAATGTTTGTATCAATTTTTTTTTTTTTCCTTGTCCTTCTAAGTGCAAGAAGATGCAGAAAGTGATACTTCAGGGGAACATATCTCAGGGCCAGTGGTATCCACTGTAGGACCATGAGTGCTTATTCCCTGTTTATTAATATCTTCGGGCTGTAATGGAAGAACATACCTGCATACCACCACAAGCCATCTGAGAATCAGTACTCCACTAGTTCTGACAACGCGAAGAAGAAAGAGGGTTCTCTTTTATACTAACATCAGTTAATTTATCCTATTTGAAGTACCATAGTTTTGATTTAGATGTAATTGAAAACCTGCAAAACAGGATGGAATGGAGTTTAGCTGAAATAGTAAATAATGAGAGATAAAGTGATGTGTGTTACCAAATACCATCTATCTAGATTCCCACCAGTAAAACAAATGTCAAGATATTGATCTGTTCATACAACACTTCGCAAGAGCTTAGTCTTGAATTTCCTATGGCTTTCAAGGAATTCAAATATAGCTCTCATTCCAGGGCACTATCATATATCTGTGAAAGAGGACCATGCTGATGTGTGTATCAGGATGCCCAGCTGCCACGTGTGACACAAGATACAAAGGATTATTTGACAAACTTCACGGATCAACCTGCATGCTCAGAAAGGACACACAGCTCTCTTGAAAGAGCACTCTCACCTCAGCAACCCATGGGCCACTCAGAAACAGACCCTCAGAAAAACAGCAGCCAGGTCTGTGGTGGAGCCCAGCCTGCTGCAGCCAAAAGGGCCACACAGCTCAGCGATGGCACCTCACCTGTCACACTTCAACCACACTATTCACAGATATTTTCTTCATCCCCATGGAATTCACAAAGTGGTGTTAAAAAAAAACTTTTGTGATGCAGATACTAATTATTTGGTTTGGGAACCTGAATAAAAAGCATGTATCT
Source organism: Phasianus colchicus (assembly GCF_987193195.1). NCBI lineage: Eukaryota > Metazoa > Chordata > Aves > Galliformes > Phasianidae > Phasianus > Phasianus colchicus. The sequence goes on from NC_143450.1 coordinate 6,561,551, forward strand.
AAAGTATTCACAACTTAAACTACTCTATCCAGTGCAGTTTCACTTGGATTCTCCAAATCCAACATTATTAGCATCATCCTTTTTTGAAAAGCTGCTCAGTCTTTAGAGAGTTGCATTTCAGTACCTCAGGCACCATTTGATTTGTGAAGAGAATTGAGAAGCACAGGAGATATGCTGATTTCCCAGCTTATTATCCTGCCTAACTTCCCTTTTATTTTTTCCTTTTCTTCCTGTTGTGCCCTGAGAAGGCCCCAGACAGAATTTCTAAATGAAAGCATTTGTGGCCACTGCTCCCTACAGAAAATATGCTAAGGGAGAAAGTCTATGGAGGTACAAAAATCGGGCGAGCAGTTAAAGGGAGAACAAAAGGTATCAGTGGGAATTCAGATGAAAACAGGCAGGAGCTGAGAATGACAAAAACCGCACACAAAAGAATAAATATTAACTGCCCTCCTATACATACATGTCCTTTCAACAGAATATGGTTCTCTCAAACTACTTTTTACACATTGCCTACTGAAAGAGCCAAATGTAGTTTCTAGTTTTTATTAAAATCAGTATCCTCACATGAACAATTAATATGATCATGTTTTCTTAAATTTCTTAAATAAATATCCTACTGCTAAAAACTTCTGTCCTGCTTGTGTACAGCACAACTCTAATTTTACTACAAACACTTAGCTTAGCAAAGTGTATTAGGATATCATTTTGCTTTTGGAGTGCATGTTACTTGTAATGAGCATAACAGGTGATAAAATCTGTCAGGTTTCTAATATTTAGCCTGCTTTATCAACATCAGGCCGCAGTTAAATAAAACAAAAAAAAACAGAACTGCCAATCCAATGACTAAGAAACAGATTCTTTGCCTCACTGTCAAGTTTTTAGGTCCTGCTTGCTAGTGATTTATAGCTGCGTGTTCCCTGCCCTATATTAAAAGTGCAAGAGATGACTAACTACTCCAGAATCATAAATGTAATTGGAAGACTACTCTGTAGCTTCAAGGGAAATGTAATAAAATGGATTCTGAAAGACTCTTTCACTGGAGGGGTATTAGCAGGGCTTTGTGCAGAAAGCTTGCATGGCATGATGGAAAAAAATCACAGCTTTCTTCTTTAGACAGGTACCCAGTCACCTTTTACTTAAATGCATGTAAATGAAGGAAATGAACACTGTTCTGTAACTGAATGGTATATGAAGTAACAATGTGAAAACAAATGAGATGAAACACCATCCTCAGTTCACTGTAATGACCTACAGAGTTGAAGGAGACGAATGAAGGACATCCATACAGATTTTCACTGCCACTGGTATTTTACTTTTTTCACCCTCTGCAGTTGCAAAGAACTAATAATTACATGTAGTGATTTACATTAGAGAGTAAATGCAAGTTCCTTCTGGTATTCATGCACAGGTTAGATTAACTTGGTGTATCAAGCCATATATAAAAATGTAATCATTTCATTGTCAGGAGCCTAAAGCTAATGTTAATTACAGTTTGAAACTTTGATTATTAATGCATCTTTACCTATTGAAGTGTGAAATAAGCAATAGTAGCTGGAATGCACCAATTAAATTAGCTTTTGAGACTGGAATTCATAAATAGGATACTATCTTGTATTTATAGTTAAAATTGTAACACAGCATGCAAGAGCTGGAGGGTTCTGCATTCTAAACAATAATACACCTCAACATTTACACAAACAAGGAAAAAATATTGACATTTTTCAACAAACCTGTTACTAAATTACAAATATAAGGCAAGCTTTGTTTATTCTTTCAGTCAGCTGAAAAGCTGAAAATTACAAAAGTCAAACTAACATTTCCCATAAATCTTCCATTACTACACACAGCCACACCCTCTATAAAGGCAAATTAATTGTATACTAGAACCAAGCAAATGCTGAATACAGGCATTCAAGAACAATAATGCAAAGAATGAATAGATTGTTACCTAATAACTTCCTTGTCCGTTTTCTAAGCTTGCTTATTTTATTTGGTTGAATCTGGCCGAGTCAACAATAAGAAAAGTTATCACCTAGTAAGTAAACATCTTAAATATTTAGTCAAGAAAATGTATATATAATTCACAAGGAGGTAGTAATGTTTTCAAGATATCATAATTCTTTAAAGAAAGAGAAAAATAAAATAGCGTACAGAAAGAGCACCTTGAAGAACAGATTTCAGCTTCTGTGGAACATACTTCCTATATTTGTGCCAGTTTCTAAACTTCAAACTGAAAAATTAGTACTTTCAGTTCAACCTCAAAAAATAAACTCCCTGGTATCTTTTGCTCCACACGTATACTCTCACTTTAGAAGTTCTAATTTTTCCAAGTTAGTTACTTTCTCAATTTATCATAGATCTTTGCTTTTTAAAATTACTCTTTAATTATTCCTCTCTAAGTATCTATATTTTCTTCAAACTGCATTCTATCCAATGCAGGGCACTTTCTTTTAAATTCTTTGAAAATCACAGCCTCATACTTTGCTTCTGTGTTCTTGTTTCTTGTTCTAAACCATCCAAAGTTCTATTATTATTATTTTTCAAATTATCTCAGGGCACTCTTTTACCATCTCTATTGTAACTTTTGATTTTTCTCATTTTGGCCTACTACACAATATAATATCAGATCCAGCTGGTGCCACAGAAATGTAATTAACTTCACAGAAACATATCAATCTCCCATCTTGTTTGAATTGTCTATCTTTGAATTTTTCATTACAGCTTTGCAGTGAATTTGTTGGGGATATTTATGGGAAATACAATTTATTTTGCTTGGGTTTACTCCTCCACTCAAAAACACATTTCACTTGAATCTAAACCAGCAAATAGTACTGAACAATGTACAGTTCAACACATTCTTCAATATCCCATTTTCAAGGATGGTCAGTGCAAATATTTTGCTATCTAAAACCTATCTAATTTTACAGAAGTACAGTTTTACCTTAGGCTAAGGCGGTGGTCATCTTCTAAGTCTTCAACATCAGAATTGATAACTACAGCAATCTCATACTAGCTAACTACCTAACTGTAGGTATTATTCTTGCTATACCCTAATTACTGCTTCTTTGCTGACAGAAAACAGAAGCCATTGGATGGGAATGCCCCTTACACCTTATTGTATGCAGCAATCAGGGTCAGGTAAGGAAATGCTGTGCCATTTGCAACACTGGGTACTGAAATATATGTATTATTTTTGTAAATTTTGCAAGACCATCCTCACATGCCAATATAATTAAGAAAACAATCACCAGGAGGTGAAGTTGGCGGGATTTTTGACATGTTTTGAACAACTCTCACCTAGGAAGTTCAAAATTTTTTTCATGGTTTGTATCATCCTACGAATGTTTCTTTGACTAGCATTGCCAAAATATTATTAGGTAACATGAATGAAATGAAACAAAATGAAAATTCTACTGAAGAAGTGGCAACACTTCATTTCACAAAGGACTGGTTTTAAATACATGTTTTTGAAATTTTTTTTTTTATATGCTGCCAAAAGCAAATTTGCCTTTCCTAGCTTGTTATCACTGAAAGTTGTGATTTCAACTCTGTAAACCACGGTCAGCTCTTGACAAAGCACTACTTGTGTAAATTAACCAACCTGCCAACAAGAACAGCAATCTATTTTTTCACACTTCTATCTACATGAGCCCATATGCAATTAGAATGGAAGATTGTGAATCTTCACCATATATATATATTTTTTTTAAATAAACTTTTTTTGTGCAATAAATTATCGGTTATAGACAGCTTTAATTACAGATACTGACTTTGACTGAAAGAAAAATCTGCACAAAGTAATCTAATAAACTAGATATGAAAAAGAAACATGAAATGACAACCTGAAATTACTATCATGAAAGGAATTGTTCTTCAAACTTTAAAGGGAACCATAAGCTTAAATTAAAACAAAGAATTTTCTTTAGTGCTTCTTAAAAAACTCACTTCTTTGAAAGCAACACCAGAAGCCTTCTTACTCCTAAGGGATCAAAAATGGTGAGTGAACAATAATTAAGTAGTGATTCAGGGAAGGATTCTCAATGTCTTTCTGAAGGCAGGAGTACACTGGAGAAAAACATTTACAAAGTGAAAATAGGTTGCAAATGATTCAACTCCTACAAACTACTGGGAAATGAAAACATCAGTTAGCTTTAATTCCATCATTAGATTACTGACTTTTAATTTTATTTTTATCTCATTCTTTTATTTTTTCCTCCAGAAGAAACATGTCTGACAATGAAGTAGTAGAACACAGATTAATTTAACTTAACAAATTAAAATAATTAAAGAATTACAGACTGACTTTACTTTAGGAGTACCACAAACAGTCCAAATATGAGTACTAAGCTGCTGAAAAAACTCATCCACTGCCTGGTATCCCTAGACTATGATACATTTCAAACAGGACAGCCTAAATCAATTTGGTTACCTCTGCAGTTCCCAAGCTCCTGACCTGCCTGAGGATAACGGTCACAAGAGGCTAAACCTCCTCTACATTAACAATCAGCTCTCTCATATGCCCTGATTCCCCATCAGGATTTCTAGAACAAAACAGTTGTACAGCAGAAAATACGACAGCAAAGAGAAAATTATTATACCACATGCTTACTAAACCTCATTTTTTGAAAATAAACAAGCAAGCACATCATACACAATCATTAACAGCAGGTCTGCGTACCGGAGATTGCTTCTGGGCACATGACTGCATTGTCTAACAAAACACCAGGGAGCATGGTATGGAGATGTCTTACACAGGCTGTAGGCTGGCTGCAAAAGACAGTATTTCTCCAGCACAAAGTTAGTGACGCACATGGATGACATCTTACCTGAAATAACACCCCGACAAAAATATGATTAATAATTTCAAATACTTTTGACTTGAATTTATTACTATTAGTGTTTTGGTTTACTATACTGTTGATACAGTTACAAAAAAGATCAAAAATGGAGCTGTGGTAGTAGAAGTGGAAGGACTCAGCGATACAAAACATTAGTGGACAAAGTGATTAATTGGTTAACTTATCAGCGTGCCTCGGACATTTGGGGAAAAACATTTGGGGAAAACTGTTCAAAACTGTCTGAGGGGAATCTAGAGCAGCAGTGGGAGCTGGAAGGTTTAGCAAAGATAACTCAATGCACTTGTGGATGGTGCTGCCCTTTTCTATCTCGAACTCCCCAGTTTCAAGATGCTAAGGCTGTTAGAGCAGAAGAAATTCTCTCACTATGATAACTCCTTGACACAAGCCAGCTTCTAAAACAACGTGTTCAGTCCTGTCTGTAAGCAGGGAAAAATCCACTCAGAAGAAAGGCTCATTACATACCTTCCCTCACAGCTTTAAGTCCTCTGGCTTCTTCCTCAGGGCCACAACACTGCTGCTGACATTGTCTTACTGCCTTCCCTTATCTCTTCATGCTTCTCTTCCCTTCATCTAAAGACACCTCTCACGAAATAACAAAGCTTCAATGTGCATATAGCTCATATTCCTGAGCGACCTCAGAATTAACTTAAATTTAGGGTAACACCTTAAAAGACTTTGACGGTGCCTTGCAACTAGCTCAGACAGGTGTCTGTGACCCTATTCCCAACCCCACTTGTAACTTCCGTCTTCAGTGGGACTAAACTCAAATCACAAAAAACAGCACTACTGTTAAGAGTCTAGTTGGTAACACAGGAAAACAGATTTGTTTGAGAATTTATGAGTCAAGCACGTTTAGAAAGAGCTTTGGGGAGAGACAATTCACCTCTTGCTGAGATGAGTGCTGGGCCTTCAGGCTTTGTCTCTTTTCTGCCCTTTAACTGAAGGCTCACACTGTGGTCAGGAACAGAAGATATTTCACTTGCTCAGCAGCTCCTGACCAAAATCAAGGAGGCAACCACAGCATAGAAACAAGCTAAGTCAGAGTGGTCCACTGTGACAAAAACAGAAGATTTAGCACAAACGTTTCTTTAGAATATTGTGGTGGCAGAGGTGACCACAATGGTTTGCAATGTGCTTCACAAGTGTAGAAAGCTGAATATCTCCAGGTTCATCTTTTTTTTTTTTTTTTTTTTTATTTTCCCCCATGAGAGGTCTGTGTTTATTCCTCTAAGCCAAACAGCCCTACATGTTATCTAGAATAGAAAGTCAGTTGGGTGTAAACCTGGATTTCTGAGCCTCCTGCATATACTCACTTGAACAACTACACTGACTATCCGGTGAAGAATTGATAACATTAGGCCAAAATCTAATTCTCCCCAAGTTCATTTGGATGCCCAAAGTCTAACATGCCTTTTTCAAAGAATATCACTTCTATGTGCCACCAGGTAGTACTAAGAGTAGCAGACAGACTTAAATCTTGTTCATAATCAAATAAGAGTGCAATCATTACATGGCTCTATCGGCCTTTCAGGGTTCTGGTAACAAAACAAACCTTTTATCACTTATTATGTCATTTATAATATAACCCAAAGCTCTGGTCATACAATACAACAGTTCATAGTTGTATTTTTTCTGTAAATCCAATGAATTGTAGACTTCAACTATGTTGCTCCATTCTGTAGAATTCACCTGAATAAACTGACTGAAACAGGCTTTAAGTCATTTCTAAAAACCTTTTGGAAAACTTATCTTTAAAAGGAAAAACCGCAATAAGATATTTCAAGTTACTAGATTCTGGAGGAAGATCTGAAGTTACTAACAAGCCCAAAATCTTCAGAGAAAAATTTCTGCAGAAATCAACTCTTTACCAATCTGTCACTGCACTTCACACAATATACAGTAAGTGTATGCTAGCAATTTTTATGTTCTTTGCAATTTTTATAGGACCATACGAAATTAAAATTTTATTTAAAACTAAGAAGTTAAAGTAACAAATTTTAAAGGATAATTAAAAAATAATAATTACTTGACATTGTAAGTGATACTAACTGATATTTATGCCTATGTGTCTGAGCAAGAGGAAGGAAAGGGAAGATGAATTCATCAGAATCAGTGCACATGTATAGAAACATTTTGTACAATACCTATGTTGCTTTTCAGTTTTTTTATTTCTTGCAAAATAAAAGGCCTAGATTTAATCCAAAATATAGTAGTAATAAATACACTTTATTCTCTGCCATCTTGCCAATATAACAGTAACAGGTCAAAATCTGAACTGTATAAAGATATTTAGAAGAGATAAAGCTGCACAGTGCTCAGACAGAGCCATAGCAATAGCATGCTATTACACAAGGAAGTAAATACTTGCTCACGTTATAGCCTTCCCATTATCAGACCTTACATCTTCACTGTTACAAATACAAATAAAATCATATTGTTTCATATTAGCATTAGTTATGCTAATATTGCTAAATATATCTTTTCCTGTATGTAACTCTCGTTAAGGGGGAAGAGAAATTAAATCCATCATCTTGTAACAGACCTAAGGAAATGACTGATTTTTTGTACTGTGAATGTTGATATTCTTCTTTTTACAAACAACGGGGAAAAAAATCATATACACGTACATACATAAACACACATTCTTAATGGAATATTCCAGTAATTGAGTTGCACCAAAAAATGATTGTTTTGATCATAGGTTCTAATTTGGACCTGAAAGAGCTTTCATACTGGAAGACAAACAAATATGTACTTAGGAGAAATCATAGGTTTAAGTAACTGAAAATTTCCTCTAACCCTCTAAAGAAAGAGATTAACATCTTTCACTTCTCCCTGCACTGACCCAGGTTAAATATATACAAACCTTAACTTTACTTGGGCTTTGAACTAACTTTGAAAATTATTTATTTTCTGCCTCACGGATCACTGCTATGGCTATAACCCTGACTGAACACAAATGCTTATGGTCAGTGATTTCAACATACAGTTATTCTAGTTGTGAAATCTTGAACACAAAGCAGCTAAAATATGTTTCTGGGTTTAGGGAACGTGTTCATTTACGTGAAGTCTTGGAATGTTTGCCACACCTGAGGTACATTTAAAACCAATTTCCTCTAATTCTCCTTCCCAACCAGACCCTTCTTTTTCTCTTTGCTCCTAATTTTGTCTCTTCAAGCCTCAATCAATTTTATGATCCTTGTCATCTTTGCTGTCTGCTCAGAGCAAGTCCTTTTCATCCCATACTATGTTATTCATCAAGTTTCATTCCTTTTGCCAAGGACTTTGTTAAGTCTGGCAGTTCCCTCCTTTGAGCCAGCCATGCTGATTGAGTACAGCTACAGTGAAAGTAACTAAATATTTCCCTTGCTTTTAGGGAGTTCTGAGTTCGAGTTTCAAAGGCAGTCGGTGTTCATGAGAGTGAACTCTGTATTTACACAACTTTTTTTTTTTTTTTTAAAGCAGACATTTAAAAGCATTGGCAAATCTCATGGGGTCAAGCCTAAGAGCTGGACTTCATGTTTTGGATAAAGCTTTCAGTTGGGAAAATCAGTTTTAGATTAGGTATAAAAAAATTAACAAAAACCTTATTTCTTTCTAGTTCTAAAGGTCTTTAAAGCCCTGCATAGAAACATAAATAGCATTTCAGCATTTATTTGATGACCTGAAAATACAATGCAATCTCAGAGGATTGTATGAGTTTCATTAGATTTGTAGTCAAGCAAGTTTATGAATCATGTGTGTATGCTCTGCCTGATGCAGGCAACTGCCATTCACTCACTTTTGACTTTTGTGAGTACTAAAGTGATTCATTAAATTTTGGAAAAAGAAAGAAATATTCTAGAGGCAATTTTTACAGTGCAGACAATGATTGCTGTTACGCTGTATATTTTAACATACCCACTCATCACTGAATAACACAAATAGTCACAATCCAAAGCCATTACACTCCTAACAACATGCTATTAACAAGAAGTCTTCTGAAGATTCTGTACTGTTCAAAGTCACAATCCATTTTTCATAATCACTGTTAGGATGGGAAGAAGCTAGCAACAACAGTAATGGCTGGATAGAAAAATCAATGAGTGTCTATCCATTTTGGATGGAGTTTTAACAAAGATGAGCCTAATCTTATATAAACTGTCACAGAAATGAAAAGACATTATTGAACATCACCAAGCCTAGTCTGAATCAACCCACTGATATTTTCGGAAGATGAATGGTGGATAGATTCTCTCAGCAGCTCTGAAGTAATCTGCTGCCAGAAAACCTGCAGGCAGCTGCTGTGTTGAACTTTCCTAAGGGTCAGACTGCAGTGGCCCAGGGTAGTAAGGTGCAGAGAAAGGAATAATGTAAAGGTACAGCTATGGGTCTGAGTAGTTTCTTTTTCCCTGGACACACTACACAACTTCGTCCTCACTGAGTCCTTGAGCCCATGAGGTTCACAAAATGTGAAGGAGGAGTGATAGGAACTAGTAGAGACTTGCTTCCTTCCTGTCTTTTCAGAGATGCAATTATGTACACTAAATACACTACTACAGATTTTATTATACTGAAGAATATGAAAAGCTAATAACAAGATACATTTCTGTTAGTACCCATTACATGTGACCACAGACCTGAATTAGCTCTTTTTCCACTACTGAACTCACTTCAGAACGGCGTTAAAAGGGCAGGAAACAACAAGATATTACAGTTGAGGTTTCCTTTCTATTCAAATTATGAAAAAGAAACTCAAAAAATACTCTCTTAAGTTCCACCCACGCTGATGAGCAGACACCTGGTAGAAGAGACAGCCGTTCCATTTAGAAAACAAAGACAGCAGAAACCTTAACATCAGTTTTCAAGTTGTAGAGTTACCCGAATGTCTTAGAAAAATAAATGTCCTGAAATTCAGCTACATGCTGCAGTTCTGCTGCTTTACTCAGTTTTCATGTGTGGAAATATATACACGGTGGTAAAAAAACAGCTCACTAAGGTCTAAAATATCCATTTCAGAGACAGGTTGAAAGACAGTATCAAGGCAATACATTATACAGTTTTTTCATAGCTTCATTCAATCAGACGCTGTAATGTGCTTTTAATTATTGGAGGCACTGTTTGCCATTTCTCACTTTACATCCAACAGTTTTGTGAGTACTGCTACATCCTTTGCTCTAAGGAGAATTTTACAAAAGTTTCTTGTTAATTCCTTCTAGAATGCGTTGACTCCATAGTGGTTCTGCTAGGAAGCAATACCCTCAACACAAAATGTTAATTGCCACGTTTCAAAATTTCAGCAATGATTAAAAAAACCAACAAATTAAACCATTAGTTAGCATCAATTAACTTCAGTATCATATAAATATATTTTAAATCAAATTCAGAGCATTTCTCCTTTATTCATGAATTACCTTCTTCAGTTATGAATGCCACCATCTTGATAACAGCAAAAAATGATAGAAGGGTTGAACTCATGCAAAAATTGAATTCCATCCAAATTGCCCACTCTTCTCTCTAAATGCCACTGAGAATCAGTTCAAGTGATAAAATCTTAAGTGAGTACCATCAATTAGATGCAGTTATAATGAAATAAGCCATATCATAATGTAACCTGAGCAGTGCGAACCTTTGAGGATGAAACCTCAAATGAGAAAATGGTGCTGCAAAAGACTTTTGGCAGAAACCAGATGAAACGCCCTCAGTTCTTTTTCCCCGAAATGAGCAGTTATGAGCCTATTTTAATTTATGATAAAGTTCTTTCTTCTACCTTCTTTCCACATGCTCTCAAACTTGATGAAACCTCTGCAAAGGAGCACATACATATAACAAGCTGAACTGGATAAAGATGACTACGGAAGAGAAAGTCTTCAAAGATCAAGTATCATTTTCTTTGAGCCGTGTTACACTGCTTCTGTAAAGGAATGACTCCAAAGATGGGATATTGCTGCCTGAATATTAGGGGGCATAACGAATAGATTTTATTTCATTTGTAAACCACATTGGATCCCTGTTAGCAAATAAAACAAAAAAGTGGAAATCTTCTCAGAGCACTGATGTGGCCCCAGAAGGTTTCCTTCCCCATATATGTTGCTTTGGGTTATGTCAGTTTGTTTTATAGCTGCAGTAATTTTAAATGCATTTTCCTCTCTTGTGAGATGCACTCTTTCAACTTTCCTTGAGGGAAGCTTGAGGCACTGATTTATGGCCAGATGTGTGTGTGCACATATCTGACCATAAAACACACTGTACTTCAGTATTTACTGCCAGAAGACAGACAATATTCCAGATTCAGTGTCTGAGTTATATTAGCCCTCTCGCTGTAGGCAGGTAGCAAAAACATTCTTTAAGAAAAATATAAAGAAACACTCGCCTCATTAAATTATTTCCAAATGTTTTGCAAAGGCAGCATACCAACCTTCGTTAGGGGTGAAAATGAGACGTGTAATGATGTTATTTACAAAGAAGAGTTCAGGTTGGCATATTGTCTATCCTTACAAAAAGATGGAAACTGGAAGCATTTACAATTTCTTTGCTTTCCATTATCAGATTTAAAACAATTTAATTATCCTAATAGTGTACAGAAATTGGATGGCAGCATTAAAAAGTCAGAAATAAATAGACAAAGGAATCATCCATTCAGTAAACTCCAAGTTTCTTATTTCTACATTTTTTAGTCAGAAACAAATCTGGTAAACTCCCAGCTTCTGATCTACTAGGCTTCCTCTGTGCTTCAATCTTGGGGCTTCAAGGGTTGCCACAGAACTCAGTGACAGGCACAGCAGGGGCCTGCCAGCTCTACATACTCCTGGCCCCTTCACTGATCTTTCCAGCTAGAAACTGAGGCCAGAGTGAGACTCCACACCGTTATGACAGAGGGACACATTAAGTCAGCTATGCAGACCAAGATTTTACTTGGTTGGACTATGCTGACTGTTTCTTCTCATCCAAATAAAGCACTATCGTGCAACATCATAATTTCAACGAGCTGATGCTCAGAGAGAATTTCTAAATAGATCTCTGAATGTACCTCACATAGATCTCCTTATATTCTGTAGGAAAGGTCACTAAAGCATAGCAGCTCAACATAGCATTGCTGCTGGTGCGTGCACATAAGAAATACATAAAAACATACTAAAAAATAGATGAAGAGAGAGATCAATTCCACGATTAGCCTGAATTTGCTATGTGAAAATGGACTGATTGACTATAAGCAGAAGCATAGAAATAAATGATTTTCTCAGAATTCTATTTGTTATTTATTGTATTAGTGTTTGAATTACTAAGAAATATAGGCATGTTTATGCAGCATGGCAAGAAATGAAAGATTGCACTGCCTACATAATTACTCACCCAGATTTGAAACATCAAACCCTACATGTGCTTGTACTCTAGGCTTGTAAAAGGAAAAAATGAGTACTTGAATCTTAAAAATAAATGTTTTTAATAAGCTTTAAAAGAGTCAGCTGTGTTAATGCTCACAGACAATAAAAGGCGATTTTCATTAAATGAAGCCTAGTGCACCAGACTCCTACAAGAGTGATCCAAAGGAAAAAAGGAAGATCCTATAATCAGTCCCAGCCCAGTCTTACCATAAGACTATAAAACCAATAATGCTGATTGTAGTACCTTAAAGAATGAAGCATTCTGTCCAGAACACAAAATTCAAAACCTCTAACAAGCTATAAGTTTTCAATTCTGCTGTATTCTTCTGAAAAGAAGTACTGAAAATGTTATTTCCTATCAAGTATTCACAAAACACTATTTTCGTGCTGCAAAACTGCCTTCCAAACTAACTGTAGCTTCTTCTTTGATTACCAATAGTTGTCTTTGCTAGCAGCAAGTCATAGATGTCAGTGATAGAAAGTGCTGCTTCCGGCAGAAAAACAGAGGAAGCATTTTCCTCAGTGACAACAGCTGGTTAGAACTTCAGCAGTACGGTTTCATCTAGACTAGTGTGAGTTTAGAGCAAGACTACACTCTTGCAGAATACACATTGCTTCAACTCCTACCACTTCACTTGTTGGTTCACTTAACTGCTCCCTAAACTTCACATGGTGAGAGACAAGCAATGAAGGTTTTAACTCCAGAGTCAGGATGAGTCAACAGGTCAAGGAAGAACGAAGGAAAGGAACGATGGAAGAAACCAGAGATGAATCACTTAGCAATTAACTTCTTCATAAAATTAATTCATTTATGAAAGAAATATATTAATACCTATAGAAATCTCTGTAGTTTGAACAAGTATGATGGGCTGCCATTTCTCTGCCTCCCTTTGCACTTGCACATCATGGCAGTGCCTACCAGCTTGCACAACAGACTCCTGATCCGTTATTTGTCGGCTTGGTTAACTCATGAAGAAGTGCATACATATTAATTATTACTCTTATTAAGGTAACCAAATTACCTGCACAGGAGAAGAAACAGACCAAAATTCCACAGCAGAATGTGAGAGTTAGAAGGAGGAGTCAAAATTCAAACGGTCTGACCTGGGCAGAATATGCAGATTCCGTTCTTCAATTGAGGCATCTCTAACAGCCACCGCTGTCCTGACAGCATTAGCTGTCAAAAAGACTACAAATGCCTGCTTTGACAACTAGTGCTAACTATACTGAGAGTTTCCAGAACTCAGGCTTGATCCAGGCAGCCCCAGTATGGCCAGGCTCCTTTGGGTAGAATTTCTTGTTCACAGAGAAATTTCCACAACATGCCTTGTTTATCACACACCACATGTAAATTTATTACTATCTTTATGTTACAGCATAATAAGGTATAAGATACTCAAAGTCAGAACTTGTACATTAAAAAAAATCTCACAGTATGGATGCTTTTGATACCTAAAATGTATTTAATTAAATCTGGACATCAGGCTGACATTTATGCAATTACCTGCTTCACTTAGACTGTAATCCATTACTTTCAAGGCTTTTTAGTGTTTTGAATCATAACTTCCACATTTGTCCCAGACTTAGAAATACTGTAGTGATTTTCTTAACAATGAAGTTGATAGAATTTTATAGCATTATTGATTGAGACATGCTTTTAATCTATTCAGTCACTCCATTATTTTAACAAGAACAGGGTGACAAGTAGAACAGTTTCTATCACTTCCACAAGAAACCATCGTGAAAGGTATTGCCTGGACTAACAGAAAGCTTCATTAACAAGCCATTCGCATACTGGCATTAATAAACAGGCCTCTCTGTATTGTTCATTACTTTTTAAAAGGAATCTTCACGAAGAAAAGTTACCCCTTAAATTTCAGATATAAGAAAATACCCAGAGAACGTTGCTAGCTCATTTGAAGTCTGAAGGCTATTGTATCCATCTTTAAGCCTGATCAAAATTCAGTCTGATGTTTGTTGCTAAATTATGTATCTGTGAAGCATAAATGTGTTAGCTTTAGAAAGTTTCAAATTAGAGCATCTCCATGCAGCTTGGGAGAATATGATTTTAACCACTTTGTTTTGGGTAGGAGAAACCTTGTCTGCATTCTAATACAGGAATGCTGTCAGTATAGATAGCTGGACATTTCTTTGGCAGTCAGATCCTCAGTGTGCTAGAAGGAATTACCTGATGTTATTATTATATATTTATAATTAAATTATATTAATATGATTACACTGTATTAATTATATCATATATTAATATATATGAATAATTTAGGTGGTTTTTTTAGTGTATTGTCTTCACGAAAACATTCAACTTTAATGCAGTATCTTTTTATTCTATAAGAAACTACTCTGACTGCACCTGATGTTCTGCTCTATGTCTGTTTGATACTTTCCTAAGATAAAATGTGTGCATCTGTAATAGAATATTTTCCTACTGGTTCATCTCACAGTGACAATTTGGTTACACTGCCTAAACTATTCAAGCAGAACTGCTAACTTCTCAAAGTGCCATCAAATAAAAGAAAAAGGGCCAACGGTTACTGTAATCAGGGAATGTTGCCATGGATTTCAGTGGCTTTTGAATTTGGACTTATGGCAAGAGATAAGAACCAAGCTAATAAAAATGGATGACATCTATGGAAAAAAACTGTAAAAGAAAGATTAAAAAAATCAGAACTTCTGAAAAAGAACTAAAGGGAAAAAGAAGGAATTGCAAGAGCTAAATCAGGAAAGGAAAAACAAGACTCAAAGGAAGAAGAGAACGGTTAATAATTGCATTACATTTCAAAGTACTTGCAAAAGGACAAAGTCTACTGGAAAAGCAGTATAGATTAAGAGACAATTCTGCTCCTCAAATGTATACATTACCAGGCTAATCAACAAAATCACAGGGCATGCCAACTAAGTTGTCATTTCCACCTCTAAATGCTGTGAAAGGAAACAACACCTTCAAACTTGAGTAAAAGGGAAGATTAGAGCACATATCACAGCTCTTAGAGTATTGCTATTTACTTCCACTGACTTGACTACCACAGCAGAATCCAACACATTTTTGACACCTGCAGTGTGGTCTGAGTCACAACCTTCTTCTGTCACAACTATTCTTGAGACAAGAGGTGGTTGTTTTTTTTTTTCCTTTCACCTGCAGGATACAAACAAGTGATGTGATTTAAGCTATTAGAAGCTGTTTGGACAGAGGATTACTGATCATGTTGATGAGAACTCTTGGTTTTAACGAGAAGCTGACTGAACCAGCAAATAAAATATTTTTTTTTTTTTAAACAATAGATATCCCATAAATCAAAATGATGAAGAAGAATGAAACTTGTACATTTTTTCCTTTTCTGTCTATGGAAGATAGAAAACAGACATCATACTTACTACCTTACTTATTTCTGACACGACAATTGCAGCTCCATTCAAAACATAAGAACAGGAAAATCAATGACAGAGATATTTATGTTCCTTTTTACTATAAGAACTCTTTTTGTGTCACAACTTCAGTTTCCTGGAAACCATTTCTGAGTGAATATTATTTAAATTGCAATCAGGCTGTCTTTGCTGACTTTCAACTCGCTAGCAAGGCAGGCAGAGTAACCTTGCATCATTTTATCTTCTAGAATATTATTTAATTTAGAAAAGTGAAACAAGTAAAAGTTTGATTCTCATTTACGTTGCCTACTTTTTAAGCAATTCAGTGCTTAAAATTTCTAAGCCTTCATTTGATAGCATTGCAGGGAAATGTTTAAGTATTTGAAATACATTTTTTGTCACAAATGGCACCAATTCCACGTCACATTTACTTGCCAGTCCAAAGTCTACAGCAGTAACAAGGAAGGCAGCAGTTCACATGGGTTCCATCTCCATGGTAACTTGTTTACAAGGACTGAAATACATGCTGAAAATTCAAGGTTAGCTTTTCCTTTGTTCCTGTTTTGATGTTTTTGGCAATATGAATAACGTGGGCATAATCCTAGATTCAAACAGCTTTATGCCAGACCGAGTCGAAACAAAACTCTACACAAAATGTGCTTTCTTCATCCCCATTAGAAAAAGAGAATTCAAAAGGCTGCTTAATCGGAACCATCGATCGCATTTTCCTTTCATGCCTCTGAACAACAGTACTTATTCTGCAATCCAGCTTTATAGCTCAAGGAATGAGACCGTCTATTTTGAACTGATAACTCTGTGTGTCTGTGCTGCATCCATGTCGCAGTAAGAAGTGCCCTCATTGTCTAAGATGATTTCAGAAGTAGAGATGAACAAGCACCTTTTTGAAACGTAAGCTGAATCACGTGAGGGAGCCTTTTGTGCTTTAAGAATCAAATTTAATAATAGCCATATGCTGCATTTCTACAACATCATACAATAACATTTCAGTAAATGTTTTAGGAGGATTCTGCATCCCTCAGAGAAAACAGTGATTGCAAGAGTACCCCCTGGAAAAGCCATTAAGGACTGAGGTGACCTTGCTTTCTCGTTTGATTAATTTAGGAACGCTTAGAATTCTTCAGCATTCATTTAATAAAACGTTTGAAAAATATCTTTAAAATATGTTGAAATCTACTGAGATTTTTCTTCTCAGCAAGATAAGTTATGTATTAATAAAGACACTCTTGTTTAGACTTATCCTGCTTGCAGCAAATAGATTTGATTTTTTACTCAGCAGCTAATATGCTAACAGATCTACAGAAATAAAAGAGCTGCAAATGCATATACCTCATTTAATAGCAATGAACGTGGTATGTCTTATTACAATAAAAGCTTTGGAGGACTTCTGCCAAAGTTCCTTTACTGTGCCTTCTTTTTATTTATTTAATATCACTATTCTAAAGAAACCTTACATCTCCATGCTATTCATCAAAAGTGGGGATTCCTATCGCTCCCTTTTTGTTTGAATTGGAAATATCACACAAAACATAGATAAAATTCACCATTTTAACAAGATAGTTATTTTATAGTTGCTTAATCTGATATATGCTGCCTAGCCTCAATATTTTCATTAGACAAACAGTTAAAAGCTGCCAGGCTGGTGGGTAGATAAAATTCTGCAGGATTTGAGACCAAAGGTAGTGAAATGAGGGAAGGCATTGAGAATTCAGCTGCTACATTAGGATGTCTAGCTGAAACAGAATATTCTGTGTGTTCACAACTACATATGCAGAGCTCAACTCTGGCTCCAGAAAGAAAGGGAAATATATATTTTAATTTAGCTCCAGCTTTGAGAAAAGCAGAAAGCTGTCAGAACCACTGCTGTCCCATTCTAGCCTCAACTAAAAAAACTTCTTCTGTAACACAGATGTTCTAATATCTATTATTTATATTATAGTTCATACCAGCAAAAATTCTTAAATTGTTTTTCTATGCAGAATGATGTCTTTGTGAAAGTATTAAATGATCAGTGGTTACAAAAAACAATATAAGCTGAAAAACAAGTGTAATTGTTCTGCAAATTGCTTTTAACTATCACCTTATGTTTTGCTTTACCTAAAGGAATACCTTTTAACTGCACTACAGTAGCAATATTAAATCTTTTTATTAAACTAGAATTCTTCAGCTGCTGAACAGACATTTAAGGGACACTTCTGTTTCCTAGTTGGAATTTCTAAAAAATTGAAATTTTTGATTCATAAGGAAATTCCTATCAATCATAGAACAGCACAGAACAGGTTGGAAGGGACCTTCAACCCCATCCTGTTCTGAGGGCTGCTTGCTCCCCACCAGCTCAGACTGCCAAGGACCCCATAACCTGGCCCTAAATGCCTCCAAGGATGGGCACCCACAGCTGCTCTGGGCAGCCTGTGTCAGCATCTCACCACCACGTGAGCGAAGAATTTCTGCCTAACATCTAACCTACATCTCCCCAGATTGTAAACAAGGGACAACTCTTGTTCCAGTTGCCATATACCTTGAAACATTGCTCATATTCCAGGTCTGCTTGGACACAGAGTTGGTTAGGCTTCTTTGTCACTCCTAAGTATGTCATCTGCAAACAGCATAACAAGGCAGCAAGTTGCAAAGATATCTTATAGCAATAACATAAGTATAAAAAAAATCTCACTCAATTTCTTCGTAATCTTTAATTAAGTTCATCAAGGTTTGGATAGTTTAGACATTGTTTGCTGACAGGACGCTTTTTAAATAGGCACCTTTTTCCCCAGTCAACTTTCCTTTCATACTTACTATTCTGTTGGGCATGACTGAAACATGAAATGAAGCGCTACAGAATTTTTTTTGTCTGCTAAAAGTTGCTATCCCTGGTTGTATATTACTTTTTGTATTGCAAAGAAATAGTGAGATTCAAAGCTTTTTAGTTGAAGTGCAAACAAAACAGTGAAAGAAAATAGCTTTTGGTCCCCTGATGCAGTGCTTGACAGCTGACTCGGCATAGCACAATGAACAAGACATGCATCGCTTGAGAAGAGCAAGAAAATGTCAGTTGGGGCTATTCATATAGTGAATAGAATGTGATAACCTTTAAATACATATAAACAATGTGTCCTCACATACTGTGCTTTGCTGTTCTCTTCAGAAACGTATTGTCCAATAATTCTACATAAGGCACAGAAACAAGTACGCCTATCTGTTCTAAGTTAATGATTTTTCTGGCATATAGAAAGATCTAGTTCGTTACCATACATGGGGCAGGTATTCAGAATTATGATAATTTCTGCTGTCCGAGAATAAAATAAATATTGTTCCGGTATAAATCAACAATGATCTTAAGCTGTGAAAGTAAACTCCAGTATGCACAAGCAGACAACACCCGACTGAACAGATGGAAACTAATCCCATGATTTCTGATTTACAAAATTAACGAGTGATTATCCTGGGAAACACACTAGATTTGTCCCTGAAACTTTGCCTGGGGTTAGAAACCCATCAGTCATTTTATCTGCACCTGGAATATACACAGTCACTTCCAAAGGACCTGGAGAAGAATCTATGTAGCAGTACCCTAGTAATGACCATGAAAAGCTATTTTGCTTATCACTGTTCAATAAAGCTGTGACTAATTTAGGATATCTGGATTATTTTAATCCTTAAATATACACACACTGATTTTGAGAAAAATCTACATTCTTGTATCTTCAGATAACATGCTAATATCTTCAGAGGGGATGAGTCCTTCTGACTCCCATCAATCATTTGTTATGCCTGGGGAAGATTACAGTGCATATTCATTTCTAGCGTAATCGTGGATGAACTACATAAGGTCAGGGATACAAAAGTTTGAGAAACGTGTAGTATTTAAAATAGTTGCAGCTAAAGAAAGTCTGCAAAGATGACTCTGTTACAGTGTATTACAATACACAGTATTTGCTCAGGAAAATAAGGCAGAACTGCTGATTTACAGAAAACTGTGGAATTACAGTGTGTAAGAATAAAATAATGTGAGATTCTGGATATAAACACATTGTGCACATTTAGGCAACAGGCTATCCAGAACACTTACATTTATTTTGCTTAAATTTCACGATTTGATGAAAAAATAAAGGAATTAAGCAGGCATCATGGTCATTGAGTTCAATCTTAGATTATCACAGATATTCACATTCCATAAGATTATTAACAATTTTTCAAGGTTCATCATAACACTTGCCTGTTTGCTTGCCCTCACTATACCTAAAGGTTGTTCCAGATTGTACTACCTTTACAGCAAGAAATCTTCAAATTTCCGCACTGCTTGTCTTCAAGTCCGATGCGACCTAGTTGCTGCTGTGCCATCATCACTATTCTGCTTAAACAGATCTTTGGTATTCACTATGTTTCTTCCCTTATATTTTTATTCCACTTAGTTCTAAGAAATTACTCTCCATCTCCACCCTTCGTGCGTTACCTTAACCAAACTGCCAAGACACCAGAAGCATCCCAGTTCTCAGATCATCCAATCAACCCATCTTCTGGATTTGGTGCACCCCCTGCCCTGGAGTTATTCACTACTTGTTCCTGCGTTTCAGACCTCTCAGCACCTTTAAGTAACTGTTTGCTTGCTCTCTTTTACTGACATGACCTGCATTTAATTCCCTTCTCAGCCCTGACACATGATCTGCATCCTAAAAGAGCGTTCTGATAACCATGTTCCTTGAAGGGGTGAACACCATCTTTACCTTAGAGATGGGAATGTATCTACATGGGAGAGAGTAATGGCTGAGCAGTTGTGCCTGCTATTTGTGATGAGTGTTTAGTTTGGGCTGGCAGGTTGTCTCTCATTTCTTCCTGAAAGCCCTGTTCTGCCAAATAAGGAATGCTAGCTCTGCACCAACAGTAGGAAGTGTACCCCTATCCTGAAAACTTCGCTGACCTTCGACACAATTGCAGACTCAGCCTCTCATTCAGACAAGGGAACATGAATACTGCCTTTAAAAAAAACATTTGGCAAGTATATGGGACAAGACTTGTGTGTAAACATTTTAAAACTGATAATTTCCACACACACACACACAAATATATATTCACCTACACACACAGATTCTTGCCTCTAGTGGGCGACAGCACTCAAGCACACATTAATCTTGAAAAGTGAGCTTACCAGTACAATTATCTGAAAGCAGGGAGCGGTTAAAATACTTCACATAATTTTTCCCTCAAATTAATTTTCATCTTCGGAAAAAAACACTATTCAAACAAGCTACCTATAGCTGATCAAGGAAAAAAAGTCTGACAGTGAAGCTTTTCAGTTGAAAAAGTATGACAACATCTTTCATATTTAAAGAAGCTTTTATCACTGTTGAGAAATTTAAGCAACGTAAATTAGGCAACTGAATCCATACTTACATGGTACACAACAGCTAAGCAATAATAAAATTTTCAAATCTGTCTCAGACTTCCTTGTTGACAAGATTAAGCAAGTGACATTTAGCCTGATGATGCACAGGAACTATATAGATGAACTGTTTCCAACATATCTGCAGTGACATCTTTATTTTTAGAAAATGGGCAGTGTTTCACAAATCACAAGACTCAGCATTTGGCTTTCCTTGCCCAGCCCTCGGTCTCACCCCCCAGCTACCTCTCCTCCTCTCCTTTCAGCTGCTTCTGCCTGCACTCAGGCTGACTCCCTTCTCCACTGTTGGGGCTGGTGGTGTGGTGTAACAGCTGGATTCATCCATATGCCTGCAACTGCACTGGTGCTGCTGCACCACATTGCTTCCTGCCTTCCAAGCGGTTCTGAAACCAGCTGGCCAATAGAACTTACAGCATTCAGAAATGAATTTGTTTGGTGAGTTTGCTTTCCGCCTTCCTTTTGCACCAAACCATCAGAGCAGCTGCAGGAGCAGCATGGCTGGCACTGGGCAAAAGACAGCACAGCCCTCCTGGGCAAGAGCCTTTCCATGGGGGGTGGAGACCAGCTGTAATAGGTTGTGAAGCTGCACCTTGTACCAAGCAGGTTTGGCTTGCTGTCCAACCTGGCCTTTCCAGTGCTTCTAGTGACAGATGAGCACATAGTGAACCATTCTGGCCCTGGCTGCATCTGCCGGGGCCCCATGCCTTCCACTGAGGCACCACAGGTTGTCCTCTTCTCAAATCCCACCTCCGCTTCACATTGAAAACAAAAGACAGAAACCAGCTTTCCTTTCCTCTCCAAGTGCACAAAGTCACTTGCTAGCTAGCACACAGTTGCAAGGACAGCACACAAAACAGCCTTGGCTCCAAACCTCCTGATGGCCAGAACAGCAACCAAATGTCCTCACTGACCTTCCCCTCCACATAAACATTTTTTATTTGTGTACATACAGGCATATATACACGTAATA
Source organism: Phasianus colchicus (assembly GCF_987193195.1). Taxonomy (NCBI): domain Eukaryota; kingdom Metazoa; phylum Chordata; class Aves; order Galliformes; family Phasianidae; genus Phasianus; species Phasianus colchicus. Next base: position 6,583,544 of record NC_143450.1, read on the forward strand.
TTATAATAGATAGAAGTATGCATGCACACATCTAATGATGTAAAATACAGAAATAATTACAGAAATGGTAACTAATTAAGAATCCAAGGTGCCAAAAAAAAAATTGCCAAGATTTATAGTAAAATAGCGCATATTCTACTCTCCTCAGTCTGCTGTTTTCACACATTTGCAGATTTAATGGTACACAATATAACCCAGTTGTCAATATTCAGCATTCTGTCTCATTACTGTTGAAGTCAGTGAAGTTTTACTGCTATCTCCAGAAGAACAGGGGTGAGCACGCGGTTAGTGTGGCATTTGCACAATATTAAAATACACTCTCACTATCAGAGCACTTTACCATAGTTAATTAAATATAAGAAGAACTTGTCGGAACAATCTCCTGTTTGTATTCTGGATCGTAGCCATACAATCTGCTGATGGTGCCAGGGTTCTCTCTGCTTCTGCTTAGACTTTCTCTGGCTTGTTCTTCTTGCTGTGGTTTGTTAAGCATATGCTCTTGTGAGCATTTCTAACCCCAACATCCACATTTCTTTATACTTATATAAACTAAAAGCAACAAACAATTTGTTTCCTGTGGTTCTAAATTAACTGGGATTCTTTAAGGCACATTTTGTACTGTTTGCTGCAGATCCAGCTTACTGAGCACTGCACTAGTACTTAGCACATTACACATCTCATTTCTTAAATAATCTCAGAATATAAATAATCAGTATATTTTATAGGTAGATAGAGAATATCTAGGTAAATCTAGGCAAAATATAGGTAGATATAAATGATTTTCTAACAGAGGGAAGCGTACAAACACAGAGATGAGTTAATGAACACATAGCAATTCAGTGGCACAGCTAAGAATAGAACCTTGTCTGAACTCATAACCAATGGATAATTACTACAACATTGATACCACGTGCTTAGTCTCATGCCCCTAAGCACACAATCTTGTTACAACAGAGATTTTTCCAGATCAAAAGACATGTAAAATAAAAGATACCAAGACTCTTACTTGTCTCATTCCTTTATTTCAACTTCAGCTCAATAGCATTGGCCATTTTATTAGCATGATTTGTACAGGAGAATGCAATACAAGTTCTGCTTTCTAATGCGTAGATTTATGCTATGTTGACCTCAAATGATTTAATTGTTCAGCTTGTTGAAGTCTCACACTCAGATAATACTACTGCTTACCTTCAAAAAAATCAGTAGGTGAAAGCATATCTACAGCATTTGTAGGAATTATAAAAATATTTTTTCCTATTAACTTCCCTGAGAAGTATACTAAAAAAAAAAAAATATCAGCAGGAAGCTTAAGTCATCAGAAAAATGGTATTGCTTACTAGTCCTCACTAAGATAAAAACTGTGCTAGTTTGCTGTGATAAGCAGTTCCAGAACAACACCAAACAATGGCAGTGACACGCAGCAAACTTCTCAGTAGACATGAAAATTAATGGAAGATCTTGAAAACAGTACTAACAGCTGATGTTTTACCACTGATACAGAACAACCCAGGCCATTGATAACTAAAAAATTCAACATTACCAACGACAGCCACTTCATTGTTTAGAATAAATAAGGCCTATTTCGTGGAACAACTAGCATATCACTTCTAACCAGAAGCTGCGGCTGTTCTTATGGTGATTCAAATAGAAATTCTCATATTTATCAACACTATGTGGTCCTTCTAGAGCAGCATATTGTAAACAGGCAAAAAGCAAAGCAGTTACACAGCAAGCCAACTGCTTTCCTTTCCTTTTTAAGATCACACCTCACAGTACCATTTACTACCCTTAAAAAAATGTATGTAATAATACTGTCTGAAAGTCTGACAGTGCGATTCTGGAAAATACAGTGCAAAGAAGCAAACTAAAGATACAGCATCCCAAAATTCTCTGTGATTCTTTAACCCAAAGACAGCCATGTTCTCATAAGCTGCAGGCTCATACTTCTCTACACTCTGCAATTTCATCTGATGTTAATTACTTTACAGTCAACTGCAAAACTGTGGCTCTTCTTAATCTATTTTGAAATATGAGGGTTTGTTTGCTTTGCCTTTCTTTTACCTCCTGCTAATAACAACTAGGTCATGCTGTCACTAACTGCTACACTACCACATTCGTAGAAGCAGGAGATGAATTAAATACAATATAAATGCACATATAAAATAGGTATTAAGTAAAAAAGTCTGATCAAGTACTAAACATCAAATTACAAAAGAACACAAAAATTATTCTAGTTTTATGCTTACTTCTATTTGCTTTCTTTATACAAGAATGGTCCTATCTCTAGGCTTAAGTTATTTGCTGAACATAGACACAAGACATAGCACCTGTTAACAAAGAATGTGTGTTTGTCTTCTTTGTGGATTAGGCTGCAGCAAGAACATATATTCCACTGGAGCTTGACTTACTTGATGCCCAAAGGCTTGATTTCAACTCTGAAACTAGCTTTTAAATCAAACCTGGATTCATCAGGAATTTTATATTATGACAATATTTGTGTTAGGGGAGGAACTTAGAAGGGATTCTTTATGCTGAGGATGTAGCTAGAGAATGCTTTTCTAAGTCAAAGTGCAAGTCTGTAAACTGTGTAGAACTGTCCTTTTAAGAAACCCTTTCTGCCACTATTTCTCACAGTGCAAACACTCCTACTATTTACTACTTGATCATTATTTATCTCTACCTATGAGCAGAGTTTTGAGTTCAAAGATATAGAAATAGAGTTCCATACAGTCTATTACAAATAAAGCTATTACTATAGATTAGGTTACAGAAGACAGTTGTAGCGTAGAAAAATACAGCACACGTGAATTTGGCTTAAAGTCATGCAATATCTAGTACAAACACCATAGAACTGGGCTTAGCTAAATCTCAATGAAACATCATCCTATAGGAACACCTACACTAAACTGTGTCACAGGAAAAGCCAATTGTCCATATAAGCCAATACTCTGCATCTTACAGTAAACTGTGGCAGCTGTTCAGAATCACTGAATGGTAAGGGAAACATGTGAAGACCATCATGATGTCCAACCCCCACTAAAGCAGTAGGTTGCACAGGTATACATACAGATGAGTTTGGATTATCTCCAGAGAAGGAGACTCTACAACCTCTCTGGGTAGTTTGTTTCCGTGACAGAGCACTAGAATAAACTAAAGAATGTCCATTTTTTGTCTGTTTCCTCATGCCTCATTGCTGGGCACCATTAAAAAAAGCCTGGCCTCATCCACTTGACATTCATCCTTTGGATGTTTGTAAGCATTTATAAGACCCCTACTTTATCTTGTCTTTTCCAAGGAGCCCAGAACTGGAAAAAGACTACTCCAGATGTGGCCTCACCAGAGCAGAGGGGGAAGACAACTTCCCAACAAGGTACAAAGAGCACCCAAAAAACCCTCCCCAGCACACAGTGAATAATGACATACACATAGTGTTCACAGCAGGTGTTAAGACATTATTCAAACTGTCACTTTCTTTAAAAGACGACACTCCATAACAATTTCAAAGTCAGCATTAGAACAGTTTGTTTCCTTTGTTTCAATTACGACTACAATATACTACATGCAATAATAGTTGTCCCGTATTTGTCTTATTTGTAAAATGCATATTCAATAACAGCAACTGCTTTCATCTTGTAATTTTTCTCTCTCCAGATACCCCACCACGATACCTTGTCTGACAGTAATCAGTATGCTGCTTGTTTAACCCTGAATGTCGCTGATAGCTGGAAATAATGCTTCAACCTTGGACAAGAGCAAACCAAATTGTTGGTTTACTTCTGATGAAATATGTGCCCAGCCACCCAACTACAATGACACGTGAGTTGCAGCAGGTGAATGTTAATGATATTTTTCACTACAATGCAAATTAAAAGTAAGCTGTGACTTGTAACTCTTCTTGAAGTCTTTAGAGTTGGAGGTTTTAAGGTTTTATAATTAGGTTTCATAGATTAGAATACCATTAGTGAATGTAGCAGCTATTGTTACAACTTTGCATTCAATGCAAATCAAAGGGGAACAATAATATCAGGGAAGGTGTCTGGCTTACATTAGCTCAGACTTTCTTTTACAAAAAGAACATATAACAGAGCTAGGAAGGGTATCAAAACGTCCTCTCTCTTTGCAAATTGACTGCAATACAGTGAAGATAGTATTTGATGTACATACATCTTTAGCATAGGAAACTTTGAAAAGATACCATTTCTTTATATATATTTCAAGACCACAAAGAAAAAAGGGAGAATCCAACAGACGACTTAAAAGAGACTAACAGCAAAATAGAGTTACAGATGAAGAAGTGCTACTATCAAATGGATACATCAATTAAAGAGACCTCCTGTTTTCCACAGCAGACAAAGCTTTCTGGGCTGAATGGTGCCAATAAGATCAGTCTTCTCAAAAATGAAGGAAAGACATAAGGTGATTTATTGACAAAAGTGACAAATGAAAAAAATTAAGAAATCTGCATTTTGAAGTGGCATAAAGACCTTGTGGTGCATCCATTATGAAAATCACATAAGGATTTGCCAGCCTACAGAGCACGTGACAGTATTAGGTTAACGTATCTATTAGTCAGGTTGATGCTTTATAACTGTGACCTTTGAGGTTTGCATCGTATGTTCAGTCTTCATCCCTACAGGTTCTTCAAAGCACCAACACCACTCACACACCATCCCTGTGGTGATTAACGCAGCCTTTCTCCAAGATTATGTCAGCAGTCAGATCTGAGATTCTGCCTCTCATTTATGCTCACTGCTTTTCAAACTGGTATGAATCTGATTCAAAGAGTTCAGTCTGATTTCTTCCAAGACACTCATACTCCTCTCACGTTTTCCGACTGTGCTCTATGATTTGGCCCCTGTATTTTCAGACCTCCCCCATACTCTAAAGCTGGTTGGCCGGTCTGGCTCAGCAGTTTATTTGAATACTTATTCTCCCGTATTTTCAAAGTCCAACTTCTAAAGAATGGATCTGGTCTTTCAAAACTGAAATACCTTCACAAATCACATCCAAAGTTTTCAAGCCACAAAGATAAAAAATAAACAGTGAAAAAATAAAGGATGCCTGGGGATAATTTGTTTTTAAGTGAATTAAACAATGTGTAGAAACCCTATTTCAAGACAGCATTCTCCTGCCTGAACAAAGGTATTTACTTGCTGTCTACAAGCTCCTGCCTTACTCTATCATCACCATCTCATTTTTCCAGTGTCTGATCCTCACCATGTAACTTTCATGATGCCTGAAGGCAGCATCCTACTGTTGAGAGTAACTGCATCACATGTTGCTTTTATCCCAGAAATGGTATAGAAAAGCTTACCATCAGTTTCTAATTATATCAACAATATATACACGGTAGCTTAAATATTGCACATGCATTTCCCAAATTTGAAGTTTTTATAGTTTTGTAGTATTCTTTCAGTATTTGTGGATAAATGTGCACATCAGAAGTTAGAGCTTTTGTAGATTAATTACTGTTTCATTCCTGTGGTAGACTACCACAGCCTTTACCAGCTTTGAATCTCAGCTACAACGAAAACATTAAATACTAGCTTGGCATTCATCTGCTGTTATTCACAGTTATACCAAGCTTTACTTAACATAGCTAACATGAACCTCACTCTCAGACTGATGACAGCATTTCCTCTTTAGACAACTTTTAAGAGGGTTTCAGTGGCTAAAAAACTCCAGTGCATAAGGACCTATTTGGTGTCTGCCAAATATTGTCTACATCATATCTAGTGATTAATAACAATAGTATAGTAGCTGACTTTGCCATTAATGAAGTTTATTTAGCATAATTTTAGGTACTTCAGAAGTAAAATTCTTCCTTCCAAAAGAGGAAATGGTTTGTGTGGCCCAGAACAAAGGTGTATGGGCAGAAGAAGAGCTGATGGGCATTCAGAATTAAAAGCTATAGAGAAGACCACATTACTGCCAACTGAATTTCCTCGATTCTGACTAGTTCTGAAAACAACTTACAAAAAATTTATGTATTAAAATGTAATTCCGGTGTCATTTCACACTGGTAATGTTATTAAGTTACCTTTCCTTAGAAAAGTAAGTTGAAAAAAGTTATCTATATTCCAGCATTTAAAATTTGATGGCAGTGAAGTTTATGCATCTAAGTCACTTAGATGTATTTGAACTACCGCCATTGCAAATATGATTTGAAGATTGTTTTGATATGCACAGGGGAAAGAGCTTTTGAACCACATGCATTGAGATCAAACAACAGCATTCTCTTATCTATATTGTTTGGATTGTCTGCGAATTCCTCATAGATCAGTGAAAGAGCAAATGAACCAGTAGTGCTATCAACAGAGACCAACATTCTGCAAAGTCAAAATGCATCTATACATGTCCTAAGAATGTCTGAAACATCATTCTTATTTGCTTTAGACACTCAAGTATCCGCAAGTAAAAGAGCTAAAAGTGCATGAAATTATTCACCAAGTAAAAAAACATAACATAACATTTAGAAAAAGTTAACTAGAACACACCAAGGGAACAGGCATTGTGCTTTGATACTAACCAGCAGAGATAGTTATTAAAATATTAAGATAGAAGATCACTCTTTACTGAAGAAATGGCACAGAAAGCATTTCCATTGTGCTTCAGGAGCATTAACTTGAGCAATCTGAGAATCCAGGATCTAAAGCAGAGGAACATTTTTTACATTTCAACTGATTAAATGTATTCCCAGATAAACTACATATCCATTGTGCACAGCTGGTCTGCTGTAAAGCAGGAGTATGATCTCATGAAGAATATTCAAACCACATTATGATAATAAGAAAACACTAAAGCATTCTGGATGTCCACAGAAAAAATACAAAATACTGAAACTTTAATGTTTCCTAGTCATAAAAACTATGTTTATTCAATTAATTCCTCAAAAAGTAAATAAATCTCCACATATTGTTTGATAAGATGAAGAGATTGTAGACTAAAAACCATTACTGATCAAGTTTTTATCTGTAAACCTATAGCATATTAAAAAGCTATTTTAAGTGCAAAGTGCTGAGAAATACTTAATAGCCCATAAACTCAGAAATCACTGTTCATGCAACTAATTTTTTCCAGACAAAATTGCTGTCATTTATATAATTGCAATAAAACTAGAAGTGCACCAAACAGAAAGCTGCCTCTAATCTCAAGTAGTGTTTGCTAGGCCTTCAGATGATTTTGTTGTTTTTACCTTACTGAGCTATTAGATTCCACTGCATACTTCTTGTAATTGAAGAGGTATAAACTATTTTATTCTAGAAAGATACTTGCTCAGATCACCAACAGGAACTGCTTTGCTCAGTTACAATATTCACTTATCCCAAAAAAGATTAGTATTCCATTGTATGATTCTTTTCCCTTTCTTTACGAAGCGCACACAGGAATGAAACAACTGGAGCAATCACTTGCTGAACACACACACACTGTACATAAAACTTTTGGCAAGCATTAATGAAATTGCAGGTTGTGGTATCTCTCTCATATGTAAACAATGACCGGAACAATGGGCAACTTGAGCCCAGCATTTAATCTGAATGAACACTGAAGATCTTACTCTTGCTCCATGTTTAAGTCTCAAGAAGAGAAAGTAAATTAACTAATTATCTTGTCTACTGAGACAACTAGGAAAAAAATAGACAGAAACTTTTCAAATGTTGCATATCTAAATATAGTTTTCCACTTCTAGAGAGGTGTACCTGGCTTTGCACAGCTTGTTGCACTTCATCACCACTTTTTTTTTTTTTTTTTTTAATTCCCATCACCACTGATTTATGTTATAAATACTTTAAAAACTCATTGTAGAAAAATATGGACATAAGGCACATCAAAATATCACCTATCCAAACTAAATTAAAAAAAGTCTGATGTAGAAATGTTAGCAAAGAGTGTACAAACATTACATAAGTGATCTTTTAGCATTGATGATCAAGACGTCCCCTGCTATTCCAGACAGCAGTCATACAACATGACTATTCCTAATGCCAGGTCACCTACCATTGCAAAAGGAAAAGAAACATTGAGGAAAAAATCTCAAGTTTTGGCCATTTAAAATTGCAGACATTATCAGAAATAGCAAACTGCCCACTCCATCTGCAGATTGGCAGAGCCCCAGGGCTTGCTATTTCCCAAATCATAATTGATTCCTCTGGCAGAACTGCAATTATACTACTATGCAGTGAGTGCAAGGACAGAGTATCTTGCCTTCTTTATTATTCCTATCAGGAAAAAATAAATAGAAGTTACTAAATAAATGACCAGATAATCTTCATGATATCCAGTTCTACAGAGAAAAGTAGTAGAAATAAATACTAAGTAATGGAGCCTGAACACATGATGTCTAGCCTGATGTCTAGCCAGTATAATGTCAACATGGTTTTATCCATGGTTTTATCAGCTTCCTAATTCTTATATGCACCACTGCCTACAAGATACTCTGCAAATACTCTGTAGAACTCAGAGCTTTTTACTGCTTCTATGTACTATGGTAGTTTGCTATTCTAGAGACATAGTGGAACACACGCCTTCATTTATTCAAAGTTAACTTATACTGTTAAGTCAAAGGAAGATATGGGATATGTTACAAATGGTTCATAGGCATGCAGTACAAAGACAGGTTAACTTGGCCATGTAGATCCTCCCATTTCAAAATAACTGCTCCTCATCCTTCCAGTGCTGGAGGCCACAGACTTGGATACACTGCTCCAAAAGGAGCCTCACAAGGGCAGTGCAGAAGGGGACAATCACATCCCTGATCTGCTGGCCACCCTTCCACATTATGGTTCACTTTCTAGGCTGTAGTATTCCATTTTGAAATCAGTGATCAAGTTAACTTGGATATACTTGGAATCCCCTGAAAACTGTTCCTCACAAATTTCTCTTCTTACTGGAACATAAGTAATTTACTGCTATCAGTATACCAAAAAGTATTAATCATCATACTGAAAGGTATAAATCATGAGAAATGCTCACAATCCTTTTCCTAGTCAATACAAATACATAAACTCATATTGTAATATTATTAAGTTACTTCTCCAAGAACCGTAGCATTTCCAGCAAAACTGAATGTAGAAGTAGTCATTTAAAAGTTACCTGTGATCAAACCCTGGAGCTATTTTTCATTAATGCAAGATGAATTAGAGCAACTATTACATGAAATACAGCATATGTAGTTAGTAAAATGTTCTTAATTTAAGTACTCATACCAGAAAAAGAAATGGAAAGTTTAAGTATTTAGAACATTAAAGAAATTGTCTTTATTACTGGAAACCAAAATACAGACATGATACTAAGATGCTTTTGCTATTTTTTTTTTTTTTAATGTAAGCCACAGTAAACACAATCAGAGAAATACTGCCAAAAAACCTAATATGCCATCATAAAGGAAAATACATTTGTCATCTTACGATGTTCATAGCCTAAACAATAAATAGAAAAAATCCTAATACAATAGGTTATTCAGCTTAGTCAAATTAAATGAGAATCAACAATCCCTACAGACTAACATGCATGTGCTGCTTTAAGAGTACTGGGACAATCTGTGGAGTAATTCCGACTGACACTGCTATGCTGTTTGCTTTCTTAATATCATGATTGTAGCCAAATATATGCTTAGAATATACACTATCAGGCACATCAGTAGTTCACCCACATCCTTGGTTTATGTTGTAGAGAACGCTGTTGCTAAGGCCAAGATAAAATGAACACATACATGAATGGCATTCATGATTATACATTCTAACTTCCGTTGTGTCAGATTTCATTCCCACTTTACTTGTCCCTGATTAAAAAAAGAGATCTTAATGCTTCATGTGAATCATTGCATACCAACATTTGTGTGATTAATTCTACCAAGACAAGCCAATAGTTCAAATCCATAAATATTTACTTCTCACCTCATTGACTCTCTATTTATTCTTTTAGTGTTGCCACAAGGCAAGTTTTAACATCCTTTTTTCACTGCCTTTGTCTGAGCAGCTTTACTCATCAAGCTGTACTAAGGTTGAAAGAGCATCATAATCTAACTTGGAGAAGGCTTCTAAGGATAAAAAATGTCTTTTCATCGACTTGAATAGCCTAAGCCCTATGCACGTAACAAGCACATTCCTCACTCTCAACTAGCCCTTAATAGCTGATCATTCCAGGAATTAGAGTGTAGAGATGACACTTCTGATAAGTGGTTTGGGCCTCATTTTCAAGATAGCGAGATCACAAAGCACCTTGCAAAAAATATTCATCAGTTCTATACACGATAAACCAAAATCTAATTGCTCCTAAACTGTATGTAACATTTAAGACTACATACTGGAAAAGTTAATAGTTATCACATATTACAAAGAAAATGTATTGTTTTTAAGTCATCCTCTGCTCAAATCAGGAAGATTAACTGTTCTACTCTTCTGTTTAAGAAAATTTACTTTGTCAGTGAATAGATAATAAATAACAATGTATAATCCAAATACACCTATGCACATACTGGTTTGTTAAGCATGCCCATTCCTCAAGCAATACAATTTAATCTTTTAAATTAACTTCTGTATGCTAACAACAAATGAAAAGGTCAGTCTTCTCTGCTTCAGCTATTGCCTAACTGACTTTATAGAGCCCAAGGAACATCTTCACCAACGATGGAAGATAGACACATATTAGTCAGATAGTAAAAATAATATTCAGGTGTTTTTCTCTTGTTATCTTAAGTCTCATTGATCTCATATTCAATTCTTCTTCCAGAGTTAACAATAACAATACAAAACCAGCACTGTGTGCCAAAAACTAGATGAAGAGTGCTGGAAGGAAACAAACATGCTAACAGAAATAAAACAAATATGACTACTGCCTTTGGAGGAAATACCCCTGTAATGGTTATAAAAACGTAGGACAACACAATAGAAATATATTTTGGACATAAAAATCCTACCATCTTTCCTCAGTAACACACTTAAAGTGAAAGGGTACAAATCTCATCCTAAGTGCACTAGTTCTTTTAACAGAAAAGTAGAAAATCATGCCAATAACAATAGCTACTTAATAGAAAAGTCTAAGCTGAAGCTTGAGTATTTATTGCACGAAAAAAGCATCGTTTTGAAATTGTTTTCAGCTTTTAACTGGCATTTCTTTCTTTACAGTGTTGAACTCCTTTTATTTTGTCATTTTAAAGGGCTCCAAATAGCCGTTCTATTATGACTCATAAGGGAAAAGTACATGGTTGAATTATGAAGCACAGTGATTCTCTAGAGAATTCTGTGTATTACAGAGAGGGTTTTTTTTCCCCACTGATTGATTGAAAACTATTGTTTCTGAGATGCTGATTACAGGAGATGTCAATTTACAGACCTGCTAAAAGGTTTCCCACAAAATTATACACCGCCTTTAAAATAAGTCCACGCTAAGCACTTTGATAAATTAGCATCAATATAGTAATACAGTATGGTTATATTGTCACTGAAAATTTTATCTGTTAAGAGTTAAAGAAAAAAGTCTGGTGGCTCTGTCAAACTAAAAAGAAACAAATTCATTTCTTCATCAAATGATCAACTGAATTATTCCATTGTTTCTGTATTCTGATCTTGACCCGTAACACTCAAGTCCTTTGTACTACTTTGAGAAGTAGTTTCAATACAGGAAACTAAAGCATCTACTGGATGAGCACTTTTTCTTCTCAGAATACAACCAAGACCGCAACTTACATTATACATTAAAATTCATGTAGCTTCACTGTTTGCAATCCTCTACAACCTAGAAAAAGAAACTGCATATATAAATAAATAGATACACTGTTTCGTAAGGTAATTGTAGCAGGGAAAATTAACTCATACCTTATGCATCTCCAAACATTTTGAAATATAACAATAATATAAATAAACCTTTTTTGAAGTACCTTCCAACTTAATTGAAACAACAGAAAGATTTATTGACACTTTATCTTCCCACGTGGTCACTTGGTCAAAAAAGACTTACAGTCTCTGGCTTTCAATATCTCACCCTTACCAGCAAATGGATGTACTTTGGGGCTGATGCTTTAACAAAAAAATACCCTGAAGACAGCATTCACCTTGTCAAACATGCAGGAGGGTAACCGCAGATAAAAAACTCAAGCCTAAAGTGACTTGTGAACTCTTTCACATTTTAAGATATTCCAGTATACCACACCTAGAAAAGAAATGGTGATATGCTCTCAACACTGAAGCTCATGAGCTTTTGTTCACCACGGATACTGCAACTCTGAAGAGGTTAACTAGTCAAAACGAGAAAGTCTACAGAGATGGCAAATGACACTCCCTTGTTTCAAGAAAATAAAGGAAGTTTTAAGCTTCCTTTGACTCAAATACTTACCTGTTTAATTTAACAAAAAGAGGGCAAGAGATGGGGAATGAATACATCAGATGATGAGTTACATCTGCCCATCATCTACAGAGGTCACTCTAATTACGAAGTTCCCATCTGATTTCAGAGGAAAAAAACAGAATACCCACAGAAGATGTGAAAGGACTGTGAAAAAAAGAACTTATTCACTGGAAATGCAAGCCACTCACAACTTACTTGCTAGAAATTAAAAAACAAAAAGATAAGCATGGGAAGCACTGAATTTGCGAAGCATTTGTATTAGAGCTCTCCAATCAGAGATGCAGCCTCATGTTGACTTATCCAACTTACGTTGACATATGTAGGCAGCAAAGGAAATCACTATTAGAAATACATTATTATGAAAATCCAGTTTAGCTACCCTACATACAAACTGCGCATAGCAGGCAAAGCTGTTGACAGTTGAGTACAGTATCTTCACAGCAGACTCACAGCATCTCATCTTTTGAGGCAACCTTGCTTGGAGCCAGCTCTACACACAAAGTTAATATAATGCTTTCACCTATACTAGCAGTTGAAAAATTACATCAGGCTAATTATACATTTTATCACAGCCACATAAACTGGACACGCAGGAATGGCACAGTGTTGTATCAGGGGAGGTTCAGACTAGATTTAAGGAAGACTTTCCCAAGAGGACACTGGAATAGTCTTCCCAGGTGGTTGACACCCCTTGACTTTCCGTGAATAAGAGGCATTTGGACAATCCTCTTTTTTGTTGTTTCAACTATAGGTTGACCTGCAGTAGCCTGATAGTTGGATTCTTGATGTAGGTCCGTTCCAACTGAAGCTATTCTATTCTACGCTGATTTTCTTATCTTTATAAGAAAAGGAATAAAAGCACAAAGATAAGTGGAAAATGAATTAAAATACTACAAAGATTTACCAAGCATGAAATGAGCGATCTTTTTGTAATAGAATAAGGTAGTATTCCTTTAATAAGACAATCTTATTTTTTATTATGAACATGAAGTCACTCCAATATCTCTGTAATACAAAGAGAAATCTGGCAATGTTTCATGGCAAGCAACAAGGTAATTAGCAAACTAAAAGCATTGATATAACTAAGAGAAGGAAAGGATGTGTAGATGAAACAGAAATAAGCAGCAACTTGTACAGAAATAAGTACTGATCAGCTGTAAGTTGCTAGTAAAATTTGATATTAAAGAGAATACATTGCTTAATCATATACAACATTAGTAGCAAAGAGTCCATTATTAAAGATAAGAAGTATATCAAGGAGATGACCTAAGACAGTTACCAAATCACAGAGGAATCCATCAAACTTAGCATTATTCATACTGTTATTATCACATTGTCCTGTTTTTTTGTTCCGTTTGTGATTACATGAGGAGGAAAAAGAGAAACAAAGAGGTAGCATGGGAACCAGAAAAACAATTTCACCTTTTGTTTTTTATTTGGAAGTACAAGTGAAAAATACAATTATCTACAGCTTACTAGATGTAATCAAGTCCAACCAGTCTGTGGTCATTTAACTTATATGAAATATTATTGAATTACACACTGAATATCAAATAAACATTCTTCAAGTTCTTAATTAGACAACAACAACTGATGGCATTGCACATTTTGCAGACCAGCCTAAAACCTTTTAAGACACTTGAATATGTAACCAAAGTAAATGGAATAAGTTATTTAAGTACTTACTTCACAACAGTTAACCACGTAGCAGCATGGTCACGTATGCACAGGAACATTCAGCAAAGTCCACGACTTTTCTATTACTTGATCTTGAAAAGAAACGTGTCACAAGAGTGATGATAACTTCTACCACATTAATCAAACTGACCCCAAGGTCAGTCCTTACACAGAGGCTGCATTGTGCAAGCCAAATCCACTCACGTACTAAAAAATATGGATGAATTCATCTAACATTGCGTGAGTCTTTCACTTTCTAGATCTGACTGTACACAGCAAAACTACGAGACACAACACCAAAATCCAGACTATCATGCCATAGCATGCAGAAAGATTAAGTGTTCACCTGCTATATGTCCTTCACAGGATAGCACATGTGTTAAGGCAAGCAACACAAGCAAATTTTCTACTTGGGTTATTTTATGATGGTAAGAAAATTTGCTCTAGAATTTAATTGGAATTTGACTACCATTCAAATACAACAATCAAAAAAGTCACACACAAAATATTTATTTGCCCAAGTGCTGATTTAAAAAAAAAGTATCACAGTAAATGACACAGCAGACAATTCTCTTCTCTATACCCATCTTTTTTTTGTTTTTAGTTTAAGGTATCTTGATTGTCAAATTAGCTAGAAATTTGTCAATTTCAAACATTTACAGTTTACTTAGCTTAGGCACTGCTTTTGAATTTTACACCCAACTGTTCTCAAGGATTATTCTGTATTACATTTTCTGTATAGCAAAGTCAGCTAACGTCCTTGCAGTTCTCTGCTTTTTCTTGATCATGCTGTAATATAACTACAGTACTTTAAATACAACCATGGGAATAAATACGTAAGATTCCCAGCCACCACTTCAAATACATATCTGCATAATGTTTTGCTAAATCCCTACTGAACAGACTGAGACCTCTTATCACTGCCCATATGGAACTTTGAATTTACCAAAGCACATCCACCTTTCCTGGTATGAATTTAAATATTTAGAATATCTAAAGCTAGTTTCCACTGAAATATTTTTCCCCAACAAGTAGAAGGGCCAAGAAAAAACTAATATATCAAGTTGATCATAAATGCATCAGTTAATGCAGATCCTCAAAAACCAGAAGCACTTCAGTTTCAGACTACAAGTAGTTTGTAAGATGTAGGTATAATTTATATGGTCATCCATTAGTGTCCAGGTGAAAAATGAAACTTGGATATATTTCAAATTTCTTTGTACGTGTTACTGTATTTCCAAGAAAGCCTTCAGAATAAGTGGAAGTGTATTACGTTATCAAAAGACAATTAGTTTCTTCTGAACACACTCTAAATAACTGATTCTACATCTGGAAGTGTTCTAGATCCTCAACACTCTTTAGATAGTATGAAGTGAAATACAGTGCCTCTATTTCAAAAGCTGTGAAGTATCAGCATGAATCAGAATAGCAGGAATTTATTTTTCCCCTGTTATGATCACATACTACAGAGCTAAAGATGATATTATTACTTAGAAAGGAAATAGAGATAAGATCACAGCCAAAGGCTACAGAATTACTGATAAAAGAAAATTCGTCTATAGAGCAGAATTCAGAATTTGAAGATAACAATAAAAAAAGCCCTGTTCACCATCAGTTATGTCAGGATGTGTTAATTTTCAGATTTAGAGAAGTAGAAATATATTTAGTGATTTCACACTTTTTTTTTTTTTAAACAAACACTTCAATAAGTAAGTGTTCTGAACCAAACAGTATTTTTAAATAATAATTTAAAGGATGTAATTATTCTCTTTAGGGCTCCATCTTTCAAAAGCATACCCAATATCACAGTTGAATGAAGTATTCTGCTAACCTGATTCAAGAGCACGTCATACCTACATACTTATCACTCAAGAAAATCAATCATTCAAGAGGCAGAAACAAGTCAAGTCATCCTCTTCACAGTGTTCCAGTAGTTGGTGTTCCGTTTACTCACTTAAGCAAAACACAACAACATGTTGTGAGCTCAGATTCACCCAGAGGCCATTTCAATATATTTTACCTTGGGCTTCACTAAATATTAAAAACTTTGAACTAACCTGAATTCAAATTCCACTTTGGAGATCAGTACTGCAATTAGATACAATACTGTTCTAAGCTGTGGCTTAAGGTGAAGAACTATCTAGAATTATATCCAATGTTTGTTTTATGAAAGGCATATACAGAATACAAGCAATACAGAGATGAATTATACAATACAAATATGTGAACAAACATAAATTACTGAAATTAAGAGGATACAATCAGACAGATAACTTTCATGTCTTATCTGCTTGCTGGGTGCGGATTCAGTTTAACCTCTGCAGTCCCATTCTCCAAACACCTGAAATAACAGACCTGCCAGGCTGTTCACTGAGCCCAACTTGTTGAGTGACAAAGCTGAGGAAAACCTACTCCTTCTCAAATATACTAATCACTATACAGCTCCAGCAGAGAGCACCGTGCCAGGAACTGAACTGACTGTGCAATGGAGATCTCCTCAAGACAACCTTAGGCTCAAAGAGCAGCCCGCTGCCTTTAAAGCATTCGTTCTCTATTAGCGCGTTACTGTATTAGCTTGTGCCAAGTACAGAGGCCTTGGTAATTCACCTGCATACTGCAGCACACTTTTACTCGCTTTTAACAAGAAACATTCCTGATCATATTGAAAGCAGTAATTATTCACTTCCATGCCATGATTACATGATCTAAAGTAACTTTTTTCTTTACTAGAGGCAGTAGGAAATTTTTCCAGTGATTTAAAAGGAGGATCAAAACATATGTAAGAATGAGAAAATGGACTGAATCCAAATAACAAACTGAACCTTCTTACTAATTGGAAAATCTTCCTCCCCTACAAACATGGTTATTGGAAGATGCCATGAATAAGACAAGAAAACAACCAAGCAAATGTCTGTTTCTTCAGAAACTGAAATACACTGAATTAATTTTCCTCCCTATGAGCACAGGATGAGGGGTGTCATCCTCCAATGCCTGGAGTAAATCTGCAATAAAATACAGGTGCAGATTATAACAGACAGTACAGGTGTACCTTTATTCCAGTAGATCCACGTGCTCCATCTGTAGCCAGACAGACTGTCTGCACAGCTTTACAGATGCTTGAATTGATCTACACATGGGTTGCCAGAATTATGCTTTTTTTTTTTTTTTTTTTTTAAACAGAAACATATTAGCTTGCATAGAAGACGAAGCAAATGTAAGTGACATTCTGTACCAGAAGTGAGCCTAGTCCAGGAGATGTACAGATTTGTTTCCATAGAGCTTTCCATACTACCAATAAGCACTTCCATAACTACTGTGGCTTGGCTCCCTGATTCCTCTGCATCCACAGCAGATTTGAAGTGCAGCTGGCATAAGTTGCATGACTGTGACACTGTTTGTTTTATCTGTGATTTGTTTGTTAAAAAAAAAAATTATGCATAAAACCTTCCTACTGGAGACACTAACTGATCCCTGGGAGATCCAATTTCATGTGACTGGAATCAGTCATTTACGTGCCCTTAGCACATATCATTTCCTTCCCTGCCCACCTCCAGGGAACTTAAACCCTGATCTCTTCTCAAACAGATGCAACATTTTTATCTAACGTTATAAGCAATCTCAGAGTTACTGCCACTGAAAATTTTTATGTTAGACAGTACCTCTTTTCATGTTTGACATTAACGTGTATTTTTGGACACTCAACAACTTATTGTTTAAATTACTCACGGACACTGACATCCATTTTTTCCCCATTGTTTGACTGAGCCAAACTTCCTTTGATTCATGTACTAATAAAAGCAAACAATATAATCCACAATGAATAATTTTGCTTAGCTCAGGATGTGAAAGCAATAATAAAATAGTAAACAAGTTAGCATTCTTCCCTGTAAATGCTACAACTGCTTTCTTCGTCATGACAACAGATATTTATCTGTTGCCTGCTTTTCATTTATATGCAACATAATGAATTAATGGAAAGTCACTTGCCCCTCTAAAGGAAAATTTACAACATTAAAAACCACATGAAGCCATGGATGGCTGTTCTCACTGGGTGTATCAGTATTATCTATCGGCGCTAAATGAACTACATTTAAAATTCTCCTGCCACTTCCTATCCATGAATGGTTCAGGCAATCTATGTACTGTATTATATTACCTATATCAACCTAGAGTTAAGTAGAAAAGGAATTTCCTAAGACACAAGTATATTCAAGACTTTCTATTACACTATAAACAATATTAAAAGCAAACATCACAAAGAAAGTCACAGCTTGTTGCAACAATACAGATTTACTGTCTCACAAAGAGAGCAGGAAAAGGATGCTAGCTGCAATCAACCAGTCAACACCATCTTCCTGACAGTTCTCAGCCCTGCAAAGCTTCTGCACACAGAATGCTAGAAATAATATTTACGGATAGTAAGCACGATGAACCTAAATGACTTCTGGTTACATAAAAATGACCAAGAGCCACCTTAGTACTCTCAATACCATGCCAGACTTCATTCAAATGGGCTGTCAGAAATTCAAACTTGACAATTATTTCATACCATGCTGGACCCCAGAACTCAAAAAGCACGTTTAAAGGTACCAGCTTCAGTAAATTCAGCAACAGTGTATTCAGAGTTTATATCATCTCACTGCAAAGCACTGGCAAGATGTAACACATGCCTGTTAGTCAGCTGTTTCTGTCCCTGGCCTTTACTTAAACTCCAATAAAAACATCACTGCAGGCAAATAGGAGCAGGCAAGGGGAATAACTTCATTTGTTTTCTTGTTTGTTTTGATTTACCAGTTACTTCTCTAGCATTTCATTGGTTTGCACTCAAAACTCTGCTGCTTAAAACAACACCGCCAGGAGATCTTCAGCATCTGTAACTAAAAGCCTTGTAAGCACAGAGACTGGCCCTGCAGTGTAAAAGTGTCTCCTTACTGAAATCAGTTCTTGAAAAATACATCTTATCTTCTCAAACACAGTCACAGAAATTATCACTGAAATTGTCATTTCATGAACAAAATAATTTTTAGCCATACAGATAGCCTACTTAATTTACTGTTAAGAGACACTGAATTCTAGGCGTACTTCGTGAACACAGAAAAACACTGTGTAATACATGGCCAAGGAATTTCTTCTCATTCCTCTACTTCCCACCCACGGCCCACCCCATCCCCCCCCAGCTACCATACAGCTCTTCATATTTAAATGAAACAGATCATTACAATTATCTTCCAAACTGAACAACTGCATTCAAGTTGTAATTAGAAACTAATTAGTCTTTAAAACAAGAGTTTGATAAAGAAGCACTTCAATATTAGTAAAATCTTCTTGAATAATCAGATATGCTTTAATTGTGATATCATATGCAAAACGCTTCGTTAATTTCTAACGTTTACAGCAAAGTAAATAGAAATACAGCCAAGTATATATGCTTTTTGAGCATAGAGAAAGGGGGGGAAGACAGGCTGCTGAGGGTAGGAGAACATGAGAAAAAGTAATCCATGTCAACAAACAAAACTTGATTTCTATTCATCATTTGAGAAAATGCTCAAAGAAGCAAAACAGGGTTGTTTAACCCGTGTACCTGTCACAGCATATGGTTTAAAAGAGGAAAAAAAATATTACAAATGTATTCCCTCATTACCTTCCACTGCTTTGATATGACCAGAGAGATACACAATATGAATTTCCAGGGCTGAATTTTTCCACAAGCAGTTCAACAAATTAAACACTCCTGGAGATCCAAGATTTCCCAGATCTTATGCAAAATTCTAAGTGATAAATCATTTTCATTAAGGTTTCAAAATGAATTTACGTTCAACGCATTGAACAATACATGCTTAAGATGTAAAGGAAACATTATACAGAATTTTCTCTATTAAGTGAAGTGATAAACTAAGTTTATTAAAAATTATTTTGAGTTCAGAAAGAATTATTTTCACCAGCATTTTCCAGGGTAATATTTGATATTTGTAAAGATCAGAATAAAATGACCCGTCTCCTCTTCTATAAACATTTCATTTATTTATTTTGCAAATGATGAGCTAATATTCTTTAAAATCCTTCCAGGATAATAAGCCAAGAGTAATCCGCTGTCTGCTATGACATACTCTGTGCAATTGTACCAGTCAAGCATCTGCTTGAATTCAAGAGAGAATACCACACACACCCCCTTAGTAAATCAACAAGTTAAATATTTTAATACTCCAGAAACATGAATAGTTTGTTTGTTCACCCAGCAAAGCCAAGTTCTATACAACGCCTCCAAACACTGGGAGGCACATAGCAAGAAACACTTCTCTTTCATTCACTAGCACCTTTGTTGTTTTAAATATTCATACCAGAAAGCATTTATATTAGCTAGTTTTAATTTCACTTTCAATTGCACTTAGTTGTATTTTAACACAAAGTTGCACTGACATGAAAACTTGAAATATTTTACTGTGAACTTGTTCTACCCTCCAGTAGATCAACATGATACGACTTAAGATAATGATGTTAATCTTGGTAAAATACTTCTGTTTGACAGTTGTACAGAGTTACAGCCCTCGGACATCCATAGATTTGATTATTTAAATCCCAAATGCATAGAAACCACTATGTCCCTTTATACACGATAACTGTATAAAGCAATGATATTCTAGATGGAAATAATACAGAAGTTAATCTAGTTTGTGAACCTTAGCTTCATGTAATCCATCCATTTAAAATAAAACCACTCATTTAAACTAAAATTCTTACCTGATTGCACTCTAATTGACAGGAATTATTTATAGAGAGATAAAGATGATATTAACTAAGGATATTTTCCCAGACTTTTGGGAAAAGCCACTTTCCATTCAGAAAGATTGGACAGCCTTCGAAAGACTTGACCAAAAGTTCATCAGCATGCCAAATAGCTCAGGAAGAGAGGTTGCATGAAGAGAAAGGGGAAACAGGATTCACATGCTGAATCTCTGCTCAGGTGACAGAAACAATAAGAAAAATGCATTCTGGCCATTGAAATAATAAAAATCAAACAACAATGGAGATGTAGAAAGAACACTTATTGTAAGGAGACTAAAAACAAAGTGTTAGCAAAGGCACTCTATCTTTCGGTCCCTTTCTAACATATCAGAGTTGGTATGCTGGATATTGCAGTCCCGCTCAAAGATGCTAGAAGTTAACATGCTCTAAAACCAACACAAATTCACAGATCTAAGGGACACAAGGGCTACTAAAAGACTAAGCAGATCAGACTCAGCAAATCCATCAACCATCTGCTGCCATAAACTGCAGTTCTTTTAGGGATGTTTTGAGAATCTTGTACTGTTTCTCCACCCATCCTCTAATGTACCTGACACTAGCACTGCTGAAAATGATTTGAAATGAAAAATGATGAGATATTATGCACTAAAATAACCATAACTGCAACAGACATTACGTTTATGTTTCTATTTTTGTATTTGCTTCATTTTAAGGCATGTAATTCTCCTTTAAAATTAAATGCTTTGTCATCTGGATTAATGTTTTCAGGTAATGAGCATTATTAAATTTTAGAACCTGAATTTCTAATTTCAGTCCTACAGTTTCTTTTCTACAAGTACCTGCGTAATCTTTTTTCATGCAAACATAATGAATTCTATAGTTTAGGCCATAACAAATTTATTAAAGACATTATTATTATGCAGATTGTGTCCAATATTCAAATATATAAGAAGAAACATTGCTTTTTATAGAGTCAAACACGAGTCTCTAGTACAAGATATGATTATCCTGTACCATTCCAACACTCAGCTCTTATCATGCAAATGCTCTAGCCCATGATCCTAATAGATTTATATTAACAGATATGCTCTTTACGTGTTTAATGACAGTTGTGTAATAGGAATCACAAAGAATCCTAATAAAGAATAAAGAACAATTGCCTTTGTAGCCATTGCACAGACCAATATGATGGGAAAGGTGTTACAACAGAGGTGGAATAATTGAAGGACTCGCACAATAGAAAGTTTCTATAAAGGAAAGAAAGAAGATTGCTCACCTGCATAAGAAGACTCTATGTATACAGGGGAAGGCTTTGCAAAAGAAAGATCTCCAACCGGAAATCCTTCCCCAGTGGCAGTCAGCTTTTAAATGAGGTCTAAGAGAGGTGCAGCAGGCTGCAGCCCTTCCTATCACACTTGCCTTCACCTGTGCTCCCAGGGAAAGGGGGAGTCCTTTCCCCAGGTGCTCAATCAGTGGTTCAGGCCATGACTCAGCAATTCCCATACAGACTTCAATATGCTATTTGCCTTATCGCTTTTCCTTGGGTGTGAGGTAGTCAGTTCTTTATGCTCATAGGAACAATCTACATACACATCACACAGTTAAGAACAAGGCTGCCCTTCTTTTGGAACAGCCAACGCCCAGAAGATAAAAGAAGTCTGATTTAGCTTCACAGCTTCAGTCACTCTAAGAAAAATTAATTTGTGTGCTAACTATATTAATTTCTTTATTTAAGTCACTGTTCATTTTGTATTTATTCTTAATTCAAACCCAGGCAGTTCGATGCAAGAGCTTTGTAAATCCTCTTATACATGTCAAATCAGGAGCATTAGAACTATGAAAAACCTAATTTGTCAGCATACATCAACTTTTTAACATTCTCCAGACTGTTTCATGAGAGGCCTGAAATTCACCTGTTTCCATTTTCATTCCAATCTGGTAAATCCTAGTTGGAAAAAGACCACCAGCGCAGTGTAGAAAGAATATTGTAGTGACAACATGACTTAAAAAAATACCTATACTAAAGCTACCTTATACATAACAAATCAGCTCTAATTCATTCTTTCAAATCATTGTAAGATGATGAAAAATTTGAATGCCACTGCCAGGTAAGAAATAACAGAAGGGCAGATATATGTAAAAATATCACAAAAATGTAACTTCAGAGCTAAGGCATTATACTGCATTTGCATTCTACACAGTATGGTATAACCTGTGTGTTTCTGGCAAACACCACCAAGAACTTAACAGTGTATGAAATTTAAAATCATGTCAAGGTTCCCTCAAGTTCTACAAATAACATCACACTTCTAAAGTTACTAAACTTTAAAGTAGTATTTTATAACATTCACAGCATATATTTAGAGCATAGAATCCATCTAAATCAAAATATACTTGAAATTTCAATTTGGTGATTTCAGACAGTTACAGTACAAAACATTTGTAAAAAACATAAACTGTAATAGATGCAACAGCTGCTCATCTGAAAAGTAAATACTAAGTAAAGATACTACAAGAAAAAAAAACCTTCAAAAGCAGTCAGCCTAAAAAAATACAATAAGTTCAATTTATTATGAGATAAATGTTCTGTTCTTTTTGTATTTGAGATACATTCTGTAATTGAGTGATGTTTCTGTGCATGTCAAATAACATCCCACAGTTACTGCTCAAGAGAAGTGATTTCCTTGGAGATATTCAACCTTCTCCAGTCAATTGCAGTTCTGATGTTCCACACTGTTACCTCACTTGGATTTCATTAACACTTAATTTACAAGCATAAACCATGTAAGCAACTGGAGAAGATGCAGAAAAAATAATTATAATTTGGGCTGCAGTCGTTATTTCTCAACATATTTCTGTAACAATTAAATCCTCCCTTCTACAGAGAAGACAGGAAGACTTAATGCACAAACCAACTGAATACATATTCTCAGACATGGGCACTTAATTTCCTGAAACAGCCCATGAATGGAGGAGTAATGTCTTAAATTATGAACAAAGTAATGTGGGACATCGTTCTCCATGCAGACTGCAGTGGTAAAATAACTATGAAATAAGAACATTCTTAATTGGGAACGTTAAGAGTTTCCTAAGTCTGTTAGCTTTAATACACACAGTACTTGCCTTCAAGGGCAATATCTTGCTGAAGATATTACCCACTGTATCTTAGCTCAATCTACAGTTCCACAAACTATTTCTTTCTTTTTTTACTTTTGTACAAGACCTTATGCTCCCTAGTCTTATAAATGTAGCACAAGATGTAGAAACTTTTGCTGATGGAATCTAATAAAGTAAGAACATTATACCTCTGAAAAGCATTAGCTAGGACTTAAGCAAGCAACCAGCAGAAATGCATAAAATACACAGAATCACAGAACCTACAGAAAATGACATCAACTGAGACTCACACATCTGATCTAACCATTATTCTTTTCTGACTGAGGTAGGTTTAACTGTGAGTTCATGGGGAGTAGGGAGAAGAAGTGAACCTGGATTACATGAATAAAAACAGAGAATCCAGACTCTTGAATTTGACCTCCAGTCACCACATGCATATTACACATACTTCATTTAACAATACACTTGAGCAGAAGAAGAGAAGACACCCTGACACGTCACCTCCCTTCTATCACTCAAAGAACCAGCAGCCCAGAGGAGAGAGAACTAACCTTCAAGTTTTACTCAAAAATGGCCTTGAATGCTAAACTTCCTACACATTAAAAACCTCAGTTCTCTCTCTCTTTGTGCAACCTATACCACCCACCCCTTCCTCAGAGGAGTACATTTTTCATAATTTATGCAAATCTTTTTCCATGCATGTAGAAGTGTGAAGGTGCTTGACTGAAAATTTAACAAGTGCAGAATGGGAGCTGACATGTGACATGATGTGGAAGTCAATATTCTGACTATCTAATATTCTCAGTTAAACAAGAAGTAGGAATGAAAGCTGTTGGTGGTTGGCTATTGACAAGTTCATGTCTTTTCCAGAAGCTTTCATACTAATTTAAAATAAATACACAAAATAAAACTTGGAAAGCTTTTGATGATTGTAAAAACTTCTTGCCAGTTCTATGCCATCTTTCAACTAAATATAATTTTGTATCTGTTCAGGAGTACTCAATATGTTTTTGTGGATATTAAAAACACTAACTTCTCTTCACTATTTATATATTGCTTTAAACTTTCTACTATATCCTTCTTCCATAGTGACCCCTACACGTTCTTAAAGATACCCTTTTTTCTTTCAATGTCTGACGTTAGCTATCTGAAAGTTATATTTCTGTAGTGATTTAACAAAGTATGTTCCCTTGTTCACATAATCATACATATCACTTGAACTGAAAGCTTCTGTTGGACTCAGACACTGCTGCAAGTCTCATATGCTCCTGGACATCTGATGGATTACAATGAGCTTCATAATAGCTTAGCACTCCCTCATACACTTGCTGACAAGGGAAAGGATGCCAGGAGACTTGAAAAGCTAACTAAACTTGACAATCCTGTCAACACTTATGAGAGTTGTTTGGACAGAGGGTCAAGCAGAGGAAGGAAGAGGAGTAGAGGGCGAAAGATCCTGGTAGAGAGAAATTTAGTTCATTTTCTTTTGCTTTTATTTTGCTTGGGTTTGTTCATTTGCCATAAAATTAATTTGTACTGGAATAAGTGTTCTGAATGACGGACATGACTTGCATATCTTAACTGTTTGTTTTCAAACAGAAGGAATTGAATTCAGCCACACTGAAAATACGGTGAAATCAGCAGATTATTCAATGTCTCAATAAAAATCTACAAAAATATCCATTATAGGAAATTTCATTATTGATAATGGATTTGAATTTCTATTTATAACTGAAAGTAACATATAATTTCACAGAATCATAGAACAATTCAGGTTGGAAGGGACCTCCAGCCCAAAGTCCTTTCAGGTCTGAAAGTTGGACCTGATGATTTTGAAGGTCTTTTGCAGCCTACATGATTTTCAGTAGATTGCTTTACTCAGAGTTTCATTCAGTCACATTTTGGAGAGTCAACAGTACTATCAAACAGATTTAGTTTTAGCCACACTCGTGAAAACAATTTTCTTGCATCTAACTGGTGTTCACGTTGCAATTTATGACTGTTGCCACTTCTCCTTTCAGTGAGGGACTCCGAGATTGTAATTTCTTCTTCTCTATATCCTCCTATCAAACAGCTGTGGATGGCAACAGTATCCCCCCCTTTCCCTTCTCCTTCTAAGGCTCCAGCCTTAAGGTTCACACTCTTGGCCACTTGTACTTCACCTCATTAACAAAGACATTAGACAGCATTGATCCCTGAGTTGCAGTGATTTTAAGTGGCCATCAGTTTTACTGCTTGAGTCCTTTGAGCCCAGAGAATTTTCTATGTGTGCCAACAACTTATCCAGTCTGAATATAGCTGAAATAACTAAGCAAAAAATAGGGCTTCAATAGACTTTCCCATGAAGTCATATTAATCAGAAACAGCACTCCACTTGGCTCTTTGGTACATCCATACCTTTTCCTTACTAAGGACCCCAAGCTGCATACAGGAACAGGTTGCCCAAGGAGGTTGTGGATGCCCCACCCCTGGAAACATTCAAGGCCAGGCTGGATGTGGCTCCAGGCAGCCTGGTCTGGTGGTTGGCGATCCTGCACATAGCAGGGAGGTTGAAACTTGATGATCGTTGTGGTCCTTTTCAACCCAGGCCATTCTGTGATTCTGTGTATGGTGTCACAAGTGCCAGTGAAAAGGGAGGATAGCTTCCTTGTAGTTTTTTGGTTGCACTTTCAGTGATGCTGCACAGTAAGAAGTTGGCCTTCCTCACTGCAGTGACAACTCTTTGGTGTTACCAAATAGCCTCACTAGGGACGAGTTCCTGCTGAGCACAAATTACTTGACTATTCTCTCACAATATTGCTACAGCAATCAGTTTGTTTCATTTTTGACAGTTCTGAACATCACAAGAGAAGGAGAAATATTAATAATCCATATCAAACAGTGGATAGAGTACACGTGGCAATGAAAGATGCATATGAAGTGTAACTTCTTATATGATTCAAAATACAAGACTGAATTACATCTGACCAGACAGGCAAAACAATGACAATGATTCTGAAAGGCATTCTGTGACTGAACGTGGTAACTTTCACAGTCTTCGAAACCAGTTACTTAAATTAGAACCTCTTATAAGTGCCCTGTGTCCAACTGTTCAGTTTTTAGTGAACCCTTGCAGTACCTTTTCCATCCATACTGTAGTAATCTGCTTTAAATTTGGGGTAGAGTGAACTACAGTGTAAAGTATTTGTTTTTTCTGTTAGAGGTTCAGCACACCATAGGTCTATGCAGACAGGAGACAGATTCATGAGATACTATCACATTTATATCTAATACAAAACATTCTATCTATTTTGTCTTCAGAATGACTTCAGGAAGAAAAAAAATAATTAAAGTACTGTAATGAATCTGAGTTGCATTTCTGATGTTGACAAAATGGAATATGTGTCAGTTCTGTTTCTGGGAACTGAGGCAATCAGTCCCTGTGAACAACCTTAATTGATAAGTCAACATAAAGCTTCTTGGCCTATATTTTTTATTTCAAAATTCTCTTTATGTTAGGTTGGCTGTCATTAATTTTAAATGAAATATTACAAGTAGAGCAGTTTAATTAGCAATAAAAAAATATAATTAAGAAGAAGCATAATGCCTCAGATTCAGAGAATGCTTCACATTCTGAATGTAATATTACTTTGGGGATTATAACAGGTTAAAAAGGAGTTTAATTATGAATGTGACTTTAAAAGAAGAAATGTTTGGATTGTTCTTACCTCTGTAATGATTTATTTCCCCTCTTTTTTTTGTTTCTCATATCTTGTTTCTGAAGTATTAGCTTAGCAACAGGGTGACATTATATATGACTTCACATTGCACATAATGTAAGGCCAGAGTGAAAACCATACTTGTGGAAAAGTGTGGCAAATGGGAGGCGAGAGACATCTCATGCTGATCCTCCACAACTTGATATTGAAATAGTCTTACAGGGAAACATACTGCTTGTACATGCTGAGGCTACAGATGCCTCCTAAGATCCCAAAGAGAGCACAAACAGCACAGACAATAGTCATCAAAAACCCTGTTTCCTATATTCATCAAAGTCCCTGTTTCCTATATTTTGAGTGAAATCTCACCTATTTAACTATTCAAATAGAAGTTGCAATAAATATTTTCTACCTGTGAGCAAATCATTATTTAGGTGAAGCAGTCAACATGTATTTATGAAGATATATTCCAGAATTCAGTCTCTTATACAGATAGCATATAAACAAGCATGATCCAAACTTATCAAGTCGTATACCTGAAGCTTAAGTAATAACAACAATTGAAATAGTTTATTTTTTTATTTCAGGACAGAGTTTATGGTACTTTCTATTAAGCTGTTAAACACTATAAAGTTGGAGATTCGCCTACCTGAGAAGAAGCATGAACTACCATTCAGTGCCACTTCCTAGATCTAGAAAATATTTTCATAAGGCACTTCTCTGCTGTGCGCACAGGTATCAGCACATAAATAGTCATAATCTATATCACAACTCACCTCCCGTTTGAATTTCCATTCACATTTAAACCAGCACACAGGCATTTAAACCAGTTCCTACTTCTCAGAGGTTATTGGAAAGATAGTTCTGCTTGTCTTCTCATTTTGTCTGAAATATTTAGAGATAACTTACAAAATATGTCACAATCTGTCAATAATAGTAAAGTATTTTGAACAGCTGGCTATCTGTTTCAACTATCCTTACTGCTCACATTAGAGAACACAGAATGTGAAGTTTTATTACTCTTGTTGCTCTTTCATTCTTAAACATAATTTTATTTGAGTAAGGAGTGCAATATCATTAGTACTACCTGCTCACTGCATACCTTCCATAGAATCACAGAGTCATTAGGGGTAAAAAAAAGACCTTTAAGATCATCACGTTCAACTATCACCATGCTCTCTAAATCACATCCCTACGTGCCACATTCACACATTTCTTGAACACCTCCCGGGACAGATACATCAACTTCTCTAGGCAACCTGTTCCAATGCTTGACTTTGTGCTGGGCAAAGAAGGAAGACAGAGAAAGTTAACTTTAATGAGCTCTTCCCATTTTTTTTTTTTTTCAGTAGATACCCTCCAGCTCCATACACACTGACATGAGGTGTGCCTCTTTCTTAGAATATAAACACAGCTGTAGTTGGCACAGATGTCCAGCTTTCTTGTAAGCATTGGCTTATGAGGAAGTTACCCAAACTATCCAACTCTATGAGATACATCCATCAATGAAAATCAACCATCTTCACATGATAATTATCATGCATTGTTAATTAGCATGTCATTCAGAGATCACTACTCTTATCTATTTTCTTGCTATTATTTACTAAGCACTGGGAAAGAAACAGTACTTTAATCAGTTCACAATCTCATACCTTGCGTATAAAAATTGTTTGCAAGGCACTAAAAACCATGTAACAGCAGGTTTGACATCTGTGTTTGTAGTGTGATAGAAAGCACAGCAATAACAACATAAGAGCAAGGTCACAGATTGCAGCGAGGATATGCTCAAATGCAACAGCCATGGGCACAAAAACAAAGCAAAGAAACTGCTCACCTTCAGAAGACCTCAGGTATGCAGGGACCTTAAATGAGGTCTGGGTAGGGGCAGATCCTGGCTCCAGCCCTTCTGATCACCCAGGTGCATTGCTTGCACTGAGCTTCCCTGGGTTGGCCCTGCCTTCCCACCAGGTGCTCAATCATTGCTTCAGGACATGACTTAGCATTTTTGCTACAGCGTTAGATGGGAGAAAAAAATGATTCATACACTCATTTAAATATTTTCTGAGAAAATGACAGACAGTAGCTCTTATCACAACAGACACAATAAACAAGTTTGTGCTGTTAAGCCAACTGTGTGATGTAAGCCATATAGTGTGAAATGCCAAACTGTTGCCTACCAAGGCAAAAGCAATTCTCTCATACTTGACATATTCTAATTCTTTAGCTTTATTTTAAAATGGAAAAGAAAAGTATAGAAGATGTTGGAAAAGAAAAAATCTGGTAGCAGGGCTTGAAATTTGAGTGTCACAGTCACACAGACAGGACAGAACATAAATAAAGACATAGAAAGACACTATTTAAAGGCAGGATATCATATGCTGCTTTCGTTCTCTATTTGACGTGGTTTCATTTTATAAGTTACTTTTTATTTGTGCTTTTATTTCAAATCATTTTTTTAAATGTATTTTACATAATGTGACACAAATTGCATGCTGCAGAGCAAACTGTCTCAGTGAATGAAACTATTTTAATCTCCAGAGTTTTACTATCTGTTAAAATCTATTTAAATATAGACATTCAATATTGTATTGCTTGTCTTTTATGGAGGAGCTATTTTACAGGAGCAGGATTTTGATTAGACTAGATCACAACAAATTCTTGTGACTATTTGACATGTTAGATCAGAAAACACGAAGAAAGAATATCTAAATTTTCAGAGGTATTCACATATGTCAAAATATTGCCACAGGTCAGAGACCTGCTAATAGGCTGTATATGTTAAGATAATGACTTCCTGACATGTAGCAATGTGAACATTACACCAAGAAGAAAATGAAAAAAAGAAAAAGAGAGAAAAGCCCAGGACTGTTAAATTTAAATCTACTGAAGCGTTTTAACATTTAATCATATAACTGTATCATTCCAATTGAAACATATTACTTGATTGATCGCAGACTACTGAACAAAATACATTAATATATATCACAGAATAAAAGGAATATGTTATAAATAGCACCATGGGCTATTTATTAATTTATTTATTGTTTTGAACATACTGCAGTAAGAGACATCTTCACTACAAATCTTGACCAAATTGTCAAGTCCAGTTACAGTTAAAAGAATTGAAAAATTGAATTTCATACATTAGGCTTTACAGTGCTGTAGGCTCCTCATGCCTGGTGTATGATAAAGAAAATTAAAATTATTACCAAAAAGGAAAGAAGCAAATCATTGCAAGATTTTAAATTACAGAGAACATTCTGTATGAAACTTCAATCCATCAAATGGCCACTGAAAAATGAGGTAATTACCTACAATAATTTGCATGTTAAGAGCTAATACAATATTACAAAGTGAAGTCCAGTTGCACATTAATTGTGAAAGCAATGCATAATTTCCTGATTAATGTTTCATGCCTAATATTCTTCCATGCTTTGTCAGATGCTAAATAACAATATGGCCAATCAATCTACAGAAAGTAGGCGCAGACAAGGACTGAGCTTCATTTTCATAAATCTCGATGCAATAATTTCAGTTAGAATAGGTAATATTCCAAAATTTATGAAAGGTACTGTTAAAATTAAGCACAAAAGACATTTTAAATAATTAATCCTTTCACTAAAAAGATCCAAGACACAATTCTCTGCTTTTCTAGTCTTTCATGCAACAAAATGTTAACTCCTTCCCTAAAAAGGGACAACATAATGGAGCTGGGGAGAGAGCAATGAGAGGGTAATACGCTATCACCCATATACAAGCCTTGGCTCATGGGATTCTGTCTGGTCAGCAAAGGCTAAGCATGTCAAAGAAATGATATGTTTAGACTCTCTGGAGGAGGATTTTTATCCATCCTCCTCTGTTAAGGCAAGGAGGAATATTCCTCAAGGAATGACACTCACCTGTCCTGTCAGCCAGAGACAGGGTGTCACAGTTTTGAAAGAGCGTCAAGCAAAGACATGAAAGGATGACAAAAGTAAGGAAAAGCAAAAAAAAAAAAAAAAATCCCTAATAAAGGGTGCTGAAATGAAGGTACTATCAACTTAAACAATAGAAGACAAGCATGACCTGCAATTTCTTTACTCTGCCTTCACAAACTCAAAGTATAGATTTTCAGCAGGCATAATT
Source organism: Phasianus colchicus (assembly GCF_987193195.1). Classification (NCBI taxonomy): domain Eukaryota; kingdom Metazoa; phylum Chordata; class Aves; order Galliformes; family Phasianidae; genus Phasianus; species Phasianus colchicus. Next base: position 6,615,250 of record NC_143450.1, read on the forward strand.
TGCTAAGCATAAAACTTATAAAGAATAATTCCAGGAATAAAAAAATAAATAAATAAAACAAAATCTTATTATCTATCATTTTGCTGGGAAAACTCTCTGAAGCATCTGACATGTGAATTACTAACTGACAGTCATTCAAAGAAGCAAAATGTTTTGCAGAACCAGCTTTTGGAGAAGCTGGTTGGGTGGACTCTCAAAGCAGACCTTTAAAATGTTAAATGATCAGGCAGAAGGAGTGAACTAGAAAGAAGTTTGAAAACAGATCTTGATATTGATGGAACATTTGGCTACGTGGAGAAACAGATGTCAAAGAAAGAACATTTGATTTGACTGGATGCTGAAGAAATTGTTGGAGAATGTGATCCAAAGGATGCAATAACACAGGACAGGAACATTTTTAATGAGCTGTGCTAACGATTTCACCTGGTGACCATAAGAATGGCATGAGACTACAGTGTGTCACTTTCTTCGTTCCTAAAAGAAGTATTATTCTACCTATTTCACAGCTGTGTTTGGGAACTTGATTAATTTACAAAAACTGCCTCCAGACTGTTGGAGGAAGGTGACTTAATTGATCTTCCCTGAAGCAGACAATTTTGATCAGAATAAAAATGGTAGTAAAGCCAGACTCCTGGGACAGATCCAGTGTGTCAATTTTTTAATCCTTAACTAAACAAAAAATATTTGCTGGGGGCAATAAGAATATGTTTTGTGTTAATATTCCTGCCCACAAGAGCTGTGAGAGTAGCTCTCCAACTGTAAAAGGTGAAGATTTCACACTGCCCACATAAAGATGTGTAAAAATGTATTTACCTGATGGGCATATTTTGAATCCTTCAAAAAAATTTCTGTCACCTGTTCATAGAGAGAAAAAGAAAAAAAAAAAAACCAAAAAAAAAAAACCACAAACCAAGATTCAGAGATGACTTATGTGGTTTAAAGAAGTTCTCAGAAAACCACTAGTAATTTTTTTATATTCTGGTACTGTCATTCTGTATCACCTTCCAACCTCCAGTCGGATGTCTACAGAATCCTACTGGGACTCGCAGAAGCCAGAAGAGCCAAACAGCTTACTGCAGCAGGCAGCAGCAGCCCCAGTTTTACCAACAGATTTCTTGTTTTCACTCTTTCTCAAAACTGAGCTAAGCTTTTTCCTTGCTGTGTTTTTTTAGGATTATTCTTTGGCTTCAGACTTTCAGACCTGGCACTTTAAATGGTTTTCCCACACTTCTACTATTACTTAACTCAGGAATGTCCAACCTGTGGCCTGAGTGATGGCACACAACCACCATACAGCACCAACTGAACATAAGTTGCTATTAACACTGCCTGGGCTGAAAGCAGGGCATGGAGAGGACACAGTGCAGTACTAACTTGAGTTATGTGAAGAAAATTGATGGATTTTGATACAGCTATGCTTTCTGTTTTGATAAAGGAATTTGAGAACAGGTTTCAAGATTGCAAAAAATTCATCAATTTTTTTGTTTATTTACAACTCCGTTTTCAGTAAACATAAATACAATACCCGGGAACTTTCAAATGAATGTATGGAGTTGAAATCAAAAAGTGAATGTCTCTTTACCAGACTTTTATAAGCCCCATCTTACCAGAGAGAAATATCCCTCACTTCACAGCACAGCTTATCCATGTCACCACATTCTGGTAGTAAATACTTTTGTGAACAACTGTTTTCAAGGGTGAAGCATGGGAAGAGTAAAATTTCATCAAAAATCTCTGATGAACCCGTTGAGAACTCACTGAGAATTGCAGCCACTGCCAGTGAACCAGTCTGATGCATTAGTTTCACAAAAACAAGTTTTCATATCCCACCAGTTTTGTGATTTAGTTTCTCTCGTTTGTATGTTTCAATAAAAATAAAAAAAAAAATTACAGTAAGTTTTTTAATGTAATTTTTTATGTACATTAACTATATCATATATTTTATGAGGGCTGCTCCGAAAGTAATGCCTTCTACTTTATAATTTTAGTCGACAAGATCAGAGACAGATGCTGGTGGGATGGCAGTAGAAGATGAAGCTTCCTACCAACACTCCATTACATTGTGTTGCTGTGTGACAGATGGCAGCAGAGGGGCAACCTGACACAATGGCTTCTGACATGGAAGTGTGTATGAAACAAAGATGTTAAACTGAATTTCTTCACACAGAAAAAAAACTGCACACTGCTATTCATCAATGCTTGCTGAATGCTTATGGAGACCCAATAGTGGATGTCAACACAGGGAGGTGGTGGGTGCTGCATTTCAGCAGTGCTGACAGCAAGTCACCTCAGCTGGTACAGATTTTGGTAACAGCACCATGCAGTTCACTGCTAGTGAAAATGAATAGCTAATGGCAGTGGCTGTGTTGGAAAACACTGTTTTGTAGCTGAGAATTTGCTCTGTCAAATACTGTTATTGTGCTGTTTGTAGCTGGTATTGTTTCCATGGAATTAATAATTAATAAGGCATTACTTTTGGAGCATCCTTCACAGCTGTGGCCCTAGGCAATTCTCTTCACTCACTGCAACCAAGGCAAGCCAAAAGGTTGGATACTTCTGACTTAGTTGAAGGATCAATCCAAAAGGATTTTTTGAGTCCATCCTGACAGTAGCTGTATTTTCAATGAGACTGTTCAACAGCAACACTATTTATTAAGAACGCTATTGCAAATATTTGCTATTTGTACTTCCTTTCTAGGCAAATCCTAATCACATCAGTGGAGGACCACACAAAATAAACACCCTAAAGCTGCAGAAGCAAGAGAAAACAGGAGAGCGAATGTCACAGTTTATTCCTTCTCTCTCCTCTTTTATGAAAATAACCCCACAATTTTAAATAATGATTTTACTCTGCCATAGGCTCATGCTGATTATTCTTTTAACTGAATCCTTATCTATGATGCCTTCAATAAATATTATAAGCATTTCTTTTTATTCTCACCAATGGAGGAGATTAAAATGACTTAGAGTATACTGATGCAAAACTTTTGTGTTCTTCCCTTTTTCGAAAATAATGTTTTCCTAAAAGAACATAGGATTTTCAGTACAAAAATTTTACAGAGAAAATATTCTCCCTTATATTTCTTATGTTATTTAATTTTCACATCATATTCTGCAACAGAAATTGTATATAATACATAGGAAAACACCAGTGAAAAAACATGACACTTTGCACTACTAAATATAAAACTTACAATTCAGCTTGTTCACAAAAAAAATTCTTTCATTGTCCAATGTGGGGTGCTACTAAATGAAACTTAGAAATATCATTTATGATTGTCTCATTCTCAATTTTCTCAATCTGATTTGTATGATACATTTTTATGATCATTATTAAACATTTTCTAGAAAACTTCTGAGAATCTCTGTGCTATGTGAAATCAAATACTACTTGTCTTTCTGTGTACTATGCCATAGCTGAAACCCCAAAGGATCAGGAATTTGCACATATTAATACATGCTTCAAAGAGTCACATCAGCAGAAAAAAAAGAAACACCTTAACACCTCAAAACATAGTACTAAAAACATGAAATCTTACCCTAATTAAGTTTCAAGCATCTCCATAGTATGCATAATATTTTAAGAGCATTTTTCATTTACCATTAAATTTTCTATTTTGGTTGAGCATATAGAATTTCCTCATCATTTCTTTCCCTTTTTTTTTTTTTTTTCTTTTTTACAATTAACTACCATACTTTGATCTTTGATTTAGTAACCTCCATTTCCTACTCTTAAGAATAGTTTCATAAGTACCAGAACTAATAAAGACCAATTTTGTAGATAATATATGTCATAGTAGATGATATACAATATTTTCCATGTAGAAAATCCACACTTATCATTTTAATTGCAAGTAATGTGCAAGTACATTCTATTTATCTTCATAGGCAAGAGAATTCACTATGCTGGTTCCCTCTGCAATATAGTGAATCAAAAGGCAATGTTAAATAAATTGAGTAAAACGGAAAATTGTATTAATAGCAAAGATAGCACTTAAATGTTTTCAGTGTCTTGTCCTATAAATTCAGTTTTTTGTAAGGAACTCTTACTGAAATAAGCAGTATCAATATTTAGTAAGCAAATAATGAATAGTCATTGTGTTGATGATGGGAAAGATAGTGGTTGCAGTGGTGATCGAAAGAATGGTTCACCTCTTCTGGTGCAGATTTTTGCAATAGTGGAATGCAGGCTTTTGTGAAGATGCATAGTGAAAATGCGTGGCTAATGGTGGTGACTATGTTGAGAATAGTGTTCTGTAGCATAGAATTTCCTCTGTGAAACAGTGTTATTGTGCTCTTTGCATATGTTGTAGTTTCCATGGAAATAATTTGGAGATATTACCTTCGGTGTGACCTAAGTATCTCTTTTCACTTGGGAAGAGTGAAAAGTAAATTTGATCAGAAAAGGGAGAATGGAATAGAATTGTACAAGGAAGAATAAAAATCAATCTCAAAATGAATATGGTTTTAATTGCAGCGTTTGTACTAGTTCTGACATATAAACCACAATCAGACTACTGCTTTTTTAAGGAAACGTCCATATTATTTCTATATAACAATAAGAATGAATAGAACCAAGACTTCTAGCAGGGATGTTTTGATAAAAGCATTGTTATGAAAAGAAAAGAATCGTAATTATGAAATCATTTGACATCATTTTTTTTCAAGCTCTAGGTCACAATACTTCTGAGATGCAAAATGTCTTCAAAGAAAAGAACACAACAAAATAGCAATTATGAGTGTGAACTGTAGGATCATGCACACTCCTGCACTTTTCTTCTCAGCGCATTTTTCCCCCCTTTATTCATCCTTTTCTTTCAACACTGGTTTATTATTATTATCCAAGAAAGAACCATGTGACTGGCTTATGCTTCAATGATAGCTAACGTGCACGGTTGAAATGCAGCCTCCCCCTAAGCACTGGCATATAGCATTCTCCTGGCTGGAATTTATTTTCAGGAAACTTGCAAGAGTAAGCCAAAAATGAACTGGGAGGGCGTATGGGAAGAAGAAACAGAATCCAGATAGATGCTCATATTGTAAACACTGTCATCAATGCTAGCATTAACAGTGTAAGGAGAGGTGAAAACATGGGTACTGTGTTTTCTGAAAACTGTTTCCTGCAAATTTATGGCATGGTACAATCAGACGCACGCTACTTTCAGTTCTTTTTGGTTTGATCCAAATGATACAAAAAGCTGCAGTGCAGGCAACATCCCCAAAAAATCAGCAGCACAGCCTTGTCTCTACAGATGGACATGAATGCACCGAACTCCTTGAGATTTCACTCTTTTTTAGACTGGACTTACAAAATGAACAGCAGTAGGTAGGCAGTAAAAAAAAACCTTAAACTTTTACTTCTACGTCATCGTTTGTCCCTGAGGTTTGTTAGGTTTCTATATTGCTTTGCTCATATCAACCATTTGATTAGCACATTTTTAGCTGGACCATTGCTCATTTCTCAATTTTCCCAAATTTACAGACAGAGATAAATTATGCTATATGAAGTTATATTATTCTGGATAACATAAATCCACAGTCAGAGTGGCTGCAGAAAATACTGTCTGGTAATACTTGCACATGAAAAAAAAATCACAATAGGTTCAGACATCGAGGGAAGGCTTTTTGAAACAGGTGGTCGAGGAGTATGTTATCTTTTAAAATTACTTGACCTCCTAAGCTACATAAACGTTCAGAAAAAATCTTTAACATGAGATACCTGATTTATGGGCTCTTACCCAGAGCTTCCAAATTGTGATAAGTAGTCAGATTTCTAAACAAAATGATATGCATCTCAATGACAAACAAAATAAAAAAGCTGCATAAACACTGATAAGAACCTTAATGATGCATCCTTGAAAATCTGGTCTGTTATAGGATGGCAAATATTTAGATTAAAAACGTATCAGTCGAGAGTCTTTTTTTTTTTTTTTATCTTTCTTGATTATATCCATTAAACAGATTCTAGCATGGCTAGAATGAGTCAGATAGATGTGAAGAGCACTGGATATTTTGCATGCCCTTGGCTTGGAATTACAACAGCCATTTAAATGCTTTAAAGCACCAAATATACTTTTATCCATTGTTTGCATTGATTTAGTTCTTCCTTGATTTCCAGAAAAAGCTTTGAAATGAGAATTTTGTTCAATGGTCTCTTGTTTTCCACAAAACAAATCACTATGTAGAGGGATATTTTTTCATCATACTTTTCAAAAAATATGTGGGAGAGAAAGGAGTAGGGACAAAAACTGAGCTCACTTACACACTCCTGTAGTATCCGTGAAGAAAATTTAATTTGCTTTCTCCAAAGACTTCAAAGATCTCAAATGCATACAATTAGGGGGAAAAAAGGAAAGTTTTTTTTTAAAAAAGTGTGGCAAAATAATGGCAAGAATAAATAAATAATAAAACAAAAACAGGTTAACTCACTGGATACTTTTGTTTTTGCTGTTGAAATCAACTCAGCTTCATTACTTAGAGCAATTTCATAGTGGAGAAGATACTTTTGGACATAAACAGTATTTTGTTGCAGTGATGTAAATACTTCTCACTTTACTATTTCCTAAGCAGTCTTCATGTATAACAGAATTCTGAGCACTGTAATTCTGGTGCTAATTTATAATATTCAAAATAATTACCATACCTGAATTACTGTAGTAAAATAGAGATTATATAGGACAACTACTTCTTAAGTACAAACTTTCCAGTCAATCAAATATTACATGTCACATTTCACCTACTATCAGAGCTGACAAAAGATCATATGCTACACAAACTTCTATAGATGCTCAGACAAATACTTTGATTATTTCTTTCTCTCTGAAGAAAACTTGCCACTTAATAATTAAAGATAAGAATGGATATTGGAAGCAACAGGCTCCATTTTGATCTCTTGTGCTGGTACAATGCAGGAATACCACTCCAAAACAACAGCAGGTATAAAGCTTTTGCAAGTTCAGGAGGACGTCTATGCAGTGGTTCCTAAAATCACATAGCTGTGTCCATTACGAGTTTCAAAGGAGACAGCCACAGTAAGAAACCTGACATTGCAACCTGCCTTTGAGAGGAAATTCAGTGACACAGAAAAGCACGTTTGACAAGTACACAGTGAGTTCTGCTGAGAAATGCATAGCTTTGTGTGGGGGTGGATGTGGTGGTGTCTGAGGTTATTTCTCTCTTTTTTTTTTTGCTTTTTATTTTGTTCTTTTTTTTGTTTTTAACATATGCATGGTGGAGGACTATATGCTGACATAATTTTTCCCTTTCTAATATAATTTTTTATGCAGCTACATTTTCCCTGTACTGAACAAGGTGTTTGTTGCTCCAGCTTGCCCTGAGCAGTACATAAAGCTTTGCTCTAGGGAATCAGAATCCAGTTGCTTCTCAGTTATCTCTGTCACTTTACACCACTCAAAGGCCACACAGAAAGCTGAAATTACATTTACATTCCCTGTCAAATCCCTTCCTCAAGACTTATAAAATCATTTTCACATACCTAAGAACAGGATCTAGTTTGTTCACTGGTAAAACTCACTTCAGAGCCAGCTGAAGTCATCAAGAACAGGACTGCTGAATGCTATTAGTAAATGTTAAAGTATGAGAAAATGTCTTTCGTTAATGTATTTCTGCAATTACAGAATGAGAGATGTGATCTCTAAGATACTCTCTATGCACTATAAGGCATTCCATGCACAGAAAAAGGATGAGGCTTGTCTAGAAATAAAGTTACAAAAATTAGGATTTCTGAATGTTATATTCTAGAAAAGTTAGTCTCCTGGGCTAAAAATGCAGCATAATGAGGAAAGATTTTCATTTTTTGCATGCATAAGTTTTAAGTGCAGTATTTATCATTTGCTATATCACACTCATTTTTCTGCATTTTCCCAACAGTTACATCAATTGCCATTTAACTGCTCTAAATAATGTGTTCTCTTCCCTGCTGTATTAAACTATTTCTATTGAGGCTAATGATTTTCTGATTTCCACATGCCAGTGAGCTTGGCAGTAACAAATGATACCTCTCTTTTGCATGTTGCAAGTAGCTTAAATTATATTTTACATACCCATTTAAAGGATCATTAGTTAAGTTAATATCCCTGCTATTCAGGAGGATCAAGCATTTTGGTAAAGGATATTCTCACTATATATTCTCTCCTCACTCTGAGAGCATTTTGAAGAGCCCTGGCCTGTTAAAATCACATTCACTACATATAGAAAAGCTGCAGAAAAAAAGCGGAATGTCTTTTAGAGCCACAGCTGTATCAGCTTACCATCCCTTTCATTCTGTTGTCATAAGGAAATTCTTGGAGTCTGGGAAAATAAATACTTCAGAAGACATAGAAATATTCGATTAAGGATATAAACGCATTTATAAAATATTATTTTTAAAAGTTGCAATGCAAGTAGCAGGCAAAGAGCTGATCACGCTTGGACTGGAAAAGGAACTGCCTGAATAGGGCAGTGAGCACAAGCTGCCCAGAACTACAGTTAATGCCCCATGGTGGGAAATCCCAAGTTGAGGTTGAAAAGGGACCTGGGGCTGGAAACCCTGACCACTACTTCTTAAAAACCAAGCCTTACATAGAGTCGGCCATCAATTCACATTGCATCAAAATCGAAACAGGCAAAAAAGCATCCCTCTAGTCTCAGAAAGAATAAAGAGACCACAGAAGATTGATATCTGTGGAGAAAGTAAACGCGCAACTTTTATTTTCCCAAATGTATCGCCATTGCAAAGGAAAAACATGGAAGGATGCAGGGTGATGGAGGCACAGGCTGGTGCCCAAATACACACAGCCATGGGCGGGGAGGTCACCGCCCAAGGGGTTGTGACTGACATCAGCAAGAGATGACTGTGATCTCACTGACCCTCGTGTATGAATTCGGGTGTCAGCAGCGTCCAGCCTGGACTCGTGCCTGGCCTCCAGTTGAGCAGACCTGCAAGACTAGGAGTACCGATCGAGGACTTTCTCGTGTCGTGTTGTGGTGCTGTTGGCATCAGTTCTTGGTGCCTCTCACCAGTGTTTCCCTGGCCCTGCCTGGCTCAGGCAGCCGGGGCCTCGTGGGGTGCGTGTGCAGCAGTGGAGGTTAGTGGGGGTGGACGCGGCCACGGGGCAGCCTGTGGGGAGCAGGGGTCAGGCAGTTTCCTGCTGAGGGATCGAGGCATAGCTGCTGTCTTCCCCGGGGACAGCGCGTGATCACGGTCCCTCTGTCTTTTGCAGCTTGAGTCTCCTGCCCACTGCCGTGCCACAGAGGGAGCAGCTTCCCCATCTGAGCTCTCCCCAGCCCACGCGCAGCCCGGGACCATGGAGCTGCCGTCCAACTGGATCTGCCCCATCTGCGGGTGGACTCAGGACAATGCGGCCTACGTCACTCCCTGCCTCCACCAGCTCTGCTATGGCTGCGCAATGTGGTGGGCCAACAAGAAGCCAAGCTGTGCCATCTGTGGGCAGAAGGTCAGGACCATCCGATACTCAGTGAGATCCGAGGATGATTACCTCGAGTGTCCTGTTCCGCAGCCCATGCAGCGTTCGGGTGACGGCCTGCAGGATGAGCAGGGGCCCGCAGAGCCGGCCTTCGTGGCCCCGGAGCACAGCTTCCCCCCCGAGGTCTGGGCTGCCTTTTTCCGAGAACACCCGGAAGACCTCAGAGCCCTGCTCCGGTGGCTCCACCGAGAGTTCAGGAGGATCTCTGGGAACAAGTGGTGGGTGGTGCACACAAAGCAGAGCATCGTGATGGTGTTCCTCTGCAGGCTGGGGCTCGACGAAGAGGCTTTGCTGCGGGAGCTGCGGCAATGCCTCAGAGGCCAAACACTGAGCTTTGTGAGGAGGCTCATCACCACCGCTGCAGCCATGTACGGCCCAAAGATCCGCCAGCTGCAGGACCTCCGGAACAACCCCGCAGACAGCCCCAGCCCCACCGCCTCCCATCAGGGGCCTGCTGCCTCCAGCCCCGGCCACACTGACTGCCCGGCCGGCCCCAGCACCGAGGAGCTCCCCCGTATCCCTCCTGGGGGTCCCGGGCAGCCCAACGCTGACACTGTGTCCGCAGAGGAGGAGCCAGGGCAGGCAGCAACAGCGGGCCCCTGCACCCAGGGCAGGGACGGCTCACCTGGGGGGCGCCAGCGCCCCTCAAAAAGGAAGGCCAGCAGCAGCCCCCAGGGCTCAGCCCCGCCAAGCAAGAGGCGGCCCCGGAGGCGGCACTAGGCTGGCATCCCGCTGCCGGGCAGAGCACCGCTCAGGTGGGCTTGGAGGCAACATCCATCTCTCAGCCTGCTTCTGAGACAGAACAAAAAGGAAAAGAAAAAGAAGTCTCTGTCACAGATGAGGCAGACGGTGTTGCTGTCCCTGCCCACGCTATTCACTCCTGGTTTTCTGTCCTGGGGAAAGCCACAGAATATCATACGTCCACTTCCACCATCAGAAATCAGCCAGTCGTGCGCCCTCATAAAACAAGCCTGGGCCCCAACGCACAGAAGGTGGACGTCATGTTCTTCTAGGAAGAATACAGTCATCAGGATCCTCTCATTCTGCCGGCTTCACGGCACAAATAATAACTTGCTGAAAAGTTGCAATTGTTGTTGTTGTTGTTGTTGCTTTAAGAAAATAATGAATCGAGATCCACAGAGAACATAAAGCTAGTCTCATTTCTTTGTTTCTGAAGATTTAGCCCTTATATCTGTTGGCTAAGTTATAAGGTGACCAGCAGGAGGATGGCAGGTAAGGAATGCCACGTCTTATGCTACAGAAAAGCAAGGAGTTGGAGCAAAGGACCGGAGAAATACGAAGTAGAGCATCAGCATCAGCCCTCAAGCAGGACTGTTCAGCAGCACTTGCTAAATCACAACATACACGTGAAAGCCAAAAGTTCCTTCCAAAGGGGACAGCAAGCATCCAGGTGTTTCCCCGTACCCATTGGACTTCATCAAGTCCTGCCCGCGCCTATTGGCTGAACAGGAGTCACCCTCAGGTGCTTTCCCTAGACACTGGCAAGGAAGATAGAGAGAAAGTGAGGAGTAGCCTTTACTGCACTTTCAATACCGTGGCCTGTAAAGATAGTCTCTATCTTGTACCATCAGTCCACTGTGACTCGCACACGGCACTGTTCTTGTTTAGAGCCTTGATCATTAGGGTCTTATTTGTCAGCTACCTTCTTTCTATATACCTACACAGATCCTGTGCACAGATCTTAAAAAGAGACAAACATGCATACACTCCAAACTAAAGTCACAAACAGAGCAGTGCCAAAACTGAGAGACAAATGGGTGGTCACAACCATCTGTGCCAACCACAACCAACTCAGCTCAGCTGAAAAGGGAGCTGATATCTCTGCTTCTGATGCCCTCTGGTTTTCATTCTGTTTTTGACTTCTTACAACTTTGTCAAAACTCCATTTGTGCTGAACATTTCAGCACTGGTAGGAGGCTCAGGGTGGTGGGTGGCCTTAACTTCTTGTTATTCCTACAACTTCCCCATTACAGGAGATAAGTGTGCAAATTTAGGTAGTTCCCTCCCTGCCAAGTCACTGCAGCACTGGATCCAGAAGCATATTTCTGGGGATTGAGTACCATAAGTGGTCTAATATTCTTCACCGTGACAGATTCCTCAAAAATGCACATAGTAAAGTATAATAAATTCTATCCAACAAAGCTACCCAAAAGAAAGTACTTGCTTGGTTTTCTTATTTGATGCTTTCAACATTGAGAATATTGAAGAAAAATAAAAGCAGAATCAGTACTTCTCACAGAGATCCTTCCTAAGGACTGCTGTAGCCTGCTGCCCTGCAGGCTGCATCCTTCCTCCCTGCTCTGCAGTTCCAAAGCTCAGTGAGACCCTGGTGAAATTAATCCCATAGGAGGTATTGTGAGTTTCTGGGCCCAGATGCCAACCACCTAGCACCTGGAGCCTGACCTGACCCCTGCTGGGCTCACACTCTGCCAGCACTTCACAGCACATGTTCTCTCTGTCCCTCTGTTCCTCTGTGCCCGCCTCTCTCCTGCTGGACTGCTGGTGTAGAGGCCACAGCAGGCTCAGGGCGAGAGCAGTCCTGATATGTTCTTTTGAACAAAGAAGAATACTCAACAGGCAGATACAAGATGCCACCCAACAAACAGTTTTGCCATCCACTGCAGTGGAAAAGCAGTGGCTTGTGATTTGTCGATTTTGACATTTAACATCTGCTATATCTGTGGCTTTGTAGATTATAAAATCCCCAGTTAAAATTGAAACTCAGACTTGAAGTAGACTGCAAAAATGAGCGATACAACTTAAGTCTCTTTTTTCAGTGGAGATACTACCAAGAATTTCAGTGGAAGCTCCCCTCCTTTCAGAAGACTGATTTTCTTGATGAGTGCACAAAACAGCTAAAGCAGCCTCTTAAATACATGTAATCTTAATCTATGATGACTTGCACATCTGACTAACTGCCATTTGACAACTGCTGATGAATTATGGTATCCTGGCTGTGCTCTCTATGCAGTATTTGATAGTATCCCTCAGATACTTTCCATTGGCAACATATCTCCCTTGCTTCACATGCACCTTGTTTCTCACAGCAAATATTTAACCTCCATAACTGTATGCAAACCTGTAATTGGATTTGGCAACATTAGCCCCTAAATACTAATTAAAATGTGTTAATCGACATGTTTAATCTCTGAAAGACTTGATCAGTAACAGAATATGGAGCCTTCTCATTTATCTGTGAAATGAATTTCAAAAGGCCATTCCCATTTGTTCATATTACACCCTATCACATGCAGAATTTATTGTCACCTTGGCAGATCCTGTTAGGAAGAAAGTGAAGCTCAGCGGGAGGAGAGACCCCAGGAGTTTTCTCCGAGACCTCACTGCGAGACGCATGGAGGAAAATGGTGAGGCACACGTGGCAGACTTCACTGCTTCTCATCTATGCCTCTCCACTTAAAAGTAACTGCTGTCCACTGCTCCCTGCCCATGTCATTCCATTCATGTGTGATTTTAGAGTTGATAATAACTTAGAGTACTGAAAGACACTATAGATCACAGCTGTATTGTAACAGGAAGCTGAATACCTTATTTCCCCTCTTGCAACTTAGGGCTTGCTGAACAACTCTGAATTAGCTCAGAGTGCTCCTGAGCTGGGCATTGTGCTAGCTGCTGGTTTACACGAGATGATGCTCTTTGCTGGCTGGCACTCCATGAGCAAAAAGTGCCCACATATAGCTCTTGTCCCAGAAACACCGGAACTAATTCAGAAATGCTTTATTTGTATGCCTCATAGTTTCCATTTATGGCATTATGATGCTTCACCCTTTCCAGCAGAGACTCAGGAGTGGGAAAACACAACATTTACAAACCACACTGCTGCCATTACTTACACATCTGTCCTGCAGTACTTTTTCCATAGTTCTATTATATTCTTCATGTTTTCAAATACAGGAAAAGTAACAATAAAATATAAAAAATAAAATACAGGATATTTATTTGTTTGTTTGTTTGTTTGTTTGTTTGTTTGTTTGTTTGTTTTAAGTAAGTGTCAATGAATCTACATTACTGTGGACACTTCTGAAATATTTCTGAACTCAAAATCAAATTATATTCAGAGATTTCTTTCCAGTTTATGAATAAAAAAAATACATGTTGTCTACACAGAAGCCAAATAAGCATGCTTCAGGTATTAACTACAAGCTTTTCTTTTCTCTCAAGCAACTATAGAAAAAGGACAAGCCTTTTAAAATCACTGTGTTGTAACCATAGAACGTGTTCTCATTACAGAATTCTTAGCAACTGAAATCTGGCTTGTAAAGAAAGAACAGTAAATACAACATATATGCTACCTAGTCTGGAGGGAATAACTTTCATGACTTATTTTTATGATGTGCAAGCTGGCCTGGAGTTGACACAAACTTGGGAAAGTTTTCATACACATTATTAGTCTGATCATTCTTTATAGGTCCTATTTATATTTGTCACTTTCTTCAGTCCTTCCACTACTTCAAGTGATATACTGATAATAGTTATGTTAAAAAAAACAAACAAACAAACAAAAAAAAACAAAAAAAACCACCCAGCACCATTTTAATTGTTCCATACAAACTCTCATAGGAATAGATTATACAAAGTGGCTAATGAGCCTGCAAAATCTTGTAAATGGCAGTCCTTCAAGGGACTGAATGCAACCACAGCCTCACTGTAAGCATTTCCCTCTTTGTTATCCCTAGGTTGGAAGTTTGCCAGGAGAGTTTTTGCTGGGCCTTTCTGTTCCTGCCTATGACACTATCACTCAGATATATACAGCCAAGTCTCCAATACCTCAGGGTTGTGTGTAACAGGATTCAGACAATTCTCCACTAGTGCACACAGCAGCAGTGTTACGCAGGATCCCTCCAGTGCCCTACCACGCTACAGAGCTAAAGCTAAGTGACTGATCTGATGCACAACACAAGGCTACAGCCTTTTAAATTGCTAATTCTCCTGTTCAGCTGAGGCTCTGCCGTTTTCATTACAGCAACTTTACCTGTCAAATGTACAGCAAGCTCTCAAAATTCTTGCTTTTCTTCAAAGTTTCAGTAACTTGGGTAGATTTATTCCCTGGGGTAAGATCACTGAACAGTCCTTTTGCCTTCATCTATTTAACTAGGTGACAACATAATCATTTTTTCAGTATTTGTGATAATCAAGGGCAAATTAGGCATCCAGAAATATACACTGGTCAGATACAACTGTCACTAGTTATTTTAAATGTAAATGAATAAAAACTGTATTATGAACACAATGCATTTTTAAAGCCATTAGCATTTTCTAAAATGTTCTTGGTGTACAATGTTTAGCCTTAGATGAAGGACATTGAAGTTGTTGTTTTTTTTCATTCTATTGTTTCTTTTATCCTCTGGAATGTGAAAAGCTAGGGTATAGAAACTATAATGAGTTATCACAGACAGAGGTAATATATTAAATTTCAATTAAGAGTATAAACTTTGGGCTATAAAACTGAAAGGGACAAAAATCCCTTCAGATCATTATGAAAGGCATCTTTAAAAACCACTTCCTAATGGACTGGATAGATTCAACCCCTCCATAAGCTCAAAAGATCCAAATTCACAACCAATAAAAGTAGAAATAGTCCAATTTATTCCTGGTGTATTTTATTTTATTCAACAGAATACAACATTATTCTGCTATGTCAAGTTACAACCCTCTACTCATAGAGGTAGCTTTTGATTTCATTTCCATTGCCTTGGGCAAACAGGGCTGAGGATCTACAAGGCTGTGTCAGATGCTGATTTATTCATTTGAGACTGGAAGGTAATAGAAACCGTTCAGACTGATTGTAAGAAAAAGAAATCTGAATTGAGGCATCAGACAAACTGCAAACCACTTTTGCTAAACTAGTTTTTAACATTAGCTTTACAAGAGAAACACAAGAATTTTAACAGAAAGTTTTTCACATAAGCTTACTACGGACATTACAATTTATCTATAACATTACATTATTGAAATACTGTGGAGATTAGAGGCTATACAAAACCTGTAAAACTAGAAGTTAAAAGGCATGTTTCAGAAGCTAGTTTATCCACTCACTTAAGAAACTCAATTTCTTTGGTGCCTAGCATGTGTTTTCTGTGTAGT
The DNA here is from genome assembly GCF_987193195.1 of Phasianus colchicus. Lineage (NCBI taxonomy): Eukaryota > Metazoa > Chordata > Aves > Galliformes > Phasianidae > Phasianus > Phasianus colchicus. The sequence goes on from NC_143450.1 coordinate 6,630,858, forward strand.
GGAAGAACCTCATCTAACACCTTATCTTCATAATCTTTTAGTAAGCTATTGCTCATTTAAGCCCTCAAAGTCAAGATAATACAATTAGGGAATCAAAACAGGAGCAAAGGCAGCAGAACAACTTTCTATGACTAGACTGTCATGCAAATAAAATACAAGTGACACCAGTCACTGAGTATATTTGCAGTACAAAACTGACTGGAGAGCAATGGTTGCGTGAGTTACTGTGGTTGGTAGCTCATAGCAGTATTACAGCCTCAGCAGCAAGTGCTCTGTCCTGATAAGTTACTGTATAAGCAATACAAACACACTTTAATCTTTAAATATTGATAGCAAAGGAAGAGATCATTTTCCTACCTGTCTTGTTCCCACACCCTAACCTCCAGCTCTCTCATTAAATCATCAGTCATGTAAGAGGTTAGTGCTTACAACAAGTCTCTCAAGGGGACATTGGGAAGGAGTTTTAAATTGGACAGCTTGGCATAAAGACATCCTGCCTTTGAAGTGCAGTTGTCTAGGAGATCAAGCTCATTCTCCTGTATTTTTAAAAGCAGGTTTGGTATCACCACACAGTACATATGCAAACAGACAAAAACTGAAAGTGCAATTCAACACAAAATGAAACATAAATATTATCAATAAATAAAAACTGTAATAACAAGAAGTCGGAATCATCCTTTTCCATTAAACCACAGATTTCTATTCAGAAGAATCCATTTAACATGACAGACAGTACATGCCCTGCTAAGAAATGTGAACATCCAAGACTGGGAACACTAGGTAAAGAGCACACTGCCATTTATGACAGCTTCCTACTTACAGTTTCAATATTTCAGGGAAAAATTTAAAATAAAAATGACCATTTTATAATTGAAAAAATTTAATATGCACATACCAAACATTTAAATGTCTTAGAGTTAAAGCAGTTACCATTATTGTCATCTGACTTACAAAGAATCACAGAACCATAGAATGGCCTGGGTTGAAAAGGACCACAATGATCATCTAGTTTCAACCCCCCTGCAATGTGCAGCTTGCCAACCACCAGAGAAGTCTGCCCAGAGCCACATCCACCCTTGGCCTTGAATGCCTCCAGGGATGGGGCATCCACAACCTCCTTGGGCAACTTGTTCCAGTGCTTTTCCACCCTCTACATGAAAAAATTCCTCCTCAGAGGAAAAGTAACATGAATATTGTTAGTGATAACATCTGCAACAACTCAATACATGGAATTAGTAAGTAAGATTCCTTCACTGGGAAGACACAGGCTTCCTCTGCAGTACTTAAAGAGTGTGGGTTAGGAGTTAAATGGGAATATGAAGAAAGATATAAATCATGAAGAGACCCGATGGAAGTGCACTACATACACAGGAATTCAGTTGCCTCTCCTTTCCTATAATACAGCCTAACAAACATATTACAAATGTTTCATCCTGGATGAGGGGAGCTCAGAGTGGCACATGACTACTTCCTGGGGAAGCTGCCTACAGTGCTGCACCACCAAGGTTTGCACTCAGGTTCCAGACAAAATCAGAGACCGTTGAATCTTGGTATAAAAAGCAAGCCCGACATAGAGTCGGCCATCAATTCGCATTGCATCAAAATCAGAACAGGCAAAAAAGCATCCCTCTAGTCTCAGAAAGAATAAAGAGACCACAGAAGATTGATATCTGTGGAGACAGTAAATGCGCAACTTTTATTTTCCCAAATGTATCGCCATTGCAAAGGAAAAACATGGAAGGATGCAGGGTGATGGAGGCACAGGCTGGTGCCCAAATACACGCAGCCATGGGCGGGGAGGTCACTGCCCAAGGGGTTGTGACTGACATCAGCAAGAGATGACTGTGATCTCACTGACCCTCGTGTATGAATTCGGGTGTCAGCAGCGTCCAGCCTGGACTCGTGCCTGGCCTCCAGTCGAGCAGACCTGCAAGACTAGGAGTACCGATCGAGGACTTTCTCGTGTCGTGTTGTGGTGCTGTTGGCATCAGTTCTTGGTGCCTCTCACCAGTGTTTCCCTGGCCCTGCCTGGCTCAGGCAGCCGGGGCCTCGTGGGGTGCGTGTGCAGCAGTGGAGGTGAGTGGTGAGGGGACACGGCTGCGGGGCAGCCTGTGGGGAGCAGGGGTCAGGCAGTTTCCTGCTGAGGGATCGAGGCATAGCTGCTGCCTTCCCCGGGGACAGCGCGTGATCACGGTCCCTCTGTCTTTTGCAGCTTGAGACACCTGCCCACTGCCGCGCCACAGAGGGAGCAGCTTCCCCATCTGAGCTCTCCCCAGCCCACCGCGCAGCCCGGGACCATGGAGCCCAACTGGATCTGCCCCATCTGCGGGTGGACTCAGGACAATGCGGCCTACGTCACCCCCTGCCTCCACCAGCTCTGCTATGGCTGCGCAATGTGGTGGGCCAACAAGAAGCCAAGCTGTGCCATCTGTGGGCAGAAGGTCAGGACCATCCGATACTCAGTGAGATCCGAGGATGATTACCTCGAGTGTCCTGTTCCGCAGCCCATGCAGCGTTCGGGTGACGGCCTGCAGGATGAGCAGGGGCCTGCAGAGCCGGCCTTCGTGGCCCCGGAGCACAGCTTCCCCCCCGAGGTCTGGGCTGCCTTTTTCCGAGAACACCCGGAAGACCTCAGAGCCCTGCTCCGGTGGCTCCACCGAGAGTTCAGGAGGATCTCTGGGAACAAGTGGTGGGTGGTGCACACAAAGCAGAGCATCGTGATGGTGTTCCTCTGCAGGCTGGGGCTCGACGAAGAGGCTTTGCTGCGGGAGCTGCGGCAATGCCTCAGAGGCCAAACACTGAGCTTTGTGAGGAGGCTCATCACCACCGCTGCAGCCATGTACGGCCCAAAGATCCGCCAGCTGCAGGACCTCCGGAACAACCCCGCAGACAGCCCCAGCCCCACCGCCTCCCATCAGGGGCCTGCTGCCTCCAGCCCCGGCCACACTGACTGCCCGGCCGGCCCCAGCACCGAGGAGCTCCCCCGTATCCCTCCTGGGGGTCCCAAGCACCCCAACGCTGACACTGTGTCCGCAGAGGAGGAGACAGGGCAGGCGGCAACAGCGGGCCCCTCCACCCAGAGCAGGGACGGCTCACCTGGGGGGCGCCAGCGCCCCTCAAAAAGGAAGGCCAGCAGCAGCCCCCAGGGCTCAGCCCCGCCAAGCAAGAGGCGGCCCCGGAGGCGGCACTAGGCTGGCATCCCGCTGCCGGGCAGAGCACCGCTCAGGTGGGCTTGGAGGCAACATCCATCTCTCAGCCTGCTTCTGAGACAGAACAAAAAGGAAAAGAAAAAGAAGTCTCTGTCACAGATGAGGCAGACGGGGTTGCTGTCCCTGCCCACGCTATTCACTCCTGGTTTTCTGGTCCTGGGGAAAGCCACAGAATCATACGTCCACTTCCACCATCAGAAATCAGCCAGTCGTGCGCCCTCATAAAACAAGCCTGGGCCCCAACACAAAGAAGGTGGACGTCATGTTCTTCTAGGAAGAATACAGTCATCAGGATCCTCTCATTCTGCCGGCTTCACGGCACAAATAATAACTTGCTGAAAAGTTGCAATTGTTGTTGTTGTTGCTTTAAGAAAATAATGAATCGAGACCCACAGAGAACATAAAGCTAGTCTCATTTCTTTGTTTCTGAAGATTTAGCCCTTATATCTGTTGGCTAAGTTATAAGGTGACCAGCAGGAGGATGGCAGGTAAGGAATGCCACGTCTTATGCTACAGAAAAGCAAGGAGTTGGAGCAAAGGACCGGAGAAATACGAAGTAGAGCATCAGCATCAGCCCTCAAGCAGGACTGTTCAGCAGCACTTGCTGAATCACAACATACACGTGAAAGCCAGAAGTTGCTTCCAAAGGGGGACAGCAAGTGTCCAGGTGTTTCCCGGTACCCATTGGACTTCATCAAGTCCTATTGGCTGAACAGGAGTCACCCTCAGGTGCTTTCCCTAGACACTGGCAAGGAAGACAGAGAGAAAGTGAGGAGTAGCCTTTACTGCACTTTCAACACCGTGGCCTGTAAAGATAGTCTCTATGTTGTGGACCATCAGTCCACTGAGACACTTAATATTATATGAGTTATAGATGCACACACTGCTGTGTCTGCAATAGATTTTAGGAACTGAATTGATTAGGTCAGAATCTCTGCTGTGGACTTACACTTTCCTTAATATTCTTCCTTTTCTCAAAATTTATCTGCACTGATCAGTAAGGATTTTTTTTTTTGCGGGTTGGGTTGGTGCTTTATTTGGACTTCGGATGCCTGTGTTCTTTTAAACACTATGTTTCAATGCTTTGCACTACCAGCAGTTTCCCTCTTCTTATACTGTATAATGATTTCTAATTTATAGCTACCTTTTTATCACCTTTGCCTTACGCTCAAGATACCATTATTGTGTTCTATTGCCTCCCAGCTAATTTGACCACTTTAATGAAGGTGATTTTGTTTTCATTTATTTCCTCTACCATTTATTGGCTTCGCTGTCTAGAAAAAGGACTTGGACATTTCTGTTCCAAGAAAACATTCAAGTGGATTTGATTAAAATAATCTCCTGAGATTTTTTTGTGTTTTGTTCAATCACTGGTTTCTACACATTCCTAATATTTCTATGTGTATAACACACAACATAGCTGACATACACAAAGTCAGTGCCTGAATTATATATGTTACTTGGTTATATCATATTTTTATAACACAAATATTAAAAAACGCCTTCTGGCCTTCTAGATGAATTATCAGTAATTCTTAAACTTCTTATGCTCTGGTGCTGAATGTATAGCCCATGGTTTTAAATGCTGCACTGTACCTGTGACCCAGTAAATTCCAAAATGAAGTGCAGTGTCCTCACCTTCCCTGCACTGATAGGAGATGGAAAGAAAAACCACAGCTCAATATGTTTGAACAAGCAATGCAAATACTGTGCCCCTCTGGTCCTAGCTCAGGAGCTACAGCTTGAGGCCAGAAATGAATATACAAAAAGACTGACTCTTAAAAAAACTGACTTTACTGGAGCCCTGATTCCATAACCCATATGGGAAATTATCCATAGATACAGCTGACTTTGAAAACACGTAAATGCATCTCCAACCAGTAAGCTGAGAAAATGCTACAGCCCTTGGTTTTCAGCTCAATGTGCCAATTATGTTAACACCACCATCCAATGACAGCGCAAAAGGAACTGAAGGCACACAAAAAATAGGCCAAATGTTGAATTTGAATGGTGTTCTGTGATTCACAGCCTTTATCTTGCAAATGGCTTCTTGGAACCTTTTTAATCATTATAGTTTTGCTTCTCCATTTTAACTCCTGAAACATGGAGTAGGGTTGATTTTCTATTCATGCCTATGAAAAGCCCTTCTATTTGATTCTTAAAACACCTGGGATCTATGAATCCATGACAGTGTCCTATTTTGGTATTTTAAAAATTCATATAACTCTTGGACACAAAGTAAAAAGAAGTAAACAACAGTAAGATTAGCCATTGGATTTAGCCATTGGATAGTTTATTCCATACTTTCAGATTAGTAAGTAATCCTTCCCTACATACAAACTTTACTCATACTGAGGAATTTTCCAGTATCCCTGAAGTAAAACATCAGTTAATCAGGGTCTTTGTTTGGAAATCTGTGTAGTCTTTAATTCCTCCATTTGATTTTTCCGTACAGTTAAGGAACTGAGGGGGAGTGAGGACAAGACTCTTAACACAAGGAAGTATGGTTGCAGGCAATTTCTACGAGGCCACAGAGAAAAAATATGGTAACCTAAGCAGGTGTGATGAAAAACTTTGATGAAAATGCTGTAAGGATGGCTCGCCCCTGAAATATAACAACTTACACTCATGTTGGAGAGTGACTAATCAGGACTTGGAAGGGTCTGCAAGTGGAGATGAGAAACATCAAAAGTCTCCAAGCTGACTGGTAATAAGTAGTAGTTTATTTATGCTGTGTTCCCTGGTACGATGCATTAACTGAATTGAAACATGTTGAGAATGTTGATATGCTGCAACTTGACCCAAGGAAGTCTGAATGATGCTGTGCCATGTAAAATGGATCTAACAGCTAAGACCTCTAATATCTTGGGGAATCTCTGGACTCCATTCATTTCACCAAAAAGACATCTCTGTAGATAGCAAGAAATTTCAAATAAAATCTTCATTCTGAGTCTATCTACATCTACAGACACTTTGGACAGAAATGAGAATATTAAGTACAAAATTGATGGCTGCAACTACAGAAAACCTATGCCATTAAAAAGAAAATAATTTATTTTGTAGACTTGTGGCACAGTAAAAAAAAAAGAAAAAAGAAAAAAAAAAAAGAGAGAGAGATATTTAGTACAGACATACCACTTTCAATATATCTAATATGTCTAATATATCCAATATGAACAAAAGCTCTGGTAGAAGCTACCAGAACAGTTAATAGATACTCAGATTCTCACATCTCTCAAGTGGCTATTTCTTCAAGTCACACTTTCCTTTTTCTAATTTTCATGCATCTGAAAAACATGAACTGCAGGACTGAGTACTAAGTAGAACTAAAAATACACTAAAAATACAATGGATAATTGGGAGTAAACAAACTCCAAAGTTCAGTTTTTGCATGGTTAAGTGGGGAGTAGAAGACCAAATCTGATAAATTTCAGCTTTAATCCCACTACCCTCAAAAACAAACAAACAAACAACAACAACAACAACAACAACAACAACAAAAACCATTATTAATCTATCAGTATTTATAGAGACAGTTGTCTTGAATTAGGTAATGCCTGTAAACCATTCTCCTGAAGGGTAAATGTCACCATGGTCTAATATTTGCATAATATATAGGGAAATAAGAACTTAGACTTTCTTCTGTAGTTTTTGAAAACATAGCTATTGTTGGTTTTTTTTTCCTGCTGTTATTCCCATCTGGATTTAAATTTTCAGAAATGCAGGGTAAGTGATCAGAAGCATTACTCATTGTTCAATTAACACTTGCTCTTATAATCAAACATACCTACCGTTGCAAGCATATCACCTCAAGTCTGACTACAATATAAAATGACATGATGTGTGTAGAATTGGTAAATGAAGGCTCTGGTGCATGTACAGAAACACTGAATAGTCTCTAAACCATAGTCTGGGCAAATTATAGCACTGAACTAGAAATTGCTGTTTTAAGAAGTCTATCAATGTGAGCTGGTGCAAACAAAAAGGGAAAGGGACCTGTAGCACTCTTAAGGCTTTGGACCTTTTCTTGTGGTTCTTTCCTGGACAATTCTCATTATGAACATCAGATTTTATCTCTGGTGATTGTACATGAAGGTCCACAATAGCCACCATTATGCTGAATTATTCTATCCTCCACAATTACGTTTGATGGTAGTTTGATAGAAAACACACAGTACTGACACATGTTGATTAAGTATGTGTGATTTCCTATCTAGTACAGTTATATTACACTCTTTGGAATTATTGTGAATGCCAAGACTTATTAAAACATAAGTTATCTATCTGTGTAAATATCCAAAGGGAAACTAAGGTCACCACAATCTAGAAGTGAATGTCAGGGAGGGGTGGGTAAACAAAAGAGCACTGATAAAAATGGGCTATACTACAAGCTACTCATAAGTAACATAATGTACATGTGTAGGGAGAATAATAGCTGCATTTACAGCAGTTGTAGCAATTTAACAACAACAAAAAGAAGAGGAACAAACATAATGGTGGAATGAGGCCAACATCAGTAGTGCAGAGTAAGACTTGAAAATGGGGCTGAACAAAGCCACGAGCATCATCACTCTGGAACATGGCAATTGACATTCTTTTCAAGTGAGTCAGTTTCTAACAAGAAGGGACAAAGCTTTTGAGGTGCTGTCTTGTAGACTCGTGAGATTAGCAAGGCAAATGTGAAAACTAGTTTTGAATGATTAGTCTCAAACAGCCACCATTTTGAGGGAAAGAGCACAATGTAGCAACTTTAAGGTAGGTGCCACTTACTATGCACTGAGCAGCTGCTCAGAGACATGCAGTGAGAGATGAGATACCATCTATGTTTTTCCATTTCAAAATGACTTTTAAGACGACTGTGGAGGAGAGGAACTGACTTACACGCTACTTCTCTGTGCAGTCTAGTTCTGAATGCTATAAGTGTAGCAGAGAATCAAGACCAAGCTCTGCCTTTTCTCCTTTGTACCCAAGCACCAGCAATACCCCCCATTCTCCTTTCTCATACAAATACTACACAAGTATTTGTAACACAGGAGGCAAACAGATATTGGACATGATGTAGTCCAGTAAGAAGTAGAAACAGACTGAGTTTCTACTCAGCCCGTGGAGGATGATGAAGCCTTTTCACAATGCCAGAGTGGTGAATGCCTGTTCATACCCACCATGTCAATGGACAATGATGGACAATGACAGTTCTCATAAAGCTGCACAAAGTTTCACCTTTTTTTCTTTTTTTTTTTTTTTTTTTAACTATTCTAGTGAGACAAGAAACAAGTAGCACTGTAAGCAAAAGAACAGAATAAATACTGCCACTTTGCCCATAAGCAATGGCTTAATTTGCTTGAGTGCACGGTGAACAAATATTTGAACAGGCCTTTATCTCTTCATTATTTTTAATTCTTCTGTGAGATATTTTGTATGGTTCCTTGGGCTATGTTCAGACAAACTGATTAAGTTTGGACCTCAGAGGAAGAGGTCCAAATTTAATCAGTCCAGATGATTTTGTCTATAGAAATATCCAATGAAAACAATTGGGACAATTTGCTTTTTAAATTTTGGGAAAAATTTCAGTATGACACAAAAGACCCTATCTCATTTTGGGTTTCTTGAGTGAAATTGGTAAGTGTTATTTCAGTGATAAAGGGGCAGGCCTTTACTCTTATTCCTAAAAATACATTTAAAAAATTAAAAAGTTACAAGACCCAGCAACCTTCAAGGCCTGTGGCATAAATATGACTTAGATTAGTTCATTGTGAACCAAGTGTATACACTAGAACAGAAGCACAGACCCCAGGACATACGAGTATTATGTGCAGTGAGGTTTTTGTAATGGTAGGATAGCTTGAACTCTTTGGTCTCTCTCGCCTAAAACAGAATAAAACCTGAAGTTAGAAACTTACTAACTCAGGCAATACAGATACTTATTCTCCAGATTTTGCTCCTCTTTAGCTGATCACTATTGACCAAACTGTGATGTTTATTCACATTTTGAAGTCATGTAAATAGTTCCAGTAAGAAGAATTTGAGATAATTCAGATTTAAGTGACTTACAACTCACCAAAAGGAATACTGTTTGGTATTCAGCCAAGATATCACTAAGAAAACAAATCTCTTAAGATAATTCTTTTCTTCAACATCATGCATCATTTTCCTTTTTAAAGGAAGGTATATCTTCAGCAGCATTTCTACTTTCTTGACTGGTTAAATGACTTTTTGCACCCAGTATTTTGCAAGTTTGAATGTTTGTATTAACCGAAACATTCATAAATTTTCAGAGATATTTTTTAATATCTCTTTTGGGCTATCATTCTAGAATTTGCTGTTAAGTTCTGTTAACATTCCGTTTTCATATCCAGACCAACAGCACTCAGAAAATCATTTAAATCCCTTAGGAAAAGTAATTGAATTATTACATATTGTAATTGGTAGAGCACGTTAGTGACATTTCCATTGGACTTGTGACTTTGCTATGTTCCTGGTAAATGCTGAATGTCCTCAATACTGTCAACCTTAAGTTCTCACTGAATCGAGATGAATAAAACAACAAACTTCAGTGTAACAGTATAGTATTTCATAAACTTAATGGAAACAACAATATTCATAGAATCATAGAATGCCCTGGGTTGAAAAGGACCACAATGATCATCTAATTTCAACCCCCCTACTATGTTCAGGGTTGCCAACCACCAGACCAGGCTGCCCAGAGCCACATCCAGCCTGGCCTTGAATGCCTCCAGGGATGGGGCATCCACAAGCTCCTTGGGCAACCTGTTCCAGTGCTTCACCACCCTCTGAGTGAAAAACTTCCCCCTAATATCTAACCTAAACCTCCCCTGTCTTAGTTTAAAACCATTCCCCCTTGTCCTATCACTATCCACCCTAGTAAACAGCCATTCCCCCTTTTGTTTATACACTCCTGTCAAATACTGGAAGGCCACAATGAAGTCTCCCCGGAGCCTTCTCTTTTCCAAGCTGAACAAGCTTAGTTCCCTCAACCTTTTCTCATAGGAGAGGTACTCCAGTTCTCTGATTATCTTAGTGCCCTCCTCTAGATCATCTCTAAGAGCTCTACATCCTTCCTATACTGCCCCAGGCCTGGATGCAGCACTGCAGATGGGGCCTCACAAAAGCCAAGTAGAGGAGGACAATCACCTCCCTCTCCCTGCTGGCCACCCCTTTTTTAATGCAGCCCAGAACACAGTTGGCCTTTCTGGATGCAAGCGCACACTGCTGGCTCATGTCCAGCTCCTTGTCCATTAGGACCCCCAAGTTCTTCACCACAGGGCAGCTCTCAAGGAGATCTTCCCCCAGTCTGTATAAATACGTGGGATTGCCCTGACCCACGTGCAGCACCCTGCACTTGGCCTTTTTGAATCTCATTAGGTTTTCATGGGCCCACTTGTCCAGCCCGTCCAGGTCCCTCTGGATGGCTTCCCTTCCTTCCAGTGCATTGACTGCACTGTTCAGCTTGGTGTCATCTGCAAACTTGCTGAGGGTGCACTCGATGCCATCATCTATGTCATGGATGAAGATGTTGAAGAGCACTGGTCCCAAGACCGACCCCTGAGAGACACCACTTGTGACCGGCCTCCACCCTGACACAGAACCATTAATTACAACCCTTTGGCTCCAGCCAACCAATTCCTAATCCATCGAACAGTCCATCCTTCAAGTTCCTATCTAAATATACAGAATCAAAGGTTCTTCAGCAGATACTTAAAAGAGCCTGAGTTCTCTGAGAGACTATAGTGTCTACAAATGTACTTCTTAAGAAAATCAACAGGAAACAAGGCAGAAATAGACACTGGGCAAAGCCATAAAGCCAACTATATCTAAATAACACCTGATATAATTTGCTGTAGCAGTAGAAATTTTACAAGCTGTACAAAAAACCTGTTCTGTTGCATCTAAGGTTCCAAACGTCTTTTATGGCATTTTCAGTTCAGTATTTCTTTTGCTATTTTATTATAGTCACAAAGAAGATATTACTGCCTTTCCTTTCACATCAGCCCATTATGCACCTTAAGTCTCCAATTAGTGTATATCAAAATTTTTAAAAAAACTTTTTTTCCAGAATCTTATTTTCAGTCTTTTCAAGCTTCCTAACAATATTGTTTATTCTTTTGCTTTTATCCAAACTCATACTCTGATCCACATATTTGTTTTCAAATGTGATGCCCCAAATCAGCTTTGTATTCTTCCTGTGGCTTTACTAGCAATGATAATGCAAAAAATTGTCTTTATAGAAAACAAACAATTAAAAAAAAGCACATGAACTATGAACTTAGTTCACATAAATGCAACATCATCTGCTATTTCATGATCGACGCTATATCCTTTATTACAGACCCATTCCTTAGTTTGTTCCTCTGCAACATTTATTTGTGTAGTCTATTCATCCTGCTTAATAGAACATAATATTTTAGAAGAGGAATTTGGAATCATTTGGGAAAGCTGTTTCCAAGCATCTCAGGATCACCATACATTCTAATCATCTTGCTAAGTATATATCTGCTATCATACAAAAATGTAATATAGTCACTCGTAATTCTTTTGCCTGTGTCTAATGGAAATGTTCAGTTGTGTCACAAATCGCTTTAGAAACATACCTGATACATTTTTCTAATCTGACAGAGAACCACTGAAAATCACTCCAAGAAGTGTTTCATCAAACACTTTGTCGATCACAGTGGTTCCTTTTCCTAAGTTGGGGAAGATTTCCAAGTATAATTGGACGTTTTAAGAATTAAATTGCATGTGATGAATGCAGTGAATGTAGGACACACATGAAAAACATTTCAGCAATATTAACTTCAGGAATATATAATAGCAATATATCTCTGATACAGCAAATGGATTACCTAGTATAAAAAACTTAATAGAAAGCTGCATAGATTGCAGAGCCATCCTCAATAAGAACTTAAATTTCTTTTTTTCATAGAATCATAAAATCATAGAATGGCTTGTGTTGAAAGGGACCTCAAGGATCATCAAGCTCCAATCTCCCTGCCACAGGCAGGGCCACCAACCTCCATATCTAATATTCGACCAAGCTGCCAAGGGCTCCATCCAGTCTGGCTTTGAACATCTCCAGGGATGGGGCATCCAGGCAGCTTGTGCCAACACCTCACCACTCTCTTGGTAAAGAATTTCCCCCTGACACCCAACCTGAATCTTCCTACCTTCAACTTAAAACCATTTCCCCTTGTCCTGACATTATCTATCTTTTTTTTTTTTTTTCCCTCTTGCCTCAATCATTTCTTTCCTTACATCTCTCTTCATGTTTTCTCACAGAATATATGATTTAGTAGAAATTCAGAATGGATATTTCTGGAGTTCTTCTATTGAACATTTTTCTCTACTATTGTTCTCAGCAAAAGCAGAGTCACATATGTGCGTTCTTCCTTTTACACAACAGTTGTTACCTTTCATTATACCCTTAATCCTAATTCACAAGTTTCAGGTGTGGTTGGTTTTCTTTGTTTTTGTTTTGTTTGTTTGTATGTAGTTGAGCTTTTTTTTTTGGTTCACTTTAGTTTTAAGAATTGATCAAAATATTTTATTTTATGCATTTTCTATACAGACAATTTTATTATTTTATTTTTTCCATGATCTGGAATCTGGGATGCTATCAGAATATACCCCCAGCGATTCAGGTGGAGACAGTCAGAGAGCTCCTCCTCCATCTGGACTGTCACAAGTCCATGGCACCAGATGGCCTACACCCATGGGTGCTGAGGGAGCTGGCGGGAGTGATTGCCAAGCCACTCTCGGCCATCTATCAGCGCTCCTGGTTAACTGGAGAGGTCCCAGAGGATTGGACCCATCTCAAAGAAGGGCCGTACGGAGGATCCGGGGAACTACAGGCCTATCAGCCTGACCTCACTAGCGGGGAAAGTAATGGAGCAAATCACCTTGGGTGAGATCACATGGCACGTGCGTGGTGTCCAGGGGATCAGGCCCAGCCAGCACAGGTTCATGAAAGGCAGGTCGTGCTTGACCAACCTCATCTCCTTCGACGACTGGGTGACCAGACTGGTAGATGAGGGAAAGGCTGTCGATGTAGTCTACCTAGACTTCAGCAAAGCCTTTGACACGGTCTCTCACAGGCTGCTTCTGGGGAAAGTGGCTGCCTGTGGCCTGGACAGGTACACACTCCATTGGGTAAGAAACTGACTAAAGGGCCGTGCCCAACGGGTGGTGGTTAATGGAATTAAGTCCAGCTAGCGACCCATTACAAGTGGTGTCCCCCAGGGGTTGGTATTGAGGCCTATCTTGCTTGATATCTTTATTGATGACCTAGATGAGGGGATTGAGTGTACCCTGAGTAAGTTTGCAGATGACACCAAGCTGGGATGTGGTGTGGATGCCTGAGGCTAGGGAGGCCCTGCAGGGCGACCTAGATAAGCTGGATTGCTGGGCTGAGGTGAATGGGATGAGGTTTAACAAGGCCAAGTGTTGGGTCATGCACTTTGGCCACAGTAACCCCATGCAGCACTACAGGCTTGGGGATGAGTGGTTGGATGATTGTGAAGAGGAAAGGGACCTGGGGGTGTTGGTTGATGCTCGGCTGAACATGAGCTGTCACTGTGCCCAGGTGGCCAAGAGGGCTAGCGCCATCCTGGCCTGCATAAGAAATAGTGCAGCCAAGGAGCAGGGAGGTGATCGTCCCCCTGTATTCAGCTCTGGTGAGGCCGCACCTCGAGCATTGTGTTCAGTTTTGGGCCCCGCACTACAAGAAAGACATTGAGGCCCTGGAACGAGTCCAGAGAAGGGTAACAAAACTGGTGAGGGGTCTGGAGCACAAGTCTTATGAGGAGCGGCTGAGGGAGCTGGGATTGTTCAGTCTGGAGAAGAGGAGGCTCAGGGGAGACCTCATTGCACTCTACAACTTCCTGAAGGGAGGTTGTGATGAAGAGGAGTTTGGCTTCTTCTCCCAGGCAAAGAACAGGACCTGGGGAAATGACTGCAAGTTGTACCAGAGGAGGTTTAGGTTAGACATGAGGAAGAACTTGAGGGTGGTCAGGCACTGGAATGGCTGCACAGGGAGGTTGTAGAGTTGCCGTCCTTGGCAGTATTCAAGAGGCGTCTGGATGAGGAGCTACGAGATATGGTTTAGTTTGTGGTAGCAATGGTAATGAGAGGATGGTTGGACTAGGTGATCTTGCAGGTCATTCCCAACCTTGTGATTCTATGATTCTACAATTCTATGATTTATATAACTATTTATATAATGTATATATGAATATTCAAGAAATAAATGGGAATACAGGAAGAATAAGTTATTTGAATATTTCTTGTCTCATTATCATGTTTTAAAAACACTGAAAACTTACTTTGAACATTTCAATTCCAACTGCTTTCTATTACCAAATCTGACCTCTTCTTTCTTTGTTATCTTTATTTACTCAATATGTCTTATGGCTAAGCTCTAAGAATTAGATACTGATACCGGATTTTTCATTCCCTCTCATATTACTGTCTTACTTACAATCCTCGTTAATAAATGGATAACTTGAGATTAGAAGTAGCATTCTGTTTTGCTCACAAGTAACTTCAAGCATGCTATTGGCAGTCCACTGACAGATACAGTAGAAACTTTTGTTAAAAAATGCATTTGTTACTTTTTTCCTATTTAAAGTGCTAAGGACTGACAGTGGAGAGAATTCACTTCACTTACAAAATTGATTAGTTTGGAAACAATCACTTTTGTAATTAAGATAGGTCAGGCCAAGTTTCCTTATAAATAATTCATCAGGAAACTACTCTATAAAAAGCTAGAGAAATGTCACTCCAGGTGCACTCTTTTTAAACTATTTCTGTATAAATCAATTAAGGTGTTGTATTTTGACACCTGGTGTCAGTATTTACAAAACTTGGATAGACAAGTCCATCCCTGCAGCATGCATTTGCAAATAACTTTACTCATTAATGTTTAATTAAGACAGAGGAAAACTGTCCTTGATATTTTGCTGCAATTAGCGCTCTCTATACCCCACTGACTTTCAATGATGAATTACTTTTCAAATGTAAAGTGAAGTGATTAAATAAAGCTGAAGATTCTCTAGCCATTGCACATTGCCCATCCTATGCTTTTAAGTAGATACAAAATGTCCTGTTCAGCAGTAGCTGATAACGATTTGTTAACACATTACAATAATTGGGGGGGGGGGGGGGGGGGGGGAAGTACTTCTACATTAATTCTTAACATAAATTCTTAGAAGTGATTTCAGGATTCCAAATCACTAATTTGGAAAAAAAAAAAAAAAAAAAAAAAGCCCAAATTCACATAATACTCTGAAGGGCTCTCTTAATTTATTTTTAATCAATATAGCAAACATTCTCCAAATCCAGTTCTGGACTTCTGTGCAAAAGGGTACAGGACGAAGTTCACATTCACTGGCATAACCACAATAGAAATGCCTCAACTGTTTGAGAATCTGCATCTTAGTTCCATTCAAAATTTTGTTTTCACAATTATTTTTTGGGGACTGAACTAAGATAAAATGCAAATAAGATATTTCAGCAATGAAATCTGAGGTCTTTTGCTTTGGATGCACCACAACATAGTCTTCTTAAAATGAAGGCTCCTTCCATGCACCCCTGCTGCCTGCTTACAAAGTTGTGCACAGCCCAGGCAGCTGCTCACAAACAAACAAACAAACAAACAAACAAACAAACATAGTTGCCACCCAGCTGTTACAGCTAGTCTGGTCACTTTTACCATTTCCACGCAAGGAGCAGTGCTGAACCTGAGAGACTTCATCTGACTTCAGCCTGCAGCTTGCTAAAGCTCACAGCATCACCAGCACCACAGCAGGAGTGCCTTCCAAGATTCAAAGCCACATGTCTGTCTCTCACCTGGCTAACAGAGAACTGAGAGCCCAGGAGTACTGGCTCTCAACTATGGCTTCCAGCTTAATAGAATGCTGAAGGGCTCAGCAGAAGAGCTGGCTAATAATCAGAGAGGGTTGTAGCTAAAACCTTTTCCCTTTCCACAGAATCTTCATAAGAATGAAACCAACTTCACACAACACTTCACTTCTGATGATAAAAAAACCCTCTCTTTCACTTCTCTCACTAGATTTCTATTTTTATTGGTTCAATAAAAGACAGTGTCTCTGCTGACATTTTTATTTTGCCAGTTTTAATCCTAGGCAAAAAATATAGAAATATGGAGAAAGATTATGCACAAAACTGGGGACAGAAGCAACTGAAGTGACCTTTATCTTAGGCCCAGCAAAAGAAAGAATAACAGTACAATCACAGACACCATTATGTCAGACTGCCCCTCTGTTTTTGTGTGCTGCACAGTCGCAAAATATAGTCAAATATTGGTAGGAAGGCTCAACATCTAGAGCTATTCCACCAACATCAGCTTCTGACAACATGATAAAATAGGGAAGGCATTACATTCAGAACTGCCCCCATATTTTAAACACCAATCCATACCAGAAACAAACAAACAAAATGTACTCAAAACAAACAAAAACAACAAAGACCAACAAAAGACACAATTGCTGAATCACAACCTTTCTATGCAGACTGCCATCAAACTGTTGTATTTTCTATAGCTGTGTTGAAATACAAGTTCTAACTCTTGGAATAAGATAAAAAGGCTGCACTATTTAGGCCTTGGAAATATGGATTTAAAGAAGCCTGATTTAAGCAGCTGAATAAATGCTTTCATCTGGGATTTATTTGTGTGGCAAGAGCTTGCCTTGGGCAGGGAAGGTCGAATGCAGACCTTTGATCTGTTTGGACTATATCTCTACCCTGTCACAGGCTTAATTTGATGTAGGGAGCATCTCAAGATTAGGGCCTCTTTATCATGCTATCCTGACAGAAATAAGCCAAATTCCTATACAGACACCCTTGTCCTCTCCCATTTCCCTCTCCTGAAAAAGCATGTATCCATAGTTGAAGCAGTTACAGTCAGACTAGTAAAACTGATAGGAAAAGAAAAAATGAATGACAAATTTAAAAAAAGAAGCAAACAATTGCTGAAGAAGTACTAGACACTATGGGCTGAATGGATAGGTAGGCCTATAAAGGGGGAATTTGTCTTCAAAGTAAGATTTCTTAGGCAGCATCTGATCCTACTGCCACTTTTCATCAACTGCCATCCTAAAACAAAAGTATGTAACTAAACCAAAATATAATGAAAGCAGAACTAAAGCTCTGTATGCTGAACAGAACATACAGTATATTGCAGAACTCAGGACAAACTTTTTACATAATACAACAATGTGTATATATACACCAACATTTATGCCTTCCTAGTGTAATTGTTATTTTCTAAGTGCACTTTGCAGCATATAGAAGTTGGTATGTAAAACTTATTTGCAGATGAAAGGGATGTCAAACAGATGAAAACCCTTGTGTATGCCACTGTTCCCAAAGCAGCAACATGATTTTAACCTAGTGAACCAGTAAACCAGTTCCTTATTTCATCTAATGTCACATGGTTGTCTGTATTGACATACCCTACACCTTAGAGAGTCCTCAAGCAGAACAATTGCAAGAATTTTATACATTTTTTCTCTTAATTTCTCTACATCTTCAAAAATGTAATTCTGCAGTGACAGTGGAAATGTTCACAAATCTTCCGTGCCAAGTGCAAGGGCAGTTTAAATAGTTTTATGCTCTACATACAGGACATAAATATTACTTTGCTACTATTTCAGCTGTCACTAAAGGAGATCCATATCCCCCCTCCCCAATTAGGTATCAGCACAGCACCCCACTCACCTCTGCATTTTGGGATGCAGGTTCTTCAGGCTCCTTTAATGTCTCCCTTTGTGATTGTCCTTAAGGACAGAAGGCCTCAAACATTACTGGTGTGTGGCTTTTAAATTACATATCAAAACCAGAAATATTCACACTTCTGCCTAATCCCACCTTTGCTTTGGATACATACCAGCTTATTATCAGTGAACTATGTTAATAGTCTATTTTCTTTTTTTTTTTTAAGACAGATGAAACTTAAAACACAGTGGTTCTTCCACCTTCAAAATATTGAGTCATACAGCAATAACCTATCAGTAGTGGCACCGTCCCTACGAAATTCGTTACTTCAAGTAGTCTTCTTCAGTTCTTCTCTCCCCCCACCCACTTCCTTCTGCTGCAGATCTTTTCACGGTGAAAGGCTTCCCTTCTCCAAGAGGAGCAGTGTTTATTCCTACTAATTGCTGTTAATGATTCTCACCCCAATGCACTCCAATAAACAAAGGACACTCAGCAGCTTAATCCTCTTCAAATCTTAAGCTGACTTGTTTGATCATTCAAGGGAGAAAAATAAAATAATGTATGTCCTGACAAGTTGTTGGCTGTAGTTTTTGCCCCAACAGAACTAGAAAAAGCTGAGGTATAATAAATCCCTAGGGAAGCACGCGTGTGGGGAAATCTGATAGACCCTTAACTGCGGCAGCACTACTGGATGCCACTTCTAATAACAATTCAAAGACCTTGAGCTATCAAACAGGTTTACTGATGGAGAACTCTTATCAAAGTTCCTGCTGTTAGTTCTGACAGATTCACCACACATGGCTGCACATGGCTACACTCGCATTCACTCAAGTATACCAGAAATGCCTATTCCTTAGCCTCTACGGTTTTGCAATAGTAATGTTTTAATTGCAAAGATGCTGAAGAGTGACTAATACCTGATGGTGAAAGCTTTCTCATGGTATGATGCTTTTTATCTGATTTGAAAAACAAGCTGGAATCTTACAGTATATTTGAACAGTCTCTCCAACAATCCTGTACAGGATAAAGAGCTAGGCATCAAAAAATACTTGTCCCCTTTTGTGTAAGTCCTTGCACTCCTGGCATTTGATTCTGCTTGTATGTACAGTGTGATGGGTGCTGAACTACTAATCATATCTATATCTAACTGCACTTCAGAGGAGAGCTTGCAATTTATGAAGGAGGTACAACTGTAGTTATGCTGACTAATTTGTTGGGACAGTCTGAGTCAAAATACTTTCTCCAAAACTATAATTATTAAGTGAAAGAGCAGCCACTTCAGCACTACATCACCATAAAATGCTGCCATTCTTAATGCGTAGGATGTTGCATTCACTTTGAGCAACTGTGAAGAGCAATTATGATCCTACAGCTTATCTAGTGTGTATTAACTGTGGTGCTCACTGAAGTATCATGTCAGAGTATCACTTGTCCTCTGCAGTGCTCAGTGGAGATCAACTCAATTAGAAGACAATTCACAGTATCCTGACACAGATTTCTGCTTTCTACTTTGGAAGAGTATCTCTCCACTAACGACATCCTGATTATTCAAGTTTTATTGTTGTTTTTAAATAACAATTTATGAAATAAATAATAACAGAAAAAAAATGCAGTCAGTACAGAGAATGTGACTTTCAGAAAGACGAAGCTTGAGAACTATTCACACAGCTACTGAATGGTTTCCCATCTCTCATGGGATCTCTCTCTCAAAACCAATGTAATATGAAGCAAGAATGCATTTCTGATGATTCCTGCAAATAACTCAATGATGAAAATACTGACTAATGTGGCATCAACTGCTTTTGGGTTTTGACTAGAAATCCATCCAGGCAAGGATTTTAGCAGTTTTCCACCTTCTCATTATACATATTAATACATACATCCAGTTCCTTTCTGATTCAATGAAACTTTAAGGTTTTATATGAACTGACAATCTGCTGAACATGAAAATGGAATCTGGCCTGGGACACTGGGAGCCTACGTTCACATCTTATTTTCAGCTCATGCACTCCAACAAAATCCAAATGACTAAACCAAAATTTCTATACTAACCATTGCTTTAATTACTTGTAACATACTAACCTCCTTATGGACACCTTCAGAAAACATTCTCTAATAAGAAACAGGTAATGATAACTAACTGTCTGGGTGGAACTAAATGATTAGTCCCCGATCAAAAATCAGGTTTCAGAATAAAATATTGGCTCTGATCTTCAGAAATGTGCAATTTTATTTATTTTCTATAAGCAAGCAAAATTTCTTTCTACTGTTTAGAAAAAAAAATAGATACTTTATTGAAGTATCTATTTTGCTTAAAATAACTACTAATCCTTTGAATTGTTTGAAGACCTTCCAATGCATGGGCATTTCAAACCATGGATACAGCTAAATCACAAAGTTGCAATTGTAAGACCTAAATAGGTTGAAGAATACAAGTGGAGATACAAGACTTTTTGGTGAATCACATCTTCATCAAACAGCAAACAGATAAAACCAAGAGAAATTTGTATCAAGTGTTAACTTGGTAGCAATTCCCACTGTATGTCTGGGACACTGAACAATATCTAAGTTTGCTGCCCAAGTTACATGTAGTCTTCGGTGAGATTTCAAACTAAGTTCAGATCTCCTAAGTTTCATATTCTGAAATGAAAGACCTTGCTTTCTTATTTTTTTGCATCTGTACATCTTGAAAATTTGTCTAATTTATTAGGTATTTGCTTCTCCTAATTTGAGGTTCTTTATTTTCCTTTCTTATTTTTGTTCTTAAGAGAAGAAATGCTTCAGAGAAAGTAAAATCTTTTTATTAGAATTCTGATGTCAGTGACAATTTTGACAGGTTGATTTTTTTCAAACACTGTGAAAGAAGTGCTTGTTTTGGCTCATATTTATTTTTATGTTTTCTACTAATAAACTATATTCTATTTAACTTATATTTCAAGATTCTGCACCATTATGGCTTCTGAATGTCTTCCACTGTCAGAAACATTTTGACTGACATATGGCCACTATCTAACAACAGAATTCTGTCTCCAGGTGTTATGCTTTTCTTCTTATTTTTCTCTTATTGAAAATCCACACAAGGATTTGATCAGTAGTTCTTATATAAATAAGGACAGATTTTTTGGGACTCATTATTAAAAACTGTATGCAAATTTTATGGAGATTTTCTCATTGTTCCACTTTGTAACTCTAAGCAGAAACAGGATGAAATGCTTAAGAAATAAAGTGAACATGAAGGAAATCCTTTCAAATCTATTCAATACATTCAAATCCATTAGATGGAACAGCTCTCCCTTGAAAAAAGAATTTAAAATTAAAAAAGACTACTCAGGGAAATATACCGAAACAAGAAACACCATGACTTCACTCTCTGCTACTGTTTCTTGTCAAGTTCTTAGTCTAAAATTCTCAGCGGAAAATACATTTTATTATCTGTGATAGCATATATTAAAAATCTTTAGACTACAGTTTCTGATTATGACTATCATGAAATTGTTAAAAAAAGAAAACCAAAGCAATGATGATAGCCAAGAAAATTACAAGAACAAAACAGCAAAACAACAACAGAAAAAGTCCACAAACTCTTTCTTTGGGGAATTCCCATTTTTTTTCCCCAGTAAAATGAAAACCCTGAACAAATGGTTTTAGGGTATTCTGATGTAACTGTTATGCAGTACCACATAGGCTTACTTCTGCCTGGGGGTCTCATGTCATTAGCTCGCGCTCCTCTTCTCTTCTACTAAGAGCTACTACTTGTCTTGTTCCTGTCTTTTTAATTGTGCAGCTGCTTTCTGCAGTTCCCAGAATCTGCTCAAGGCTAATACCCTCAGATAACTGCAGTAGGAAAATAATTCCACTGGGCACCCTTAAAAGTTTCCTTTTACTTCTCAGTCAGTCAGAACCAGTTACTGGTGTTGCTCATTAAATGTACTAGGAATATCTCCTCGTTATGGCTACAGCTTATCTAACACTGAATAGGTAAAAGGAAACTTTGCAAGAACTCCCACTGGATTTTAATTGAAATAGTAAAATTAAAATTTTCACAGAACACACATACAACTTTCTTTCACAAATTCTTGCCTTTGAATCAGTTCCCAGTCTTTCACTTGTGGATACTATTTGCATAATTGCACTTGTGGACACTATTTGGTTTTAGTACACAACCATCAAGTACATATATTTTTTGTCTGCATTATTTCCCTGAAGATATTAAATTTTTTAACTGGCTTCCTTCTAAACCATAGCATGACTTGTTGCCATTATTTAATTAAACACCTCTTTACTGTACAGGAATGAAATAGTGAATATCATCTTCTTTCTTTCACCCTTGAAGCTAATTTATTGAATAAACATATGCATAATGTTTATTTGACATTATGAGTAGTCACAATTATCACTGCTCTGCAGCTCACAATAATTGTCATCACTGAGTAATAGTTGAGTTCTGTTGTATTTCTGTCCTGAGGGAGCCAGAAACACTGTGTTCAGTCATATGCATTGTTAAATTTGTTACCTACTATTTAAAAGGAGATATAAAATGCCACGTGCATCTCTTAAATGCTGGGACTATTTTTTTTGTCAGGTGTTTGCACATCTACCCTATTAAAATCCTCCTGGCAAGTCCACAAAGAATCTTTGCAATTCAAAGTAGACCTAAATATCTTAGTTATTTATATGCTGTTTATAAAACAGAACACACTGCAACACACCAACAGGAAGCTAATTCCTGTTATCCATGTGTTATGTGGGACAAGGCCAGGGTAACCACTCGGCTCTCCAGGGACCATGCATATTTTCAGGCTTAGTGTGAATAGTAACATTGAAAGTGAAAAGCAGAACATCTTCAACTAGGGTTCGTGTGGATTCTGATTCAATTTTTGGGTAGCGTTAAATGGAAACCATAGGCCTACAACTGCCTTAGAGATACCGTTCTTCCCCCAGTCATCCTTCAAATTCCCCACATCTCTGAATGAGATGCTAATCAACTCAATTTCCAAGCAGATGTTATGTTTCATGTGGAGCGCTTCAACAGGAGAAAACACCATCTCTTTAGGAAAGATGTTGGTTGGTGGATTTGGGATGTTTCTTTCTTTATTTTATTTGAAATCATATGGAAGTGGCCATTGTCTTTGAAGAGTGAATGTTTCTCTCATCCCACATTTCCTGGGAGATGTCACAGCTGTGACAAGGGGGGATTTATAATGCCACAGTTCGGTGCCTTCATAATTTATTCTCTCTGATTTTATGCTCTTTTAGTCTCCTGCTCAACCATCCACTAACAAGCAGTGATATTAGCCAATAAATCAAAGACGTCTGCTTGTCACCACCAGATGCTTGGTCACATTGCAGCCGATTATGAGATGTACAAAAGGACAATTTCATGTAGAGAACTCAGTGGAGGTGTTCCACCAATACTCTGTTTGATAGGAAGCCAGCGTGAGGTGAATATAGTATAACTCAGTAACTTTTATGGCTCATGGCAATAGAGAACTAAACTAAAATAAAACTGCGAAGCAAATTAGGACCTCACCTTTGTGACCATCCTTTAAAAAAACCTTCATCTGTACCTGCAGTACACTGTCACAAGTTAGCATAAAAATGAATCTTTTAATTTGTCCATTTTGTGCTGTGCTGGGTACAGAAAATGCAGCTACTTTAATTTTCAAAAAAGGCAGAAGATGTGCTTAACGTCAATGGCTACAAAGTGCATCAATTTTTCATATGGCACTCTTGCAAAAATATAATCCATTAGCCTTATCAGTCCAGTGTACAACTAACATGCTGAATTCAGAGATATTCTTTGACCGCTCATTCTTTTTTTCTTTTTTTTTCTAATTTATTATAACAAACACCATTAATGATGAGACCAGGGGCTATACTTCACAACAGAGAAGGAGCACTAAACACTTTCACAGCCACTCTATTGTAGCATTCTTCTCAAACTTTAATACCATTATCTGATAATATTCTATAATACTGTAACAAAAGATTATGGATTATTCTCATCCATAGGGAAAAGCAGATTCTTAGATCAGGTTTGCCAACTCAAAACTGAGTATCTCTGGATACCTGGAAACAGTCTTAAAATGGAGCACAGCATCTGCTGATTGCTTTCTGAAGAGAAACCCTTCTTTCCAAAATCTATCTAAGAGGCTGAATGCTGTTATAATCCTGGGTCAACAGCTGAAAGGAGATTCAGCCAGGCTTTCTGAAGGCCATAATGCTTCTTTTTACTAGGCTCAATCTTTATAGACTTTAATATTTATGAAGTTACCTGTCTTTTCCACAGCATCTTTGACCATACAATGTGGATGTTACCAGAATGTCACTACACTAAGGCTTTTTTTCTCAATCATCCTCACATTTTAGAACATCAGTATCTTTAAATAAGGACAAAACTGAGCACCGCTCAGCTGTACAGTCTTCACTTATTATGTATTCTGGTTTAATTTCTGCCCCTGCAAATCTCAGATATGAATGTCGAATAATTTCTTTTAATGAACAAGTGTTTGGCCACAGGCCATCCCAATTCTTAGCATACAGTCAAGAGGACAATGACACCTAGAAGAGGATTTGTGTTGTGATGTCAACACAACAAGTCCAGCCAGCAGTTGGCATTCAGTTAATTGGGACATTAATTACTGTACTTGGTTATTCAGTAGCAAGAATATGTGAACATATGAAAGAAATGATATTAAAATATATATTCTATATTCTAATGAACCATGTTTCAACCACTGCAGCCAAGAGCTTTATCAGTAGTATGGCATGAATTCTCCCTATAGTGGCACTAGGAAAAAAGATTCTGTCCAATTCCCTCTTAGGAAATGACTGACATGAAGTTTTTGTTTTAAGAAACACTTACCAATGCCAGTTATCTTCCTATGTTACTGCTAGCAGTAGATTTACGGGTCAAGTCAAATGACCTGCAGGAAAAGAGCAGAAATATGCACAAGGTACAACATCAGGAAGGAAAAGCAATAGGGTGCTCAACAGTTTTACAAAAAGTAAAGCAGAAAAATTGTACAGGAAACTCTCAGGGATCAGTTAGCAGACTTGATAAGTCATCTTGTACAGTCCCCCCCGTGTTAGATCTTTACACAGGTGAATTATTCTTTAAGTTACAATTTTAAATGAGCCCCAAACCTTAATTTTTTCATCTAGCTTTTCTGGCAGAATAGAGGAATTTTAGAAAAGCACAAGACTGATATCTTACATCATTTTAGAGTCATGGTGTTTGTGAAGAGCATAAAGCACATAAAACAATCATGTCCCATTAAACCCAGGCTGTGTTCATTACCAAACACAACTCCTCTGACACATTCCCTTTCAAAAGACAAAAGACTCAAGACTCCTGCTATTTAATGGAGTTACAGATAATAAGTAACCTTCAGATTTCCAAATATACTCTCAGGAACAGACATCTAGAGATATTTACATAAAAAAATGGAGATATTTATGTTTAAAATTACAGTTAATAGCTGTTTGCTGGCTGGTCATACACTCTTTTGTGAGAAGTGTTATGCTCTTCTTTCAACAGTATTAGACAAGCTCCTAGCTTTCGTTAAATTCCTTAATTAAAAATGTTACTGCGTTCAATCCTCTTCTTGATAGTTGTGTCAAGAGAATTTATAAGGAAACATTTAGAATACAAAGCACAGTCCATGAAAAAATTATATCATTCAGAACAATGAATTAGTTTTAATATAACTGATCCATTTGGATGCTTTAACACTGTCACAAAGCAAGAAACTTTGGAAGCAGTCTCAAAGCAAGAGTGCACATTGTTGGTTTAAAAAAAAAAAAAAAAAGGTATTAAAGAAAGCATTGATAATCAGCATCAAATATAACACATATATTAATTGTCTTCCTAATAGTTAGAAGCTAGAAACCTACAAAATGGAACCATTAAAGTGAATTATGTTCTTGTGAGCCTTGCACTTCAATTAAGCCTGTCATAAACTACAGAAACGTCTGATACACAAACAACACAGTGGTCCCCTGACATACTGAAGTAAGAAGCCTTATGTGTGGCTGTCCAGAATTAAAATTATACTAACAAGGAAAACAGTCCAGTGCTTTCAGTAGATCATAGAATCATAGAAGGTTAGAAAAGACTCTAAGATCATCTAGTCCGCTTACCATCAGTACTGCCCACTGAACCATGTCCCTAACTACTACATCAACATTTGGGGAAAAGAAGACTTAGGGGGGATCTGATAAATGTTTATAAATATCTAAAGGGAGATGGGAGGCAAATGGATGAGGCCAGGTTCTTCTCTGTGGTGTGTTGCAATAGGACAAGGAGTAATGGCCTAAAACTTGAACATAGGAAGTTACATACTAACATGCAGAAGAACTTCTTTATGGTAAGGGTGACAGAGCATTGGAACAGGCTGCTCACAGAGGTTGTGGAGTCTCTTTCTGTAGAGATATTCAATACCCATCTGAATGCCTACCTGGTACAACCTATTATAGGGTACCTGCTTTAGCAGGGAGGGTTGGGCTCAATTACCTCTTTCTGTGTTCTACCCTTTCCTTAAACACCTTCAGGAATAGTGACTCCACCACTTCCCTGGATAAACTGTTCAAATGCCTCAAGATCCTTTCTGAGAAGAAATTTTTCCTAATATTCAGCCCAGAACTCCACTGCTGCACTTCAAAGCCATTATAGAATCATAGAATCATAGAATCACAAGGTTGGAAACGACCTGCAAAATCACCTAGTCCAACTGCCTTCATATTCCTATTAGTACCACAAGCTGCTAAACCATATCTCGCAGCGCCTCATCCAGACGACTCTTGAATATTGCCAGGGACGGCGACTCCACCACCTCTCTGCACAGGCCATTCCAGTGCCTGAACATCCTCTGAGTGAAAAAGTTTCTCCTAATGTCTAACCTAAACCTCCTCTGGTACAACTTGCGGCCATTTCCTCGGGTCCTACTATTTGCCTGGGAGAAGAGGCCAGACCCTTTTTCTTCACAACCTCCCTTTGTGAAGTTGTAAAGTGCAATGAGGTCTCCCCTGAGCCTCCTCTTCTCCAGACTGAACAATCCCAGCTCCCTCAGCTGCTCCTCATAGGTTTCCTCCAGACCCCTCACCAGTTTCGTTGCCCTTCTCTGGACTCGTTCCAGGGCCTCAATGTCTTTCCTGTAGTGTGGGGCCCAAAACTGAACACAATACTCGAGGTGCAGCCTCACTAGTTCTGAGTACAGGGGGACGATCACCTCCCTGCTCCTTGGCCGCACTATTTCTTATGCAGGCCAGGATGGCATTGGCCCTCTTGGCCACCTGGGCACACTGTTGGCTCATTCAGCCGAGCATCAACCAACAACACCCCCAGGTCCCTTTCCTCTTCACAGTCATCCAACCACTCATCCCCAAGCCTGTAGTGCTGCATGGGGTTACTGTGGCCAAAGTGCATGACCCAACACTTGGCCTTGTTAAACCTCATCCCATTCACATCAGCCCAGTGATCCATCTTATCTAGATCCCTCTGCAGGGCCTCCCTAGCCTCAGGCATCCACACCACATCCCAGCTTGGTGTCATCTGCAAACTTACTCAGGGTACACTCAATCCCTTCATCTAAGTCGTCAATAAAGATATTAACCAGGATGGGCCCCAGCACCGACCCCTGGGGGACACTACTTGTAACGGGTCACCAGCTGGACGTAATTCCATTAACCACCACCTGTTGGGCACGGCCCTCCAGCCAGTTTCTTACCCAATGGAGTGTGTACCTGTCCAGGCCACAGGCAGCCACTTTCCCCAGAAGCAGCCTGTGAGAGACCATGTCAAAGGCTTTGCTGAAGTCTAGGTAGACTACATCGACAGCCTTTCCCTCATCTACCAGTCTGGTCACCCAGTCGTCGAAGGAGATGAGGTTGGTCAAGCACGACCTGCCTTTCATGAACCCGTGCTGGCTGGGCCTGATCCTGTGGACGCCACGCACAAGCCGTGTGATCTCCCCCCAGGAAGATTTATTCCATGACCTTCCCTGGCACTGATGTCAGGCTGACAGGCCTGTAGTTCCCCGGATTCTCCTTACGGCCCTTCTTGTAGATGGAAGTCACATCAGCAAGCCTCCAATCCTCTGGAACCTCTCCAGTCATCCAGGAACACTGATAAATGGCCGAGAGTGGCTTAGCAATCACCCCCGCCAACTCCCTCAGCACCCTAGGATGAAGCCCATCCAGTCCCATGGACTTATCTCTTGTTCATTCACGATACCTGGGAGAATAAGCTGACCCCCACCCCAAATGCCTTTCATGGATCTGTGGAGAGCAATAAGGTCTTCCCTGAGCCTCCTCTTCTCCAAACTAAACAATCTAAATTCCCTCAGCCACCCCCCATAAGACTTCTGCTCCAGATAATTCACGGTTTCGCTGCCCTTCTCTGGACACACTCCAGGGCCTCAATGCCTTTCTTGTACTAAATGGCCCAAACCTGAACACAGTACTTAAGGTGCCTCCTCAGCAGAGCTGAATACACAGGAATGATCACCTCCCTCCTCCTGCTGGCTGCACTGATTCTGATACACCCAGATGCCATTGGTCTTCTTGGCCACCTGGGCACACTGCTGGCTCATGTTCAGTCGAGTGTCAATCAATATCCCCAGATACTTTTCCTCCATACAGCTTTCCAGCCACACATAGTCTTGGAAATTAACAATTTTACTTATGGCTTATTTAATTGCAAGTTTACCTTAAATGTAAGTTTTCATAAGGTGTTTTTTCTTCAAGAGAATATTTAGTGAAAATCCT
Source organism: Phasianus colchicus (assembly GCF_987193195.1). Lineage (NCBI taxonomy): Eukaryota > Metazoa > Chordata > Aves > Galliformes > Phasianidae > Phasianus > Phasianus colchicus. Next base: position 6,659,582 of record NC_143450.1, read on the forward strand.
CTTGCTTTTCCTTGAGTCATTTTTTCTTTTCTTTTTTTTTTTTAAAGGTATGCTTTTCAGAATTAATAATTGATTTACAAGTCCATCAGAAAAGGCTTATTAAAAAGATTGGCTTTATTCCTCTTGCCTGAAAGCTGTTTTTGAGTGCAGTATTTTCAAAACAATTAATTTTCACTAATTTTCAGAATTTTTAAAAGAACTACTAGTAGTATCCTTTGAGAAAAGGAAACAAGCATTTTTCCTAATTCCTGTTTGCTGAAATCAAGAGGCTACTCAAGAAAGATAAAAGTCCTTTTGAAAAGTCTAGTTCTCCATATAAAAAAAATATAAACATGCTTGTTTATTAAGTACATGAATAACTGCGATAAAATCCCTGGGACAACAGCTATATAATCGTATGTATGAGTCATTAAGTACTGGGTGTCAAGATCAAATGAGAATTGGGATAAAAGTGGTTTTTTTCCTCATGGCCTGAGATTTTCAGTGTTATACTGGGTTAAGGAAAATCTGTTCTTTTTGTAAGAATCGCGTAGGCTTCAAAACATCTCAATTTTAGCTTTTTCAGACAACACTGTTTAAAATTCTGATGCCATTTGTAAGCAAAGCACTTGGAACTAAACATGATCCATTACAGTAATAATAGAATTCAGTGCAGCTTATTTGAACAGGTCCAGATACTCTGAACACAGTCTTTAAGTAGGCAACCAGTTGTGCAGATTACAATTGATCTATTCATGTCTAAACTTAAGCACAAGGCCAAAGTGACTGCTGCAGTACGATCTGCAAAGGTTGAGGAATTAGTTGAAAAGACTTACAAAGAATGGAATCATAATGAACACATCTTCCTACTGCATGGTGGATGTACAGCCAATAATTAGAAAGATTGGATTCGGTGACTTTAAAAAACTGGCCAAATAAGGTTATTGTAAAATAAATCAGAAAAGTGAGGTGGCTTAATGGCTTTTTAATGATCCTAATGTTTTCAGTTTTAATGAGTCATTTTACATCAGTTTTAATCATTTTATGAGACTGAAAAATGGCTGGCATTAGTTTGGTTTTCTGTTCAATCTTCCCACAAGCTATTATGGAAGAGCAGTCAACTTTCGTAAGTGGCAGCACAGACAACAAGTAACTTAAATTTATTGGAGAAACCGATAAATTAACAATACAGTAAATGATATATATTTTTAAGATCCAATGAAATGTATTTTACTGCAGTGCAGGTATGAAATAAAAAATTAATAATTCCATACTCATAAATCCTGTGAAATTAATTTTTTTTCAGTATGACATATGTTTAATGTATGCAACTTCAAGAATTTAAACCAAATACAGGTGGTTTAATCTTTTAAAATTCACACATAATGTAATTTCATGTTCACCTACATCAGTTCAAGCAGGATATCTCTACTGTGCAGCAGCTTTAGCAGGTTTGCTCCAACTCTTGTTCTCCTGCAAGAAATGTCCCTGGAGCAGACAAGGGAGCACAGACATTAAGATGTGGACACACATGGACAACCAGTGGAGAGGGGAAGCTGAGATCCCAGACCACCTGAGCTGTGTGTGTGAGAAACCTGCAGGATCCAGTGGGGGCAACTGATGGCACTGCTGACCACCCCTGGTTACCCGATGGCAGCTGAGGATGCACGCTGTCCCAGCAGCCGTTCTGCAGAAGCAGTTATGTCCAGGAGCTTAGCTCCAGCGGTGTCTTCACTCCCCTCAGGAAGAGCACACACTGCTTATGACTCTCCTATAGCTCAGCTGAATGGATTAATACGAGATTATTCTGAGCTCAGCTGTCTCCCTATATCCTCATTCTCCAATTCTGACCAACAAATAAATCCTGATTCTACTACATTTTTTTCCTATAGTTGGTCCTACAGATTTCAATAGTAAGTTTAGACATACTATACACTATCGTGGAAAAAAATATTTTAAAATTCTTAATCCCATTAACTTTATTATTATTTTCTGAAACTGTTTATTTGAGGTAAAAGGAAATTAAAATCACATACAATATGCTTAAATTCTGCTCTCAGGTAAAACAATGTAATGGCAGTAATGGCAACAGCAGCAAATTAAGCAATTTTCTGGTTTTCATTTGTACCATTATGGATGTAAATTCTCCAATATTATTACTGGTTGAGTGGGACTTCAAGCAACAGTAAAAGATGGCATGCATTTAATTTCCTAATGGTTTCTGTCCTATACATCATCACAGGGATGCTTATCAAGCAAGCAAAAACAGTAATTCCATTTAAAATGAGACTGCACTGTGTTTAGAAGAAGAAAGAAAATGCTCTAGAGTCAGTTTAACTGAGAGAAAGGAAACTAATTATGGACTATGCAAGCTAACCCAGGTTAGTCAGTGCAGCTATCCAGTAGGACTGTCTGGACAAGCTGAGTTAGAACTGCTTGTTTGCAGTTCTTCTGAGGAGAAGTTGTCCTCCAGAGATGACTGAAAGGCTTGTTGTACCAGCATTTCTCATAACAGTGACTGTTGGAAGTACTCTTGTTAGAAATATCTTTTCCTACAGGTTCATCACTTGGAATGCTGAACTGATTAAAAAAGGAGAATTAATTTCTCTTATGCCAAAGATGTTTATTGGTTTCTTAGCTCAGCAAGCCACTCTATCCCCATCATCACACAATTTATTCTCAGAGTAGATAAGGTATGTGAGTATTCTGATCTAGCTCTGTGCTTTTCTCCTCACTCACCTGTATACCGTGCTTATTTATGGCCTGTATATGAGAATATACCAGTCACTGCCGTATGCCAATAATTTAATGTACTCCAGAGAGAAAAGCTGTCAAAGATTCTTTAGCAACAAAACAACTGCAGTTTCAGTCCCCTTATGTTATCCTATGCAGGAGGTAAATATTCTTTTCTCAACATAAGGATTTTGTTAATACTCAGAAATAGAGATCTTTCTCTTTCTTTTTACTTTCCATGCAGTTTAAAACGAATAAAAGGTAAAACCTCTTTGTTTCTGTAGATCCAAGTGGGCACCAGCTGCAAATGTGTTGGTTCCAAAATGAGGAATCATATCAAGCAATTATTTGACTTGCTGCATTTGTTCTCTTTTTTTCCCCCATTGCTTTTTAGAGAATGAAGCTACTGATTCCTTCCTTGCCTTAATTATTTTCTTTCAAATAGAAACGACTAGTGGAGAGGACACACCAGAATAGCTTTATAATGCCCTACCTATATTTACCTATGTTCCTACTTTAAGAATAGGAACAGAATTTCTATGATGCCAAAATGGGCTTGAGGACATAATATTACTTCATTTCTTTCTGGATTTAAAATTTCTAGAATCTGTGTTTCCAAACTCTTCTATCATGAAAACAATCTCAAGTGTTTTCTCACTAAATCTAGGAACTGTGGTTACCTGACCTCAGGTAATGTGAGATCTACAATAAAATAACTGACAAATAACAACTCACAGAGTGTTTTCTTGTTCTTAGCAGTAGCAGTATTCTAAATCACTCAAATATAGTAATGCTTTCCTAAGAGGCAAATCATTGACAGATGCATTTTTCTTGTCTTAGCATCATCTGAAAAGAACGCAGAAGTTTGGTGGAAAAGAAACTCTCTTGCATTCCAGCTTGTCCTCACATATCAGAGGGGCTGGATGTCAATAAGCTTATATTCTGACTGATGCTCAATTCCACACTATAAGTCCAGTCAGGTTTAATATATGAACTATCACAATTACAGTTTCACATATAAAGCACTGCTCAATTTATCTAGTCACATTTGAATGGACTCTCACAACCACTTAAGGAATTTGGCCACACCCAGTCAGAACTCTCATGGCTGGATTAGTAAATAATGCAGCCAACTACAGTCATTTTAAATCATGGAATAACTTTATAGTGATTTCTAAGTGAAGCACTTGGTATAGCTGCGTGTGCACATCTAACCCAGCAGCTGTCCCTGGTGGGGGTGGAAGGGAGGCTCAGCTCACTGACAAATCCCAGCTTGTCTGTATCTTCCTCTGTGATGGTATCCTTCCATTCCTCAAATCCTTTTTCTTTTAACTCATTTTATGCTATTTCTTACTTTCTTCTGGAACCCGAGTGGCTAGTCAAATATACTTTATAGTATTGCAATGTTTACTCAAAACTATGTTTTTGACAGAAAGGTGGAAAACTGCTGGCTCAGGGAAACAAGATAGTTTATCAGTTCCAATAGTATCATCAAGTCCCCATCTCTACAGGATGATCACAGGAATTTGGCCACAGGACCTCTACCCAGCTTCACTCCCCATATGTTTCTCTTAGAATCAGCATACCGAGTTCCCCTGTTGTTGCTAGCAACTGAAAGGAAACTATCACAGAACAGATTAACCAGAGCATTCTACCCTGTTGGTTTTACCTTATCTCAAGAGATGAACGTTTCAGTAAGTCACCTCCAGTGAATATTCCACACTTAGACAATGTCATGAAGTTTCACTCACTAGGTATCAATCTCCTTAACACTGTATTACTTTTAAAAAACAAAAAAAAGCACAGTTTTGGTTTCTTCTAACTGTATGTTCACTTCTCAGAGCACCATTAACATCAATCCTCCCAGCCCCCTCAAAAAATCAAATACAGAAAATCTCAAACAAAAAAAAAAAATCAAGCAAAGTAATAGTTATGTGCATATATGGATATATCAAAATCAATGTATATCTCTTTAGAGAATAATTATGAATAGCATAACATGTACACATTCATCCAGTAAAAATTTCAGGCATAACAGATTATACTTAGTTTACATCGCCTCTGAAAAAAATAAAACTTTTGATGCACTTACAACTACACAGCAACCCTCACCTCACCACACCATTTGTGTGTGTGAGTGTGTGTGTGCAACAGTCAAAGTTTAATTCATTAATAATAGAAAATACAGAAGAATAGCTATGTTAGAGCTGATGGTGTCTTAGGAAAAATACTAGGCTTTGTTACTGAGAAATGATGCTGAAATTTGCTGGCTGGAGGGATCAGCAAGATGAACTGACAGCCCCTTAGAAGCCTTACTGGAAGCCAAGAGAGCCGAGGGATGAAAAGGACACTCTTCAAATGTACCTTAGGAGGAAATGTGGGAAGGAAATCAATCAGACAAACTTATGGGAATCATAGGCTTAATAGAAATCCTGAGGAACCAGAATGAGGAAGTTACAGGGGGAATTTTTGCTTTAGTGAGAAACGAAAAGAAAAGAATGAGTTGCTTCTCTCTCTGTACAGGTCTTGTCCACAGCAATAAAACCCTGGGCGTCTAGAGCACCTCTTCCTTTGTGCTACAAGTGCAAACTTACAGAGTTTCTAGAGTAGACCTTTCAGAGGTGACAGCCCATTAAAAACCATGACATTTTCTACCAGTTTTCCTCTTCTATTCATGCAGGTAATCTCACACAGTTAATTTGAAAACAACTTTGTCAACTTTATTAAGATACTTAAGGTGAGATGATTTGGCCTCCAGTATTGGAGATTTTGGTAAAGAAGGCATGTCAAGCACACTGAATTGGGGATTTAGAACTGGACAAGAAATCACAATAAAACTGGAGTTTACAACAGATTTCAGGGGATGAGACAGAGCACTTTATTAATGATAAATTTATTCCATTAATTGATCTAGTAAGTAACTGTCTTGATGAGGTAATCGTTGCATTCCTCAGTTTCAAGTTCTTAGATTTCCAAGAATTAATAAATCTCCTGTGTCTGCATGTTGAATTCTAACCTACTAATTCAGGAAAAAAATTATGCCCTGGTATGATGTCACAAAATAATTTAAATTATATCAACGTATTTCAAAAGAAGCAAAAAGTACTTTTCAAGAAAAAAAAAGAAAAAAACAACTTATCTAAATTGTTCATCTTTTCTGCCATTGTCAGAACTCAGGTATTATTATTCTTGGCTTTTACTAACAGAAATTCCTGGAATCTGGAATACACTCTTTTACCTTATATATTCACCCAAAATACTTCATTCCATTAATCGCAAAGTATCATCTTAATAGTTCTATATTCATCCAAATCTACAGATGTGTCTTATTATCACAGTACTGTATTTATCCTCGTTCTTTTTTTTGTGAGAAGAAAATAAAAATGCACTGTTCCCAAGATAGTATTTGTACAAACACTGTTGTTCATCTAAGAGACATCACAGTTGGATTGAAATGATGGCCAAATTAAAACAGACAATTGTCCATCTGCTTTTGATACATTACTAGCTCATTTGTGAGCAAGATAATAAAGAAGTTATTTATTGGCTTTATTTTTTAATATTTGGAAGACAAACCAATTCTGGAACTTACTGAAAGAATTGAGTAAACACATTCTGGACAAATGTCTCAACAATAGAAGTACAGTGAAGAATCTGGCTCATGTTTAGCAAGAAAGTAAAAATGAGACCTAAGAAAGTAATGTAGTCATTGATAACTCTGCAATGGAGCTCTTCTAAGCCAGTGAAAATAAGTAGCCCTGTTCTAGCTATAATTACCAAATGCATCATCATCTCTTATAAAATCTTATGAAATCTCAAATCAGATTTCTTCCGGAAACTCTGTTTCATGCCAAGAAAAATAATGACAGGTAAAAAGAAAATCCTGTCTTAAAGGTGAGTGGCAATAAATTGTCTTCGATTTTAAGTACAGTTACAGAGATCTGTTATCTGCATGTGCTGAAAGCAGACACCAACAAATATAATTACATCATCAAATGCAGATAGCTAGGTAATGCTCTCATTGAACTATTGAACCCAATTCTCTTATGTACCCAGATACATTTGCAGTTTGCATGCACTTGTTTCTCTGCTATTTGCATGGAATTATGTTATTTAGCTGCATTTTCTGATTTAATGTCTATTACTTCATTTTCAAAATCTGTTTAACCCAAATCATTTCATTTAGTGTCACAACTGTAATTATTTTACAGACATATACTGCAGGATCTATAGTGGAACAATATTTAATCATGTCTTCCCTACAGATTTTAATCCACCAAATACATTTTTAAAGCATTCTCACTCAGGTGTCCAACATTTGTGTTCTACATTCACTGTTATTGACTTGAAATAGATTGTTCTGCAAACAACTCTAGCAGTAACCCCAGTCTGACAAAGTATTTCTTAAAAAGAATCTAAACAGATACACCCCAAACCAAGATAAGTTAAATTTTATTCCTTTATTAATTAGTACCTTATTTTCACCAGATAATTTTGATTATTGTTAGATTTCAAACATAACCTGAGTAACATAGTTCCTTCCTAGCTGAACAACAAAAAAATAAAAGACTGAACAATAGCCAGGATTATGGTATAATTGCTTGTCATTATCATTATATCTCTCTTTTTTCATCCAAAATAAGAAAAGAAAACCTCTGAAAATGATCACTTATTTGCTTCTCCCATCTTCCACCAAGACACAGCTATCGATGAACATGGAAGACAGTGCTTTCATGGAGCTGTGTAAATGCTGTTTAGTAGACACTTGGGGTGGAGTTTGCTAGCACTGAATGTGAGTATACAAGAATCATCTGCTGCACTCTTAGTGTTTCACACTTCAATGCCTAGCAATATTTAAATGATAAATTGCATTGATTTAAATTAACCTGGTAGCAAATATCTAGTAATTGTAAATATCTAAAATGGAAAACTGTAAATATGACCCCAAAGCACATTTTTACAAGGACACTCATTTCTTAGGCTTCAGTCTCCCACACCAAAAGGAGAAGCTGAGCAGCCATGGACATGGCAGTTTTTCCAGCACAGCATTTCATTACTGCCGTACTGCAGTATCATTGACCTAGTCCTTTATGCACTGCATGCAGAATGCTAAGACAAGTTCTCAAAATGATTTTGCTAATGGACCAAGGTCTCAAAATCTGTGAAACATAATCACCTCATCAATCATTCACAAAGATTATTATTTTTATATCTTCCATAAAAGGAGAGGATAGAATCTAAACCTACATATTTCTTTTTCTGCCTAGTACAGCATTTAAAAGCACTAACAAATGGCACACCAGCATCTTCTGAACCAGTGACACAAGTGCAGTGATAAGACATATAAAATATTCATAACCAGAACTTTAGATGTAGGCAGATGCACAACAACAGAATACAAGCTTTGTCAGGAATCGTTGAGAGATTGAAAGCGTACTCAAAGGATTTATTAAAGCAATCAGAAGAAACCTCTACTCAGTCACCATGATTGCAAGGAGTTTATGGCCACGTATTTAATCTTCCTGCTCCATAATAGATAAGTTATGCTTTCTTGTGATTTGTGCACAAAGAGTTTTCTCAATCTTTTCCCGCACTATAAAGAACAGAAGTACCATTTCTGCCTTGCTAAGCGAAGCATTAATAGGAATGTCAGCAGCAAGATGGAACATGTAATAAATACTAAGGTTTAACATTTAAAAGATTTATGCTACAGAGAATATAGTTCTAGATTATGAGATAAGATTATTATCTTTCGTTACATAAAATGATGAGAAAATGGTTTGATGACAGGAATTTCTTTTTACAGCATTATATTCAGGGAGACCTGAGCTCAACAGAAAAATAAGTATAGAATAGCATTAGACGGTTGCCTTAACAATGACTGACTAAACAGGGATCCACAAATAACAGAAGCTGCTAACACACATCGGTTCATCATTTACAGAGAAGAGTATTAACAAATAATCTTTCAGTTCATAAAGAAACAAGCTTGTTTACAAGGTCAACTAGCAAGCAGGAAAACTTTTCTAAGGGAGAAGAAACAGCAGTTGTTACTCAAAGCAGAAGAATGTGTAAGCTGTGTCTAAACATACTTGCGTACAAAGAAATACAGCCTACATTTGTGTATGTGAAAACCTGCACTATCTTTACAAGATGGTAGTTTATATTCTTGTTTTGACACAGACCACTTTAAGCTCTGAGTAAAAAAGCTTGTTACAATAGCCAAATGGTTGGAAGAATATATATTATTTTTCTATAATTTTGATTTCTGCCTACAGCACCTTGCAGTTTGCACTGATCTTTCCTTAAGGAAGCCCTAGAAACGTTAGCTGTGCTCTGCAGCTATTCAAAATACGTCACATGCAAAATGGAGTTGACAGACCCCACCTCCCTGCTGAGTTTGCAAGAACTACTGGAAAAACTCCTTTCTTACTTTATATCCTTTTTCTCTTCAATAAGATCAATTGTGTGCAAAACCAGTAGGCACACAAGCAGCTTCAGAGAGTTTTATGGCAGGGCTTCACTGTAGGAGTAAAACTACAAGGAATACAGAATCTGTACCATAACTGTACCTCATTTTTCTTCTTTTTTTCACTCTGGGGAACAGGCTCACTTTCCCAGTTTCAATGGGAATTGTTAGCAAATATTTAAATTTTTATGTACAAATACATGAGTCTTGCATGCTTAACATAAGAGGAGGCACACTTCTCACTAATGTGAGTGCTCTTGAGTAGGCATTCCTGAAGAACACCACTATTTTAGAAATTTTTGTCCAGTGTCTTTGTCCAGGAAAGCGGCAAAGAAAATAAATTTAACCATTTAGCCATTCTCTGGGGACTTTTTTCTCATCTGATGAACTTCAGGGCACCATTAATTGTAGACCAATCAGAAAACATGACTTGCCAGTAACAGATTTGGCATTTGTCTCCACTCCCATTCTTTTTTGTGCTACAGCTCTGTTCCCATTAGAAGGAAGTGAGGTCCCTGATCTGACTGGGTGAGGGTGTCACATTTAGGCTGAAATAAGCCCTTCCCCTGCAATGGTTCTTGCATACAATTTTTGCTCTTTCTCTGCAAAGATTTTACCGTTAGTATAGACATAATTAAACAAAATCATTTCAAATAATTTACTATATATGCAATATACTACAGTTCTAAGTACTGTAACAGGCCAGAAATACATCTAGGCGTTTAGGATCTGAACCACTTAAAGAACATCAGCATTATCTGCGCTTAGTGAATTTCTGTTAATTCTTCATTCAGAGTAAAAATCAAAAATATTTTGCCATGTAGCATTTTTGTATGAAAAAAAAAAAAAGAAAAAAAAAAGCATTAGAAGAAAGAATATTTGAACTTAGGTAGTCAATAGGACCTTTTTACCTTTCTTCTGGTCCCACGACCTTACAATTTTGCTAACCATTTTTTTACAGTTCTACAAATATGTATGGCTTCTCATCTTGCAGTACAGACCTGTAGTTTTTGTTTAACTGATTTGAAAGTCATAATTTTTTTCTAAGTTATAAGTGCAATAAAACAATGTCAAAGAGCAACTGAGACACAGCCCAAGACTTTCAAAGCCTTCTTCTTAATGTAAAAAGGAATCAAGATCTGCAAAATTCAGTGCATGTGAAAAAACATGCAGCTGCTTCTCACTGATTTTGCATTAACAGAGCCCACCTTCAGTTGCCCATCTCCTAACAGAAGGACACAAATTAAACTTGTCATTTAACCTATGTCTAATGAATCTCTATATCTCTCAGTGAACTTAGAAGCTTAATAAAAAAGTTAGAGGGTTAAACAGCGTCTTAAAGATCATTTTCACATTATCAGGAAAACCTCAGCCTCTTTTATGTTTCAAATGCAGACCATATTAAAAGATTTTTTTTTTCAAATCAGAATTCCATACCTACCAGAGAAATTGTTATATGACGACAAGTTTTCATGCTAAATGAATAATAAATTATAGGTTATGTATCCCTTTGATTTTAGAGGATGCATAATTCACAACAATAAATAATTAACATATCAAAGAATTCTAATTTAACTGATGCCTTCAGCATTAGCACTGGCAAAGTACAAAACCTTCTGTTGGGTGCTTAACGCCCATCTTTGTAGTGGAGATGAGTAGCTGCTTTATATAAGCAGTTATTATGCTTTCCAATAAGTAATTTTTGCTTATCACTTAAAGGTATTAATAAATATCAGCAAGTCCAACTTCTGACATATGCTCCGTAAGCATACTGCAGTAGAAAGGCAAGGAAAGTTAGCAGTATATGGGTACAAACTATTTCAGCTACAATACTTCATGCAAACTTTATTTTTAAATGGTATTTGGGTTTTTCTTACAGGAATATTATAGCATAAAAAAAAAGAATCCTAGAAAGTAGTTCATCTGTTGGTAAAAGACAAATAATACTATTTATGCGTGGGGGGGGGGGGGGGAAGGCTAGGTTTATTTCCAGAATTTCTGGATCACCAATACTGTTTTTGTCTAGACTGAAATTCTCTGGAACAGAAGGACTGAGAATGACCTAAGAGGATTCAGTTCTCACCAGTCAGTCCATCACCGAGCACATACAGCAAGGGAGCACCGCTGCACGGTGGGTGACTGGTGAAGGGAGCAGGCTGCACTGTGAGCCAGACAGCAGTGACTGCAGACATAAATCACTGCAAAGTGCAGTTTGGGATGCTGCAGGGAAAGGACACTAAGGCTGGCCACTTGCGACATACATATGTGGGTGAGAAAGTCAGACTTGGGCTGCTGTCATCTCCTGGACTGAAGACAAATTTGAACCTTATAGTGGATCACACAGCTATTCTCTGTTTGGTTAGGGGAGCCATGGGTTAAACCACAGCACTGCAAAGAAATGCTTACTTCCTTAATGAGTTCACAGTGAGGTTATAATCCTGAAACAGGACTGGTGGCAATGGAGCTAATGGTTATACTGAGCCAATGTTTGGGCTATAACCAATCCAAATAACAATGCTGTATAAAACAATAACTTGTAGCTCTGGTGCTTACTTGGGAACGAATCATTTTGGAAATTAGGACAGCAACAGCTGTTATTTAGTCTTGAATGTCTTTTTTAATTCTTCAGTTTTACCAAGCCTTAAGAAGTATGAAGAGTGCTTTATAATCACTTAGAATCAGTTACAAAAAGCAAAAAGCCTTTCTTAAACAACAAAGCATGTGAAAATTCAATGGCTGAACAAAATCCAGCAACTCTTCAAAAAATCCCATGTTATTGTGCTGTGGATAGGCTTGTTCATCAGCAGCTAGCATTGCCTGAACGTGACCCATAAACCTAAGTGCCCACACAGACGTTCAGGCAGGCATTGCAGGGCACAGCCTGGGGAGCCCATGTTTGCAGCACCCTCACTGCCACCTTTCCTGCTTCAGCTAACTTACCATTAACCCAGCTGGATCACATCTCAGCCCTGCTTTGCGCGTGTATCAAAGAACCTGATATTAAAGGCCTAGAAGCCTCCAGCAGACCTGTGTGAGTGTGGACAGCACAGAGCGGGGAGCAGCCAGCAGCCCCCTGTCCCTCATAGAATCATAGAATCACACATGGTTGGAAAGGACCTACAATATCATCTAGTCTCAGTGTGTGACCTCCTGGTGCATGCTGCAGAATGTATCTCAGCCAATTTCCTTTTAGGAGCCGAGGATCCTGTATTTTTTATCATGTATAGAAAAAAAAGTGACCAAACTGTTAGAGTTCTGCATTTGTCAAAGTCCTTGGTAGTGAGAATCAGCTTCTGTGAGGCTGCAGGAAAAATAAAAAGATTGGAAAGAATGCTTACAGTACAATATATTAAATGTATATGTTTGCATATACACAGATTGCAAAAAGTATTTGTATTGGAATTCAGAAAGCATTTGTTTCATTTGATTATTTTTCTTACAGTACATTCTGTGTTTGGAATGAGAAGAGCTGCTCATCCGCAAAAGAGAGAAATGAAGCCTGGGCGCTCAAGGAAAATACACAGATGTCATTTTGGAACCCAACAAAGTCAGTTAAAATGTCTGTGTTGGTGCCAATGGACAAAAATTATGTCAGAAGTGTCTGCGTGGAGACGCCCTTAATTACAGTGATTTTAAAGAAGGCACCTCTGCTGTTAAAGTGTCATCATAAAACTCATTATGAAATACAGATTTAAGAAGGCAATTTAAAAGGTTTTCATCCAACAAAAATTAATTAGTGGATCAAATTTACTTTTGAAAGCACAGGATTTTTATATTTACTTTTGTCTTTTCAGTTCCTTGCTTTCATTGTCCATACAATCCTTCTGATTTAGGCCAAAATAGATTACTGAGGTCTAGATCATGTGTAGTTCCTGAGAGGATCCTATTGAATAATTGGATGATGAAAACACACCCATACTGGAGATTTATAGTTTATAGTGTTTATGGCTGGATTAGAAATCAGTCTGGCACTCTTCAGCAATCCTTAGCTAGCTTCTAATGCAGAAAATAAAAATAGCATCTACAGTTTAATTTGAAAGATTTAGCTTGAGCTTTTTTTTTTTTTTTTTTTTTTTTTTTTTCACACTGCTTGATAAAATTCTCAATTAAGGTAAACACATTTCTGTCAGATTGACGGAGAGAATTGTGTTGATTTCTCCCACTGAGTTTAACACCAGTGGCATCTTACAGCCAATTGCAAATTACAACATTCACAAAGATGAAGTGAATAAAACAGCTACAAAGCTACAGGTGTCAATAAACTGTCATTTTATAATCCTATTTGCAAAAAATACAAAAATTTTTTTAAAATGATACTTTATACTGACATGGCTAACCTGTTCACTTTTTCTTTCATCTTCCATCTGCTCTTCATTTCAGTATGTGCTAGCTGAAGCAAAAAATTGCTGCCTGAAGATGATACAGGTAATTTATTATAAGCTTAACAAAACTTTGACACAGTTTTAATAGGTGGGTTTAGAAAACGCAATTCTCGTTCAGCCGGCAAATCCGGTATTGTGAAATAGGATTTCACTGAAACTGGAAAAAGTATAAATAGTGTATTTTTGGTAAAAGAGAAAGCAAGAACTAAATAAATGCAGGAAATTAAATTAAAACTTTGCATGTCCTTTAATTTAAATGTATGCTAATTGATGGATCTGACTGACAGCTCTGAAAACCAGTTTTCTTCTCCTGTGTCTAGAACAGTTAGGAGCATGAACGAATAAGATTACTGAAGGTCTGTGTTAAAGTGCTTTGCATTGGCTCCAGAATGATAATCCATTCCTTTTTAAGCACAACCTGCTGTTGAGTTTAACATATATATTTTAAAAGAAGTTATCATCACTGTATCAACTTGCCAGTTAAATTCATACATAAATATTTTAGTAAATTAATGGACTTGAAAACACAAATCTGGTTATTTTTACCAACAGTTTATTCCTGCACATTTAATTTATATTTAATGCTAAATGGCCATTGAACACTTTGTATACATATAACCACAAGCACACGTTAATGGTGGTTTTAGTTTTGTCAGAGCTCTGACAGCTGAGCAGCAGCTAGCTGGCAGATTGTGTCACCAGGAAAATTTGGCCTTGCAGGGAAGAAAAATCAGGATATAAACAGCACTCAGGCTCCACACAGTAGACCGAAAAACACATTTTAAACGTAATCATTCAAAGTAAGCTGAAGAATTCCTCCCTATGTATCATGCCACAGTACATGTATAAGAACATAGTATAGTCTTCAAAGAGGATGCTGTTTCTTTCTAGTGACATATACTTTGGTACAGTTCTCTTTGTCTGAACAGATTCAGTTCTGATCCCCAAGATTTCAGCAGCTACATGAATCGGCTGGGCTATTTCAGCAAATTTCCTCAGCTGGAATGACAGCTCTGACTACTCAGTATGCCCTTTATCTTTGAAGATTCTTATTTGTCTACCGTTTCACAGCAAGCAGTTCTGATGAATAGTGCAATTAACCTTTCCGTTATTAAAACAATTAATTGCAAAAATTAAAGACATGACAAGGGCTAAATACTAATGCATAAATTATTAGGCTCGTGAATTGTAATTATTAATCTATGTACACTAATTGTGAAATAAACAAAGAGGACAAATTGTAAGCAGAAGTCAGTGCTAGAACTGATGGTCATTTGTTTTCTTTAAGAAAAGAGAACTGCACCACTTTTATCCTGGCATAAAGAATTAATCATCCTCAGCCTCAAACTAGATTTTTTTTTCCACTTGTGAATGACTTTTGATCTAAAGATTTCTGAAGTTATGTTTTGTTTCCAGAGCAATATCAATTTATATTAAATAAATCTTCAAATTGCTTGGCAATAAACTAAATTTATATCCAAGAACCATTACATCTTATTGTAAAAATCTCTCTCCAAAGTATACCTAGCAGGAACTTCTACTGTATTTTCACTCCACGTACCCAGAATGCTACTAAATACTGCAGATGAGGTACTGAAAGTTGGTATTGAAATGTTGCAAAATACAACATGGGTCAGAGACAAGGACGTATGACACCAATGGCTTTGTGGTTACCCAACTGATTGCAGACTTTCAAACAAATGGTATCGACAGCAACATGGCCTATGGATATGGAGTTTATCACCTAATTTTTCCCTATGTCAGAGAGAAATTCAGTTTCAAAAGCAAAGAAAACCTTCAAATATCAGGAATTCCTATTAGCTTTTCAAATACTTGCATAATGGCACTTAATATCTTTGAATTCATAGTTCTTGCATGGCATAAAGCATGAAAAAAATTCTATCTCGCTTTATTTTGTCTTGTATCTTATATGACAGGAAGTTGCAGAACTTCAGCGCGTCATTTATCTTTCAGATGACAGCTATATCCAGGTAGTTCAAGCAAGCTATGGTATCCTGTGCAATGGATTACTGAGAATGAGGTACTTTCAGATGGTTTGTTTAAGGTAAATGACAAGGCACTGTATTTTACCTTAGTAGTCTTTGAGTATTATTCACCCTTAATTTCAGCACTGTTCTGATTTCTTTCTCATTCTTATCTGCTCTATCTAGGATCTCACAAACTACCTCATCACTGGTTTATAGGTTTAATTTGCAAGAAGTTCAGATGGTGCAATGAAGGTAAAGGATGGAAAGGCATGTGGAAAAGTTGAGTGTCTCAGGGAGCTGGGGTCAATTTGGGGATGATCTTCACACTGGCTTCTGTTTTTGCTCTTATATTTAAAACTGTTTTGCAAATGACCATGGTTTTGGCTGTAACATACTGATGAGAAAATTACCCACTATCATCAGTCTCTTAAAAATTTTCAGTGTGTAGGAGGCCATGTGTGATAGCTTCAGAACTACTCAGTCTTGGTAAAGCAGCATAACTACCATAAACAATAGCAAGAAAAATCCAGCCACCCTTTTAGAAGGCAGTCCATGGGACCACTGAATGGCTTTGTTTTTATAATTACCTTTTCATAAGGACAATATCACAGAGAACATTAATTGATGATGAGTTCTCAATTATGAAACCAAAGTTCCGGCAAATCCTCTCTCAGAACTTCTCGTTCATTCAATTCCTTTGTTCTCTGTATACCATTAAAATTTATGCATTTATTCATGCTAAAGATAGAGCTAAAAAGGGCAACGGTACGGTACACATTCTGAAAACAGCTATATCACTCATAACAAGGTACAGCTTAGGCATAGTTCCACATTTAATTATAAATGTTTGTGCTTGAATGTCAGTGCAAGAAAACATAATCTTGTTACAATATAAAAAGTTATTATGCAATGGCCTTTCCTAAAATACAGTTTACTAGAGCATGGCAGGTGGAAGACAGGAGGCCGAAAACTGTAACAAGTAATTATATTGCAGATTTTTTTCCCTTCAATTTTATTAGCTAAATTTCTTCATATTTTAATCTGATAATTTTAATAATGTGTCAGGATTGACACCCCAGTGGACACAAAACTCGAACTGGTCATGGTTGAATGAATTCATCTATTTAATTTTGCTCTTCAACCAACTTTAAAAATTAATTTATCTGATTGCTCAGGCTATTATATAAAATTTGTTGAATTTTCTGTATTACTAATAGGCACCTTCCTTGGATTTCTGCTCACTGTTGCCTAGATGAGCTTTTTCTAATATTTGCTGATGGCTGATTACAGAAATAATGTAACAGTGACAGAAATCAGTTCTATATAGCTCCCATGAGACTTCAAACAGATCTGGATTTAAGTGCAGATGAAGGCTTCAGTGTTTTTCAAATACAGTTTTGGGGTGCAGGTAGTGTTTCTGATTCAGGCCATATCCGTACCACAAAAACACTTAAATAACTGTTGCCAGCCCAAGAAAGCTGCTTAAGAAAATCTAGAAATCGAAAGAGCACAGCTTAACAGGTTATTTTTTTCAGATATGTTCAGAAAAAAAGAGAAACTCGTTTACCAGCAAAACATGAAAGACATTGGAGCTGCTTTATAAGAATAGATGATTTTCCTGCAATTGTAGAAAAATGGGAAATAGTCTAGAAATCTTTAGATGAGAAATTAGCAGAACGGTATATGTAGAGATTTCCCTCTATAAATCCAAACATTTCTGAGATGTTTGGATTTATACCTTCTAACTGTAACAAATCCTGAAACTTAAGAACAACCTAGAACTTAATCTTAGGGGATGAGATTGGGATTTTGCAATGGAGACCAGAGCAGGATAAAATCTGAGTCTGAAAACATTAGTTCTATACATCTTATTTCAAAAATACTTTATAGAAGAAGTCAGTGATAATTCTAAAACGCCTTGATGAAAACTACAAAAGGATTTGTCAGGGTTTGGGTGGGTCTTTTGAGAGAGGTAGAAAAAAAAAAATCCAGCATCTCTCTTGAATATTTTGAATTATTTTTTTATTTATGTTTTTGAACTTTGTTTAATGGATCAAAGTCTGTATGTATTTTGCATCAAAAGTGACTTGGCAGGGAAATAAACTGGTCAGATTTCTCATGGGGAAAGAAAACTTTTGGGAGATACTATATACCATTTTGTGTAATACTTTGCAAGCATTTAGACAATCATTATTTTGATCTCCAAATACACCCAGCCTACATATGCTGAAGAGAATTAATTTTCAGTAGTAAATCAACAAACAGTTGATCAGAATCAATCTTTGTTTTCCAGAATTGTATAAAGAAACTGTAACAGAAATATTCCTGGCTGCAGTGAGTTAGCTTCCTAACTGCTAGGGCTTGCCATAGTTAAAAGAATCAGTCACTAGACAGAGCAGAGGTATGGTTTAATTTGAAAAAAAACATCCACCCTTCACCTTTCACACTTTAAATGTGATGAACCTCACTTTCATTGAAGATTAATAAATGTCCTAAGTTTCATGCAAATGTATGGTAATAATTAACACTGAACTATTTCATTTATCTCTCTCAAGATACACTAAAACCAGTGAATTGAAATATGCAAATATTTTGGGTCTATAAGTTAATTGCACTGTTATCATGTGATAACATGTGTTAATGAATGTGTTTAACCCAAGCTTGCCATGACTGATCTTCTTGATGGAAAGAATAATTCTTGGCCTCTTGAAGGCTGTGCAAATTACTAAGCATAGCTCACTGTACAGAAGATGATGTAAAGACTATCTTATAGTAGTTGTACTATAGTAACTCCACATTTTTTCCTTTACATTCCAAAAGCAGATCCACTGACCTGAACTGTACAAGTAATAGATAACAATGGACTAAAACTTTCGGATTTCACATTTGTGTAATGCAATATAATGCTTTTTAAATCACTACATCTTGCCTAGAGACCATCAGTCACTTCAGACTTGCCCAAAATTTAAGTAAATTATGAATCTGAAGAGATTACAACTGTCATATTCATCTTCTACACTGGTAAAATATTCATATTTCAAATCTTGTTTATCTTTGCATATAGTTCAATACTATATTGTCTTGTCACATACTAATCATACTAAGATTTGGAGAAAAGATGAATCTCTTGAAGACGAACATATATTTTTCTCTTATCACGGCAGCACAGTTTGCTCCCATTAAAAAGCTGATGCTACCATTAAAAAACTTTGATTTCCAAGGGGATATGTAAGTTATCCATAAAATTTCACTCTAGAAATAAACTTACTGTGCAAGATGATCATAAACTTCCTCCAATTTAGAAGGTATAATTTAAAAAGAAGGAAAACAAAAATGTAATTTCGGAGCTGACTGTCAATACAGCTCTGTCTTCTTTTAATCAAAGATTTTTCATTTTTTAAACTATAGTATTTTTAATCATTATATCATAACACTGGCTGCTAATTGTTGAAAAACTTGTTTATTTAATCAATATATAACTTATTATATTTAATGATATATTAACATTTCAACATGTTAAACAATTAACACATTGAAATGTGAATAAAATGAGGGCTCCAGTACTGTTACATATTCCCCAGCTTCTGTGGAAAAATTAGAATTCTGTCTTTTAACTCCCAATACTGATGATACTATCTTAGCACCTAATCCATTCTTTTACTGATTCTGAATGCGTTAATTAAGAAGGATTATAAAAAGACTACTGAGAATGTGAAGCAGGAACTAGAAAAAAAAGGCCAAATATTCAGCATTTCATTGTCATCCCTGACTAAGTTAAGCACATGTCTATTCCTAAGTGTTTGCTCACTTGCGTTACTGCTTTCTTTCTCTTGTTTCCAGAATGAGATTAGCTTTTATCCTCTCTCCTTGCCTCTGCTACAACTCTATGAGAGATTCTTGCCAGCACTGCCCTCTCTAGACTCTGACCTGATGGGAAGGAGGCTCCCAACTCTGCATTCAAGTCAGTTGAGCCGCGTCCAAGTCCCCTTTGACAAAGGTGTGGCAGGCTGCATAATGGCAGCTACAGCCTGGACCAGCTCCAGACTCCTTGCTCTTTGTGTAAAGAATGTATTGCAATCCACCCTTCTCCCTGAAGGCCAGGTGGCACTGCAAGTCCTGTTCTGCTGGGATGTACAGATGGGGTTGCAGCATCATGATGAGGAGGAACTTCATTGAAGTAACTGCTATTTCTGTATCTAAGTCAGTACAAGCAAACCAAGAAAAAAAGAAAAGAATGTCTTCAACTCTTATAGCCATGATAATTCTTTTGGTTAGTTTGGGGTATTGTTTTAGAAGAATAACATGGAAACAGCAAAAATCCTCTTTTGAAAAGCTTTCAAAATCTCCATTATCCTAACAACACCTGTTGAGAGCCCTTGAAAGGCTCAAATCAGAACTGCACTTCTGCTAGTTGATGTACTAGACTACTTTGAAAAGCCACCTGAGCAATGAACTGTTGCCTTCTACTTGATGCCTTTTGTTTCCCTTCCGTCTATTCATTCTCCCTCTGATGGAAAAGAACTCTTTTTCCGCTTAAGTTCTTTTCTGAATAACAGAAAATATTCAACCTTGAATCATTTTTTAAATGAAACAAGGAGAAAGACTAGAGCTTGTGTACATTTGATACTGTTGTACATGAAGAAAAAACAAGTAATTGACGTTCCAAAAAAAAAATTAAGAACAGTACAGGCTTGACATCATCTGCTTTTGTATCCTGAGATTGTGGGTAAAAAGCCATACACACAGCACACTTCTACAGAAATGAACTTTTCTTACATTTACCTACAGATTCTCTGTTGTAAAAGTTAACATCTGCACAAAAAGAAAGGGAAAGTTACTGAAAGTTATTCTCAGTGGAAGAAGGAACTAATTATGCATCATAATTTAGCAGCAGGCTTTCTTCTGACTTTATCTTCAGCGCTAAGCTGAAGGCAAGGACAACTTTCAGCTGCCCTTCTCTACATATTAGCCCCAATTCCATTTTCCAAATATGTTATCAATATGGTAATTCCCCACTTTCCCTTACCGCAGACAGTCCACTCTTCATAAAGGTAGCATTATTACTACAAATATACTGGAGGGAAACACTTTCAATTATTAGGAGACTATGCAACTCCAAGTCTATTTATTTCAATTTATTCAACTGTCTTGATATATTCGTGCATAGAACTTCTATAAAGAATGAATAAATTCACCTTGAAATTGTACCAATTGACTTTGGCTGGGCTAGGCTGCGTGATGGAATCAGAATCACTTTTGAAATAAGCCCTGACAATACTGATCAAAACAAAGTGGCTACTCATTTATTAAACTGACAGCTCAGCAATAGTTTCAAGCTACAGGATGATGTGGCCTGGGGTGTTAGCTATGGCCTGGGGTGATAGCTGCGGCCAGGAGCTTTTTTCCAGTTGCACACTCTGAAGCTGCATCTGATAGTATGACATTTCCTAGGGCTCCTGCACCTGCCTAGATGTCAAGCAGCTGGTGTGAGCGCTGTCACCCATTTGGGATTGTTATTCCGTGAGTGACAAGTTTGCCCTGAGAATACATACATGAAACTGATCCTGTTTCTCTTTGTTGTGGCAATCCAGTCATGGATAAAGCATCTTGGGTAATGCACATTTGGAAAATACGCATAACATTGTAATGTTACATATTTATCATACAAGCTATCTACAACTGAAACCAAATATTACTAGCAATGCAATGGAAAAGCTATGAGATGTTTGAAACTCTCAGTCCAATAACTTGAGTTTCTAGTATGTATACAGCAATGGGTTTAGCGGCGTTCTTTTTTCTGAATGTTGAGGAAAAGGATTTATATAGCAACCTACATTCTGCTTTAAGATCAATAGCAATTCAGGCCAGACAAGCCATATCACTGTAACAGGTAGCAGTGTGCTCCTTCAGTTCATGGTAGATGTTAGATTGGAAGTTTAATTTCAAGGAGGAATCAGAAAGTTCCTACGCGATTTCTGAAAACAAGGTAGGTGAAGTGGAGGACGAATAACAGTGAATCTGGATTTGAGAAACGGCTTAACTGAAAGCAGCAGAGCTCCTGAGCAAGTGAAACAAAGTCTGCAGATTGCAGTGCTGCAGCCTTTTTAAAGAACAGAGCTGAGCTTGAGTGAATCTGTGCTTCTGAAAAGTCAGTTTTAGCTGGTGTGTTTTGCAGCAGCCCTGTAAGATCCGGCCACAGCACTGCTCCTCCACTGAGCTATTCTGACTGGAAAACCCTGCCAGCCAGTTAGCACTAGTTCATGCACAAGATTTACTGTTTCTTTCACTTCAGCAGAATGTGATGTTGGCATGAATACACCATTCAAAGCTTATAACATGCTGACAGTTCTAAAATTAAGTTAAACTGATGAGAAACTTTCTTCTAAGAAATGGTGAAACATCTGGTTATCCAGTCTTTTACGAAGGACAAAAGAAAGGCCAACAAGTACTCTTTCACAGCCCCTAGCAAGTCTCTATTATGTTCAAAAACTGCCTGTGAAACTGTCAGTACCTTAAATTTTCCCATCTAAAGAGAATGGCCAGCACAGTGCATATTCCTATACTTTCCAACTTCGTACTTCAGATATCTGACACAAAAAATTGCAAACTTACTTGACAATAAGTATTCATGTTTTCTGCTTGTTTTTTTTTTTTTTGTTTTTTGTTTTTTTGTTTTTTTGTTTTTTTGTTTTTTTCTCTTCTCCACAGGTAAATCCTTGTGTTGTCTTGGGCTATTATTTCTTTGAAGTGTACGCATGTGGCTCACACCCATTCTTTTTATAGCAAGCAAATAGATGGTTCTTGCAGTGAAGGTGAAAAGAACCATTCTTTTAGGGAAAACACTGCAGATAGCTGCTGACCTGTGCACAGCGTTAGTTTACTTTTGCTCTCAAGGAATAACATGAAATTCAGTATTCTTTGCATACCTGCCCATATCTGTAATTTTTGCTTTCTCCAAGTTAAGTTGCTAATGTCAGGTTCCAACTTCTGTCAAAGTTCTTTTGTATGATTTCTCTTTTTTTTTTACTGTGCATATCGTCAGCTCTATAAACGTCCCAACAATGTTATCAATTTAGCATAATTGTCTTCTTGCAGGTGTCAGAAATCAGCAGACAGTTGCTGAAAGTCTTCCCCACTAGAACAAGGATCTCTAATCTTTTTACTCCAGCTGACACACAGGTGAGTACTAACGAACACTGTGACAACCACATGACACCATTTGTCACTTACTTTCTGCAGCTTTACAAATCACCATTTACATCATAACCAGGATATCATATTTGAAAGAAAAAAGTCTTCATTCCTTCTCCAGAATAGCTCAAACATAAAAGTGTTTGATTGCAACTCATTCTTCCATGCATGACATGCACAAGTTTAGAATGCTTTGCACATTCCTTCCTTTCTCCTCACACTCAAGTCATTCCTTATATTTTTCTTTGCAACTCACAGCAACAAAAACCTTCTTTCCATAATGTCTGGTTTTATTATCATGCTTGATATAAGTTCCCTGAAAGAAAATATAGGCAGTGTGCTGTGATCTAAACACTGCCCATATTTGCCATTAACTCATTCAGTCTCAGAGGTCACTCTGCATGTGTCTATGCATATCTAGGAAGTTCTTCGGTAGAAAAGAGATTCTTTACAATCTGAAAATGCCCAGGAGCAAATTGTTTTATTAAAGTTCATAGTCAAAATCAACTTTGCTGGGGAAGGGTTATCTGTCTTTTCCAAATTCCTTATTACAGCCTAACAACTGCTTGTGAAAAACCCCGGTAAACAATCTTTCATGTGTTTTTAGCAGCTGACAGTTTTCTAAAGTGATGGTGGAACATTTTGCTGTTGTTTTGTGGTGGTGTTTTTTTCTCTATTGTTTTGGTTTATTATTACACTGCTGTTTATTAAAACTACAAATCACAGCAGGGGTCAATTAATGTAACTAAATGCGTTCAGTTGTCAACTGCCTTTTGTCCTTTAAAGGACAACATAGCAAATTGAAATGCGTGACCATCGTCCTGCTCAAAGCCAGGTCCTGAGAGACCTGCCTGTCCCAAGCCCCTCCAGCAGCCCAAGCTCTGCAGGGACAACTGGAACTCTTCCCCCACCCCACCCCAAACCCCTCAGCCTCCAGGGCTCATCAGAGCTGGTTGGACATCTCACTCTTTCCCCCTCAAAGCCCAAACTTTCTGAGTACTGTAAATGGCATTCATTTGCCTGGATGAGAAAAATAAACTGACAGGTTTAGTTTTGTTTTTCTTTGAAAAGTTGAAAGTTTATATTACTTCATTTCTAAAAGGTTTATGTAGTTCCTACCACCTTAAAGAATATTTCTGATTGCGCTAAATCCGTGTAACCAAAACTCTTTTCAATATGATCCTATTTTCTTGACTTAAATTCACAAACTCAGATTGTTGTGACATTCTCTCATCTCTAGAGGACAAAGCATCACCTTACTTGGTAACATGCATTAGCAGTAACCCAGAAAGCTAGAAGCACACTTCTCCCTTTTTACCACTGTGTGACTGCATTTTACTCTTCAGAGTCCAAGACTCAGTGAAACAGCACAATTCACAGAAAAGAATGATTTCTTCATGACTACTAATTTCAGTTCCACAGTTGAACACTTCTGACGCTCCGTATCAAGACAGATGTTGCCATTCCTACTTGCCTCTCATCATCTTTCCAATAAATACACCCAAACCATTTCCATCACAAATTCTCCTGAGGAGGCACGCACAGTAGGATACACACAGCATACGCCTTGCCATTCCTAAGCCAACTTCAGGACACACAATTCAATTTCAAATATTTTTTCTAGGTAAATTTCTTACAAATCAAAGTCTGTTCGCCCGATTCCTTTTAATGCCTTCAGTCTTTTCCTTAAAATTCTGTAACATTAGTTGAACAGCTTTCAGAACAGAAAAGGAGAAAGACTGATACATACATTTCCTTAACAAGCTGAATTTCTAAAAAATCTTCTCAGTGTTAAAATACTGTTTTAATACTGAACACTAAGAATGACCTGTCTCTGTGAGTTTTATGAAATAGTATGATTATTCTTTAACTATACTTTTTACGCACAGTGAATGGGGCAGCAAAAGGTTCTATTCCAAGCAAAGACAAACCAAAACCATTCAAAATCTCTCACAAAAGCACTTCATGTCTCTGACTACCTAACAGTCTGATGAGTTAGGAAATCAATTAGGATGACCGCGTGCCAGAATGAAGTTTTTCTTTGTCTTCAACATTAAGAAGCTAAACAATACTTATTTTGAGCGCATTCAACTTAAGCCTAAAATTATTAATTGGTTCAGAGAGAGCAAGTAGATAAGCACGTTGTATACAAAAGTTTCATGGATTAGTATTTAATCATTAATTGTTGGGGTTTTTTCTACAGAAGGAAAAATCTCCACTATGGGAGATGGAAAGGTTCTCACCCAGGAGAAGGCAAAAGCTAGACAGAGTACTTGATGAAAACTGGCTCAGAAGCTGCAGTCACCAACTCCCTGCCCAAGTGCTGTTGTTATCCATCCATGATCTGGATAACTTTTTGGACAGCGGTTTTGTTGACACAGATCTCTTACCGCATGTGCTTTTCCTTCTTTCTTTCTTTTTTCTTTGTGACAAATACACTCCCCCACCACCACCCCCCCCCCACCACCGCAGAAGAGCAGATAATAATTAAAAAAAAGCATGACCAATTCTATTTGAAATGTATCTTTCATTTTTCATGTGTATGGTGATACATAAGCATTAACTTAAATAAAGACTTGTTTGGTGTGCAAATGACTACAACAACAAAACACTTAGAAAAACATATCAACTGTGTTTTCAGTAAGAGTGAAAATATGTTTGATAAATAATTCACTGATACCTACTGTGCATAATAATCACTCTTTTTAAGACAGCATTTCTTAGAAAAAAAAAATCATCAACCAACAAGTTGTCTGTAAGCATGATATGAGGCCCTTCACATGGAAAAAAGCATAAATAAGTGATCCGTGCTTATTACAAATCGAGTTACTTCAAAACCATGGGTTTGTTACTGTTTTTTTCTTTTCACAGAGCATTTACTCCAGATTCTAGTTAAACACGTGCATGTAAGTCTTGAAAAGCCCTCTGTTTCTGTATGTCCCTCATAGCTGCAAACCTGCACCATCCTCCTGTACAATCCTGACATTCAAGGAGAATGTCATTGTTGTTCAGGGCTTGCTGAACTGCTTGGACTGCCTGAGAAAGGCAGTACTTTGGTATTTGCTGTGATTATAGGATGGAGTTATCTCTGAAGATCAAGAAATCATAACACCAGAGAGAAAAAAGAATCAGCTCTGGAGGATAAATGTCTCTGGTCATGAGCATCAGCTATCACATCCAAGGAAGTACTGGACCCAAATATACAGGTTCTTCCTCTTTGAGGGAGAAGAAGAAAAAATGAAATATCTTTCTGTGTTTTCATTGATTGCAGTGCATAAAGATTTCAGATGTCACTTAGTTCAAGAAAGAAAAAAATGTCAGTCATTACATGGCGTTGTATCTACCATGGAGGTAACAGCCATGCCAACAAACTCCACAAATGGCTCCTGACTATTTTTATGCAGATCACACTTTGACTCGAGCGGCTGATTGCCCACATCACATTTTATTCTTCCTTTTCATATTATTAATCACTAAAGCAAGAGTCCTAGAAAAAAATCAGTTTGTTT
Organism: Phasianus colchicus; assembly: GCF_987193195.1. Lineage (NCBI taxonomy): Eukaryota > Metazoa > Chordata > Aves > Galliformes > Phasianidae > Phasianus > Phasianus colchicus. Next base: position 6,685,833 of record NC_143450.1, read on the forward strand.
TATCCTCTATGAGATGAACTGAAATCAGCTGATTTTATTTTCTTCAGTAGTATTGATTTAGAATTTAAACACTCTCAGAAGAAGTACATATACAGTGTGAATTTTTATGGAACATACATATATCTTTGATACACTCCAAAGGTACACCCCAGAGCAGGCTGAAATCAACTGTTCTTTCAGCTGAATTAGTGGGATTTGAACTCATCCAAAATTCATCCAGAGCCAGCATGAAGTTTTTAATACACCTCAGTATTTGTATGTCTCACAGGGACAGCTGGGACCAGATATGACAGTGCAGTGATGCTGGTGACAGAGCTCACTGACAGGCATGGGGAGAAGCTCTGCGTGAGCCAGAAGGGTCCAGTGCACATGCAGAGATGGAAACAGGGCTGTTCAGAAAACACGTACTGGGACAGGATATAAAGAATAAAGCCTCACAAAAGGCCACAAATGGGAGGTTTTGCTATCAGCATTTTACTGACATGTAATTATTTTATTATCTACCTACATGTATTATGCAGTTTACACGAAGTTTGCCTTGCTATTGCATCTTGTGTTAAATGGCTTAAACCAAACTCTTCCAAAGGCCTTTACAATGAATTAATAGACCCTTTTTTTTTTTTTTTTTTTTAAGAGTCCTTTCAACAACAGTGAGAAAACTGAGAATTCTCATTACCCTCCACATTAGCATTTCAAGAACAGGAGCATAGCAGTACATGCATGAACAATTAGTCACAGAATTGGGCTGAACAAGCCAGAAACCGGCCCAAGCTGTTATGTGATTCTGCATCCTGAGCAGTTATCCCTATAATCCAAAGAAGTAAATCAAAGGGAGCACATTTCTTTACACTTGTCTGGGAACTCTATATCCTTTGGAGATAGTCATGATTCTATGACTTTGTTCAGCCGAGCTCTGACTATCTCCAAGGATATAGAATGGATAGGGCTGGAAGGGAACTTAAAGATCCAGTCCAAAATAGTGAGAACTTGCTAATTGGTCCTAACTTTGAGCATGAGCCTCTGAGGTCCTTTCCAACTTAAATTATCCTATAATAATTTTGTATAACTACATTACTCTCAAAATATTAATAATATAGATAGTTTTCTTTCTAATAAGTATTTGCTGCACCTGTGGCATTTACTTTTCCATGACAAAAGGTCAGTGTTCAGAAGATCATTTTTGTTTTGGGACAGAGAAAAAAAGCAGTAGAGATTGATGATGCAGACAGAAGTGTTACCTGGTGTAGCACTATCAGGTATGTGCATACAGTTTTCTAGCTCTAAGATTTTGGTTATACATGAACAGTTCTAACACTAAGTTGCAGTTTGTTGTGTAATGCTTTGCTTTATTGCTACTATTGCTCTAACTGTGAAGAGTTACAATATTTTCTTTTGTTTTAAAGAGGGCTTTGCACATAACACATTTTTCTGATGTAGCAATTGCTGTCCAAGGAACCGAAAGCAGGAAGGACCCATTTAAACATGACATTTCTTTTATCCCTTCAGTTATTTTTGAAGTCTTGAAAAACAAAGCAAAGCAGATGGCCCTGTCCACGATAGCGGGGAGATAGAAGCAACACGGTAAGACTTTATTTTAGCTATAACCAAAAACAGAAATGGCACCATTAACCAGCTTCTAGACAGTGAGAACAACCTTTTTATCCCCAGAAAGTGTACAGAACTGGCTGTGATAACAAACTGGCAATCACACAGGGGATATGTAACTCGTAGGGTACCTCCATCTCACATCAGATTCACGGGGCTTTGTCTCATCACCTCAACACCTTGTGCAGACCACAGGCTAAGCAGACTGCTCAGTTCCTCCCTGCTCAGTCAGCAGAAGGTATATAATAAGTGGCCCTCTCCTCCTTCTCCTCCTGGTGCATACAGGAGAAACTGAGAGCCAAGTGCATCCTGAGGACCACAGCCATGCTGCCTCCTCTGTCCCCATTGCTCCCTTGTCTAGCACTCTCCATTTTCACTGCTGTCAGCTAACTTGTATCACTGATGGAATACGAACCTGAAAGAATTCTTCTGCACTATATTAACAGTTCAAAATACAACATAAGAGGAATGCAAAACACTTACATGGGATAGTCCCGTATGTTAAAAACTTAAGGTCCTTTTTTTTTTTTTTTTGAGTAATTTCTATAGAGTTCCGTGTGATTAAGAAGGAAAGAAGATACTTTGTAAAAGTATCAATAAAGGGATAATAGGAGATAATACCACTAGCTGGAATAAAAAAGGTAATTATGATACAAAACACAATTATTTTTGTTATTTCCACCAATATCTTTGGAGATAAAACATCTGTAACATATACCAAGCCTTGCAAAGGATTTAAGGTTCAATTCTTACTTTATTTCCTAGGATACAGGTATCTTGCTGAAGATTTCAGACCCAAAATGCATAGAAAGAAACATTTCATAAGGGATATGAATGGGTTTTTTTGGTCATTTTTTCAGTAGCTTGAGAATTAAGTTAGACTCTTGGCTCTGCCTTCTGAAGAGATGGTGCTTACACCATAACTGCTCAAATGTCATGGATAAATCATGCTGCTGGACCTCAGCACCATCTCAGAAGCATTACTTAATTGATGTTATCAAGAGGATTATTTTCTCTTAACATCACAAAGAGAAAATAATAGAGGGGACGCATTTTAAAGCCAGTTGATGCTTGAAGCTAAAAAGATGATCCGACCTTGCCAGCAATTTCATTTAAACCCTGACAGTATATCTTTAGCTATGCATATACAAATAATAACAATAGAAAAAAAAAAAAAAAAAAAAAAAACCCACTCCGTTTCCAAATCCCACCCATTACAGACTTTTCTGGTTTAGGGATTTTGTTTTTAACACTCAACATGTATTATACCTCCTGTTAGATTACTTTAATATATCAGGAACTTTTGATATGAAAAGCGTGTATAAAACAATAAAAATACAGTAGAAATCACAATTACACAATCTGACAATCCTTAGACAGGGTTTTTTTGGGGTGTGTTTTTTTTTTTTTTGTTTGCTTGTTTGTAATTCCAAAACATCACAACTCAGAAAGAAGCTGATTTTTTTTTCTGATTAATTGTACAGATTCTAAGTAAGAAAACATGATTATCATACACAAAAACAATGTCTCTTACACAGTAATTGCAGGAGAGTTCTGACTGTGCACTGTCACTGGGCAAACATTCCTGAGCATCCACAAGAACTTCACCAATGTTTTTGAACAAAATGTTCAGAACAACAACGTATCACTGAGAGAATAACACTACTCCTCCAGGAAGCCAGCCAGTGGACATAATGGGAGAATAAAAGGATTGTTCTGACTTCTTCAGAATCAAACAATGTTTTACCAAGCTAAAAAACTTTATAGTTCGCACATGTTTCAAAACATACAGAAGTGACGTCTGTTATGCACTGCATTTGTGTTCAAAGTGAACATTTCATTTTTTTAAAATATTTCTTTAATAACATTGAGAAGACAATTCCCCCCATTATTTTATTTGAACAGAGTGGAAGTCACACACACCAAATCATTAGCTCCAATCCTTTCATTTAGCACACACTCATATTTTCACTTACTAACTGGAAAATGTTTCCTCTCCTCTTTCTCATTCAACAAGAACTGCAATAGATTCCATTTGAGAAGGGAAATTAGGTCCTTAGAATGAAAGATGTCACTCAAATTACCACTAAGCATTCAAGTGTAGATAAATCATCACCTGCAATAATCTCTGTAATTTTGTATATGTACCTGTTACTAAATTTCAGAAAATTTCTGCTTGTGAATAGAACTGTAACTTCCCATCTAAATGCAAGAAATGACTTATTTCATGATCCAGGCCACTGAAAAGGTTTTCAGTCTGCACCATAATCAATGAAGTAAATTACACAAATCTTGTAGCTGCCCAACAGATCCATCATTGTCCAGCTCAGTGTTTAGATGAATGTTGCTATAGGGCAGGCTGTCAAACATTCTTCAAAAAGGAGTAATCATTTCAATAGTTTCGGCTCCAAATCAAATTTAATATTTCATTTACTATATGCAGTATCAAAACACAAGCCTAGGAGATATTAATCTCTATTAAATAATGGGGTACTTATTCTTTAAATCATGACAAACACTACATATACTATTTTAGAAAACATGGAAGAAACGATCAGCCCCACATTATATTTTCTCTCTTCTTTCACTTTCCCCTCCTATATTCTATTCTCTCTAAGAATAAAAGCCCAAAGCAAAATTAAGCAGGACATCAGATAGGAATTCACACAGAAGGCATATGTGCATCTAAATTCTGTACAGCACCTCACCAGAAAGCCAATGCATGGCTTAAGTGAAATACGAGAGTTAACAATCTTTAAAAGAAAGAGCAGAAAAATAGCATCTGTAATAACTTTGAATGCAGTATCTACATTTTTCTTCCTCGATTGCAGCACCTGACTTGTTGAGTACCAGTAGCTATAGCAACTTGCTCAGCGTGCCAGGACTCCAGCATCCAGCATCGTTCAGAGCCTCTTCATCTGCCTAAGATATTGCAAAAGCCACCAAACCTACCTGTGTTCACAAAATACGACTGGCTTCCAAATCCTACCTCCTGTGTTTCTCAGCATGTGTTGGAGGAGTCGTCTTGTTTATAATCTCCTCTCAAACTTCCTCCCTTCTCTCCCCACTAATTATAGAAAAAAACCTCTCCCTTTGCTGGTTGTAGGAGAACTTTAGGCAACTACACAGTTAGATATTAAATGAGATACATTCAGGCCCAAATATTCCAACCTTAAAATAGCTATATTACTGTCCCAAAATACTACAGAAGAACAACACTGGTAGGCTGATGTCAAAAGAGAACAAAAAGGGGCAGCTGTCACATAGACACAGTAGATTACCATGCGAGAAACAGACTGAAATATTTTTTACCTATAGAGCCTTAATGTTTACATTAGGTAGATTTCTATTTTTGCCATAACAAAATAATCACATCAGCATGAAGCTCAGCTTCACAGGCATGAAACATGCTGAAATGCAAATGATGTTTAAGACTGGAGTTTCAAAAATGGTTCTAATTTCAAGCATCAGAAATAAGGTGGTTCTCCAACTAATCATTCAAAAAAAAAAAAAAAATCAAGTTGGAAATAAAAGAGAGAATTTTTTTAGTATAACTCTTCATTTTAATGGAATTTTTGTTTTAAAATTACTTCACAAGGAACCACAAAAATTCTTTAAGTAACCATTACCACACTTTTGCAAATGCAAGCAGGAAAAGCAAAGCTACCTGATAGAGGTGGCTCAACATGTTCATTAGCATCTAGTTTCCTTATATGTGACAAATGAAATAGCAAAACTTTGCTTTGTTTGAAGTGAGAGCATTGTGCTGAACTGATTTATCTCACCTTTTCCCAAGGTAATGCACTGTGAATCAAATGATGCTTTCCCTTTTTTCACCATTTGATCACACTCCTGTGCCTCAGTAACCTGACCATGTATCAGACCCCACCATAAGCATGATGTGGGTCTGAAGGGACACAAGGATGGAGCCTGCAGTAATCTTTCCTCCACAGAAAGTGCATAACCATATTCCCCTTCCATCTGTTAACCACCCTGGATATTATCTTTGATACTAGAAATGATTCTTAATTTAGTTTTTTTTTTTTTTAAATTATTATTACTATTTTTTTTGGTAGACATACAGAATGTGCACTGTATAAAATAAGATCTCAGGATCTTTTTTCACCTGCTCACGCTTCCAAGCAGAAACTCTTTGTCTCTCAAAAGAAATCACAAAAAATAAAGTTGATGCTTGCTTTGGTGTAAGTTACAAAAATTAAAAAGGGCAAACCCAGAGTCTCTCAAAGCCAGCTCTTTAAGTGATTAGGGTGACCAATTCAGTGCTATAATGTCACAGAAAGAAATGTAGAAAGTGAAGATATTGTGAAACAGAATCTTTGTTTCTTAAAGAATGAATGAATTTAGCAATTAATAGTACTACTGAAGGATTTATTAAAATATATAGAGTTAATTTTTGAAACTTGAGAAGAAGAGACTAACTCAGTTTGTTGAACTCTATTAACAGTTTGTGTCATAAATAAGTGTGTGGAGTGATAACGTCCCATAGATATACATAAAGAGATGAAAAAACTGAAAGAAAACTGAAAAGAAAAATTGACCAATATGAAACTTGAAATTAGGAAACATATTAGAATTTTTAACAAGACATTTCAAGGATCCACAAAACCACTTTGCCTCCTGAACTCCTTTCTTCCCAGAAAAGTGTATACATCCCCAGAAAAGTGTATACAGCTGGGTAACACAGGTAACACTGTAACATTTCAGTTTTGCAAGTAGCCTCATCTGGCACAGATTAACTGATGCAAAAAATGCCCTTTTGACGCTTAGCTACTCATTTCTCAGCTCCTCACTTCACACTCTCCTTTAAGCAAGTGTTCAAACCATTGCAAAATGACCCCTTCAGGGAACTGATGGATTGAAAACAAACTGAGCAGGGAAGAAATAAGGACAGTTCAGACCATAGCAGCGTCTCATCTGGTTTCATTTCACAGTCAGCAGTAGTGGATAGAAGGGAAGGAAAAGTTTTCTCTAGTGGCAGGATTATATTACCTTTAAGTGCTAGTGGAACTATAACATATACTTATTATTTCAAATAGTTTGAATAGGTGTCTTTTGCAAATTATAATAAGCCTTAAAATGTCACCAAGTATAACTATCATCATGTCTGCTGAAGGTACACCATTCTGTTGGCAAAACAGTTTATATGCTATATCTAGAGAAAGAGATTTTGCTAGTTCACAAATAAAATAAGCAGTTTCAGTTAAACCATGCTCACACTTACATTTCAAATATATTTCTGCATGGCATTGATTTTCTAATTTATTTAAATAATGGACTTGGCTAATATTTCTGAACTGGCAAAATTACTAACGTGACAAGAATTTCTGATACAACCCAAGACTACCCCTTGTAGTAGCCTGTATTTCAAGGCATACAAATAGCCCTAAGTACGTGTGTGCAAAGCTCTGCCTATCTCAGGGTAGGGCGAGGGGTGAGGTCTCAACAGTGGCTTCTCTGTCATGTACTTGAAATAGATAGTTCCAAACCAGTCTAAGCAATGAAATGTAGTAGGGAAATCTGTGTACGATAGCTATAGGTTGCCTGATTTATATTTGTAAACCAAATTTATATTCCAGTAGGCAACTGACCGATGCCCTGTTCTACTAGGAACTTTGCAAACCCTGTACTGGGGAGAATTTTCTCCTGTATGTCTTATGTAAAAACAGCATGAGAAAACAAAACAGACTGAATATTTTAAAGTAAAATAATGTTGCCAAGATCACATAAAAGAACAACTGCCAGACCCAAAGTTTCTTTCACTTCTGACATGGTTAGATTGCCTCTAAAAAAAACATCTGTGGACTTAGAATTTTATATTTAAATACTTAATTGGTACAATGTATTTATCAGCATCAAGACTCTAAGATAGCCCCCTTTCAGGGGGTACTCAAAATCAAAACTTGAACGTTTACATGAATGAAAGAACTGAACACATAGCATCACTCCAGCACACACACATCTACATAGCTCGTACCTTCAGTGGGAGGAGGACTACTGCAGAGAATGGCCAAACATAAACATCACCTTAGTGAACGAAGAGGAGTGGCACTGGTATGGGCGGCTGGCCCCGTAAGCTCTCAGTGAGCATAAGCTGGTCTGCATCTTAGGCACAAAGCCAAGATTATCAGGTCACTGGATCAAGTGTCCTCACCAAGAGGGAGACACGATAATAGTTTTCAGGACTGAAAATGTTATCCCTGAGTCTCCTACAACTTCTTTTAATAATTTTGGGTAGCCTTAAACAAGAATTTTGTTTTTATCGCTATATATCTTATATGGAAATCAGGTGAGGTGGATTTAAAAAATAACAGTATAATATTCCTTAAAAGAAAGGTGAAGACTCAGAAGGAGATATTATTGAGCACATGCCTAGGCTGCCCTGATCAGAACTGAGTATCTCCTGTTCTATTCCGGATCTCTGCTGCAGCAATTTTCACTGCTATAAACAGCTGTTTCATAGAAAGACTAAAAGAAGCTACATCAGTCAGTCAATTGCTAAAATCTCTTATTTTGATCCAATACATGCTGACAAGATACAGGAGACATCTATGTACAATCAGAGCAAGCAACTACTCCAGTTGCTGTGGCATTCCCTACCTTTTCCATTTCTTTATTTTCTGCCCATTTTACTAGAAAACAACACAAAGGAGTAAGAAGAAGAAATCTCAGTTTAGATTTCATGAAGACTGAAAGCTAAACCAGGTTATGTTCCTGTGCCAAAGCCAAAAGAATTGTCTACTACTGCATTTCAGCTCTGGGAAATAATTTTAAAATTTAAGAGCCCAAGTTGTTAATCACGTTAACTGTAAACTACAAAACTGCATAAAAAGAGTATGAGACATTTTACGTTTAAAGCACTGAAGAATAATAAGTTTCCACCTGTGAACATACTAATAATGCTGTTAAGAATATGATGTGCTTGACTCAGTGCCAGAGATTTCTTAAGCCTCTGCAATTTCTTATCTGTCAAGAAGCACTTTTTAGCTACTGAGGAAAAAAAAAAAAAAAACATAAAAAGGCAGAAAGAGAGAAAGATAGAAGAAAAAATACTGCATTAAGACTTGAACGAGATTGTGAAAATCCAGTCACTTGACTCATTTACCATCGGGCTACATATATATTGGAAAAAATATAAAAGCCCAACATTGCATCAGGAAATGGATTGTACTGGATGACCTCACAGAACTTACCCATCTGTGCTATTATTAATATGATGCAGGCGCTGTGAAACAGAGCTGGCAAAGAAATGGGATGTTATCGGAGAGATGATGGATAAGAAGGGAGAAAATAATGCTGATAGAAACAATTACTTGGTATAACAAGCAGGACATACTGTAAAAGCATCATGATGTAATGAGAGGAAGATAAGTTGATGCTCCTAAAAGTGAAATTATTAGATTTGTAGAACTGAAAAAGTAACATCATGGAAGGTTTTCAAGCCGAGCAAATAAATCACATCACATTGAATAATTTATCTCATGCTCTGCTCAAAAGACATTCTCTAAGCTGATTACACTTTCTCTAGATTTCATGCTTTAAATTCCTGGTTCCCATCATTTTCTATGAGATTTGGACGGGACAAACTGATTCAAACATTTTGCCATATTAGATATGTGAAATTCACACTGGTTTTTAGATATCTTAAAATTAAAAAAAAATAAATAAATCTCATCCTTCAAGACTCAAATAATATTTATAGAAGAGTGCATCTCAGGTTTTAGAATAAGGCATTTACAACACATCCTTCTGTTTAGTTTTGTCATATCTGGAAGGACTGTGAAGTTTGGACAACTTTTACTATTGCATCCAACAGTACCTTTTCTCATTACAGAAAACAAAAAATCTATGAAATTCATGTCTAGGAGAGCTTGAAACCTGTTTTAGTGAACATTTGCTAATGAAAATTGTGTTCCTCAAATGGATAAAAAAGGGACAAAAACCACACAGCTATAAGTGGTGAAATAGTTCCTGAAAGGTGTTAGTTGAAAATTCTCCATGAAGCACTTGCACACTTTCTTTCCTAGGAAGGGACTGAGAGAATGAGAGGAGCAAAGGGATTAAAATAATAAAAAATAAAGCAGGTAAATCATGCCAGGCAGAAATCAGAGAAAAGTTTATGCAAAATTCAAAAAGTGGCACACTGACTGCTGTAGTGGGTCTCTGGAGAACAAGCTCAGTTATTTATGCAGCGCCTGTTCAGCAACACGCGCTGTTTAAAGCTATTTAACTTGCATAACTTTGTACCTACGCATAGTAAGAAGTGACCTGGACTGCAGCATGTTCCCAGAGGGAAATGTGAAGAGAATGGACTCTTAAAGCATCTCAATAATCAAGATAGTTTTCATTCTAAGCAACAGATGTGTCAAGGGACAAGACCCTTCTTTGGATAACAAGTAATTTTGGATGATTAAGGTTCAGACAATTACAGTGACACTGCATGTTACAAAATATTGAGTAAAGCATGCATATGCTCTACAACAGTTAGATGGAAAAGACATATCCTGTATGACATAAGCAGAGAGAAAATTAATGGTATTCAACACAACTCAGTCTTAAGGAAACTGCAGGTCTGGTGAGGTCAGCTGAGTGACACAGATGACAGCCCCAGGTCCTGTCCCTGCCTCCATCAGGCACTCCACGCCACTCCTCCTGCAGCATGCAGTCCTACCCCATCATGTTGCTGACACTGCGGCCTCAATCATTTGCCCTGTCAGCTGTGTGAGCCCCCTCAGCCAGGAGCCTCGGTGAGAAGAGCCAGCAGCTCACCTCTGCCACCAGCACTGCGAACAAGGTCAAGTGAGAGAGAAAGCAGATTATTTCAAAAGTTTGACTTCCAGTGCTTCAATTCTACCCCCGGTCTATGCTGTCAACACCTTGGCGTTCTGAGAAACAGGAAGAGTACAGACCGCCTTAAAAGCCGGCTCAGTTATCCCTTGCCTTCTAGTAGGCTGCAAACCCATTCTCCCTCTCTAGTTTTATCACACTGCTTTGGCCATTTAAACAAATTGCTGCAAACCCACGGGTGAGCTAAATGCTCAACCCCACCCTGTGGGAGCATCCCTCGCCTGGCTCTCCCAGCTGGGTTCTGTGCAGTGCTGGAGCTGCCATCTCACCTGCCTCAGCCCCACAGGCACTGCCACCTGGGCACTACCCAAATCCAGTTATCAGAAAAACCACAAACAAATGGAGAGAGAAGCTTTAAATGACTGGTTTTCAGGAGGATTCTGCTGTGACGATTTCACACAGAGTGACCTCATCTCAGTGGCTGTACATGTATTGCCCAGTGGAATAACAGCACACTGCCAGTTTACACAGTGGCAAAGGATCCAGAGGCCTCTTCTCTTAGAGGAGGGTCAAACAGTACTTTATTAAAAGGAGAGGGAGGCTTTGATATATTTTTAGCATCACTGTAACTATTAATTTATTTTCTAATATATGCAAAATATGCTGTGGCTGACAATGACAATTTTGAAATACCAATATTTTCAACATTAGCAGTAAATTAGACTCTAATATTGCAGGAATTGTTCTAGGATTGCACAGAAGAGTTTTTCAAGAAAGTTGCTTTTGTAATGTTTGGCCTTTTCTGCTTTTGGATTTCTTGAGAGACAGATTTTAATTGGCGTGAACGTTCATAGAAATTGAACATCAAAGATGTTATGAGAAAGAACTCGTAGGCAATTAATTTTACATCCATAATGAAGTTTGTTCACAGCAGAAGTGTTTTAAGTGTTCATTCACCCTGGGACCAGAAACAATATGATAGGCTAAGCCAATCACAGCCCAAATCACAGCCTTGGTGGCGGCTATCCAAGTGAAATGTTTGCATAATCAATTTGCCATTAATTCATAAAATTAAAAACATATTCTAAGAAATCAGCATACAAAATGAAATGTTTCTGAGTAACGGGTTCAGTGCAGCAAAAAACAATCTACATACAAATACTGCAGTGGACAGCAAAAAGGGTAACGTTACAGGACAGGCTAGCAAATATTCTCACTCCCCAGTGCCATACAACTCAAAAATAAACACAACATCTCTCTAATATTTTCCTAATAGAAAGTAATTACCAAAATATTTTCCTTTTCTTCTTTTCCTTTTCTTTTAGAAAAAGTTAACCTTAAAACCCTTAAAAGTTAAAAAGGAAAAAAAAAAGAAATATGTTTTTCACACTTTCTTGGGTAAACATTGTGCTACCAAGTAGCAGCAGTGAATAAAGTACAAAATCTGAGTCTCAAAAGAGTTCTTAGGTATTTTAAAGGTCACTCCCTTTTCAGAGAAAGACTTTTTCCAGGAAATAAAATTCTTACAAGTCCAACTTTCTCGAAAACAAAAGTTACACTGAAGCTTGTAAAAGTTTTAAAATAATGCAGTATTACACTGAAAGCTTTGAACTACTATTCTCCTTGTAGCCTAGTGGGTTTCTCTCTTCATAGATGAAAAATGTGCTTTGTTTATTCATTTAAAGTTCAGTGCTTGGGAAGTTCTGGCACTGCTTTCAACTGCTAGAGAAAGCCAGGCATCATTTTTAGGTTGACTACAATATAAAACAAACGTAAACAATAATTTCAAAACAAAGCTGGAGTAGGACAGAAATTTTCTGAACTGGTACCCACACAAAGTTGTTTAGAGCAACAGAGCCTTAAGAGTATCAATGCTCAAATATGTATTCATCTCCTATAAATATTCACAAAATCAAAGCGACTCATGAGGGAAAAAAGATCTTTCAATTTAGGATATTAAATATTTTCTTTTTAGCTGCTGCTTCCCATCATGCTTCTATGCTGTTGTACTGACTTTGTGTAAATATAAATGCATTTTGAAATACATAAAACCATGTGCAAGTGCATCTTTAATAGTTTCAGCCAAGAAGGAATTGTTTTTTAATGCAGTTTAGACGTAAGTTAATTGATATTGAAAATACATTGAGTAACTGAGCTCATTTGGCTTGCATGTCCACCTATCATCTAAAATTTTCTTTTCTTTGCTGAAGAAACAAACATTTGAAATCATGATCAGAGGGTCCCCAAAGCTGTAATTAGCTGTTAGAACAGACTGCTTGCTTTCGGTCAGTGCTGTGTCCAGTTCTGGTCTCTGCAGCTCAAGAAAGCCAGGGAACTTTTAGAGTGAGTCCAGCAGAGGGCCAGAAAGATGATGAGGGGCTGTGACATCTCCCTTATGAAGAAAGGCCGAGAGATCTGGGAGCATTTGTCCTGGAGAAGAGAATACGGGAGGGATAGGGGAATCTTACTGATGCTTATAAATATCTAATGGGAAGGAGTCAAAAGGATGGGGTCAGGTTCTTTACAGTGGTGCTCAGCAACAGAGCAAGGGGCAATGGGCACAAATGCAAACATAGGAAGTTCTGCATGAACGTGAGAAATACCTTCTTTACTTTAAGGGCAGCAGAGCATGGAGCAAGCTGCCCAGAAAGGTTGTACAGTCACCTCGGGAGATATTCAAAACCGGGATGCTTTCCTGTGTAACATGTCATAGGGAACCTGCTTTAGCACAGGAGTTAGACCTGATGATCTCCAGAGGTCCCTTCCAACCCCTGTGATTCTGTGATTTGGTGTAACATTTGGATTATTTTATGCAGTATGTTTTTGTCAAAATTTATAGTCATAAAGCAATAAAACACTTGATATTACTTCCACTTAATATAATGTTATGCATATATAAAAAGATCACTATTATAGTATTACTGTACATGAATATTTTAACACATTATCTTCATGTAAAGTGTTTACAGATCTGCACAGATCTCATACAAACATATCTTGCTCTTCAAGGTATTACCAATACCAGCTACTAATCCACATTAGCACCGCTCATTTCCTTTACACTGTTATTTCCTCTGTTTTTAAGCTGAGATCAGACAATGCAGTCAGCAAGTGGGCAACACCTGTGACACCTGGAGATGTTCTGAGACAAATACAAATTGTTTCTCTTACATGTAATTAGCAGCTCACTAAGAAATTCTAATAGCTACATTAAGACCCGTAATCATCTGATTTTCACAGATCAAACTTCCATGCGGATTCTATTGACGGATTTGTTTCCATGACCTTTTCTGACTTGAGATTTTGTGAGCAAATTTCCCCAGCTTTGAGAGGAGAGCATACTGGTTGCTGCCAAGTGTAGCTGAAAGCTTCTGTCAGTGTCAACGTGCTAACAGCCACAAGGTGAAATGTAATACAGCTGGGTTTTAGAGAAGGTTTTAGAGAGCATTCTAGTGTAGCATTTCATTGTTTTGCCCAAACATGATACAGAATATCCAACACCTTGGGCTCCATTTTCTTGGACCAAAATACTTTGCTATCCTGGTAAGATACTTCATTCATTCTGCAAATCTTTGGTTTTCACAGTTTTTCCAAAACACAATTTTGTACATTTCACCTTACTTATATTTAGAGGATCCTACATTTTCAGTAACTAGAGCAAAATAATTCAAGAACTATTGCACTAAAAACTGTATGTGATTTCTAAAATCCATATACAAAGTTGCTTTCAGCAGAATTGTAGGATTCAGCTTTTACTAAGGTTGCTTTGTTTTTGTTTTTTTTTTCTATTCAGAAACCCATTTTTAGCACTTATATAACTTTTGAAGAGTAGGACAAAAGAGGTATTGCAGAAATGACATGGAACAGAGCAGAAAACTGAAAGATTATACAGAATACTAAAACTTTAATTTCTCAAGTTTCATTCCAAACTGAATTGAACCAAAATACATTTGGATTGTCTGCAGCAGAATATCCCTATACATAAACAAACTCATTTTCTCCTTCTTGCATTCAATGTTGAAAATACTCAACTCCCATTAAGCAAAACTTTTCAACTGCACTACTTGATATTGCAATTTTGAGCAGAGGAAGCATACTGAAGATTAATGAGAAAAATGGCATTTATCCACACAATCTGTAGTATCAAGGGAATGAAAAAGGTAAAACTCAGCATCACTTGAGCCCAACAATATAAAAAGCATGAATCAATGCAGTAAAAATACAGCAGAACTGTAAGTAAATAAATCTTACACACACTAATGACAGTAATTTCAAAGCCTAGTTTATGTTTCTAAGCACACTGTACAAGGATTCCCTGGTTATGTGGGGCCAGATACACACCATAAGATTGTGCCTACTTCCAGTGTAGGAGAGGGAGCAATCATTTCACGTAATCATTTTTACTAGTACAAATAATTCACTCAACTCTGCTGAAGGATAACACAAGAAGTTCAAAGTCGTAACTGACAAGTTTACTTCAGTTGCTTGTGGATTAGAGTTTTGTCCTGGTGATTTCAGTGAGGTAGATGATGGTTCCAAAGAAGTTTAATCATAAGGACACAGTATGTTTATTAAGCTGTACTCATCACATAATATGAAAAATCTGAAGTAGAAAGGGCCTTAGATGATTTAATCAACCATTTCTTTTCTTATGAATCAGAAGTACATTTGCATAGCCTGCTCTAAAAGACTTCCTAAACTGTTGCTTTCTCAGGTTCCCTAAAAAAAATAAAACTTCAATGCTACTGCACTTTTATTATCAAGCTCTAAGCACTCAAATCATCACTTGATGTTATACATGTTTTTCATCTTCCATATAGACATGAAGATCATCTTCATTCCTTGTTGCAGTGACTACCATAGATCTAAGGAATTATCATGAGTCCAGTTAGCTTCCACTGCTTTTGCCCCAAAGAAATACTGGTTTTGCTCCCTCCAATCATTCATGAGTTCTATTCCAGACTTTTTCCAATTGATCTTAATTTTTTTAAAGTGTGATGACCCCAACTGAACAAAGGGCTTTTTTTTACCAAAAGTTTATCTAGGTTTTCATGTTGTTCCTATTTAACAGTATCTTCTTTATGTACTGTTGTCTTTCTTGTGAATGCATATTGTATCATTCTTACCCACTCACAGTTTCCAGAGATGAATTCTCCTAATTCCTTATGTTCTTATCCTCACGTCCAATAACCTCACCACAATGAATCCTACTTCTGCCAAAACAACAGAACTCTTCTCTAGATCACTGAGATCTCCATGAGATCTAATCTTATCCTTTAACACTGTAACAGTTAATTCTAATCAATTTGGTATCATCCAAAACATTTAGTATCTACGTTTTCTATTCCATTACACAGATGATTCTGGAAAAAACTGAACAAAAGCATGGACAGGACATAAGTCACCTTTAAAATACCCCCCAACATAGACTCTAACGACTTCCCTTCGTCACAGAAAAAGGACAGAAAAGCTTAAACTGGTTTTTACTTGAAAAGCTCCCATCATCAGTTGCTTGCTTTCTTTCATCATCTCCTTACAAACAGCTTTGTGAGACAGGTGTTCAGACAGCCAGAAGATGACAACACAACTAAGTTTATCGTTCACAAGTATGAATGTTCTTCCTCCCATTTCTCTTACAGGTTGGTCCTACAATCCCCAACAGAGAGGGTTCTGCATTGAGCCACCATTATTTAGACTACAGGTTTTAAATTTAAGATTATAAGTTACTGCGTGAGTTCCAAGTCCAGGTACATATGCAGCATAACTGGGTACTCTAAATTCAGTACTACAAATAAAAACTAGTTCAAAAAGATAATTTTTCAATATTATGACCATATGAGCATGATTTATTATTTCAAAACCGATCATTTTATTTACATTACTAAGTAAGATTTATGAAATATTTTAAGCTACAAGTTTTCCCACCAATATTTTTTTTAGCACTTGCCAGTTAAGCAGATTAAAAACTTCAGGCCTGTGTGAATTGCAAACATCTGTAGAACAAAACAAAACAAACAAAATAATCTAATGACCTTTAGGTGGCAATTTTTTCCAATTACACACTTAAAAGTATTGTGCAAACACCTTTGCTTATAACAGCAGGAATGCACTCTGTACTGCAAAAGCCAGAACAAGTTATTATGACTTGCTGAGGAAATGGAGGGATATCACAAAACAATCAACTTCCTTTATTGATTTTACACTTAGCTCATACTTGCTCGCTCTCTAAATGTAGTTCAGCTCACATTGGGAAAAGGGAATGTACTTCCGTGACATCATTTTTCACTGGCAAATGCTCATTTGCTGAAAGGTCATTTCTATATTAAAAACTTGAAAGCAAATAAAAAAAAATCGTGATGAAATTTGTCACTATCGTAAAAACATGCTCAAGGATATAAATGAAATAATGTTTTGTTATTTTTTTCCTACTACTGTTACAATAAAGCAGAAATTATTAACACTTTCAGATAAATAGGAATGCATTCTTTAAACTGCTTCAATAGACTTTTATGATTGTGACACGTTATTGACAACCAGAATAAACCAGAATCATTTGAGTTAATTCTCTGAATGATAAGAGAAGTGATCATGATTTATCATGCCTTTTGGCAGTGGTGTAATCCAAACCTCAGCCAGTTCATGGCTATGGAATGCCTGCAATTGAATAGGCATTATAAATGTTCAATATCAAGTCAGTGCTTTAAAATTTCTCAGTGATACTTCATACACAAGCATACTTTTTTTTTTTTTTTTTTAACTCGTCTCCCCAGAGCTTTCTTGCATATAATGGAGTTGTTTGTAATTTCTTAAAGAAATTAAGAAATTAAGAATCCCAATTCACATTTTAACAGTAGTTTGCTAGTAAATTACTGCTTTTGAGGATGGATGATGTTTGGAAATGGAGGAAACTGAGACAGACTTGGGGGTCCGGTGGATGTAAAGCTTGATATGAGCCAGCAGTGAGCACTTGTAGCCCGGAAGGTCAACTCTAACCTCAGCTGCATGAAAACAGGGATGACCAGTAGGAACAGAGAGGGGATTGTCCTCCTCTACTTTGTACTCAAGATGCTCCATGCGGAGTAACTGTGTCCAGGCCTAGGGCTCCAACACAAGGAGGTCATGGAGCTGTTGAGTTGGTCCAAGGGAGGCCATGAGGATGCTCAAAGCACTCGAGCACCTCTCCTATGAAAACAGGCTGAGGGAGCTGAGCTTGTTTGGTCTGAAGAAGAGAAGGCTGTGGGGAGACCTCAGTGAGGCCTTCCGCTACTTAAAAGTAGCTCATAATCAGGAGAGAGAACAATGTCTTACATCAGTAGATAGCGATAAAAAAGGGAAGAACAGCTTTAAACTAAAAGAGAGTAGATTCAGGCTAGATGTTAGGTAGAAGTTCTTTACTCAGAGAGAGATGAGGTATGCCCCATCCCTGGAGATGCCCAAGACCAGGATTGTGGGGCAGTCTGATCTGGTGGATAGCAATCCTGCCCACAGCAGGGGCTGGAACTAGATCTTTAAGGCCCCTTCCAGCTCAAAGCATTCTATGACTTTATGAAAATTTAGAATCAACAAAACTACCCCAGATCTATTGGCCTAACTTACTTTCAGTCCATTAATTTCCAAGAGAAAAAGATACTTTTGCCCCATCATTGTAATGTTATGGTAAGCACACTCAGTAATGCTATCTTTGGTAGAAAGAACACCAGGAAGTCCATCTGAAAACTTCAAACAGTATTTGCACTTACTGTGAAAAACTTAAATCTACAATTTTCTTCCACATTAAAAGGTCCAGCTGCTTAAAGGAAATTTATTTTTAGCTTTATCTCAAGGCAGGGCAAACAAGCAGTTTCTTACTGCAACATAAACTTTACATTAAAAAAAGTTTCTACCTGTGAGTGTTAATCAAACATCAATTGTATATGATCAGAGGACATTATTAAGGCTTGTCTCTATAGAAAATGATATCAATTTTGTCATCTTCATGCCATAATTATGAGTAATATATTGTCCTATGTGCCTACAGCAGTGTTTGATGCATTGATCACCACATCTCTGCTCTTACATCACAACTGACCGAGATCTTCAACTATACAGTGAAGGCCTCTTTCTCCATGCAGGTCAGTAAAATTATGTCAGTTTTCATTCATACAGATCTCTGAAGTTGTTGCACAGATGAATAGCATCCACAGAATTTTCATACTGAAAACAAGACTCTTTCAGAGTACTTAAATATTAGTTAGAAGCATGCACTTGTTTCACACATTGTGAACATCAAGGCATGAACACATCCTCATTACAAATATCCAGGTAGAGTGTCTACGTTAATTCTCATAGAACAGCTACAACTTATAATAATAATGAGGGCACAGAAAGCATTTCAGAGAAATTCTTAATTACATGCAAACAGAAAATTGAAGTACACTCAGTAATTCGGACAAACTATGGATTTTTGAAAGTCACACAAACTCATTATCCTGTTTTGAAAATCCAGTATTGAAGAACCATTTCTGTTTCCTGGTGAAGTCCAATTTATCTCAGCAAAGAATATAATCAAGGTGTTACATTTGATCTGCTTTACTCAGAGAAAAAGTACCCATCCCTGAATATCCTACTGCAGATGCAGAAGGGCTGGAATAGGAAGAGAGATTTTAGGCAATAGATCTATATCTTGGACAGTGAGTAACTGGACAAGAATCAAGAACTAAATTGTTACGCACTTGCACTTTCTGCTGTCACTGTCCAGTCATCCCTTTTCTAAATCCTTTAGTAAGAGCTCTCTCGTACGTATTTATACACTACCACTTCTGTCATTGATTTTCCATATCTACTACAGAATACTAGATGATAATAACAAGATGTAGAGTCTGACATTATTTATTTTAAATACACCATAATAAAAGGAAGCATACTGTATGTCTCCCCAGCCCCTATAAAATAGTTTAACATTCAGAGAACTATGCTTAACGTAATATCCTTAGCTCAATAACTGGGATACCAAAAATGTAAAAATAATAACAATAATCATCTCTTCCAATTGCCTTCTACTTTTACTATTAATTGGAACCTATAACCTGCATTACAAGTAAGAATATGAAAATATTTTCCTGACCTTAAAGAACAGCTAAATGAATCAATCAATAAATCCTCATCTCCAAACTGTCAAAAGATATGGATTTTCCTTTATAAAATAAGTACTTTGAGAAATAGAGTTTGATCTCCATTTTACTGGTTTTGTACTGATATTAGTGCATTAGCTTCAGAAGAGTTATTCCAGGTTAACAAAACCATGAGATCAGAATCTCTTCCTCAGTCTTCTGCAGATGTGATGGAAGTGAAAAGCTTACTTGCCTGGACCAAGCCTGGAGCTAGTCCTTTATTATTGCAAAGAAATACCATCCTGTTTCCAAAGTGTCTCAACTGCCTGGTCTATAACAGTGCCAGCAAAAGCTTCTGTATACACCAAAGTCTTGTACATAAAAGCCATAATCACAGTCCCAGAGGGAGAGGGTTGACTTCTGCTAGCATTTGATGTATGACAGAGTAAGAGGGTTAACTGAGGTCAACTGGAGGAAGCATGTGGTGGACTTGAGGGTTGAGCAGATAACTGTTTGGGATAGACTTCATGCTGACTGTGAGATAACCATCAGTAGCGATCAATAAGCAAAAGCAAAACCGCGAGAGTTAAGAAATCATACAGCAGGAGCTTAAAAAAAAAAATCAATGTTTTTTTTTTCTCTCATCCAACAAACTACTAGCAAGATTATATTTGGGTCAATGTCACTCAAACTTTTCAAATCACTGTGGTTTCTTGGACCTTCTGTTATACCTATTGCTCAGGTCCCTGTCATACCTATGGTCTCAGGTCCTCCCTAAAAATGAGGAAAGTTAACAAACCAGAACCAAGCCTAACTCAGTTTTCCTCTCCTCTACCACAGGTTTCACACTACCCCTCACACAGACCCTGACTCTGAGAGTGTTTTGATATTTAAGTCCATTTTGTTATAAACAAGATTGCAGAACAAATATGTATTATATTATTTTTTTTCTTTGACTTTGTCATTGGGATTATTACTAGAACAAATTGGCCACTCTCGTGCTATCAAATTAGGTAGTTTAATACAAATTGACAATGTGATGTGTCTTTGGAAGAAAAAGTGGTTAGGTCAAATGACCTATGCTAATATAACACAAAACCTCTACAAAGTTCATCTTATATTCTGTACTTTCCCATTTATTTTGCTCTTCATGTGGTCTAGTAAATCTAAACAAAAATATATAAGTTACTACAAATATGAATCGTAAAACTACAGAAAAAACTACAGAAAAATAAAACAGGCTAAAAAATATCACGGCTATGGCGTTCTCCACAATTTCTACATTTAATACACTAAAAAGTGAAGAAGAAATTGTTATTTCAAAAGCACTTGTCTTTTCCCCCACTAAAAATAATCAGGAACATTCATCATTAAATCTAAGGCTGATAGCCATGTTCACACTGGAATTTCCTTCCTATAATTAAGCACCTAATCTAGCTGAAATATGCGTAAGAATGGAAGGGGATTTAACCCACGCTATGCCTAAAAAACATGTATGGACACAGAAAGGCCCCCCACTGACAAGAAACACCTAGCACATGGTATTAAATCTTAGAGCTGGAGGCACTGTGACTCATAGCACAGTCCTACAGCTTTAAGATTCCAGCTGCAGTTGAGATTTTTTCACTGAATTTTGTCCAATATTAGGGGGCATTACAGTTCATAATGCACTGTGTAGAAACACAACTCCTTCAGACAATACCTATATGAAATGAAAGCATTTTGTCAGTAAGCCAGAGCTTTGTTTTGCTAAGCAGATCACATAAACCAAGAGTTTTATTCCTGAATCAACTAAACAAAGAAGCCCTAGAAGGCCCTCCTGAGCACTGGTGCTCACACTCAGTATGTGTTACCTAACCATTACTGTAAAGCTTGCAGATGTCATCTGTTCAAGCATTAGAAAGAGGAAAAAAAAAGAAAAACAAAGAAATAAACACCAACATTTTTTCCTTTTCTCTGACTTTTATCCAGATGAAATGAGAAATACTTATAACTCAACTACAGTAGTTTCATCCTACATAGAATAAACTTAAAAGATTTTGCAGACTTATTTTTTTTTAGTGAAAATACAGTCAATATTTTTTTATATGCTGCATATAAATAAAAATTCTCTTTACCATACTTATTTATCTTTCACTTGCTTCCCAAATGCTATCCAGAGCACCAGACTCATAATTAGTGGAAAACCAGTTACGCACTGGATAGTGCATAAATACACCCTCCCTCAGCTATTACATTATATAAATGGTATCTTACTGTAAATCACACGTAATAAAAAAATCTTATGCCCTGCATTCAGATGTCGGATATCTCTCATTTCGGTCTCTTTTATTTGATTGCCCTTAGCATAGAAATCATGTTCATGTCCTCTACTCCACTCTGACCCTGGTCCAATGGTTTTGGGGCAATGTGCAGCACACAACAGTCCCTGAAACAGATTGGTATCACTTGTATGTGACAAGCTGCCAGACCATCCCCTTGAGTCCATGTCTGAACCTCTAAAACCATGAACAGCAGCAACCACGAGTTTCAGAGAAGTCAGGTAAGGCTGGAAAAGACCTTTAAGATCATGAATTTCAACCATCAGTCAACACAATGCAATTAATTCCATGAAGATTGTGATGAGATTGAAGTTGAAAAGTAACAAACGATTTGCTTCAGAAAAGTATTGTGTTAATTGTTTCCCCCTAATTATCAACACTATTAATAAGCATATTATCAATAATAAAAACTAAAAGCCTTTATTTTACTAAAAAAGAAAATAGTAGTTCTTTCATATTGTACATATTGTAAGCTGATTTTTTAAATTATTATTACTTTAAGAGGTGGGGGACAGGGGATAGCTAGGTTTCCTTTCCTCCTACCATTTTGTTATCAGACCTTCTGTAATTATGAACGGTCATGTGTCTCTTAGCTGTATCTCTGACAAATGATTTATGGTGCCTGGAGACCTACTGCAGGTGACTCTCCGTGTGATACTTACTTATTAAAACATAATTTTGGTCCTTTCAACAATTGCAGAGGAAAAGAGCAGAAGTGATTTCTCATTTAATTGTTCACTTTGTGGTGAAACTTTCCATTCCAGGAAGGACCATTATTTATATCTATCTGAAGCACCCATATTTCCAACAGTAGAGGATAGATTTTAGAGTCATTGCTTAGCAGATAATATTAATAGCATTTGAGATTGAAATTGAGAAAGCTGAAATAGCTTATATTTCTGATGAAACAGTTGTGTGAAGGAGTATTATACTGTAGGAATTTATGCTGAAAAAGAAGCTTTATATACGTGTGCAGAAAAGGTATAAAAAAGACACTGCTTTCATTGGTATTTTCCTATCCATATTTTTCAAATGACTGGCACTCAACTGGCACTGAAAAATAACCATTGAACTGATCACCAATTACTTTAAAGGTTGCTTTCTTCTGATACTAGAAGTTTTCTTAGCATCAGTTTCATTGCAAAAGCAGCTTTCTCAGGCTGTGACTAACCATCTCAGCCTGCACATATTGTCGCTCAGAACATGAGCTGGTGTAAATTATCATCCCTCGAGAGCTGTTCAATAAACTCAGTTTTAAGGGAAAAAAGACCCTCTCCTTAGAAGCGTCAACCTACTTTACCTAATGGGCTCCAATTGGCTGCAAAAATAACATATGGGTTTAGCTAGCTGGTAAACAGATCACCAATTTTTAATGCATTCTGGCAAGAAAAAATAAAACGACTCAGCACATCAAAAACTTCACAAGAGTTTGTTGGATTAAAATAATGCAGAGTAGAAAAGACAGCTGGCCCTGAGACATCTGACCCGGCTACCTGTGAGGTTTTCAGCTCAAGAAAAATGGAGCGGCATTGAATTTATGCCGGGTCATACTTTAGCAGCCAGCTCAAATGTAGGTGAAATCCTTCAAAAACAATATTAGTAAGGTGGCATATTGATAGCCAGTTTGGGTGGGCTCAAATTCATGCGAGACCTTTCATCACTGTGAAAGTGTCACAGACATACAAATGCAGAAATTGATGCAGGATTACACTATAAATTTTTATCCTGAAAACTGACTTTCCATGAGATTGAAGGAAGAATTTTTTTTATTTATTTATTTATTTATTTTTTACAGGTAAAATATTCACAAGCAGTTTCTGCAGTAATAAACTTCATTATCTCTAGAAATTGAATATTGAGCAACACGTTTCTTTTCTTGAACTAGCTGACCCAACAAAAATTATGGTTATTTATCAAGTAATTTTGTAATGTTCAAATGAGCAGAAGCTTAGAAGATATGGTGCTAATGAGAGAAATTAATAATTTTCTCTCCTTGAAACAATTTTCTTCTAAATGCATAAAGATGCATAAGAGAGCATGTATACACATGTGTATTGGAACTTATTTTCCAACTCGCAGCAGCAGCTGCAAAAAATACTAACACTCAAAACTCAGTTCTTTTTTTACTAAAAGAGTTTGTTTTTTAAAATCCTTTGAAATAATTAGAGCTGATGTCAAGATTGTTCTTAATAGGTAACAGTTCAGAAAAGTTACATAACAATATCTGATACATCTCACTAAAAATGTGTAATACTTATGCAAATATAGGTTCGTAAGAGGCAGCATTTATCAAGTGCATACATGCTATTTCTTATGTCAAGTAGATCTAGTAGAATTTCTCATAATGTTCTTCTCCCATATATATTCTCTACTCACAGAAGTAAAATTGTAACTGCATGAGTTACGCAGTCTTCCCTTCCCTCTTTTGTAACAGCCAAAGGAATACTGACTGAGCTCGGTACTGAATGACAGGTGTAACATACATCACCAGAAGGCATTTTTCTAATTTTTTCCTGTAGAAGAGATAATTGCCATGAATATTTGCTGACAAATTTCTTCGATGTGAAAGGTGATGGTCTCACCTTTGCTTTGTTACATTTTTTCTGGATGGGGGTGAAGAGTGAAGGACATTGGTTGGAGAAACCAAACAGCATGAGACAATTATTTTACACTAGTGTTTCATAAGGATTCATCCCAATTCTAACAGGAATTCTGAAACTGTCCCCTTTTCTGGCCTTTACAGATGCTCAAAACTGTAACACTTTAAGTCAGTTCATGTTTTGAGCACTGTTGATTTTACTTAAAAAGAGGACCAAGAAATAAATTACTCCTATGCTTTAGTCCCCCAATTACTCCCCCAATTGCTCATTTTGCCAGACAGCGCTTCCTAATGACATTGAGATATCTTGCACATGGCCATCTTCTTTGCTGTGCTACCTGTACAGACTTCATTCGCTCTTGAAAACCCACATTTCTTCCAATTTGAGTCTAATAGAACAATATAAAGGTCAGTTCAGAAGTTTGCTTTTAAAATACTGTAGATCAGAAAGATGTTGACAACGACTTAGGTTCAATTTTATTTCTGAAGGTATGCAGGTAAACCTCTCCTTTTAGATCTTATGAATTCCAGCGAATGACCAATATGCCAATCTTACCTGTATAACCTTGTCATGATAGAAAACAGCATTTGTGTTGTGCAAACAGTGTTAATAAGAGTTCACTCTACAGGGTTGCTTATTGCTAAGTAAACACTACACATTAAAGAAGCAGGAACAAGATGCCAATTAAAAAACATAACAAGGGAGCTGAGTGAAGCAGTTTTGTCTTCCTTTGGGGCCAGGAATCCTTTGTGGATTGCTCACTGATTGCTCCAGTAACAAGATTGTTGCTGATCACACTTCTTTTCTTGCATGATTATTTAAGTGGCAATCCCCACCTCCCTCAGCCCGAGACAGCTCAACAGGCAGCACCCACTGCAGTACTGCTGTCACAGTCGGGTCTCCCTATGGCAGGAGATATCAAGGAGAAGCCCATCTATGCTCCTGGCTCCCAGCCTGGGAGAAAACAGCCCCAAGCAAGAGACAGAAGGGTTCTGCCACTTCTTTAGCAGGGACATGAACTGGGTTGTCCTAAGCAGCTGGAAGATTGATAGGCACAGGCACCTGATTTAAAACTGTCAGCTGAGCCTTCAATTCCCCATTAATAGGGGGAAATAAATACTGAAAATCTCCTTTTGTACATGCAGACAAAGGCAACAGTTAAACACTTATTAAAATGAAGCATTTAGTCTCAATGTCAGATGGAATTAATGAGCTATGTAGCCACCCTGAATTTCACAAGCCAAGGAAAAGACTCTGACAGCTTCTGGCTGTTGTGTGATGCTATCATGTGAACTGAAACACACAAGTCTTGACAAAAGTTTGTTACCAGAAAAATCAATATGTCAGATTTTAAGATCTGATCAGAAGAAAGATGTCATAATCCGAAAGAAATTGATCTACATTCAAATTAGATTAAATTCTCAACTATCCCATTACAAAGACCTCATAGGCATGCATTGGTAAAAACAATCACAACAAGAACAGGATATTGTCTCTTGCAGAATGTGCTCCAGCTCCAAAATGAAAATAACACTGCTTCTGTTTTTGTTTCTTAAACTAGAAGTCAAATCTTATTCTTACTGAATATAACCACAGAGCAAGGCTTTTTCAGAATTACTCCACATTACAAGGGAAGTTTTCCTTTGAACATTTCAGATTCATCATCTGAGCTTCCAAAGACAATCAATTCTCACGTTCATCGCAAGTCAGGTGCTTTTGTTTCATTTGAATACAGTTCTCAAAGTGTTTGCTATATGAATCCTGAGAACAAACAAACAGGTAAGGTTTCTGTTCGCTTACTTTTGGGATCCTAGTTTTAGTAACTATAGCAAAAGCAATGAGGAACAGTTCCTAATTCATCCCATAATCTCAAAAAAACAAAGAGAAGAGAAGACACCATAGAAAAGAGGTGTAAGCAACTTCAGAATGCCTGAGATAAATAATAGAACAGAGTAAGCGTTACTATAAATGAACCAAACAGCAACATTTCATGCTTTTGTGATTCCTTGGAGTGTGCAGCATTCCCCTCCCCCCCCCCCCCATGCACTCATGCACATATACATAAGCTCAAAGGAAGTTTTCCAGAGGCTAATGATCTTGCTTCAGAATAAATATTTTGATTCTGGAAACTTTTGGTCCTCATCTAACTTCTGCAATTCTGTGGCTACGTAAGTACAGCACACCAACTATGGAACATCTTTACCATGCTTGCTAAATCAGTAACAGGGAACGACAGTTAACTCTTAAGGACCATTGTGTTTGAGATAAAACTTAGTTCCAATCTAGATATTGTATTTCCAAATCAGGTAGTGCTAGGAAAAATCTAGAAAGATAACACTGCAAGAGTTATCTCAAAGGCAGAGACAATTTCACTAAGAATCTCCGCAGCATTCCTTTATTATTTATTATTTCTACATGAACAGACTTCAAGAAACTGGAGAATTTAAAGTTACACAAAGAATACAATCTTGCAGTCAGAGAAAACTACTACACCTAAATCAATTGCCATGAAAAACAAAGCCACCAGACGGCACCAGCAACAAAAAAAGAAACTGCATTTTAGCTTTAAGAATTAAGGCCTTATGATGTCATCTAAATTTGGAATAATTCTGATTGTAAAGCACAGAAGGAATAGAAAAATATTTACTCCAAGAAATTTTGCTAGCACTACTGAACTTTAACTTGGCCAAAAAAATTGCATTCATATTCCTAAATCCTGATTAGTGAATGCAAAGTAAAATATTCCCTTGTTATCTTTCCTCAAGGGGAAGTGAATAACGGCAGCATCCAGAAATACACCTGTCCCACATCGACCCCTCCAAATTTCTGGAGTTCCTCCTCCCAACCTCAAGGCTGGTTCAGATAAGTCACAACAGCCACCTTGATAAGGGAAAGGACATATACGAATTTCTCTAATCTCTTTAAAGTTTTTCAATAGTCCTAAATTAAATCCCTTTGACCCTTATTGCTTTATCCATCAGAAAATCCAGAGGATATTTGGATTCAGACATCCATTGCACCAAAGATCTTTCATTACAACACACAAACAAGCACTTTTATTGAACAAGAACCCAATTACTTAACCCAGCTTCAAGTTTCATTCTACCCTGCTGCTTGCACTTCGACATGGAGCTACTAATCTCTTCTGGCAGGCATTGCTACATATCAGTTCTGATGCACAGAGATGATTCCTAACCTCCCTTGCAGTGAGCTACTGATTAAATAAACTGAGATGCCCATCTCAGCTGTTTTGGACCAATGAATAACAACGAGGAAATAAACTGGGGAGATAGAGACCTTTTTCTTTTTAATATAAGCTGCATTCATAATTGGAAAATGAGGGGGAAACAATTCAGCTTTTAAAAAAAAAGCATAAATGGATAAGCTATATTACCTTGTATAAATGATTTATTTGTTATATCGGCTACAAGTTAATGCTCCACCTTTTGTTTCTCTGCTACAAATTAGTAAACAGTTTCTTTGCTAGTGTAATGGTTAAGCGATGGTATAAGTTCTAAGTGCTTATTTATAAGCACAAAAACTTGTGCAGACTCCATAGAACTCCATAGCTTAATTAGCTTCAGTGATATATGACCTCTATGTTTTATCTCTTCTCTTAAATGCTGACAAAATCATCACATTCTCAAAGCATACACTACCCTTCAAGCACATGGATGAAAATCAGTAGCTGATGAAGCTGGGAAACTAGATTCCAAGTATGAGTGAAGGAAAGAAAGAACAATCAAACAAATGATATTTAAGTCAATTCCTAAAAAAATAGGTTATTAGATCCAGACTTTCATTAGCTTCAGTAGATCCTGGACTCAAACTACTTGTCAGTTTAAGCACTCTCAATAAGGATAGTAGACAGTAAGGCCAATTGTATTGAAAGTACACTATTAAACAGGAGTGTGTATTCAAAAAAAAAACAGGATCTGAAGAATGAAGAGTCGCTTATCAGCAATAAGGAGAAAAATATGGAAAGGGTGTAAACAAGAAGAGCTAGGAGAAGAGAAAGCAAAAAGAGGAAGATCAAAACAAAGCAAGCAAGATGATTAAATATAACCAGTCATAATGTAATTATATTGAATATGCAGAAGAAACTGATATCACCCTGGCTTCTCAGCCCATAGGGAGTTATGAAATACATACTGGGGACAGCAAGATCAGAGGCTTCTTCAATAACATCTCTACTAACAGCTTAGGATTCGTATTACAACACTGTTTCTTTCTAGTTAAAAAAACAGAAAAGACCATTCCAAAAAAAATTTGACAAAGTTTCCAAAAGGAACACAAACCTAAAAAACATGACAAGATGACAAGACACAAACAATTGAAACCTAAACTATTTTACCTGTAAAATCTTTTTTTTTTCTGCCCAACTGTGCACCAATTATCTATAACATTCTTAAAATGCAACTGTGTATTTCTAATACGAGTATCATAAAGAACACTTCAAAGAGCTTGTTTCCAACTTTGGTAGCTGCTCACAATGAACCAGTAATTTGACTCTTCCTGCCTCCATTTGGCTGTTACGTGGTGCAGTCCTGCTTCTCTAAACCATGGAAAATGAATGCCAGGCAAATGTTTTTCATAGAAAAAAATTCAGACAAACTTCAGACTGCTGTTTTTAAAACACTCTGCATTCACTCTGCCTTTTCAGGCATCAGGCCACAAACATAGCAGCTACTCTGCCCCACCATTTTATTTTTGGCTGCCATGTATAACAAAAAAGTTTGTTATAAGTTCTACTTGCTTCTTCTGTCACTGAATACAGAGCACTACATCTTTTTTTCATTATTTTTGGAAACAAGTGTCAGCATTGGATTATATTAGTTAGATGAACGTTGATTGATGTCATCAGTGCTAATTAATTATATCAACGTTTCTGTGTCAGGTTCCATCAGCTAATACTATGATAGCTAAATGAAGTGTCAGAAAGAACCATTTTCTTTTATTTTCAAGGTTAAGATGTCAATTACACTTTCACATAAATCCATTGGACAGGAGAAAGAATCTCTGAAGGAGGTCTTCTAATTGCGTTCATTACTTTTGACAGCGTAAAACAAATTAAGAAAATAGGGCAACAATTTTCAGAAGCAAACATGAAGCATAAAACAGCTGCTTATCATCATTGCGGGACAATGTGGGAAGCTGCAGACCTATTTGTGTATTTACATCAACTGAGATGTAACTTCTATTTGCCAGTGTCAACCAATATTCTGCAAAGGTAACCAAAAGTGTCACCCATGTTTCCTCTGTTTCTGCAATTAGAATGTTTTGCTAATCTACACTGAGCACAGCTGATGTTTGTGTTGGGTGAACACTAAGTGACTTTACTGCTATGTCACACTCAGATTTTTCCTTTGCAAGAGGCAACTTTCAGTGAAGACATAAGTGAACTGAAAAGTCCTAAAAATAAGATGGATGAATAGATTATAGTTCACACAATTTTCCCACCAATAAAATGTATTCATTAACAAAAACCCTGCAAGAAGCCAATCATCTGGGAGCGTATGCACATAACCAACAAGTTTAATTTGAAATTAGTCTCTTTACTACATACAATAACATGTATGCTCTTCAACCAGTTCTTCCAGGAATGTAAGATTACATGAAACAGAAAGATAAAAGCTCTTATCCTCATAAGAGAAGCAGCTGACTTCAGAACTTCTGCTTTGCTAAAAAGCAAAAATAGTAAATATTATACCTTCTCCTATTTCTATAAGGATGCACAACTTATTTTGAGTTTTGTAAGTAATAGGTGATAAGAAAAACTTACTTAAATAGAATTGCTTTACTGTAGAACCCTAACAATATCCCACAACACTAGAAGATACAGCTGGAAGGTTATACTGAAAGACGTGCATGAAATTCATTACAAACGTATGCGCATTTATCACAAAAGTATGGCCATGTATCATAAAAAAAATAATCTTTCTGTCTACCATGATTCTAACAATGACAACAAAACATGAACATTTTGGGACTTGCTTTGTATTCTCTGTACCATACGCCTAAATATACCAGTTACACTAAGAGGTCAAATGAAATACACTTTCATAATATAATCACCCATTAATAAATAATTAAAACTTTTGAAAGAATTGCAACTAATAAAGATGTAACATGTCCAAACAGGAAAATCCCACTAGACGGTGTAGACTGAGTGTTAACAAAAAGACATAAAAATTCTCACCTAACTACAGTCAGTACTTTAAGTGCAACACAAAATATATAAATCAGAAGGTGTGATCAGATGCTCACTTTGGAAACAGCCACTTCAACTGTCACTGCAGCTTCTTCCAGAGAGCTGGAGCACTGCATCCCATCAGTGCATCCCCCTCATTTCAGTACAATCACTGAGTTATCCTACCCTACCGTGAAAGGCTATATGAATATCAGCCCCCAGCCTGAGCATGTGGCCAATCACACACTGCTAACACAAACACTGCATTCTGTAGCACACATTAGCAATAAAGCAAGCTAAATGCTATGTCTATTTCTTCTGAGCCATTTGGGAAAAAAAAAAAGAAGCTATTGCACATTTGTAAGTGGCAGCCCTACACACGCATATTCGAAAGCTAAATTCCTGTGGGTAGAGAACATACACAATCATAGTTTGTTTCACAACAATATTTCTGATTTTTCTCTTAATAAAAATATTGGTATTTGGGATATTATTTGCCCCAGGTACTAAGAAAAAGTCACGACCTTCCTTGTTTTCTAGACTTTGTCATTACTTTTTGATTAGAATTCAGCTGACAGTACAAACCATAATAGAAAGCACACACAGATCTCACAGTACAAGGATGTTAAAGAGCAGAAAATAAATAAATAATTGGAGAAACCCCCTAGCTTTTAAGAGGACAAAATAGAAAATGCACACATACAACTCTTGGAGAACAAAAAAAGGCTAATATTACATGATGTCATACAGTTTTTATGCCATTCAAGCAGTCTCGTTTATGTCTAGTGCAGCTCTTTGATTTTCTAACCATCCCATAGAAGATGTTCTTTCAGATGACCCTATTAGGAATTAATAATTCACAGACATATCACTGCTTGTTACAGGTTTGAGATTAGATAGCATTGAGAAGATCTATTGTGGTATATTGTGAAAAACAAACAATCCAAGCATCTTGCTTTAAGTTTATGATCTGCAAGATACATTTTTATACACATAGGTTGTTTTAGAAGCCACCAAGAAAGCAAAAAAAAAATGAAACCAGAATTGTTTTTGCCACTTAAGCAGATCTTAACATGTAAAAGCTTCTTCAGAAAAAGCATAAGTATACTGATGTGAAAGTATTAACATTTAGCTTGTGTATGGATTATAAACTTCTTACCAATACCTTAGCCCTCCAACTAGTTCTAACAGAGCTATGAAATGAGTACAAGACCAAGTTGTGAATGAAAGACAAAGAAGGAAAAAACAAGTATTTTCATTTCCGTATTTGTATTAAACACTAAAACTATTTAGTGTTACTACCTACAGGACTGTAACAACAGAAGGAGCTTTGTCCAGAGGCTGACAAGCTGAATATACTTTTTTTTTGTCTAATTTAGTTATTTACAGCTTGAAGCGTGGAGCAGTTAAGTAGAACAACTCATAAACCTTACTAATACCTCCCCTGTGTAGTTGTAGCTAATGGTGTATTTTCATCCTTAACAGGAAAATTAGAGAGAAAATAAGATCACATTTACTTCATTCTTTGCATTTGGAAGAGCACAGATACCACGTTCTAAGCGTTGCTGTTTGTTATTAATCAATTGTGAAATAATACCAATATTTCTAAAATTACCTTGACTTCAAGTGCTTAATTACAATAATAAGCCTGTTGAAAAGGAAACTAACCAAAATGCCCCTTGTAAATAAGGACATGGGACTGTCCTTTTATCCTGGTCTCAGTGTTCCCAGAGAAATATAAAAAAAAAAAATGCTGAGTTGATCTAGGGCCAGTAAGGCTAAACAAACTAGAGGAATCTCCATGCAATGCAACTACATTAGCCATTACGCTTCTAGATTTGCAAAACTATCACAGAAATGTCAGAGCAGATTACTACATGCCATAATCACATCTTCCTCCCTAGTTCTCCATTTACTGACATTGAAAAATGATGTTGTAATTGTAGTAGATGGAAGGTAATGTCATTAGCATGCTTGGAAACCAGCGCAGAACCAAACAAATGAGAAAGCGTTTAGCATTTATTAAAGGATCTACTTGTCAAACACCACAGCATCTAAAAGTTGCATTTCCCGTGCTCATGGAAACGTGCACAATTCTTCATGTACCATAGGCTTTCCCTGCTGTAGCAGAGCTGTTTGGTAAGCAGCTGCCTCTCCATACAAAGCATGCACTTCAGAGCAGCTATTTGCACAACTCTGGTGGATATATCCAGCTCAAGCAGCCACCATCTGTGCAGGTTGGTGGACACAGAAGATGATCTCTTTTGTGTATTTGTAGTTCTTTTGAAGTACATTTAATAGACATTGTTTTTACTTCCTCATCTGAGATAAACTCTGGTATTTCCAATTCAGTTAAAGACAGAACAAGCCTGTTGAGTTCATTTCTCCTACAGCTCACATTTACATCATTGCTTACTGGACTACGTGTCCATCTGTGAGTGCCCACTTTGCTCTATGTGCCTCTTCTCTGCGAAGGTTACTGTATGAATGCAGCACTTACCCAAATTGATTTATCTGCACCTATTTTGTCTTCTGATGTTTCAGTACTGGCTTCATACACCTACTGCTTGAGCTCACTGGCAACCAATAAATGCTGAAGTATACTCAAAAGCTCCTAGAGATGTCAAAAGACCTTGAGCAAAAAAAACTGAACCAGAATATTTTCTTCTGAAGTGCAAACAGTGGAGAAGGAAAGTAATTTATTTTTTTTATTGACTAGGTCAATACTAAGCTAAAAATGAAAGATTTGCAGTAAATGTCCATTTTAATTAGAAATGGATGCTACACTTTAGCATCTGTAACTTGCCTCTTGTTCTCAAATCTGCTAATACTTGCATATCTCCAGAAAGGGAGGTGCAAGAAGTACCTCTGTTCTTGGAGATAGTGAAATCTGGAGGAAGAAGGCCCTGAGCAGCCCTCTGTAACACCAGCATCAGCCCTGAGAGCAGCCGAGGACTCGGCAAGATGGGCTGCAAAGGTTCCTGCTGCCATGGTGCATGGGCAGCTGCCCAGCCCCAGCCAGTGCTGATCCACCAGGACAACTCCAACAAATGGCATCACAGCAGGTCAAGCAATGCAAGAAAGACTGGTCAGACTCCAGCTTGCGCTGCTAGACAACGATACCTTCATGTGGAAAAGTGCTGAACACTGCAGATAGATAAAGGAGTGTACCAGGGACTCAGCTTACAAAAACAAAGCAAGAAGCCCTCAGGTCTTCCCGATTTACTTCTTTATTTATTTTTGGTTTGTTATGGTACACTGAGTGCATCTCCTCAAAGAAAATCAGTAATCTAACCAACTGACTATGGTATTTTGAGCCTGACTGAAAATTTGGATGCCATGGTTAAAATATTTTAACTTGAAGGACTAATTAATATTTGGAAAGGGTACGCTTTTTTTTTTTTAAGGTTCATTGCACAGCTACTCATTAAGCACAAAATTGCATCTTCAGTAATTGCTTGTAAAAGCTGAAAAAAATGGTAAACACTTTCATAGTACAAGCAAGAGTACACTGCAAAGCAGGATGTGATTCTCCCTTAGAAAAAGAAACACGAAAAAATGGACACAACCATGCAAGGCTTAAGCCCTTCCACAGTTCATTAAGATCTAGTTGTTTTTTTGTAGATTCCCTAGCTGAGGGACAAAGCACACAAACGCAGACTAACAGCTACAATTTTACTGTAGGACGGGAAGAAAAAGGAACCCGCAATGTCTTCCCACACTGTGAGCAGAAGAAGGAGCTCTCCTGCCACACAGCCATCGCAGCCTCTGGGCAATGCCAAGCCCTGGCACCCATGCAGAGAGCCCGGGGTCAGGGCAGGCAGAAGGGGACTCCCAGCAGGGCAGGCACTGGCGCTAGCAGGCAGAAGGGTACTGGCTGCTGGGGAGGCAAAGTACCTTGCTCAGTGTGCCAGGTAGAAGCTCTGCATCCACATTTCTAATGCACGGCTTAACTGCAAGAGTTGAGAACCATTTCCAAGAGAGCAGAGACAGAATTCAAAGAAGATAAGCTTTTTGATACAGCCAGCCAGCATATTTGCATGCAAATCATCTCAATCAAAGCTGATTATCTACTTGTATGTATAAAATAATTCCCATTTCCTCATAAGACATTTTGAAAAAATATTAATTTAACTATGAAATATCCTGTTCTAGAGGGATTTTTTGGCTATAAAAACAAAGTGACCTTTCATATTAACATTGATTCAAAATGATATTTTTATTTCATTTTGAAATGTCATTTCATTTTGGTTTGGTAGTTTAAAAAAATGAAACAAAATGACATTTTAACTTTAAATTCAATGAGAAGAACTATGTATTCAAATGCCAAACTAAAATAGGAGAGTCACTTCTCATTACATTATTTCTTCCCAGAACTTCAGAAACACGGTTGTTGGTTTTTTTACCTCAAAAAAAAAAAAAAGATTTCTGAGATTCCCAATTTAAAATTTATACCAGAAAATACAGAACTGCTGTTTTTGTTGTAAAGTTCATCTATGAGAAGAACAATAAGGGTATGGAACATTATAGGTACGAATGGTATAAACTCCAAACTGACAGTTTCATCTCTTCACACGTGGTAACTAACTAAAAAAAAGAAAAGAAACACAGAACACCTCATCACAGCTCTGCCTCCTGTTCAGCCTGAAGATAAGGAAGAAGTTCTAAACATGACCTACATTTTGAGAGGGTTTTTTTCCTGTCAAAGTGATAAACTTACTATGGTTTATCTCTCACATGACAGTAGTATCTCTTCAGTGATGAAATATCACTGTTTTCAATGTCTTTTTTTTTTTTTAATTTTCATCAGAAAAAAATGAAGAGAAGCTATGCCTGCAAGGTATTTCTTTTATATACACATTCTTACTGTTTTATACATTTTAAATATTTTCTTCCCCTCAACTACTCAAGCATATGAGGAACATAATCCACTGTCTATGCAGGTATGCAGTGTAACTGATGCTAAAATAATTTTAGGATTTAAAAAAAGTTACCACACAATACAGCAGTCACTAACAATGGGAGACCTTGACAGAATTCTGTCAAGCTAGAATTATCATCAGAAATCCTATATAACTCAGATCTCTTGACCCTGGAGCATTTTTCTATTTCAAGAACGGCCCAAAGCATCCACTGTATGCTTGGGGTGTCAGGCACTCGAGAGCACAAAGACAAACCATAGGGCCTTCAACTGCCACAACGTCTGAATTTCCAACTACAAGCTGTCCACTGTTGTGGGCAAAGCAGGAAATAGGACTGCTGAATGCAAAGTGGCTGACTTGTACCAAAGTACTTTAAAAGGTCTGCACCACACACAACCTGGGCTTCTGTTTTCCTTTCCTTACTATTGCCCGCCCTAAAAAAAAATTGCTGTGAGCATTATAAATGTGTTTGGAGAAACAAAAAGCTCAGCGAGACGGAGCGCATGTTAGCTGCCATTCCACAGGGCCGCAGAGAGGATTATTATTTTATCTCATGGAAAAAAAAAAAAAAAAATAGAAAAATGAATTAAAAAAAAGGTAGGAAGCTGGGAAAAAACTTCTCTCCTGGAGAGCTAGCTCTCATATTGAATTACTGCTGAGTTTCACTAAGCCGCGGTGAAAACTAAGCAAGGGAGAAGGAAGGAGAACAAGCCAGGGAAGCGTCCTGCTGTGTACATGGGAGCCGAGGGCAGCAGCGCGCTGCTCCGCAGCCCAAGCGCCGGCACCGCCGCTGCCTCCGCACGTCCCCTGGCTGCCAGCCCCGCCGCCTCACGCTGCTGGATTAGCAAACACTCGTGCTGTAGTTTTAGAGCTGAATAACAGCGCGGCTAATCGAAATGATAACAACCACCACCTAACTGATAATTGCTCGTGTTCCCCAGGGAGGATGTGATCCATTATGAGCCATTATCACATCTTTCACAGCCCCCTTTGTTTAGCTCTTACAGGACTGTGATCATAAACGGTTTTAGCTCTTCATTTCCTTATTATTTCTCAGGGATTAAAGCAAATACTTCTCGCTCGATATCCCTTCTTCCCCCACTTCTAATTATTTCTTGAAAATTGTTACTTTTTTCTTTCATCAGGAAGCATTTCTATGGAACTTAGTCATCAGAAATGATGAAAATTTCTCATTTTACAGAAAGAACTCTGAAGTTATGTCAGACTTACTGAGATGTGATTTTCAAGAGACTAACATTAGCAATAGAAATCCAACTGAAAGGCATTCAACCTGAATGAGTTATAAAGCTGCCCATCAATACAGCACATGAAGATTATTTTTCTTAAAAAAGGTTGAAAGTGCAATCCCTTGTCCTGTCTGATGGTTAATACCCCAAAGCATTTTAACTATGACCAGGAACTCATATTCTTCCTAAAATCTCAAACTAAAGGTTCTGGCTCACATAAGAGTGGCAAACATGCACTGCAGCTCAGCTCCAGCACCCACCTCACCCTACAGAATCTGAGCTGCTGCTGACTCTTCTGAAAGGAAAAATTCATTCATTTCCTGCACAATTTAAGGAGCCAGTAAGTACTGGGCAGCCCTTCAGATTCACATGCTGTAGTTGGCAAGAGCACCTACATATTTACATCCATCACACTGATCACAATAATTCCCTGGCTTTTAAAAGTATGAAAATCACTTTATAATAGAGTTTTCCCTTCTTCCTGTAATTAAAATAGGTAATCACTCAAATAACAGGAAAGAAGCACTTCAGAATCAGTCTAGTGAACAACACTGCTGCTCTCGGGAGATGTGGTGCAAGCTACACAAAGTAGGTCTGCCTTGATGCACCATGCTGGGAGCTGCTCTTTTAAAGAGGTGCTCACCAGAGAAGAATCAGCCTGGCTTCCAGCTTTATAAAAAACTTTCTCAGACTGCCCTGCTGACCCTGCAGGTATTTCCATTAGGAGTTGTCCCCTTTTTCAGCTCCTGTGATATATCTCCTTCAAAACATTCTGGTTCAGGGTGTGCATTGCTACTTTATCCATCAAACAGAGGCAGGGCACAGACCAGCCACGTGTCCTGCTTCTATAACACACCTGTCCCCTTGCCAAGATGCTTCTGCATCACTGTTATTTTGTTGTCATTTCAGAGTAGAACCTTAAGTTTGTAACTTTGGTCCAGTTTAATAATTCTCTGAAATGAACAATAAAAATAGCTAACCTGCACAAAATGATGGTTTTTTCCCCATTGGAAAATAGTACTTTATTTCCATGGAAATGGCATTTTATTCACCACTTTCAATTGAATGGAGTTGCATCAACCCCAATGTTTTAAGACAGTTTTTCTTCTTCTTCCACAAGAGAAAGAAAACAGCTTAAGATTATAAACACAAAACCTTTGTTGTATTTAATGGAAGGGTGAACATCTATCTAAACAAACATCTGGACAAACAGGCGCTCTCTCATTCAATATGCTTTTAATAATTCCATATTTTACTCTTCCTTGTTGATTCCAAATGATTTGTGATAGATTTCAATCACAGTGGTATGAAGTGTCACCTGCTGATATCAACATCTATCTCCAAAGTATCCTAAATATTTCGGTTTATTCTGCGTCTTGAGCTCATGTCAAATATCATGAGCTAAGTTTAGTCAATATTGGAGAGACTTCAAATCAATACCTGAGCAATGCAGAGGAGCATCAGTTATCTAGCAGGCGATACTTGACTCTGTCATTTGAGAGTACAGTCCATGCTTAGTACATGCTGGTGTGGTTTTTATTTTTGAGGGGGTAGGAAGGACTGACTTGTTTGTTTGCTTTTGTTTTGTTTTGTTTTGTTGTTTTTTTTTTGTTTTGTTTTGTTTTTTTTTTTAGAAGTAGCACATGAGAATTTGACTATTGTTTGACAAAAATTTCTCTGGTTCTTTTTTCTAAAAGAGCATTATTGATCTAAGCACATCAGCCAACTGCCAGTACTTATAATTACATTCTCACCTTCCTACATTCTGAATGAAGCTCTGGTTGGATACGGTGATCAGAGAGCACACCACTAAACAGCTGCCATGATCCAAAGGTGATCAACTGAACATCAGTACCATGTGAAGTGGCCCCTGCATGTTTCTTACGTATCTTACAGAACTGTTTTGCCTTATGGCTTAGTTCATTGTTTGTAACAGTAGGCTGTAGGATGAATGATGGTGAAGGAATACAAACAAGATTAATGCATTTATACACTTAATGGAATTAGAAGGAATACAGAATTTGTCACTGAAATATACTCAAGCCAGACTTCTCTAAACTACTAATTTTGTCAGAGAAGAAAAGGAATAAAGACTTAGTTTTTATAAACCCAACTGAAGAAAAGCAAAAATACTGGTTAAAAAGAGATCAGTCTGAACCCTTACCCAAATTCAGTAATTCTGAAGAATGTTCTGAAGAAAAACAAGGAATTCATTTATGTGTTTTTGAGAGGTTATGTCAAGTAAATTATAAATGCTTTCCGCACTACTTTTTTGCTGTGAGAAAGTGTGCTGGTATTTTGGATACAATAGGGATCTTAAAGAAAAAAGAAACAAGGACAGTGAGGAAAACACATGACTCTCCAAGTACCTTCATTCATGTTTATTTGACTTTATAGACCTGTAAGCAGACCGTGACCACTAGTAGTTATATCTCCAATACTGAACTACAGACCAGCTCAGTTCTGTACTGTTCTTCAGAAAACAGAGCAAGGATTTAAAGTTTTAGTGTCTTTCCAGGTGCATAAATATAATTCTCCCAAACTTAAGTTCAGGCCCTTGACCTAACTCTATTGCCAAAGTTACAAAACTGAGAAAAAAAGTGTCAAGTTTTCCATTTGTGCCACATTCACTCATTGGATCAAGCTGAATCCTGTCTGAGCTACTTGGAGTAAGAGTACAGTTCAGACTGGCATGATTACTAGCAAACTGCTCCTTAAAATTTAGGCCCACTGAACTGTACTTTCATATGATTCATATGAATCATGGAATAATTCAGGTGAGAAAGACATCAGGTCATCCCCAAATGTGACAAAACACAAGCCTTCCCACAGACAAAGTAGGCTGCAGCACCAGCAGGGACACTATTTGTATTTTTCAAATAAGTTGTGAGTCTAATAGAAAATGGGCATAAAAATAGAGACCAACCAACACAAGTCAACAAATGCAGTCATTAAAAAAATAAATGGAAACACCTTTCTCCTACACTGACAAATTAGAAAGAAATAGAATTTCTGCCTTCACTAGCACATGAAAAATGAAAAAGCTGGGCCCTCCAACCTGCACATCTAAAATTATCAGGTCTTGTTTAGGGTCAGCATCCAATTTCTCCATTTCTGAACACATGAAAAAGCTTCTATAGACCCAGAAAATTAAAAAAAATGCATTTGGAAATTAAGTAGTATGTATTAATTCTCTCCATCTACTTCAATTGTTGCTCTTTCAATTTAATAGATAGCATGCTATTTCTTATAAATATTTTCACTGAAAGACCACCACAACCATTTTTTGAACTCCTCTCGATCAGGTTTAATTTACTAACATATCTGAGAGATGGTCATGTGTCTGAAACCTGAGAGGATTTTGTATGCTATGCACTTGTGATCTACATTGATGTATGTAGGCATGTATTTAGGAGGGAATAGTTCACCCTCTGTAAGCATCACTCCCTTTTAACTTACGAATTCATGAATTGTTCCCTTCAACTGCACCTATGCTTCACAGCTATTTGATATGGGCTTCTGTGAGCCATGATGGCCATCTAGTACTGAAGTATTTCATTTATAAGCAAACAGTAGTCAAAAGGAAGAGATGCGTACTATTTCAGAATCCTTTACGCTGTTTTTAAGAACTTGAATCAGTAGCTACACTTTGAAAATCATCAGTAGAAAATAAATACATAAAACCACATATCCAGAACATCCTAGTAATTCTAAAATTCATACAATGTGAATTTTCAACCAAACTCCATTAAATAAACAACATTATCAGAATTGGTAAAACACACTGAAGTACTGAACCACTCAGCAGACGTGCTGCTAGGAAGTTATAACTTGTCTTACAGAAAAGGAATTCAGCTAAGTATGAAGGCAGGGGCACAGGGGGAGTTTTGTAGTTATGTTTTTTCTGTATAACAGTGGTTTCTGTTATTCAAGCAAGTTATTCTTCTGATTCAAGCAACTGAAAGAGTTGGATCTCTGCTATTTGGATTAAACAATGCAATTTTTTTTTCCATGTGATTTTTTTAGTATTTGAAAATCAAATAACAAAAAAAAAGAGAAAGTACCAGAATGACAACAATTACAACCCTTAACTCTGGTAAAACATGGCCAAACTAATCTCAGTCTGTTGCATCTATTACTTATTTTCCCTCAGTCAGACACAAAATTCCCTTGCCAGCTTCCAGAAAAGAAGTGAACAGATATATCAATACTTCATTTTCACATCACCTTAATCCTGAAGTGCTACTTGCTGCTGAACTATGGCCAAATGCAGTAACACTATACTACACATAAAGTTTACTGCACAAAACACAGAACGGAAGATAGAACAGATTTGAAAGTAATTATGTCATAAGCGTAAGATGTAATTACTAAAGAACCAGAAATATAACATGCTCCTGGATAGAGAAAGGGTCAGACATTACTGAAAAATCCCTGTAGAACATTCTTTAAACGGCAACATCTAGAAGAGTTACCAAAATGCCTTATATCTCTTCCTTTTCCACTGCAAATTCATTACTGTAGTTGGTTTGCTAGGGCAACACGCTCAAATTTGACACCACTAATGATGCCAAAAACTTCACAGAACAAATAAAGGCACAGAAGGATAAAGAACAGGTAGATCTTGGAACCCCTGGATTTCACATGCCTCATGCTGCTTGTAACTGTCTGACATACTGACTGCAGAAAGATTTATGGAATTGCTTATGAAGAAGTTGCAAAATAAATTCCAAAAGCAGAGGAGATGAAAACAAAGGAATCAAAAGAGATGGGACTGTTAAGTGCAGTTAATGAAAATAAAACCTTGTAATTCTCTGACATCTGACACATATCCACATTTTATATTACAAGTAAATTAATCAGATATTCTTACCAGGAGTGCTTTTTGATGTACTCTGACGTGAAGTAGCTAACTTCTCACCTGAAAGAGCATAAAATACAGAGTACATTAGAAAATGGGATCAAAAATGATCAAGTCACAACTTAAGTGTTATTTAGATTATTTATGTAGCATTAGTACGGATCCATTCAGGAATAAGAATGTTTATTAATGATAATATTTCTTTTTCATAACAGGCCTATTCTGTAACTGTATTTTTCCATCAGGTTCACAGGAAGGCAGACATTTTCACAAGGGCACAGCAGCTATTATGCCTGCTTATTTGCTGTTTCTGTTGCAGAGAATATAAGATTGCAGCTGTGGACATAAAGCACCTTGTGTTAATGACACAGACATAAGAAATGATAACAGTTAAAACAACCCAAGTGTTTTTACACTATGGAGTTTAAGGTGTTGAGAATTAAGTGGGGAGGAAAGAGGGGGGGGAAAAAAAAATAAAAAAAAAAATCACTGGACTTGATTTAATCTGACAAGAACTTAAGTTCTTACTCCAAACTTGTCTGGCTAGTTTAAAACACTGACCAATACAGCATTAATGCAGATAAGAAGCTGTGTGTTCCCCACCATACTATACTGTATAGCTATGCAATACCAATATGTAACCTGCAAGTAGAAAATCTTATGGTTTGGTTACATACATGGGTGGTTTGTTTGAGCACTCTCAGATTAATCCATCGAAATCACCATAGCTTTTCTCCAACTGTCTCTTAAAAAGGAGGTTCAGGCAAGAGACTGTTTTGTGGTCAGAAATTGACCTTTTGTTATCATGTCCATCACAAGGTAACAGCTTTCATTACGAAATGGCCCAGTTGTTCTGTCATAGCAACAAGTTTAATGAAGCAGTCACATGTATTTATGGAGCAATATACTAAGGTTCACATGCTGCCCTTGCTAACCAGAGGCTGTTCAGTTGCTCTATAAGGTAGCTCAGAAATGAGCTCTTTATGTCCATATTTCCCTTCTGCAGTAACAGCCAATTCTCTTCTCATGCCAGAGCCCTTCTGTGTTTGACTGACTGCACTAACTCGATCAACACACGTGTCTTCTCTTCAAGCCCTATGACAAGCCACTTGTGAAAGCTGCTTCCGCATGCTAAGCAGCAACTGAATGCAGAGCAATTGTATTTATTTATTTAAAGCAACCCCAGACACCAGTAACATTTCTCACATAGCTGAGGATTCCTAGTTCAGTTTTCAGTGGCTCATCTTAGCCCACTGGCTCACACCATTTTCACACCTCTGTGCAAGTCACCTACACGCACCCCAGGTCTGACTCTCACTCCAGCACCACCTGTCAAACTTGTCACTCATTCTCTTTCCGGACTTAGATCAATACTGATTAAACAGAAAAGAAAAACCTAATTGGCCTCTCTCTGCCTTTCTGCTGTATACATAAATATGAAGAAATTTTCAAACAAAATGCCCGAAGTTTACCATAATCATTCATACTGCTGTACTTGCGGATCCCTCCTATGCTCCAGTGCTGCCTTACATCCCACTGAACTCAAACGAAGTGACAGATTTAGCAGCTCACGGTCCTTTTATTTTCATGTGTGACAGCATTATGCTACAAGCTGCATTATACATTAAATAGTGTGACAATACAATAGACAAGGCGTACGTTTCAAAGAAAAATGAGTATCCTTCAAGTTTATCTGATGGCAGTTAGCTTTTGTTATCGCTGCGGAAAACATGACATTCTAGTACAGGAGTTTACAGCACAAACCATTAAGTGAAATTGAAAGTGAAAAAAAGTTCCTGACCCTGGAAACACTATTTCTTAGCCCACGACAGTTTTGCAAAGAAGATACTTTTATAGTTCACACTGACACACACATCTCATTCCCAAAAGCTAACTGAACCCCTGAAGAACAACTTTTTTTTTTTTTTTGCATGTTTTTAATACACAATTCAGAACTACCATCTACACTGTGGCAAACTAACATCAGATTTCACAGAATTATCATCATCGTTTAAGTTTTAATCCATACCTTATCTTGGGAAAAGGCCACAACACGAGAGCCTTAC
This sequence comes from Phasianus colchicus, assembly GCF_987193195.1. Classification (NCBI taxonomy): domain Eukaryota; kingdom Metazoa; phylum Chordata; class Aves; order Galliformes; family Phasianidae; genus Phasianus; species Phasianus colchicus. The sequence goes on from NC_143450.1 coordinate 6,729,539, forward strand.
GCTATTATACTGAATTGCCAGTATTCGTCACACAAAGCCTGTGCCATGAAGCAACCTTCACTTGGAAAAATTAACAAATACAAACCCCCAGTTAAACCTGTATTAAAAACATTACCTCAGTATGCAAAGAGCACAACGATTACAAATAGCTGTTACTAAAGGTTTCATTCACATCTCAATTCTCAGCTGAAACCTCTCCAGAAAGAAATCAGATGAGAAAACCCACACTCCAGGTACAAACACATCTCTCAATTTCCAGAAGTGTTTTTCGTGCTCCAGCAACACAGGCAAGTAATTTATTTGAATTACTCAAGGATAAAATCAAGTCAGCCACAAACTGACTAGTGCACAGATGCATTAATCACTAGTATTTCTAAGCCTCCATCATTAATGATATCAGCAACAGAAGGATACGTGTGGTATTTCTCTCCCTAAAAGAATACTCAAACTTTGAGAAGGAAAACTTTGCTTCTAAAAATAGGCTTTTTGTTCTTGCGAGCTCTTTAGGATACCTCACACAATGGTAGGTGTTGGAAATACAGAAGATCAGGGGGGGGGGGGGGTTGACACGTTGCTTAGCAAAGCCTTTTGTTAATAGATTATTTTATTCACTAACAGTATAATTATTTTTTTTAGTCTGTTGAAGCGGAGAAATTACTATTGTTTGTGTTAGAGTTACAAATGACAGGAAAGCCTGCTTTTGTGCAGCTTCGGTGGCGTGGAATACGGTAAAAGAATGAAATTCTGAAATGCTTCCTAACAACTACATGCACACTGTAGTTCTGTCAAGTGGACATTATGTACACATGAAAATAAAGACAGACGTGCACCAGAAACTAAGGTCACGTAAAAATGAACTTCACAGCAGTTGATAAGTTTCATAGCTTACTAAAGACACCATCTCTTGAAAGCCTAGCTAGCTTATATAAGTTATGTCAAGACAGAAGCACACTATTCACAAAGTTTTTACAAAATGGGACTTCTTCCCAGTCAAACACCAAGCTCAAACTTCCTATGTTTCCTAAGAGAGAGACCAGAAAAAACACAGCTGGTACGAAGTTTTCACCAGGGAGAGCTAAGGATCAGACAATGTAAGTACACACAGCCAGCTTCCTGTCCCTCGTGGGAAGACAGCTCCTGACATGCAGCTGCACTGCTCCCTTTCAGCCAGCTGACCAAACCTCAGCCATCTCATCCTCAACTCAGAAACTCGCCATTCACATCACAAGAGCAAATTGCCAGCCATTTTCAGAGCTGTTTTCCATCCATGTGTATATTGTTAGACAGACCTCAGATCGAATTGAGCCTGTCCTGCTGTTTGCTTTATTTGCATAGCATGGAAAACCTGGTTGTTCTGTGGAACAATGCTTGGGGCTCTGTATTTGAGAAGAGCAATGCAAATCCCACGAGTGCCTTAGAAGACCTTAGAAGATGCCTTTTCCAGGCAGTGCCATGCTACCTGAGGAAGCTGTTCTTTAAAAAAGGCACGATGTACCACTACTGAGCTTTTTACATGCTGCAGTTCTCCGACTGCCAGCTTCAGGTAGAACGATAAGGGGCCAAGATAACCACATTTTCTGCAGTGCCACACAGGTATCACAGAAGCACAGACTGATGTAGTTTTCAAAGGATCCCTATAGATCATCTGGCCAGTGCCAACCTCAAGTTAAAACCAAAAGCCTAGCCAGGTAGATGGATATCCAGTTTTTTTTGAGCACCTCCATCCATAACAATCCCAAAGATTCTCTTGGCAGCTTGTCCTAGTGTCTGACTACCATCACTGTATTTTCCCCAACCTTGTTATATTCAACTAGAATTTCTCTTACTGCATCTTATGCTTGGTCTTCTTTGCCCCTGCGCTGTACACTTCTAGCAGCCTCCATTTTCTTTAAGAAAAACCACACCTGTAAGTAATTGAAGACAGCAGTGAGACTCTCTCCACTCAGCCTCTTTAAAGAGAACAGACTAAGCTGTCCAGCTCCTTCCCATTTATTGGGCTTCAGCCCTCTCAACATTAGATTTCGCTAAGATTTATACTAGTAGTGTTATTGTGCCACCCTCACTACCTGGCGTCCTTCTCTACTACTGATTAACTTTCATAGTTAATACACAAACAGTAATCAAATAGCTTCAGAACACATTTGGCCAAAGCAAAGCTTTGACTGTAGCCTTATTTTATTTCAGTCCTTATTTCTTCACCAGGATGTGATTTGGTTGTCTTACCTTACTCAGTTAGTTATTGGTTTGAGGATAACAGGTGACAGAAACATGGCACCATGAAAATCATGAGAAAGTAAAACCTCTACAGACAGTAGTAAAAGCTCATTTATCCTCACCTGTGAGAACCAGAAGACAGCAATATGAAATTGAATTATGGAGGATGACAGCAAAACTAGTTGTTGGTTTTTTTTTTTTATTTCCATGAGCTGAGATATCCCAAGTCAAGTGCCATGCTTCTCTGCAAGCAACACCACTTCATATTTTGTTTTCAGTAAGACAAATAACAAACCACAGACTAACACACAAAATCTAAAAAAGAAAACATTTGTCTACATTAGCAAAATAGAATTTCAGCTGGCTGGCTAGTGAGCAGAAATCATAGTGCTGGCCCCGAGCTCCAGAAGTTCTACTGACACAGTGATATCAATACTCCTCCAAAGCATACTGGTTCAAGGTAAACATACAACAAGATGCTTCCAATCCTTCTGCAGGGGCCAGGCACATATCCCCCACAGTGGCAGCAGGAACTCAAAGACAAACCCAAACAAAACAGTGCAAATTTGAGACTCTAAGTCATATCCTGAACATAATGTGGTATATCTGAATTTATCAGTAACTGCAGATGCCATTTAACTTTTTTCCCAGCTGCTCATCACAGAGTGCCTAACCACTCAGGGCTGCACATGTTCATTTTCCTGACTCCTTGCTAAGTGTCACAGCAATATTTTTCCTGATTCTTTACTCTTGGCTGCTACTGCCTTGCCATCTTCCCTCAGCTAAAGTTTGAATACATTGATGGATTAGATAGCTTTGATAGAAGACTGATGCTCCTCAGGCTAAAAAAAAAAAAAAAGAAAAGTGTTTCCTCTGGTAGTCTCTTCTTTGAGTTATTTACAATTTTACACTGTTAGCTTTTATTCCTTCACTGGACCAAGCCTAGGAACAGCTGGTTCTAGCTGCTTCCTTCAGGGAGCTGTGTGTCCTACAGATCTGCAAAACCTTGTATTCAGAAATGGTCTGGTATGGATGATGAGGCAATGCAAGCAATGGCAGGATAGTGTCAAAATAGCTATCATGTAATGAAGCTTCAGTTCAGACAGTCAAAAAAGGTCTCAAGACACAGTAGCTTTTTTTTTTTTTTAAAAACAGAGAACTGGAATCTAACTGCATATGAAGAAAGCAATCTCATGAACAGACCAACCTCAATACTAGAATGAGTAGTCTTTCAAATAATGGTCTCAGTAAAATCACTTCCCCACAGCAAATACAAGAATATATTTTTACGTTATCAGTACAGAAACACAGCTCTCTCCTATTTGAGCATCAACTGACAAAACAACAGGAGTCAGCACTCACAACAGAAGCCAATGATAAAAATAACCTGAATAGCTCATTTGGGTGCTTCTCAGAAAGCACCTGCACGTTCTGCAGGTAGGGGAAGGAGACAAAACCATTGCCAGAATAAGAATGGAGGAGTCATTAATGGATTATCGATTCCAGATAGTGAGAACTCTAACCAATTTGTGGGTCCTATAGCCCTGACATATACAGGAAGAAAATCCCAAGGTCTTGAAGTTGTTATTTTACCCACTAGCAGCTGAACTTCGGCAAACTCAAGATACTAGTGTGAGCATTCAGCAGGAAGTCTGCAGATAAATAAAACCTGAAGCTACTTTCAAAGGATGCATTTTCATAGCATGTGCTCTGCAGAACATTCTCTGGAGTACTCCTTCCAATCCTACCAGTACCATGGTAGGAGTAAGATCTCCATAGAACTAACTTATTTCCACATTTGCTTTTGCTTAGTCACTTAATCTTATTCACATATCTCACTTAATTTATGCTTTTTTTTTTTTTAGGTGTAAAAAAAGAATCAAAACAGACAAATACTTTTCCACGCCAGACTATCAGCAGATCAAAGCAAAGACATTCAGAGTAGAGCTGTACAGAAATCAACTTAAAGTACTTGCAAACCATTTTCCTCCTCCATAATGCTTTGAACACAATATCAAGCAGCTTTTATTTCACATGTAAGCAAATTCATGGTGTTAGATGCAATAACTTTAAGAATTAAAAAATAGCATTAAAAAGTTCAAGTCAGTACACAATTGGATCTCAGAAATTTATTACAGCAACGTTAGAGTTACAAGTGTTGTTTCCTATACTAGAAGTATAGTGGACCTGTCCCAAATGGCTTGGTAGAGCCACATACCCTGTCACCACAACTAGTGGGATCTTCGTAAACCTTCACAAATTCTTCAGAAATCATTTCAGTCTTGTAGAGAGATTTAAGTTATTGAACCTTCTGAGTTTTCAAAATCCTAACATGAACCAGAATTTAAGAAACCTAAACATTTTTATGTAATGCTGCACATACAGCAAAGGACGGAGTTTGCATGATACAAGAATGGTCCTTCAAGGGAGATACATAGAAGCCAAAATATTTTCCCTCATTTTGGCTATTAAGTTTAATAACTGTAAAACTGAAGTTAAAATGCAAACACTTCAGTCTACAGACTCTACACCACACTCCAACAGTTCTAATTGGCATGGTGTCATGGAAGCAGCCTAATAAGGCAAGCATATATGCATTTACTGTATGCCATCTTACGTTGGTTCAGATCTAATGAAACTGAAGTAAATCCAAAACCGTACTGGAAAAGGTTGCATTACATTAAATATTTATCAACTAGAAAACCAGTCAAGTTTCCTTTGATATACAGAAGATAGTTCTATATTTTTCACAAATCCTATTCTTTAAGAACTTAGAGTGCCACATTTTTGATCTTTATATAAGTGACCTTGATGAAATGAATAAATTGAACAAGAGTATCCCCTAGTGGTCAATGGAAGCAATATTTCCTATTTTCTTTTGAGCTCTTCTACTGTCGTGGAGGTACTCTGGAGCTGCTGTTTGTTGTTTGTTTGTTTGTTGTTTTTTTTGTTTTGTTTTGTTTTTACCCCTCCACAGAATTCTGGCAAATGCCAAATCTGCACGGCAGTATTGACAAGTACTATATAGTCAAGAAATATCATTGTTCCAATGCTTTATTACACTCAACTTTCCCACCTCCACCAACTTAGAAAAGACATCAGAAGTCTCAAAACAGTTCCATTAAATCTACAATTTTAATATTTGATCTCTTTACAGAAGGAAATTTAAGTGTTTGCCTTAAAATCTTACTCTGAATTTTTAAAGACAATGAATTGTTGAGTTCAGACAACAGTGCATTCGACCATGGAAAGAAAAAACTGATAAGATACTCTAAGTAGAAATAAAAGCTACAGCAAAGTGAAAAAAGTGAAATAGTTTCATTCTCTGAAGAACGTACAAGTCTTAAAGGCCAGTCAGTGTCAAGTCTACAATGAAAAAGAGATTGTTCCTGTAGTTCATTAAGAAGTTGAAGCCCTACATTACTGTACTACTGGTAATCCAAAGTCCACAGGAGTTTCTCTTGCAGCAGTGAGCTAGAAACTCCACTGACACAGAGCAAAAGCTGGTGCCAGCCCTAAGGAGCCTACTTGCTACACCTCAGCATGGGTGTTGTACCGTAAGTGTTACACCATGGCAGTTATACCAGGTTTGTAGATTTGCATCACTGGGGTACAGAGCCCATGGCTTATGGGGTTTAACTGGGCAGTTCACAGTGACTTCTGCCTTTCTACAGATTTCTGCCTCAAATTGTACCAAAAGCCTGAAGAAGGTAATGGCTTTTTTCTTCCCCCATTATTGCTATTTCTAACATTATGAAAAGTTGTCCTAAACAGCTTTCATGTATTTTATAATTATGGAACTATCAAAAAACAACTTGAAGTTTAAAAAGACAAGGTCATTCTGCGTGGTCCAGAATATTATCAAGAAAAGACTGAACATGTTTCTACAACACAGATCAGCACCCACCAGCACTGAACAAGGTGCCCATGCACAGCATGCCCCATCCCACTGAAGAGAAAAACTGAAGGGTTCTGAAGGTGTCATCCATCCCTGTGAAAGAGCAATACAACTTGCGCTTTTTGCTTTAATCAAGCAAAACACTTAATTCTCATTCCATATTGTTCTACTTGAGAAGAGTACATTTGTGACTTAAATACTTTTATTCCTTTTCCTGCTTAATGTTTTGCACATTATACTGGAGTTACATTACATTTTCTGTACCACATTTAAGCTGAACTACCATGTCAACTATTATGGAGGTTTGATCCTGCAGTAAGAGACCATTTATTTGGATGAACATGTTGTTCCCATGTTCTAAAGAACCAGTAATGTGACACAACAGGGCTAGAGAACACAAGCAAGGATATTCACAGCTGCAGCAATGATTTATGCTGCATGGTAACTGCACTGAAAGGAATAGTATTTGACTCCCTCTTACCACTGAGAAATAGTGCAAGTAAGCAATATTTCAGAGAAGTATCACTATTGCCATCTACCAGCTAATTTGATCTTAATGATATAAGACCTTTTGAATCCCAGAAGGCACTGGTCTCTCAATCTGGAACTCCAGAAGTAACAGACAACATCATTTTAATTGCCTTTTTTTCTCTGTGAATATTTATTGTTAATTAACAAGAGGTATATTAACTCCGCAAGAAACTAAATGCTTTGCTGTTAGAAGCTAGTTACAGTGCAACTCATTAAATTCATAGTTCAGGAACCTTCAAGATGTTCATCTCTACTGTGATACAAGTAATTATTTTCTACTTCTCTATTTGTTACAGATGAAGGAAATAACATTTTTCAGTAGCTCCTACGGAATTATGCTTTTTGTTCAATACTTTTAGCAGACAGAAACAACTTCCATACTAAGCCAAGTAGAACTTGAAATGATTCCAAAACACTGCTAATTTACAAATGATTCCTGGGCCTGGTTACAAACTGGAGTAAACCCACCCCAGCTTACTATTCTTAATAGAAAGATATAATTCCAGATACAAGTTACCAGTTAAAACACCTCAGCATCCTTTCAGCATCTCCACGCTTGGGCAAAGATACTCAGTGTAGCAGAAAGCTATGACTGGCAGTCCTAGTCTTCGAGCATACTTATTCCCTACACTAAGTGCAAAGTTGGAATTTACAAGAGGTGGCAGTCTTGGGAGCCACACTGAAACTTGGACCACTTTTGTTGTTGTTGTTGTTTGTTTTTACAAACATTCCGCATCTTTTCTCCATCCAAATTGATTTTGCCACACTGCAGGTATAAGCACACACTGCACTTATGCAAGCTACTTAGATCAAGTTCCCAGTTACTAGAAGAGAGGATCATGCAACAACCTACCACTTTGTTCCCTGCTCTCTGCTGCTGCTCTGACTGACACTGAAAAGAAAAAACAGAGTTAACGTAGAGCAAAGAAAAGTGTCAGGAGATGCAAAAAAAAAACCTCCTCTTCTACTAGGGGCATAATATGGAGGCTTTGGGGTACAAATTATTCTGGGTTGGTAGAAGTTGCACATCCAGAAAACTATGCTGTGGTTGTATCCAGATTTCCCATCCCACTGGCAGTGAGACATCTGCTACATCCATAGCACTGTGGAATACACAACAAGAAGAGATTTAACAAATTAATACCAGAAATAATAGAAGAGAAGCTGAATTGAAGAATTAGAAGTTTTAGTTGGAAAAAAGGGGACAGCAGGTATTTTCCTTGCTATTCAACCTACGACTGTTCCCTCCTAAATCTCTGACAGTTTGGTTGTTTTGACTCAAATTAAAGTTCAGTACTATGCCTCCAACCAAAATGGCATCACAGGATTCCTCCTGATAGAACCTAGAGGTACCAAATCCTGTGCACTTTCACTCTACTACAACTAAAGGTCCCAGGCACAGCTCATGCCAAGCACAACCTTGATGAAGAGGAGCATGTAAGGGTTCCCCAGCATAATATGAAGCTCCATACAAAGCATGCCAGAAGGGCAAGCATCAGCTGCTTCAAATACTGCTCTCATCTTTCCAAAACACTTCTCCCTACACGGATGACAAATAACACACTATTCACCTCTCATTTGATTAAAAGCACTTTTCTATTAATTGCCAATAAATAATGACAATATAATGAATGTGCAAACACAAACATCTATATTCCCTGGCAAGTACATCAGAGTCTTTCCCCCACCTTCCATGAGTTACATGTATTATTGCTGGAACCAGAATAACTTCAGAAAAGACACAAGGAATCTCTATTTTCTGTTAATTAACATTCAGCCTCCATGTCCTGTGCTAGATTGGTCCTCACCAATTCTTGGCCTCTCTTCTTGACTCTGAAATACAGACAAAAGGTCCACATCTCATACCCACAAGTACACTTCTGTTTGTGGAGAAGAATGAGAATCATGAGCATACAATGTGCTCATGTATGAATGGCTCAAGACCAAGAAAGAATAGCAGATGGAGCAGGTTACTAGAATTTCTTGGTAGTTCAGCAAGTTGTGTCATGTGAATGAAGATCATTAGGGACTTTTGATTTTTAAGCTTCAGTTATTTATTATTTTGAAATACCGCATGGAAGGGATATCTAATCATGACTGAAAAGAATGAGGAAGTAACTGTCAGACAGCATGGGAACAACAGCATCACATGCAGCAGCAGGCAGTCCAGTCAGAAATAATTTCAACTCTCCAAAAAAAAGAAAAAAAAAAAAATATATATATATATATATATATATATATATATATATATATATATATATATATATATATATATATATATATATATATATATATATATATATATATATATATAGCAAGCTAACTCCCCACTAATATCAGTAGTTTTACAGACATTAGTTGAAAGTGATTTCTTGCTTCTTTGTCATGCCTTAAGAGCAAGTTACTCTTCTGGTCTTCACACATTTACAGGCAGAATGCAGTGGGCAGGCTGACAATGAATTTGAACTGTTCAGGTCAGATTGGTCAGTTGCTTTATAAATCTGCAACCTTGTGCAGAGTGTTTTCAGCAGGTTTTACCAAGAAAGATGACCTTAACAATAACATTGAGTTTATTTCTGGTCACTGAATCACTATTTATTTATAACTACTGTAAATACCTAACCTTCCTTCTTAAAGGTTGATGCATTAGCATCATTTAAATGAATACAAAAGCATTTTGTCTCTAATTATTTGATCTCAAGGATCACTAGAAATATTACGTGATTAAACAAGACAGTATCTCACGCAAATTTAAAACAAGGAAGCATTATCTTATAATAACTCTACGCAAAAGGCAAAGACAACAGCAACTTTTAACTCTTGCTTTATCACAACTTTAGATAGACATGTGTTTTTCTTTTTAGAATTTCTTTAACTGGTTTTTAATGGTATATTCCTGAAAATAAAGACTTCAACACTAGGGAAGTGATAAAATTCCCCACTATAAGAGTAACAAGTTCACTTGTGATTGTCATTTACAAACATGCCGACAATCTTAATGCAAATAATAGAGCAATACCAATTCTGAAAGTATTGCTGCCTCCACTAGGCACAACCAAACTGGCTTAGGAACCAGAGGCAGCTGATCCACAATAGCAGACAGTTTATGCTACAGGATTTATTATCTTTGAAACATTTTTGCAGCTTCTGTTGAGCTCTGTTCTGCCCAAGAGCCTTACCAATAGCTAGCAGGTGCATATGACTGTGCTATACTACTGCTTTCCTCATGCAGGCTGCCAGAAGGACCTCAGAACAGATGCAGTGGCTCTCAATACCTACTGAGAAATACTTTGCACAGAGCAGCACTAACTAGGCGATGGACAAACCATTCCAGAAAGAATAACTGAATTGAAAGCAAATGACAGTGCACCAAGAGTCTTTTTTCTTTCTGAAACACTCAGATTCCAAGGATCCCAGGATTCCAGTGCCTCAATGCTGCATAAAAAGCTTATTCAGATTTGATGTTTCCCAGAAGCTTGCACAGCTATCATTAGTTACTGATCTTGCTTTTTCAAGTTTATAGCTGCTTCCTGCATGCAGTATCATTTTTACCAAACCTTGCTACGTTCAAGAGCAAAACTGGCTAGCTCCCCCAGCTCCAGGGAGGAATTCTTTCTCACATTCAGCATGTTTACTTCCATGGTGAGTTGTAACATGATCATTACTCATATTTATTGCATTATTTTTATCATGATATAACAAGTTACATCTAGAAGTATAAATAGATGGTCACAATGTGTAGCCAATTTTGTACTGATGTTTCAGATACAAAACTATGAGCTGCACTTGTATCAAGGAAGAGGAACCCAATTTTACACCATCTGTGATCATATCTGCAGGTGTTAATTATTCTTTTGATAACACCAAAACTAACTCTATTAAGGCTAACAGTAAGAATGCAGACTACTGCAACTTATTACCAAGGTCCCAAAGTGTAAAAAGATACCTTGTCCCCTTTTTATCCTCCAAATAAAATAGTTAACAACAGCACAGTGTCCAACTCCCTAAGGACATTATTAACTCAGGCCTGCAGTGTTAAATAAATCAGATACCAGATGAGACAGAATTAGAATAGACAAATTAATCAGAGGACACATAGTACAATATTCAGCTGAACCTAGCTGCATTCATTTAACTGCTAGACTTTTCTCAAAAGTTTCAGTCTAGTGACAAATTCACTTTGTTCTGCACAGACCAGGAGTTAGTTGATAAATGTGACTGGTGCATTCAGTGCAATAACAATCAAACTGCTGCCCAGTATTAGCACTTTAAGCTACTTGGCAGTTTGAGATTCACATGGCATACCTTACTGTTTTCACTGCAAAAAAAACTATTTGCAGGCATATTTCAATGTGACCTGTTTGTAGCCTAGTTACTTTGTTAGTCTTCAAACACTGATATTTAATTTGCTTGTTAGCTCGTATTATTATGTTTTCCAACATAAATATTTCAACATCTTACAGGAATATCTTGCCTCAGATTATCTCGTACCACTTCAGACCCGACCACTGCACTGTCTAACAGATCTAGGTCTACTTCTGATCTATGAAATCTGCTCCAAACATAACACCTCTTCCTTTATTTTGCTGGCACATCAAGTCAGAGGCAGATGTTGGACAGATGGCAGTAGAGGCTGAACCACTCCACCCATGTTCCATTGTGTTTTGTTGCTGTGTGACAGAGAGCAGCAGAGGGGCAATCTGACATGGAAGTGCAGACAGAGCAAAGGTGTAGAACTGAGTTTTCCACCTGGAAAAAGTGGCATCCACTAACATACATCAATACTTGCTCAACATTGATGGTGACCTGACACTGAATGTGAGCACAGTGAGGCAGCAGGTGGTATGTTTCAGCAGCAGAAACAGTGGGTCATCCTTTCTGGAGTTCATTTTTGAGGTTGGTTTTGTTTGCTTTAAAAGAACATGACACACAGGCTCTCATTCATTGCTGATAAAAACAAAGTACCCATGGAAGTAAATAGGTCACTTAAAATTAATACTTCCTATATAATTTGAAACCAGAATCTTGTTCACCCAAATCCTTTATTCTAAGCATTGTAAATAGTTTTATAATCATACTTTTAATCAAGACAGACAGCACAACTTACTACTGTGCTTATTAATCAGGGAAAAAATGAGACAGGGAGCCAAAACCCACATCAAGTCGAGTCAAAACCCAGAAAAATTAAGTGCAATGGTCATCCTATTTCAAAACCTTCTCCCATGTTCAAAGGTCATACAAGCTGAAAAAGCAAAATTATGTCAGAAGAGGAAAGCATTGGCTGTACACCACAGCGTATAAAGAATTATAGGACAGCTGGGGTTGGAACAGACCTCTGAGTTCCATCACTCTCTCAGAGCAGAGGCAGCTCAGAAGATGGCTCAGGGTGGGTCCTGCTGGATTTTATGACGAAGATCCTAGAGACTCTGAATAACCTCTTCCAATGCTTCCAATAAGAGAGGTTTACATTTAAATGTAGTTTCTTGTACTTCAGTTTGTGCCAACACTGCCTCATGTCCTGTAACAGAGTCTAGCTCTATCCTCCATACACACACAAGTTTCAAATAGATACCACATTTATCACTAGAGTTACCTGCTTACTTGCTCTTTACTTCAATGAAAAGTAGTGTTTTTGTAGGGTAATCTTCATTCTGAGAAAATAGTAGAGAAAACTAATCTAGATTGTAAAGATCACATTTTCTAATATAGAAAACATCACAATTTTTTTTTTCCCTAAGCTTAGTCAAATTGCAAATGTTTAACATTCACTTATGATATAGTTTAGAGAAATTAGTCTGAAAAAAGCACTATACTTTTTCTCCTCTCCAAAATATTTACCTCTCTCCTAAGAAAAATTACAGCAATTGACAGCATTTTCTTGAGTAATGAAGCTTCATCAGAAGTTCAAAAACAATAACCACATACATTACACTGAAAACCACATTCAGCTGCTCTGCTAACATCAAGCTACATGGTAAGCAGCTGGGTATTGCCCTCCTCCCACTCTGTAGAAAATAGCATATTCAAGACTAACTTAAACCTAATATCATTATCAGCCAAATAACAAGTCTCTGGTGAACGGTGTGGACTGACCAAACCTAATAAAACAGTCTCCCTCAGAATTAAAACAATAATTTCTCCTGGCTGAACTCTGAAAAAAAGTATTTGCAAAAAGCTATTACATTTATTTTTTAAATGTTGCATAAGACTTGACAGGTATCTGAATACTGCATCTCTAAAGCACTCCAGAAAGAGAAAAAAACAGACCTTAATTTTCCATCTCCAGAGTTTTCCTGAATAACTAATACATTTCTGTATTCAGGGGGAAGGGCATTGGCTGATGTATCTAGGAATGAATCTACTGAAGCAATTCTAAAGTCCTTTTCTTTTGAAGTACCTGAAACTAACTGCAGGATATCCAAGATGACAACGTCCCTGATTACCACACATACATCAGGTAACACTAAAGATATTTGCACTTGTTTTGGCACAACCAGCAGGGTGTAAAAAAACAAACAAATGAAAAACCCTTTAACTGGCTACTTCAAATTCATTTCTACTTCGTATCACACAAGTGTCCTGAAAAATTACTGTACAGAAATGAAAGCCATGACAAGTGCTCTGGAGCATCCAAGAGGTCACTTTCTGATAAATGCTCTGAGAGACATGCAATACACAGAGAAGGATCCCTGATAAGGTTTGCTCAGGAAAGCAGTAACAGCACAAATAGATAAAGTAAGAGAAAGGGAAAAAAAGAGCTTTTAGATTCACCGTTTCTGCATCCATCTTTGTCTTTCCCTCTTGTTTTTTTTGTTTTTTTTTTTTAACCTATGCCTTCTATGGCAAGATTATCAACTGAGTTGTATGTTTTGGGTTTTATGAAATTAAATCCTCTATTTGCATATATCAACTGAGTACCAAAAGTCTCACAAGTAGTTGAAATCCCCAGCACTTTCTCCATAACAGTAAGATTTGCCAAACGCTTATTCCATTTCAAGAGAGAGCAGTGCAAGATCACGAGTGCTTCTACTTTCCCAGAGATAACATGCAGGACACCAGCACAAAATAGGGTAGTAAGGAGCTGCCGGAGACAGACCAGCTATGGTTAGCTTTCAGGATACACAAGTCCTCAGCTTATTTTTGAACCGCTATGGAGACCACAACCACTACATGTTCAAATTTCTATACACCCCAATCACTGATGACTTGACAGTTTTAGATACCATTATAAGCAAGTTTTTCAATTTTCTTCAAAAGTAATGCCTCCTATTAATATTCATATCAGTAGACAGATAAACATTACTTGAAAGAGCCAATTCTCAGCTACAAAGCACCATATTTCGGAGTCACCACCAGTAGTTAAGCAGGCTTTTTTGTTGTCATTTTTTGGTTTTCAGTTTTGTTTTCATGTTGTTTTTTTCTTTTCTTTTTTCTTTTTTTGCCAGTGATCAACAAGACCCGCATGCCATGCTCGTGACAATCTGCACCAGCAGAGGTGAGAAATGCTACTGTCACCACTGCTGAAATGCACCACCCACTGCTGAGCTGAGTTCACATCCACTGCTTGGTCCCCATCAATGTTCAGCAAGCGTCAGTTAAAGTCAGCAAGTGCCATTTTCTTCCACACATGAAGGAATTCAGTGACACACCTTTTACTACATACTCACTTCCATGTCAGCTGCCCTGCTGCCAAGCTGCCCCTCTGCTGCCATCTGTCACACAGCAATGAAATGCAACTGAATTTTGTCGGGAATGTTCAACTTGTACTGCCATCCCACCAGCCTCTGCCTCCAGCTGTGGGCAAGCATGTAACAAGAGGTATTACTTTTGGAGCAGCTCTTATGTTTGACAGTGCCTATAAAAATAGGGACTTCATGTGTTTCTAGCATTAGCTACACTGATAATATTTCAGATACATCTCTGACAACATATCCAGTTAAGGTCTTGAAAACATTATTCCTTTAAGGAACTTCACGCAAGGCAACTGGTGCAGCATTGTTGCACATCTGTGCACGTCTTGCTTCGTTCAATTAAACCACATTTTACTGTGGATATCACTGCTACCATATCAGCTTCCAGTGTGCTGCAGAGGCCTCCCAAATCCACATAAAATTAAGCACGAGTTGTGCTGCTTAATAGAAATGAGGTTTTCGTCATTAGAATTACATTTATTTTTTAATAAAGGTATAGAAGATTTGCTAGATCTGCTATAGTTATTTTGCAAAGAATTGAAGTAATTAACACTGTGATCCTGAAACTGTAATAGGAACAAGAAAACCTCGAAGATGACATTTTCTCAATCCATAGATTTAAGTAGTTTCTTGTTCTTTAATTTAAAAGGAGCGATTTAATTTTTAATGGATTAATGCAACAATAAAACAAGCTGGAAATCCCATATTTTCCCCTCATTCTTCTCTTCAAATCTCCATCTGTAATTGTTTTCCTCAGCTTTTGTCAGGTCCTCTGGGTCTGTAGGACCAAAGCAAGCACATTTTCATTGGGTCATAAACCCTGACTAAATGACAGTTAACCCCAGTGGCCAAATTGCTGAGAAAGGGTCACAAAAACATTTATAATTCATGAGTAGTATGTTTGAGTGCATTTCAAGCATTGTTTATGCCCTGTGGCAGTTTTATAGCTCTTCACAGAGAAACTTACTTCTTCCATAAATACCTACAGTTTCCCTGAGGACAGTTTTTTCTCAAGGTGCCTTCATCCTCCAAGTGTCCCCAAATTGAGTTCACACAAATCAGACAACTAGTTTATTGAAGTTATCACGCCTTTTGTCAATAATTAACCTCAGTACTCAGCTATCTACTACTACTACTGTAAATGGGTGATTTTGTCATTCTTTGTCATTGGAGATACCTGTCCTTCAAAAACAAGTTTGGAGGATTTTCTTCTCTGAAGTCATTTTCATGAAACAAATCAGTCCATATCATATTTGTACGAAGTACCGAAAGATGTGCACTTGAATATCTAGACTCAGTCATGCAGATATGTTCACATTTTTAAAGGTAATACAGACAAGCAACACATTCAGGATAGTAAGAAAAATGTTATGACCACATTTCATGAATTAGTTTCTTCACAGACATATCCAGCAAATTCACTGATCTGTGACCGCATGACTCCATCCTGGTCTTGTCTATTAAGACTTACATCACCTCCAGAAAAATTTGTACAGAAAAAAAAGAGTTTAAGCCACTTCCACAAGAAATAAGATCCTTCCTCCTTGCACACTACAGGCTATATACCGCTACACCCATAACGAGCACAGCAAGGATAAATCAAATTTGTATACTAATTAATAGCAGCAACAAGATTCGTTCTCCTCATCCTCCAGCATCCCTTTTATTTGTTGTTAAGTTTTCACAACTTACAATTCGCACAATTTCAAAACAGGCAGGGAAAAAAAAAGGGGGAGAAAGCATTTAAACAAGACAAAATTACAATAGATTTTTTCCTCTTTCGAGCCTTAAAATATCTCCAGAAGAAATTCTGTAGAGAGCCAAATTAAGAATTAATGAGAAATAAAAGTATAGAGTATTCAGTTGAAATGCGCAATCATATATATAAATGGTTTAAATATATATTGAATTATACTGTTTAACTTCACCAATAACACACAGCACACCTACAAAAGTCTCAAGTAGTTGCAAATTTCTGAGAAAACAGGTTAATGGTCAGATGCTTCACTGTCACCTTCTGTGGACTCATGCAATTATCACATCTTTACCTCATTTCCACTTCAAGTTAAAACAGAAGGTTTTTTTTGCCACTATCAAAACATAAAACGTAATTGAGCCATCTTCATCACCCTGCATATGTGTATTAAGATACCCCCAATGAGTGGCAAATACAGAAAAGTAATGTGGTTAGAGGGAAAACATGAAGTTTCTCATTCAAACACATGATACACAGAGATGGAACATTTTCCTGAGGATGGGAAAGCACACATTCACAGGAACACCTTGGCATGCTGGACACATTCCATCCAATTACCTGACCCTAGAGCCATTTAAAACCCAATCTTTTTTGTCATGCATCCAAACTATATGAACAGCTATCAGAGATAGATTAATCAGAGCTCACGTCTGACAACAGTTTATCCAGATGCTTTTTGTTACTCTATAAGAATTGATTCTCCTTTACCTGGACAGAGAATCCAAAACTATTTTGTTTTGTTCTCTTTTTTTTGTAGTTTTCTTTTTTAAATGGTAAAAGTTCATTTCTCTACTTATTAAAAACCAACTAAATTTTGAGTTACATAAACCTTGTTAGAGTACTATCATTGTTACCTTCCATCTGTCTGATGAGCTGGGAGCCTGGCAAGAAGTTTGCACATATTACATGGTCAGAAACATGTGTATAGTACACAAACTAATTCCTGTCATTATCTATTTACTTAAAGGTTAAATTAAACCTATTTCTTCCCCCACACGTTTATTTTCCTCACATTCAGTTAAACAAGATGCCCACAAGCTTCCCTTTGGCATGAAGGCTTTGCTAACAACCTACCAGAATTAACTGTAATACCTTACAGAATTATTCCCAGCAAGCACATAGCTGTGGGTGTAATACACAACCATTCAGTTTGCTGGAAAAGCACTAAGCTCCAGCACAACACAGTGGTGCTCCTTTCTCCTCTGTCCTCAAGCCTATTCTGTTTGCCATACTGACTGGAGAAGTCAATTGAAGTTGTTTTAATTGGTCTCATTCTCCAAGTCTAAGCCATTTCCTGAAGCACTGATTTAACTGCTTGCAGATCTATTTCAGGTCTTACTGAACGTGATGTGCCAAGGATACAAAACTCTTTAGAATAATGTACCACTTTCTTGTTAGTTGTTAGACAAAGAAATATCTACTCTGCCTATGTGACAAAATTATGAGAAAGGAAAGCAGTGCATTGTTGTTGACAAACAGGTCAAAGTACTTCTACTATTAAACAAGAAATTGTTAATGTTAATGTTTCAGTTCAAAACACAACTTGAATTTTGCAGAAATTTCATGAAACAAATATTGAATCTATACTGAAAAGCCATACTGCAAAAAGTCTCACATCTCACTTGAAATTATCAGAGGTAGCATGCAATGCACACATGCTTTTCATTGTGACAGATACTACTGCCTGGGGAAGTTCTGTTCCTCATTATCCAGGACAGAGTCTGGAGGGTGCTGAGTAGTTTTAAAAATCTTCAAGAGGGGAAAATATTCTGACCAGTCTAAGTGATCCCAGTCACTTTTCCTTTTTCCAAGCACATTTTTTTGGTATTATTTACAAACAGTGTCATAAAAATAAACCACTTCCCCATTCGGATTATAGAGCCACATTATCAATGTGGCAATTGGTCAAGTAGCATTGCACATCAAAATTACTTCTTTAAGGTTTTACTCAGAAGCACCACAAGGAAGCCTAAATATCAACCTATCTGACGGAATATTTCATGCTACAATCTACTTCTGCATTTATTAGATTTGCTGTTGCAGTGAGCGTACTGCTTCAGCCCTGTTCCACGGAACCTCCCCTGGGTACTGCTGCCAACAGAAGCACATCCCCACAGCACATGTCCTTTAAGGAGTCCGCACATGGCATGCCCAAGCCAGCAATGAGCACTCAGGTGATGCATCTTTATCCCACCTCTCTAGAACAACACTCTCCCTCCCAAATTTATTGTTTACAGTAGCTTTGCTAACAATGAAGAAACTCAGCATAGAGAAGCCATCCTTAGTATACTGGTTTTTAAGTAAAACATGAGTGTTGTTCATACAGCAGCCTCCCCCTGTGGGATTATCACTAGAAAAAAAAAATCCAGGTAGGGAAACAACTGAGAAACTGACTACTATCATTATAAGAAGTGGCAATCCCTAACCATGTTCATATTGAAGCCATTTTTCTTCAGGATCAAAAAGCACAAAGTATATTTAGAAGCTTGTTTTCACACCAGCTGGAGTGGAAAGTATTACTTGAGTACAAATTTGTGAAATAAACTCTTACAAATGCCTGAGTCCAAGTTTTGTAATATTTTATATAAACTTTTGGAAAATGAACAGTCACCTTCAAAGCCCAAATGACAGAGCTGGAGCAGTCACAAGCAGTCTCAAACTCAGTGCCAGCTTCAGAGCAGAGACAAGGTACAGCCGTACATCAGTCATAATGTATACTGTATGTCTTGCTTTCCCATCTCCCTTCTAGATGCACTTCCTCAGTCCACCTAATGAAAAGATCCAGTCTCCTGTGTCCACCAGCAGTCAGACAAATCCCCTCTCAAAGAAGGTCCAACGAATCAAGGTCAATAGAATTATTCCAAATGATACATGTGCCAGCTATTTATACTGCAGAGCTGAGTAAATGGACTGTTACCTGAACTCTTATCTTCTTGCTTATTTACGAAGAAGCATTTGTTAGAAAACAAAGCAAACTTTATATACAGCAATCAATCTCTTTCCCACAGCTTCAGAAACTGTTTCATACTGATAGTCATAAAATTTATTTTTGGACAAGTTATCCAATACAGAAATGGATGGGGATACGTTGGGTGTGAAGGGTTTCACTCACTGAGGCAAAAGTCCGTATTTGGCAAGTAGAATCTTGAGACTATCCAGACAACAAAAACCACATAAAACATTTCAGATGTATAAACAACACACAAGAAGCTTCAGCAAGGTGGTCAGCAAGACAGGAACCCATAAATCAGTCTGTGGCTACAGTATGGGGACCGGTGGTTATGAGCACATTAAGGGCATTTGGAGATGAGATGGTAAGGAGCCAACTCATTATAATGACAAACAGCATCTAGATACAAAAACATCTGCTCACGGAGCCAGACACCTGCCCTTCCAAACAGCTACTGCTCTCAGACTGCAGGCACTACGGTCACAGAACCGGATAGGCACCGCAGTACAGGGACAAAAGGCATGCTAACTAACACAGACATGAGCACAGCTCAGCCTGGTGGCACTTGGGACTAGTGTGCCCTGCTCTGAAGGGCTCATGTTCTACAGTAGGAAAGGGAAATTTTTTTTTTTCCAGAGATACTAGGAAAACATAATAAAACTCAGTCTCCCTTTCCCATAATCAGTGACCATTTTTAGTTGGATCTCCATCAAATCAGTTCTACAGCAGCAAAAATCCTACTGATGACAAGTCAGCCATAAAGCCTAGGAACAGAGAAGCACAGTAAAGGGCAATAAGCAAGCAGCAAACCTGACAAGAGGCCTTTGGATTAATTCAAGCAGAAAACCCAGTGTCTGTAGATAGAGTCCAGCAGTATTAAATGAGACACAGCCCAGAAAGGACTGAGATTTAGTGAGCTGAGACCAGGCCTCCGAGAAGGCTCAAAAACACAGGCAGATAGGTATTGATTTTGGGGAATACACGTTGCCTTTTGAACAAATGGTGAGTAATGGAGGCTATTTGGAAAAAATGCTCTTCAGTCCTTTAAAAGAGATTTTTAGAAAGTAAAAATATAGGGACTGCACCATTCATTCTGTTAAGTGCTTAATTTAACTAGAAGTGAAAGTAGCCTTACTGGGATCCCATTGAAACTAGCAGGAGAACATGGTTAATCATGCCATTAAGTGAACAGAATAGCCTTCCTTTTTCTCATAGGAAGTTGAGATTCCTTACTTGGTTATTCAAACCAGATGCCCTAGATCAGGTCAAGCAAATACCCCAAGCAATAAATTTATTTTGTATGATTTAGTAGTCTTCAAGCAAGTTGCACTGAGAAGAGCTGGGTAAACAGATGCGGTCTTAGAGCTTAACAGCAAGAAAACATGAAAACAGTTACAATCATGTAAGTGTAATAGCTACCTATTTCCTAGCATTCCTAGCAATCTCAAAGGACTTCCCAGTTTTCAGTCCAAGCATGTTCAGGCACACAGTTAATGCTACACATGAGAGCAGTTGATTTAGGAGTGGACTATTACAGTAATGAATAAAAGCATCTTCAGCTTCCCCCCATGATGACTTCTTAAAATCTAATGGGATCCAAGAAGCTGACGGTCAGAGCACAGAACATGCCTCAGGACTGAGATGGCAATTACTGCAAAGTTACTTTCGTTAGTGACAAGATCCAGCTAGGCCTAAGTTGCACTAACCACACGAAGCAGTTACTGCAAATATTTTCAAACGTGGGCACTGCAGAACAGATTGAAGTGTAGCTGCTGCTTCTCCCATTCTGGAGAGACTGGCAGCAGCAGCAAGCAGGAATCCTGAATGAGCTCCCTGCCCACTCTGGGAACTGAATTATTACAACCAGCGCACATCACAAACACAGCATGTAGCATTTTGTTCCTATTCCGTTCAACACATGTTCTTAAAACAGAATTATTATTTCTGAATGGAATTCAATTGTGTTCCTTCCTCTTCCCCCCACCTCACAATTTATTAAGTCAGTACACAAACTTAGTTTATTCAGTCACAACAGAAACTTTTTTTGCCAGTGGAAAAGCAAAAATAAACAAACCTTGTTGTTTGACTAGGATTTAAAGGGTAGGTCTTAATCTATAGTTTTGAGAACCAGAAAGAACTTCAAAAAATGGTTTTGCTACCACTAAAGAAAAGCTGCAAATGCCATAAATAAAAAAAAATAAAACCCTCTCATTACATCCCCTAAGATTACCAACAGATGTCCACGATTCACAGTCAGCAGGCAAACACAAAGCTAATCAGTAAATAAAATGCCCACATATTTGAGATTTAGATGTGAAGCTTAAGCAATGACGAACTGATGCACAAAATGAGTTTTACTTTGCCATGAACAACAGAACAGCCCAGTTTGTATTTCTGGTTGCTGTATTTACTCTCAAACATCAAGGCCTGACCAGTTTGTAGATCTGCAGTCACCTCAAAGAGCGTTCCTCATGAATCTTTTCTAAGTCATCATAAAGCCTCATTATAAACAAAGACACACCAGATTAAGTTGCTTCTGAGTTACTTTAACTCCTTTTTTTCTTCAAACCCAAAAGCTTATTTCCATTCAACCTGCAGACTCATTTTCCTCAGTAAATCTGCCCATTGGGCTTGTGACAAAAACTAAACCTAAAATAATATTACAAATAGCTCCGCTGAGCTTGCAGCAAATTATGACTTTTATAGGTGCGAGGGGAAAGCAACTTTTATGGTAACACTAAAATAACTGGTGGAAAACACTATAAAGCTTGCTGTTCCTTGGAAAAGAAGTGCTCTGTATTTAAGAGGTGAAGAAAGGTGTGTGGAAGTGTAAGAAATACTAAATGGAAGCTTCTAGTTTCTGCAACTAGCTGGACATTCTTAAGGGTCCATTTCTGAAATCTTTGAGGACTAGCAGAAAGAACCAAAAAGTTTAAAGTCTTCATTCATGCATACGTAATGCAATTACAAGATACCTGCAATACTTTGCATAAAGTTTGAAAGCCATAACAAAAGGTTCCATCTTAAAACACACAAGCAAAGAGTTTTGGCGTGGCCAAATCCTTTTGCGTAAGCAAAATCCAACACATTTGAACATTAAAACTGTTAACACTCTTATTACTCTAAAAGCATTCTGCAGCCATCCTCTAGGTAGTGGACAACAAAGTCCTTGGGACTTGGCAATTTTACATCAGTGCTTTTAAGAATTGCCTTTATTATCAACTACCAGATTCCACACAATTCTAGTTCTGAAAACCTAAACAAGCTGGGTTCTGCCACACAACAGTATCACTGAAAGAGAAAGGATTTTCCACCTACTCAGAGGACAAATCGCACACACAAAACGCAGCACAGACTGCTTCCCTTTCTATCTAATAAGGTGACGGAGAAATCTAAGGATGGATTTTGAGTATCTTCAACAAAACCAGGCAAGTTCAGGAACCATTCTATGAAAAATTATGCCAAAATAATTCCAAATGTTTGCTGATGTAGATGTCTTTCTTGTTGCATGTCAAGTTTGGGTTTTCATAAGAACGCTAATTTAAGGTTGCTCCAGGAAATAATGAACAGAATGACAACAACACATGTTTCATACTTCTGTACTTTTAGCCAGTTTTCTTAACACTTCTGCAATTTTGCACAAATCTGATCAGAACACCTGCAAAGGAAATATCCTTCCTTTCTAAGATTTACGATACCAAATTCTGGGACTTCAATATATGATGAAAAACAACCCTATTAAACAAAGATTTTCATCTTTTTCTTATTGCGATGCCTTATCAATATTATGCCTTACTCATACAATGTTATCTAGAAATAAAGTTGAGATGGGCTGTTGTACCATAATCAAGTTTTATTCTTTCTTGATAGCTATTAATATCACAGAATCACAGAATCACAGAATGACCTGGGTTGGAGGGGACCTCAAGGATCATGTAGTTCCAACCCCCCTGCCTAGCAGGGCCACCAAACATACACCTTTACTAGATCAGGTTGCCCAGAGCCTCGTCCAACCTGGTCTTGAACACCTCCAAGGACGGGGCATCCACAACATCCCTGGGCAGCCTGTTCCAGGACCTAACCACCCTCCTAGTAAAAAACTTCCCCCTAACATCCAACCTAAATCTTCCCTCTTTTAACTTAAAACCATTTCCCCGTGTCCTGCTATTATCAGCCCTTATGAAGAGTTTACTCCCCTCCTGGGAGTAAGTTCCCTTCAGATATTGAAAGGCTGCAATGAGGTCGCCCCGCAACCTTCTCTTCTCCAGGCTGAACAAACCCAACTCCCTCAGCCTGTCCTCATAGGGGAGGTGCTCCAGCCCCCTGATCATCTTCGTGGCCCTCCTCTGGACCCTTTCCAAAATCTCCATGTCTTTTTTGTACTGAGGGCTCCACACCTGAACACAGTACTCCAGATGGGGCCTCACAAGAGCAGAGTAGAGAGGGACAATCACCTCCCTATCCCTGCTGACCACCCCTCTCCTGATGGAGCCCAGGATCCCATTTGCTTTCCGGGCTGCCAGAGCGCACTGCTGGCTCATGTTAAGTTTCTCATCTATCAGGACCCCTAGGTCTTTCTCTGCCGAGCTGCTCTCAAGGACAACTCCCCCCAGCCTGTACAGGTGCCTGGGGTTCTTCCGGCCCAAGTGCAAAACCTTGCACTTTGCCTTATTGAACCTCATTAGGTTCACCCGAGCCCAGCTTTCAAGCCTGTCAAGGTCCCTCTGAATGGCCTCCATTCCCTCCACCGTATCGACTGCACCACTCAGCTTGGTGTCATCAGCAAACTTGCTGAGGGTGCACTCCATTCCCTCATCGATGTCATTAATAAAGATGTTAAAGAGCACCGGTCCCAAGACAGACCCTTGAGGGACACCGCTCGTTACCGGCCTCCACCTGGACATAGAGCCATTGACCACCACCCTCTGTCTGCGGCCTTTCAACCAATTGCTTATCCATCTAGTTGTCCACCCGTCAAATCCACTTCCCTCCAGTTTGGAGATGAGGATGTGACGGGGGACCATGTCAAAGGCCTTGCTCAGGTCCAGGTAAATGACATCAGTTGCCTTCCCTTCGTCCACCAATGCCGTCACTCCATCATAGAAGGCCACAAGATTAGTTAAGCATGACCTTCCCCTGGTGAAGCCATGCTGGCTATCTAGGATCACGTGCTCGTTCTTTATGTGATCAAGCATATTGTCCAGGAGGATCTGTTCCATAATCTTCCCAGGCACGGAGGTGAGACTCACCGGCCTGTAGTTACCCGGGTCCTCCCTGCTCCCCTTCTTGTAAATGGGAGTGACGTGACCCTTCCTCCAATCGTCCGGGACCTCACCTGACAGCCACGACTTCTCAAATATGATGGAGAGCGGCTCAGCAACCACCTCAGCCAGCTCCTTCAGGACCCTGGGATGCACGCCATCTGGCCCCATAGACTTATACTCATTCAGTCTAAGGAGGCACTCTCGGACTTGCTCAACCCTTACAGTGGGGAGGGATTTACCTCCTTGGTCCCCACATAGAGGTATATCTACTAACAAAGATCACCAATTGAACAGATGTGCTTCCTTCTTTGTCTTCTGATCAATAAATGCTTTGCAACTGTTTGAGCTGGTCAGTGCTGCCTACACCTAGCCCTAGTTTCCTCTTGCAGTATTATATTTTTAAATGCTGGCCATGATCACTGCCTGACATTTATCTACTTTTGGTGGGTTTCTTTGAGGATAAAACTTAAGAAATACCAAATGAACTAAATCTTAGAATAATGGGCATTTCAGAGCACTTAATTCATCTTAGCCATGTTGCATAATCATCCAGTCTGCACATCTGAAATCACTACTAACAAGTACTGTCCACTTAGTCCAGCAAGCACGGCTTTTCAGATGCATTTTTAGACACAGGTTTCAAGTTTCCTACTTCCATTTCATTATATGTTAGTGAGGATCTAGCTGGACACTGAAAGCCTGAGAGTTCCACAAAATGGCTCTACACTCTGCATAGATTCTGATTTAGCTGAGTCATTTCTTTTACCTATGCAAGAAGAGCATGAGACAGGACTAGTCAGCACAAGTAACATGACAATTACTCTGAAGCAGTTAAAAAGGAAATTTTTTTTAAGTACGCTAAATTGAGCAACATGAACACTGAGTTTTAGAAATAAACAGTGTTATAGGAGGATATATTTTAGAGTCACGTAGTCCTGGGCAAACCCAAGTCTAAACAGTGACTTGCTAAGTTAAAACTGTTAATTCCTATTTCAAAAGGAAACCAGATTCATCACTAAGATGTGGGATCCAGTAGATCCAGTAAAAAAAATGATAGTATTTATTTTACCATGGTTAGTTTAAAAAAGCATCTCAAACACCCACATGCATCTCAGTGGCCATACCATTTGGAATACTGAACTCAGCTAACCATCTTTCAATCAGGTTTTACTTCTGATGATTTAACTGAATTAACAAAGATGTGGGTAGCTTATTTCTTCCCAAAGGGCTGAATTAAGATATCAGCAGTTATTTAAGCAATATCACTTAAATACCCAATCTGCTCTCTGTTTATCATGTGTTAGAAGGTAAAGGTAACACAGATCTATGGCTTTTTCAAAACAGAACAGCTTGGCAAATCATGTCACAAGTGAACTAGAACTTGACTCAGATTGTTGTCTACAGCACAGTCAAGTTATCATTTATAACAGTATTTCAGAACTGAAGTAACACAAAAATAAGGAGTTCATTAAAAAGTAGATAGCTTTCCATCAAGGCAGAAATCCACAGAAAGCAAGTACTATGTTTGTGTTTTCTAACTGCTTGCTAATTAGGAGACATTTGTTTCATCCTTAGCACCCATCCATTGGCTTGGATGCTTCAAGTTGCAGCAGGCAGAGTAACTTCTTGCCCTTCTTGCCTGGGAGATTACTATACGTAATGAAACAACTCTGCAAAAGTAGAGATGAATTCATCACTACAATATATTTCCATCAGCATGTCTTTTGGAAGACAGCTTTTTATTCTTTCCATTGTATGTGCTCATGCTTGAGAATTTAGCTCTAGGGGAAAGAAAAACATTATTAGATCAGGACAGCATTAGTGGGCATAGCTAAGCTTTTCTCTTAACAGAATTAATTGGGGAAAAAGGTGACCTTTCCACAGAAGTCACCTACAAATGTCAAAACAACAATGGATATTTCTATTAAGAGATAAGAATGGTGGCATATATTCTATAATTAATATGATCATTCCCAAGCATGAGGGAAGTAACTTCAAACCAAGCATAAAACCAAGAAGCAAACAGCCAAACTGAACCATTGGCTCAACATTTCACAAGGGTTCTGATTTGAAGCATCAAATAAAGGCATTTTACTTCAAATAAAGTCTTATCAAAGCCTGCAACACATACATGCAGTATATGGATAATAAATTATAAATTAATCTGTAGATTAAATCGTAGATTAATTTTGTTGGGTTTTGTTTGTTTTATTTTTAATACCACTAAGAATCTGAGATAATTCTTAATAAATTATGTCTCACCAGCCTTTTGTGTGAGGCTACACATTCATACCTTAGAACTGTCTGACACTGCTAACATCCGAAGCAGGAAAATGATACTTGCTCAGTCACAGGGAAATCTGTTGCCATGGGAAACACAAAAATGTAAAATCCAGGAACTGGTAGCAGAGTAATCGAAAACCCAGTTTCCAAATATACTGAGTACAAATCAATATTTAGGGCTACCCAACAACTGAGGTTTAATCTTAATTTATACAAAGGTATGATCTTGGAATACGGTAACTGCAACTGATCAATCCAGATACAGTGGCCACTTGGTTTTTGTTTTAATTGAATGTCTTCAAGAAACTCCTTTGTGCTACCCACCCCCAGAGCTGCACACGCAGACCTGCGCACATTTCCCTATCAAATGCTTACACCAGGCAAGTCTAATGGATTCATCATAGCAAACATGAAAAAGCATCACTCATAACATACTCATACTGAAAAAAGCTTCTCTTTAAAGTGTTACCTATTCTACCTAGAAAAGACCTAGAGACTCCTCTCATAATTTAAACACTAATTACTAAGCAAATGCCAATTGATAACAGTTCATTTCAAATGATTCCTATCTCATTTTTAAAAGTTGTTGTACATGGTAATTTCTGCAAATCTAATTTCAAAGCTTTGCTGACAAAGCATCGAAGTTAAATAATTTACAACTTGCTAATGACAAATGAGATGAAACGCAGTGATGTCAGCATAGTAGCTTCATAATTTACTCAATATGCAGAGGATTAAAACTTCATTATGAATCAATAGCCCATCAGCCATGGCGTTGTGAAGAACATCTGTTATCGATACTTAAATTTCTACTCCAATTTTGAGTGGAATGAAAAAACAACTTGAGTTGTTCTGTTCAGCTTTGAAGAAACTACTGCAAGGATCAATAAAAATGCATTAAAGTGCTTTGTTTTACTCTTACTTCAGTTTCTAGAGGATCCAGACACACACAATTTTACTAGTTAAATGTATTGAGGGCACTTACGCAAAGCTATGTTTCAGATAATCAAGTGTTCTTACACATTTCAGAGCAGTATGTTTTCCTAAACCTACACAGAAAGTGCTACCACTAGCAATAGTCTTTCAGCCTTCGTTACACTCATTTCTAAATTAATAAAGAAACAAAGATATGTAGAAACATTACTTATATTTCAATTTTGTGCTACACTTCCCAGTGTTCTTGGCTTGTTGCCACTGGCACCTGGATTCCAAGGCCCACAAGTGCTACCCCGACACCATCTGCTGTTGAGAAACCAGCAAATAGCTCAACCACTCTGAGATTTTGTTTACCTGTTAGTTTTACAGTTCCTAGGGTTCACAGTTGTGTACAAAAATCCCGATGTCTCATATCGTAGAGTTCATCCACAAATGATCAACTCCAGACACTAAACATCTTAACACCATTAGTAGTTACACAATAATCCAGACTCAGTATCACTGCAAGCCTCCAAGTTTCCTCATGAGCTAGAAGTATTATTGTGCTGACTGTCCAAATTAATGGTGAGGAAACAAATATGCTGATTCCTTATTCAACCACAGGCACTGCAGTACATTCAGACTGCTCTCTCCCTCCTCCCCACAACATAATGCCAAAAAGCATTCATATTTAATAGTTGTCAAGAAAAGGTGTACCCTGCAAGACACATTTTTACAGGAGAAAAAAATTAGCCTAGGTTGGTTTGATTTCCACTCGGTTGCAGAAGTCACTAAGTGTTACAATCCCCCTGAATTGAATCACTCCCTTGGGAAGAGGAAAGTAGCCACAGCACTGAAGGTGCCTCATACAGGAATAAATAAAGAGCGTGCATTGAGGGGTTGCCCTTAGCAAAGATGACAGTATGACTGCAAGAGCTGAGAGTCTTTGAACATGCTGTCTAATGAACATGCTTACAGACTTATACTGTAATGGCATCCTGGCTGGTAACACAGAAGTTTCACTTGCAGCTTGCATTCAAGACATGCCCAAGTGATCTGCTTGACAGGTAATAAAACTTTGTGCTATTACCTTTAGCTTGAAGCTGAGTTCTTAAAATATCCTTTCCATATTGATCTGTGTTGAAATTAATTATGTTTTCCCACAAGCTGACATCTATAGCTAAAAACAGAGTCTAATCAAACCCACTGGGGCTATGATGGCAGAAAAGAACCCTTACAATACAGAACAGGCAAAACCTTCCTCCTGGTCTTTGACAGAGTGGCTTGGCTCCCTGTAGGGGGATAAGGGTTAAGTCTCATCACAAACAGCCAGAAGCCCTTACAGTCCACTAACAAGGAGGGGGGAGATTACCAGGAGCTCCGCTTCTGTTATTGACAATGCTGATGAGCCTAATTGGCAACATGCAGCTGATCCCCTTGAAGCAGCAGGGGAGACAAACAAATAAAGAGCAAAAAGGTGGATAAGACACTTTGAGCAAAGCACTTCTGAGTGCTTCTCTGGATAACCTGCTCTTGCTGCAGCTCACTGGCCCCCTCTAGTAGGGGAGTGACTCAAAACCCGGGTTCAGACGACCAAGCTCTGCAAACATGCTGAACCACAGACATACACATACACAAGATTTGTCACAGAGAAGACCATTCTCTACCCTCCCTGTCCCACTAGAATAAGCATTCCCTTACCTGCCACCCACCAACTTATTAGAAACCTCACATCTGTAACAATTTAAATATTTGTATTTTAACAATATTCAGTTGAAAAGTGTAACCTGCATTTTATAATTTTAAAATATCATCTACTAAGAGCATGTTCTAGTGGTTATACTACACACAAAACAGGATATTCTTGCTCACTGTCAGAATACCAATCCCATCCAGCACAGCTTGGCATTGAACAAAGCTCACTCAATGCTGTCTGTTGCTTTCCACATTGTTAAATCATGGTAGTATCTATCTTAGGAGCTGGGGAGGGGGAAAAAATGCCTTCAAGCTTAATGTCACAAAATTAAGTACATCGCAAGTTCCCATATCATTTACAGAATATTAGTGTCTAAGGAATTTTGACATTAAAAGGGCTCCCCATCACAAACAGTAACTACCCTACCCAACTGAATTCCCATTCAAACCTCTTCCCCAGTGAAATCCCTGTTGCCTAGATTTGCTTTCAGTGGCCATGAAGCACACCAAATTAAAATATGACTACAATAGCCATGTCAGCACATGCCAGGAATATGCTAAAAGGATTACTTAAGTGCTTAATTAGTGAGAGATTACAGCTACACACAGCCTTTGTCAAGAGCAAAATTAAGTATAAAGAAAACCCTAAAAAGGCAAACAAACAAGGAGGTTCAGGCTGAGCACAGTAACTCTTACACTCTCCCTGACTTACTTTGGACACTGCATCAGGCTGATTGATTTCTGTTTTCTAATTAGTTTTAATGCATTTGAAAGGCATTGTAAAGACTCTCTGAAGGCATCTTAAGCTTTTCATTAGTTTCTGAGGTCAGTATGTTCTCCCTGTACTAACAGAATAAAAGGGATGTGATAAAACAAGCTCAATCAGCTTCATACCCCTCTTGGATTTTCCCAGACTTCACATGCACCAGGTATTCCTGTATACCAGAACAGAAGCTGTCATTTAGTTTTCTTCCCTTTCAACTAAATGTAATCATTAGAAAGAAGACATAGAATTCTGGCATTATGACTGTCATGGTTCTGTCTAGGATAGACAGAATTTTCCTCCCAGAAGCTCATACAACGCCTCATTTGGGATTTGTGTTGAAAACAGCAGTGGAAGCACAGTGACATGTCAGTTGTTGCTGAGCAGCGCTCTCACAGAGCCAAGGACATTTCTGTTCCCTGTGCTGCCTGCTAGTGGGGGCTGGGGGGTGCACAGGGAGCTGGGAGTGGACACAGCCAGGACAGCTGACCCAGACTGACCAAAGGGATAACCCACACCATACAGCTCCATGCTCAACAAGTAAACCTGGGGGTATGGATGAAGGGGTGACATTGGGATTGATAGTATTTATCTTCACAATGAAATTCAGCATTCACAAGGGTTTACTCTCCTGGGAGGGGCTGAACACCTGCCTATGATGAGAAGCAGTAAATGGAAGCATGGTTCAAGTTTGCCTGCACACACAGCTTTTGCTTTACCTTGTAAGCTACCTTCGTCTCAAGCAATGAGTTCTCCCACTTCCACTCTTCCTATTCCCTCCCTCATCCCACCTGTGGAAGAGTGAGTGAGTGAGCAGCCTTGTGCTGCTGAGCTGCATGACAGGTTACACCACAGTGGCCCACATTATTATGAACAATTACAAAAACCTGTCCAAACAATTACAAACTGTTCAACCAACGCATCCATCTCAGCTAGATTCATAAAGGATATGGCAAGAAAAGATGATGATGATTCATCTGTTGTCGGTGTTATTTTCTGTTTTCTGTTAACATGAAATTTAAAGAACTAGACAACTGTCTAGGTAGATGTTAAAGGGAACTCCACAGATAAGTGCACTAACCAGACCTGCCTCTTTCTTCAAGAGTTCAAGAGCTAACAGAGAAACAATTCAAGAAGGCTCCATCTTATGTCCTAGAACACTTCTTGAAAAGAACCTCTGCAGATTCTTCATAGCTTTCTTAGCCTTTTCTAAAAAAAAAAAAAACACCTCACAGTCTGAAGTTCATTCAGAAATTCTGTGAAAGCATAACTAATATCCTTCCAGATGGCATTTGTCAACACATCCCTAAGTGCTGAACTGCCATGAGAGCTGTTGCATCATTTGGGATAATGAACATCCCATCTTAAACACCTCCAAAAAAAATCCCCAGATCAAACTTGAATGCCTCATTTGCATGTTAAATAGCTTTTGATTTCACTTCGTACTGGAACGCTTTATTCAGTGAAACAAATCCAAGATTATAACTGTGTTCAGATTGCACCTAGAGTTAAAAGAGCACTTAAAAACCAGCCTTGCCAAGAAGCTGACTGCAAGCTCAGCTCCAGAACCCACAGGAACCTAGTATCAATTGCATGGGATCTCCATACTTCAGCTGGGGTTGTTTTCAGTGACATGCAAAACAAGCCACTTAGGTGCCTCTGCAGCCAAATACAGTTCCTAAGAGGTGCATACCAATTCAGCATTCAGATGCTGCTTTAACTCGAAAGGGCTGCTCTTCTCTTCAGGAAAGGAGACAGTGCAGAGGTCTCTCCTACATTTGAAATACCCAAGATCTCACCTACCTCTATAATTACAAAGATACAGAATCAGACTGTTCTTGTGTTGATAACATGCGTCTCCAAATCCTCTTAAGGCAGCAACACAAAGAAATACCCTGGCAAAACAGGCTTACAAGTGGACATTTTTATTCTTGCATGCATTTAATTGAATTCCTTACCAATTCATGTGCCATGTAATAGATTTGTTTTACATCATCTGAAAACAAGCTTTTAAACATGTACTGTGCATTAAACATCCATATATATTCAGCAGGGAAAGAGAAACATTTCCGGAGGAATACAGTAATTTTACAGTCTCTGATTTCTAATAAATTTTTACAGCAATCCTAAACTGCATTAGCAAGTTCAAGTTTATTGTCAAGCTTCTGCACAACATCCCTCAATGACATGTCAAATCTCTGTCAAGGCAGTTGAGCTCCTAGAGCTGTCCTCATTGGCAGGAAACTTGTCAGATTAAATTGCCACCTCTTGTCAAGCAAAGATATATGATCTGATGTCCCTCTGCTGATGATGACTCAAACTGTTGTTTCACTCTGGATGGATTATGAATCTCTAGTGCCTCCTACTATGAGCAAAGATGTAGCTCATATTGAGAGAGGAAATATCACTTGATGACTTTAAACATAGCTTTCATTAAAAAAAAAAGAAAGCAATTCTGGATATTGGATTGTTTTACTTAGCCAAATACATCGAAATAACGTAGAAACAATTTAAGTGGGGAATAAAACTGTAAAAACATTTTCATCGTCTCCTTCAAGTGCTGTAACCATAATCTGTTGCCCAAATGCTTATTTACTGTTTTCAAACCTTTTCTTAGTGTTAGTGAGTACTTTGTTAGTGCTACTACTTACAAGACCCTAGCAGCAGATCTCTGCAAAAGAAGTGAACTGTTGCATGTTCATTACTACATTTTACAAAGATGATGGGATAGGATAGATTATTGAATGGAACAGAATTTGGCTCTGTGCATTGTCTTTTACAATTGCCAAACAGCTAACTGTTTTTGCAAGTTAAAGGAACAAAAGCAGACAAAGCAGCTGAAGCTTGCAAATCTGTTTTCTGTGTTCAAAAGCATTATATGAATATGTAATGCACCACAAATCCAACTAGGACCATTTCAAAGCACCTGAGAAGTCAGTTGGATGTTTCAGTGCAAGATGGAAGTTCTCCAGTACTATGAGCTGATCTCTTCCATTTAAGAGCTTTCTAAGCTAGGAAGCAGCCAGCATCAAGTCCGGAATGCATGTATGTGGTGCATCCACTCGCATACTTCAGAAGTTTTCATGACCCCGCACTATGTAAAGTCATAACAAACAGACAGATGCACAGCACTTCTACAGTGTTTCTGGTAGCCCAACATAGACTGCACTTTTTTTTGTGGGGGGGGGGTCAAAGTCTGGGTCCTAGAAAACTCCAAGTCTTTAGGAAGAGAACAGAAATAACTAGCCTAAGCTAGTGCCAGAGTATTCACTGAACTTTGAAAAACACTGACAGAAATCAAACTCCTACAAAATCCTACCATTAGCTTACTTATTCAAGACATACTCTAATAAGCCTGATACCTAGGGATATTCTAATCAGAGTCCTTAACTCACTTTGGTACACATAAAACAAAGAATGAAGTATTATTGACATATCTATATGAAGTCTACCACTTAATAAACTGAACTTAAGCTCATAGAAATTGTTTTGACACTACCACTACCAATTAAAATAAAAGACAGAGAACCCAGAGGTCTTTACATTAGAAGCGCAGAAGTCTTAGACTATTCTTTACATTTTAAAAAGAAAAGTTGTGTTTCTAACTATAGGGAAGATAACTAAATTGCACTTCTACCTACAGTTTTCGGGTTTTAAACCAGGAGTTACAAGAAACAGTTAATGGCTAAGGAAACCACAGGAAAAGAATTTAACTTCACGGTAACCTGAAAACACTGTAGACCTGTGTATGCAGGAGGTGAGAATTGTTTAAAACAGAAAATCCTAATAGAATAGAGAACATTTCCTCAAGTACTCTGAAGCCCTAGAGATGATTAGCACTTTGTTTTGTCACCTGCTTCCACAAACACAGAACTTTTACTCTGTTCTCATCACAGACTGTTGTGACTCCTGGTAGTGACTGGGAGTGTGATTTCAGCCAATTGTGCCCCACAGAAAGCTGTTGAGAAGCCTGAGCTAACTCTGGACTGCATTCACAGCTTTTCCAACACAAACCAATAGATGGGTTGCATACGAAGATCAGTAGACAGATTTAAGATGATACTGGAATTTTATTTTAGAATTTTATGAGATTCTGCAAGTTCCTCCAAGGCAGTTGAATACAAGTTAAAACTGCAAACAAACATAGATCAGAATTTAAAACCAGTAAAATTATATGTCAGGCAGTCATTTTAGAAGCATTTCAATTGAATTTAATCACTGAAGTGCTAAGTATTCTTTTTGTTTGGTTGGGGTTTTTCTTGGAAGTTATCACAAAATGCTCAAGTATTGCTATTTTTTATCCACTTATGAATCTTAGCTAAAATGATCTCTCTCAACTAACCTTTCCTGTGATCCTAGACCCCAGTTTAGATGATCCCATTATGATCTTCAAAGAATAAAGATATTAGGAAACTGAAGCTATAGACTAACGTCACCTTATTAAAATACTATTTACATGGAATTAACATAAATACAAGTCAGTAAACCATATGCTATCACATCTGCTCCTCTGTGTATTAATAACAAGACTGTCCCCTATAGGGCTCTGAAATTAATATGTATTAGAATATATTACAAAGTATTTGGATTCCCTTGACAATACAATTTGTAGCTAGATTATTTGTAAGCTTCTAGCCCAGAATTATTGCTGTTGCAGTATGCATCAGCTGCTTCTTCTAGTGTGAAGAAAGTACAACACCTGGCTCTTTTTTGCTATTAAAACTTTATGGAACTCTATCAATTTGCAAATACTCAGCTTGTTACATTTCAAGTATTTTTGGATTACAAGTCCCAGAATATTTCAGTTCTTTGCCAACCATAGCCTCGTTTCGGAGCTTTGTTCTCTGACTTGCAGGATACTTAATATATCAGACACCAGCAGTGTTTCCTAATTTTATTAGGGAAAAAAGAGTTCCAATTCTAAAACTTGATAATAGAAATGTATTCAGTTGTAATGGACAAACATTCTCCAAATATGCTTCCATCTTACAATGAAAGTAATGGATGGCTGCTTGCACTGAATATAGCAGTTGACCATGTTTTCTCTTAAAAATTACATCGCACCCAATAGAACACAGCCCTGCCTCAACAGGAGCAATTCATGACTACTGCTTTTTTTGAGTACTTCTCTTATTTTTCACTCATACTTCTTACAGCCAACATGACTAAAATATGGCTTAAAACAGATAAAAGCTTTTTTTTTTTTTTAAGCATAAAAGAAATAAAAGGGCCCCTACCAAAGCATTCTATCTCAGCAGAATCAGGGATCATACTGATATAATGCTTTCTATGATTGAGTTTTACTATTTCACACTATCACAGGCTATGTGAGAAATCACACCTCATGATGACTTACAGAGGGTTATCACAACCACTTTCTCTACCCCACACCAAACAATGTAACAGCTCCATTTTCCTACTTGCAAACCTTATATCACCCCATCATACCCAGAGAGGGCAGTTAAAAAAAAAAATGCAGCTCCACTTCAAATGAGACCAACAGCATTCTGATTGTGGTCATGGTCAGGAAAGCAGCTGCTTCACACCCTTTACTGGGGAAAGAAAGGCTTTCTAAATGCCAACAGTAAACTGATGTCTCTGAGCATGAGTTTGAAGTTGCCCTCTTTATTCTTACTTCCATTTGTTCTAAGTACAAGACAAAAGAACTGGATCCATATAAAGGACGCTTGAACACACATTTGCATCACACTTGCCTTCCATAAAGATAGAAAGCCTTCATCTCCACCACTAAAATTAAATTAATCCTATCAAGTATCTATTTCATGAGACCAGAAATTCTTTATTGTTGCTTTTTTTTTTTTAAATAATAAAGAACACCCTCACAACACCACTATTCCCTCTTCTATAAAAATAAAAAAATAAAAAATAAAAAAACCAAACCACAGAAGAGGAAAAAAAAACAACGCCACATTTATGTGAGCAATTCACTGAAGCCAAGCCAGAGTTGAAGTACAACACTTGACCAACTCCAAGGACCATTCAGGCCAGAGAACCACTACCACGCTGCCAGCAGCCATTCTGAGGGAGAGGAGCCCAGAGGGAAAACTAGTGCCAGCATGGAACTGAAAAAGCCACACTAGCCTACATGAGTACAGATGAGCACATCGGGTTAACTAGGGTATTTTCTCCTGCTATGGCACGATTTAAACATGACTGCATGGAGACAACCTCATCCTATAGCCTTGCTCCTTTCACATCACTCACCCTCCAGATCTCTTTTTTTTTGATGTTTCTTATTAAGCTCTCTAACAAATAAACCAAACGTTACAAAGAGATAACAAAGAGGTAATTAAACTCAGCATTAGTCATGCTACCTATGCCTCAGGCACACACTGGGGCTGCCAAGTGCGGAAACCAACCCCGCACAGGCTGCACACCACAGCCACGCTGACCTGGGTAACTCCGTTATCAAAACCCTGACTTAATTTATTACATAAAAGTAAAACAAAAACTGAAGAAAAACACTTGCACCCCTCCCAGAAGCATCTTTTAATCCAAAAGTAATTGCTAGCAAATTAAATTAGAACTAATGATCATCAATATTTTTACCTCAGCAACAGAGAGCTATTTGGGTCTTCTTCCCTGGATCAGCACTGCCAAACCAACTTTGCAGTTCAGGCATCACCAAGCAGACTGATGAAAGACCACACACCCAGCCATGGGGCTCAGCAACCCTGCAGCCACCAGCCTCCAAGCAAAGGGAGGAGCAGGCCCACACCAGTACCAGACTGAGGGCTGCCCCGTTTATAGTCCTCCTGGTTTGAGGAGATAGGCCAAAATAAATCAAACTTCATCTGTTTTCAACTGAAGACAAAAACTTATTTCTACCAAGCTGTTTATATGAAGAAATGTTCAGCTTAACACTGAACACCTGCTGTTCCACACTAATAGCACACCGTTATTTGCCCCCTCACACACCTGTGGCTTGTTTGTTTTTGCAGCTGAAGGGAGAGTCCTTTTAGGTTTTCTTCTCATCTCTGAAATAGTACAGTAAAATGCTGCTATAGAGTTCTGCTCTGTGGTTAATTTTAAAGTTGAGTTTCATCGTTTTAGCGTGGAGAAATGAAGGCTGCGGGGTGACATCATTGCAGCATTTCAATACCTAAAGGGAGCCTATAGTGGGAGGGGAATCAACTCTTTGAAAGGGTAGATAACAGCAGAATGAGGGGAAATAGTTTTAAGTTGAGGGAGGGGAGATTTAGGTTGGACTCGGGGAAATTCTTTACAGAGAGAGTGGTGAGGTGCTGGAACAGCTGCCCAGAGAGGTTGTGGATGCCCCATCCCTGGAGGTGTTCAAGGCCAGATTGGATGGGGCCCTGGGCAGCCTGGTCTAGCATTAAATGGGGAGGTTAATGGCCCTGCATGTGGCAGGGGGGTTGGAGATTCATGATCCTTGAGGTCCCTTCCAACCTTGGCCATTCTGTGATTTCTGAGAACAGCTATGTATTTGTAAATTAGGACTGTGTTTTGTTGTTGGGGTGTTTTAAAGTTCACATTTCCTGAACATGCTTCTGAAAAGAAAGATGTAAAATGGCACAGATATTTTGGATAACTATGAATGCTTCACATCAAGAGCTACATTTCTTTATACTAGGCATAAAATGTTTTATATGGAGGTCTTGTGCAGTCTCTATTTACAGCTGGGGAAGAGGAGGCCTCGTCCCCACAAGTGCTTTTAGATAGTGGACAGGGACAAAAATACAGGATTAATTACTTCATTTTTACTGCTGTATGTTTGGACATACTTTTGTTCTGCCACATCTCGCAACTGAGTTTATACTAATGCCTCAGTACCAGATGATTGACTATATGATGATTGCAAGGATTCAAATGTAACTTATGAACAGACATTCCCTTAATGCTTTAGAAGAAATACTAGGAAGTACACTGGAGTTTTCCTCAAATGCAAATGAATTATAGAGAAAATATTATTATAAGATTGTACTTACTGTATTGTTTTACTTTCAGAGTTCTAGAGCCTGACTCTTTAATTTTAAATTTTCAGATTCTGCTAACACAAGAAAGTATGCAATGTCTTTTTTCTTTTGTTTTCTTTTTTTTTCTTTTTTTTTTCTTTTTGTATCTGCAAATAAATAAGAAACACTGATGGAAACAATCTT
Organism: Phasianus colchicus; assembly: GCF_987193195.1. Taxonomy (NCBI): domain Eukaryota; kingdom Metazoa; phylum Chordata; class Aves; order Galliformes; family Phasianidae; genus Phasianus; species Phasianus colchicus. The sequence goes on from NC_143450.1 coordinate 6,767,640, forward strand.
TTCTCTCAGTGCCTTTTTTTCTTGAAGCTGTGTAACTCTGAGGCAAATCAGGCACTAACTAAGGAGCCAAATGATGGAAAAGGTAAAGCATAGCTTTTTCTATTTCTACAGTATCACAGAAACACTAAAACTTGTCATTAATTGAGCAGTGCAGACCTGGCACATGTTATTTTAGGTGTTAGACACTGATTGCACCTTTTCTAGGATCAAAGGAGCTTCAAGATTAGAAAAAGAAGTGTAACTGAACAGACCCAAGCTTGTTCTGCACTGAAAGCTTAAATCCATATTGTTTTATTTGCTGGCTCATACAGTCAGTCTTCTGCCTGGCACTCCAATGAAAGCTGAAATGGTGCCTTGCAGGACACAGTGTGTACCGTGTCATCTCCTGAAATGAAAAACAGCCTTAAAAACAAAAATCGTTATAAATATTAACTAGTGTTAAGTAACAGAGGAGGAATTGCTATATTCAATAAACAGATCAGTTGAGCAACATGAGGACTGGAAGGCATGCAGACATAACTTCAATGTTTTTTTAAATTTTGAACTGGAATTATTATGCTTCTTGATCATGCACATTATGTTAGGTCCCATCATGGATCAGATAGTTGCATAAAGTGTTATAGAAACACATGAGCTGTAGACCTGCTGATGTGCAATTTCATGTTGTCTTCAAAATTTTCTTTGTTTTTGCATGTTCATTGTTTGAGTTTTTATGACACTAAGTTCTTAAGTCTTTCATTATTTTCTAACTTAAGACACACATCTAACATTTTTTTCCAGTCAGGATTTTTTCAGATCAAGATTAACCCCACTGAGCTCTGAGGTTCAAAGTAGTGATCACTACACATCACTCAGTTTAGACCAGTGACCCTTTTAAATAGTATCCACATGTAATTAATATAAGCATGTCTTAATAAACCATATGCTCATTCAGCTGTTCTCTGCTGTATTAATAACAAGGCTGTCCCTTAAGGGACTCCAAAATGAATGTATATTAGGCATATGTATCCTAATAACCAGAAGGTAACACAGTTGTACTTCATTTATGTTAGAGAAGTATTAAATACAATGTTATTTTAATGACTTTAACAAAACATATGTGCCTGTCCGCTCAAAAAATGTGGTTTATGGAACTAAGGATAAGTTGAATATTGGCACAATAAAACCTGTACAAATGCCCTTCCCTTCCATTATAGTAACAAGTGGGATTCATGGTAGTATGTTTTTCTAAAACTGGTACAAGTCTTCTTACCTCAAAAAAGGGAAAATGGCTGCAAGGCAAAGTGCAGCATAAAATCTCTGAAAACATCAGATCATTTCAGATTTCACTTGCTGTTGCTCATTACCTTATGACACGGATTATACCATGGCACTGTTCTTCACAGTAAACTTTTGCGATATGCACACCTAGTACTTCCTTCAGCAGAAGTTCCTTTAGAGATCCCTGCTACATCCGTTATCAAGTCCATATCTATTCTGTATGTGATGAACCAGGATGAACAATTCCTGAATAACATTTTCTTACGCTGTTTTCAACTAATGACTTTTCTTTCCAATGCCATTTTTAAGTACAGACACACACTGTTCGTGAAGTCAACAGAAGATTCGCTGCTTTTTGTTTTGTTGGGTTTTTATGGCTTCGCTTTGCTGCCACATATAATGAACATCTACGTACTGAGCAATAGAGAACCTGTATGAGTATTTCATAGAATTTGCAAATTCATGCTTGATGAAACCCTCAATTATCATTCCACCCCTTATACAGCTCTGTTAAATATGATACAGCTCACAGAAAAGCTCAAAGTTACAGCTCCAGTACTCTGAGCAGATGTGATCCCCACCTTACAAGATCCACTGATAGTTACAATACACTCGTTGTTTTGCATCAGATAAAAAACAGCTGTTCTTTAACTGCTCATTTAAAAAAAAAAAATACATACTGTTTGGCAACAAATGGTAATTGATTGTTAAAAGGGGAAAACTGCGAGCAGTTCTCCAGATAAAATGCTTTTGTTTAATTTATAACAATTGTTGCAAACTTCAGATGAAGATGCAAGAGTCATACAATAATGAAGCCTAACCTGATCAAAACGGCAGCAGGTTAAACATCTCCACTGGGCTAACTTAGCTGAATTGAAATGTCTGTTCTCAATTGCTTGTTTCTGTGTTGTGCTTTCACCAGCTGACATGAGGTAACTTCTTTTCCTGAAAAAAGACAAAACATTTCTGCCAACTGAGGTGACATTGTGTTCATTCAATAATGATACAAGGCCCTGAGGTTCTTCGGCAAGAAAGATAACAAAGAAAATCCTCATTAACTAACTGCAGAAGAATGAAGGTCAACCCACAGAGAGAATTGCATGCTCACATGTCAGTTAGAACATTTGTTCTTCATTAATTCTTTAAACCCAAGCTGGGATATCATCTAGCAGCATTTTAATGTCCTATACTCCAGCAGAAACAACTCTTAGAATGTTGTTTTCTTTCTACTATATTTAACAGGCCATTTTTATAAGCATTTAACTTCACATCGTTGGGCACTATTAATGCTTTAGGATTGTTACATGACTGCATATAATACAGAAATAAAAATTTGCATATTTCCAGATGAAATAAATTAGGACTGCTGTAATATACTCTAAGAAATTTATTGTATATGGACACATAAAGATACTACAACTGTTTGTTTGTGCATTAGTTATAGTCTTATTTTTAAATGCTTTGTGCTGAATCAAAATATGATTTTTGTCAAGAGCATATTCTTCGCAGAACAGTATCTTTTCATGCAAGATAAGGTATTTTCAAATATAAATCAATGAATTTTATGAGCAAAGCCAAAGCAGAAGTATTCCTCATTCTTTCCTATAGCACTCACAAAATTTTATTTTGTGTAAAATTTCCAACAATTTTAGCCAAATATTCCTATTAGCCACATATAGAGAAGTTTATTCTACTATTTTTCATTAGGCTTAACAATGGTAAATTGCTCAGTTTCTCACTGGAAATCAGATAATACAAATTACTTCAAAATATACCTACCTCTGTCCGAGATCACATTTCTTTCATGCAAATCAAGATGATATGTAGATCTCTGAGTACTTAAAACAGAAGTTATTACTCAGAAAACACTTAATTATGTGAGTTCAGTGGGCCTCATATTTCTATATGTAAGGAATTTGGATTCATTTGGGTGTAGGTGTTTTTTCCTATCTCAAGATGCTTTTTTAGTGCTAGGTAGAATTTTCTCCTCCAAAGTGCAGCAGATTTTTTATGGCTACTGCTAACTCATTTGCAGATCTTCATTTTCATTTAATTAATGCAATATACTCCAGTATTTGTGGTTGGATTCTTCAGACACAGACACATAAACAAGCTAAACCACAGGTCAGACTGCCTAGAATTCTTGATTAAAAAAATGCAATCTTGATGATTCCAACTGCATTTGTCGTGGTTTCAGATGCCTGTCTTTCAGGGCACAGCTTCTTAAATTCTAGACTTCAGAAACACTGTTTGGTCTACCACAGTATAGGGTAGCTTCAAGCTTCTATGTTTAGTTTGAACATCTGATTCAGTATCCACAGCCATACCCTGTAGAGGTGGAATAAAACTTCACAGATACAATTATGAGCATTTAGGTCTATTTAAAACTATTTGGAGGTATTTTGTATCACACATCACTTAAAAGCTAATAATCACAGCTACAATTTGTTTTCCTAGTCTTGACCAAAATTTCACCATAAAAAGACAGCTTGTGGGATAATTCTCATTTTCCCCTTCCTGTGACAGCCACAAAAAAGCCCCTCAGCCTTTTACTTCTCAAAGAAGTAAGAAGAAATAACACATAGGATATACAAGTGCTGCTTCAAAAATAATGCCTCCTATCTCATTCTGTCGGCCCACGACATCAGAGGTGGATAGTGGATGGACGACAGTAGAGATTGAACTTTCCTACCAAAATTCAGTTACATTTTCTTGCTGTGTGACAGATGGCAGCAGAGGAGCAGACTGACACAATGATATCTGACCTGGAAGTGCATATGAGGCAAAGGTGTGTCACTGAATTCCTTTATGTGGAAAAAAAAAGGCACACATTAACATACATTGTCACTTGCTGAACGTTAATGGAGACCCAGTGTGGATGTAAGCCCAGTGAGGCGGTGGGTGGTGCATTTCAGCAGAGGCTGACAGCAGCAGTGGGTCACTTCCACTGGTGCAGACTGTTATGAGCACGGCAAGCAGGGACTTGATTGCCACTGGTGAAAATGCACAGCTAATGCTGGTAACCGTATTAAAACATGGTGTTTTGTAGCTGGGAATCTGCTCTACCAAATAGATTTATTGTGCTCCTTTCTGCTGTAGTTTCGTGGAAATAAACAGGAGGCATTACTTTCAGAGTGAAAAACATAATTTTGCTAAATGATATCCATGTAAAGATTATATTCTGTTTCCTAAGATTTTTGGGACATTCAGCATGAAACAGGATGCTAAACTGGAAACTCAAGAAGGCTTCCTGCAGTGTGTGAGTATGCATAGAGACATTTGCCTGGCTCTACTCAGAATGTCAGAAGATTTCACCTTTACAGAACACTTGCAGACAAAATATCATTGTGCTACAATGGTTGGCTGAATTGAAGCAATTAAGGAATTCCCATACTTCTCATTCCACTAGTTTCAGTGAGTTCCATTTACAAGTATGCAACATCCTAACCCTCTGCAGCTTTTTGTAATTCTGCCCTCTTTCTATGCCAAATAATTGTTCTATTTTCTCTTTTTATTTTAAATTTACATACTAAAACCAAAGATATCTGAGTTATAAGAGAGAATTTTGGAAACTGCCAAGTAATTACTGCTTTATGCAGGATGAACCTTCAAGAAACAGCAAGGCTTAATCTTGTTTCAAGGTTGTTCTAAAGCAGTTTGTTGTAACCCCAAATGTTTTGGTCTCACACTATCATATATTACTGGTTATATTGGTGTTGTCTGGCTTCCCATTAGAAAAAAAAAAATCACAAGCAGAAAGATATTGGAGAGGGGAATGAAAGCATGCACATTTTAACTGAATGTCCTGCTATTGTTTCTTCCAAATCCTCAGTGATATCCCTTTTCACCAATGTCATCTGATACCAACTCAATGAATGCTGTGCAAATAAAGAAGCATTCTTGTTTCTCAGCTAAATGTTATTGATTTGTGCAGGATTTAATCTCCAGGGGATGTCAGATTCCTTGGTCAGCGCAGGACTCCAGTGCAGCCCTGTCTGCACAAATTCAGGAAACAGTCCTTGTCCATGGGATGTGACTGATTAGAATGCTGTCTAATCTAACACTGAATAAAAAATACCATGTGATTCTTTGCCTACATTTTAAAATTTGAAATCTGATAGTAGTAAATGTTATAGGAAGGAAGTGGAGAATAAGATTTTAAAATAACATAGCAGTAAGGGGCCTGAAACAGAACTTAAAATTTCAAAGTTAATTCAACTCTGCTGTTCTACTCCAAAAGAATAGCAAAGCAAAATGTCTGTTTGCATCACGGGTCATGAAGCTGGCTGTAGCCTTGAGTGGATTTATCTAAACAGCTTTTAAAATGATCCCATCCAACCTTGTCCACTACAAAATCTTTGGTCCAATACCTTTACTTCTGTTGTCAGGCAGCACTGCAAATGTGACATTTTTTCTACACTCCTGTACACCTGTAGTGGTCTCATGCTTGTTCCTCCATCAGACACCCAGCAGACAATTACTGTTCTCTTCCACATCTTTTAATAGGAAACCAGCAAATTAGATGCTGCTCTCTCTTCCCAAACTTACCCTGACTGGCTTGATCCTTGAGCCACCCTGCCACATCTACTTCACAACAAGGCACATGACACTGTCTGAAAAAGAGCAGCAGCAGTATCCTAGTGCCCTTAGTATCCTGTGCTTTTCCCTTTCCTAGACAGCAAATGATACCTAAGTTCTAACTCAGTATTCTCCTCTACTGCTGCCTAGTCTCTTCATTACTTGGGTAGACTCTCTTCTAATATCTACTTTTCCACATTTAAATGGCCAAAACACTCTGGAACAGAACAGTGAGGTACAGAACAGGTCAGTGAGATACTTGTCCTTGCTACTCTATCATACACTAATGGACAGTGTACATTAATATACTACTGGATACCAAACCAAATAAGTCAAGAAACATAAAAATTAATGATAGAATAAAATTACCATTACATTTAGGGAATGTGTCCTTCTCAAATGCCATTTTTACATTTCTTACATCTCTTCCATAATAAAATTGACGGGAAAAAGCCTCCTCTCATATGTCCTAATTTACAAAAAGAGAACTACAGCGTATATGTAGTTTATGCCTTCTGTTCCAGTCTTATTTCTTCATTCCAGTCTAATGGTGATCAGTGAGATAGCTCTACAAAAGGAAAGATCCTTACATAGAGAGTAGATGAAATAGTTGCTTACAGCACAGATATAGAATCTTCCTTAATTTCTTCCCTATGCTTGCATGGTTTAGGCATAGGATTTGGTTCACCCTCTTCTCTGATGAACAATTACGAAGTAACATCTAGACTACTTAGCAAATGGTGCAATTTCCTTTTTCACTTTTCATTTATTTATTTTATAATGAAGAAAGAGCTCTCAGAGTGAATGAGTAATTACCCAGCCCTTCCTCTGGGATCTCTCTGAAAGTAAGGAACAGAAGCACTCAAACATGATTCCAGTCCACCTTTGCTATCATCCAGCAGCAGAGTCAATGTGAAAAGCTTCTGACATATCCAAAGGTCTCATAGGCACTCACACGAGTTAAGTGCGTTAATGCGTTCTTAATCAAAACAAAAGATGCAAAGTTCCTATTGAATATACCCAGTAATATCTAACATATAAGAAGTGTGTCAAAAGTCCACACCCTAAAGTTTACTAAAAAAAAAAAAAAACACTTTCAAAAAGGATTTCTCTAACATCCTGAAATTTTTAAAACAAGGTTGTGAACTTAACTGTAAAAATGTCAGTTTTTAAATATACCTCGGGCAGTATCAGATGAAGTTATTTTTTTTAGGTAATTTGATCTGGATTTGGATGAAAGCATGCAGCACTAAGCTTTTTTGCTGATGTTTGTTTCTGTTTTTATGGAGGAGTAGAGACTAAGTTAAAAGGTGCAAAAAAATGCTTGTTCAGTGACAGGAAGGTATGGACAGAGGTTGTCTCTGAATTAGCAATTTTCTGAATTGGAACCTGCTATTCTGTAGCCAATCAAGACACAAACCTTTCCACAGTGAAAAAAGATTTTACTTCTGTAAAAATGTAAGTGGAAATAACATTCTTTTGTTATTTTCTTAGATTATAATTCATATCACCAAAGCAAAAGAAAATTTAAGATTTTTTCTTAAGAGATGACAGCATTCTATATTATATTACTGGATGAGAATATAGCCCACACCGAATTTTTATATTAGGAAAAAAGTATGTTTATTCAACACACGGAGCCAAATTCTCAATTGTCTTGCCATATCAATATAACTATGAAGTGGAAATTTAGAAATACTACTATCCAAATCTGCTACAGTATATAACCTGCTATAAGTAGCTGAGTGAGATATGAGACAGTAGAGAAAAGTACCAGTTCTACTTCACATATATTTAAAGAGATTGGAGGCATAAGTATAAAGCTTTAGAAAATCCTAGTCAGTCCGAGGCCTTTGTATACAAGCATTACACTAGCTTGTGTTATAGGGAAAACAGATTTTTTCCCTCTTCCATCAATCTCAGTCTATTTATTTAGAAATTACCAGGTTATTAGAACTGCTATCTTAGCTCTTGCATTTAATTTTCAATCTGCATTACATTCTGATATCCTAGTGGCAGACAGAGAGGTGGATGGTTCCACTTCTGTAGCTTCCAGTTCTGTAAAATGAATCTCGGTGTGAAAAATGAAGATTAATGGGCTTCATAATCATTTTGTTCTGCTAAAGCCAATTTGAATAAAGCAGAAAAAGAGATCAGATATGAAAACAGCTTTGGATAAAAATAAGTATTGTACATAATTGTGTGCTCATGCAGAAATTGTCATTTTATTTTTTCTCATGCCTGTATGAAGCATCATTCCCATATGCATGCTGGATTTTCGTGATGTACTCTTTCAAACCGCTTCCTATACAGTGTGCAGCAAAATATCTAAGAGATGAAATATAGAGCAGCTCACTGCCATTTTGAGCACATGATTTTCAAGATTCCATGTTCATATTGATCTTCTAATGGCTATTTTATTTCTGTACTTCAAGTGAAGGATAGCATGGTTTAGCTTAGGATAGATGTAGCAATGATGACCCCCAGTTGTCCACTCTGTCCCTTTCTGGAACTTCATCTGCTTCTTTTGTTGTTCTTTAAGGGTACCACAGGTCAGAATTTGCTTTCGGATTAGCTTAGTGTATAAAGATACTTAAAAAGATTGCCTAAGAAAAGCCAGTCCAGCACTCATCCACTGGAACTGCTTTCTTGCTGCTGCAATGTCAGTTTAAAATTCATCCTCCACACTCTGCTTTACTTTTAACTATATCTGTTATCATACTGCCCTGGCGTGTTGAACAAGACCCTCCAGTAATCATCTGGGGAATGCTACACATTACAAATATATGTAGCAGTATACTACACTAGGTAGGAAATACTGCAGTATCATCATTGAAATCCTGCAAAATCTCCCTTTCCCTTCCAGCAAAATAACACAGAAGCCATAACATGCACTAAGTATAATTTAAAGTTTTGTGACTGCTGGCTGAACACCAGCCCATGAGAATGATAAATATTTTACTATTTCCAGTGTCTGGCACTAGCAAAACTTTTATTTTTAATTTATGTTCCATGACTTGACATCACCTCAAATAACCTATACTCAGATGTTTCATTTTGCAATAGAAACAGAAAGTGATACACAGTTTTTAAAATATGCAAGAGATGCCACGACATCCTGCCCTGGAGATGGACTATTGCCAGCCTCATCTTTGGCTGCCTTACTTTGGCAATCATTTGGTACCAGTTTTTTCAGGTCTGCAAGGTGACACTGCAATGTGAATATATGCACAGACATGGCAGTAGTAACAAAGAAGGACTTAAGGTTCTGTACTTTGCAGAAGAGGAATCATTTGTTAGACCAGCTATAGGTTCACTGTGTAAAAAATTAACCATTTTTCTGCAACTGTGTTCCTTATTATAAAGAAGGTAAATTCTTTTTTTTCTCTTTGCCTATTTAATGTTGAATTCTTTAGAAGGCAAATATGCAAGAAATGCTTTTAAAAACCATTATAATACAAATAAGACATGAGCACTAATCAGACAGAACGAAAATACTTCACACAAAGGGTGAGCAGGTGCATGAGGAAGCCCAAGTCCATTTTATCCTGCAGTAAAAGCTCCAACAGGTTCCAAACAATTCTTCTTCCAAAAGCGCAAACTGTAGCCATTAATTGTAATCTTTTACTGTGTCTGTATTAGCCTTGGTGCAGTATACTTCATACCAAAATGATTAAAGTTTATCTGTAACACATACGTAGATAAAATAAGTATATATGTGAACCTTCTGAATATACGGACACTTAGAAATAAAAATAAAAACCTCCCTAAATTTAATTTGAAAATTACCTGAGGCTGCATAAAATCAAGCGTGTGAGCTGTGGCTGAGTGCTAGCAGAGATAAATTGCAGAAGTGTCTGACCTTGCTAACCATGACTTTGATATCTGATGGAATCAAAATTCATGGCTGACAAACTCCTCAGGATAAAAAATATCACATAAATTCAAGGAGGCGTCAATAGTTATGAAAAGTGATTAAAGAAAAGTAAGACACCATTAAGTATAGCACAGATGTACAATTGTATTCTAATGGAGAGATTTTTTGGAAGTTTTCCAAGAAGCATTGGTGGATCAATAAAGAGTAGAATTAATCTCTAAAACACTGGGAAATGTGAAGCTCAGCCTTTCATCTATCTTGCACTCATGGTGTTGCACTGTGTATATCAGGGATCCGATAGCACTGTGTGATGTTGCTGCTGCACCATCTGTGCAGAAAATGCAGACCTAAACTAAAGGGAAATGATACAGGAATAGAGTAGAAATTTTAGCTCAATGTTTCTTTTTAAACACGGTAGCAGAGGGGCAGTCTGACACAACAGCATCTGACATGGAAGTACATATAAATTAGAGGTATGGAATTGAATTCCTCCATTTGGAAAAAAGCACTCCTATTGACATTCATGGACACCTGCTGAACACTGACGGAGACCCAGTGAAATGTCATCAAAAGAATATCAACACTGATTGGCTTTCGAATATACGGTAAAGTATACTGTATACTGTGCAGAAGCATACAGAATTATAAAACAACTGGTGTTGTAAGGGACCTCTGGAGTCCTGCCACTGGCTCAGAGCAGAGGCAGCTCAGGAGGTGGCTCAGAGTGGGTCCTGCTGGATTTGGATGGAGACTCCAGAGGCTCTGAAAAATATGTATCATTTAAAAGAAGGTTGCAACACAACTGTTCTTGTGCATAACTCCAAAAATTGCTTTAAGTCCATCAGCAGCTCACAGCTTTATGTCTCCTTCTCTTTTCTGAGAACACTGCTTCCCACAGTTTCCACTGTTCTGAGGATTTCCACCCCGTAAACTCAACCATCTTTTACCTACGAAAAGCTCATCACTAATTTCACTTAAGTCCATAAACAGTGCTTACATTAACCAAGGGTCATTAAATATCAAGAATAAGTCCCTTCTTCTTCATGGTTGGAGGGTTATCTCTACACAAGATCAGCATTTGTCAGCCTGCAAAGATGACTTTCTATTAACATGCTTTAACTTTTTAAAAAAGTGAGTGACTGATTACAAATGAAGTGTTGGCAGCTGTAGGCACTGTTACTGACTTGTTCATTTACTTACTCCAGGACAACACAGCATAACTCTGTAGGTTTCATCACTTCATTTCGTACATATTTTCAGAAGGTATGATTTTTCAAAAGTAAATATACACTCAGGAAATGAAATTTAGCTCTTTTAAAAGGGATGGAGTCAAGCACCCAGCACAATTCCCTTGAAATTACTAGCAATTAGTAAAAATACTTTGCACAGCACAAGTCAGATTTTTCATTTGAAAAACATCACGTACTTGTGAATGAAAATTGATTCTATGGTACATTTTGTATATTCATGATCTATTTCTTGGCTGTGAGTTAAAAATGAAGAACAGTTCACTGAAACGTGTTTTTTTTCCTCTTCAGAAGACTATCCTTTGGAAATCAGTACTACTATTACAAAAAAACATGGCTTTTCCTTCCTACGTTTAATCTGGTGAAGTAACCTTGTTCAAAATTTTATTCTTCACTGAATGAATTTCTGAGCAGATGAGACAAAAACAACATTATCCAATGAAGCAACCTGAGGGGCCTCTGGATGGGAGGATATGGGATGAGAGTCTAAATTTCTATAAGGCTTTAAATTCATATAAATATAAAAAGTACATGGCTCCATCCATTTTTTTCAGTGTATTCCTTCAAGACGAGAGTTTTACAATTATTTTCCTGTGTGCATTATCACCTGTTTGTCAATGAATACGTTCAAGTTCTAAAGAAGAGATGGATTATGAGTGAACTAAGTCTTGTTTTCATGAGAAACATAAATAAGAGTGCGTGTGAGAAAAACAAATAGGTATACATCATGGAAAATATGCTTAATATAGACAAAGAACTCGGAAATCTCCATTCATTTTGCCAGTTTGGATGATATAGGCATAGCTACTTTGAACCAAATTTGACATAACCCATACTTATAACCATTGTTTTATGGTCCACAAAAGTACTTTAAATAACCTTTCAACATTGTTCAGACTCATGGGGGAATACCATTTTTCATGTAGTAAGTAGCAACTCAGTGATTTTATTCCTATTTAGATCTCAATGTTTCATTAAATCTGAAACACCTTCCAGTGTTATTTTCTTCAGGAGACAACAAGCCAAGAAATCTATTATTTACCTATTTGTAATCATGGCTCTTTTCTAAGCATAATCACACCTTTTTCATAATTTCTCATTTATCTGAAAATACATTAAGAAGAATTAGACTCATTCATGGTTAAACTCCAAGGGAACAGGTAGTGCAAGGGGAATAATGACCAGATTTGAGGATGTCTGTGAATTCTTAGGGCAAGACTGCTACCAAAAACATTCTCTGTACAATTCACAGATTACTTTTGGTCTGTTGCCCATTTTATGAATGGTCTATTCTTCTGTTTTTATTAATATTGTTGACTAGCTACAACAGGTGACATTTTTTTCCCCTTAGGCTGTCCATTATCCAAATGAAGGGCCATCTGGAAAGGGATTCTGTTCAATGAAAAATGTGACAGAGCTGATGGCTTTTTAACTGCAAGTCATCTATGATTGCTGGTAAACACTGAAAATTAGCATTGATCCCCCTCAAATGAAAAAAAACAACAACAATAAAGTACTCCAGACAGGCTTATGGAAACACCTTCTTGGCAGATGTGCATGCTAATTAATAATTGTAGATGGCAACCCTTCCTCATTTTTGTAAATTAATGCCAGTTGAATTCTCTAAAACAAATAAACAAGACTACAGATGGGGCAGCTACTTGTATATGCCTAACACAGCATATGTAGATTAGGAAATGAGGTGGGCATGAAATCTGTGCCACACTATAACACAGGTAGTAGACAAGCACCATTACCATAACCTGCCACACTGAGAAAATCAGATAACTCATCCTTTTGCCCTACCAGGTTACATTCTGGGAGGGTTTCCAAAACTGGAGGTAGATGCCACATTGCCTCTCATTTTGCAGGCATTCAGTACAGAGAGTAGTGCTGGGATGAAGTCGATAAATAGTCATACATTCAGGTGTAGGTACAGAATAAGACTGGTGCCATTTGGGTATCAATAACTCCCCCCAAATCATGTTTTTCACCACCACAAGAAGAATTATTGTAATAGAAAGTTCAAATATAATTCACTGTTTGTCTTCCAACAGCACAGTTCCTTCTAGAATGATGAAAATGCATCTGTAATGAGTATACCTGCCAAAATAATTTGGAAACTGCTCATTGGCTTTGATGGAATGGAATCAAGCTATCCAAGACCATCCCCTAAAAAGCTTAGAGTCTGACACATCCTGACAAAACTGAAATCCACTATGAGCACCAGCTGTTAAGATCAGAAGTAACAGAAAATAGTTTCATAGTTTAAAATATTCTCTGAACTGAAATATTGTCATTAACATTTTATTATGAAACTGTGCAATGTTTAATAATTAAGAAGTGTTGGTGCCATTTAAATTGGACGCTATCTGAAATGTGTTAGGAGGATTTCTTCTTCTTCTTCTTTTTTTTTTTTTTTTTTTTTTTTTTTTTTTTTTTGTCATTTGTGATCAGAAAGCCATATTTACTCAAGTATTGACAATATCCTACTTTCTCATACTGGAAACCATACATGCCACTCTTTGCATCTGGTGCCACCTTGGTGAATGCTTGAAGTTCACGTGACAAAAAGTAATGTGATCTCCATTTAACATGTGTGTGAGTGTGAGGCTTACAACAATGTTAGTATATCAAACTGACTGCAAGGAAAAAGGGCAAAGGCAAAAAAAGATGAAGAAACTCACACAGAAAGAAAGAGACATACAGAAAAAAGAAGAAGAAAAGAAGAACAAAAAGAATAAAAGAACAGAAGAAAGAAAGAGAAATAAGAAAATCCAGAGTATTAATGCCGAGGTTTTCCAATGTATCAACAAATAAAAGTAATAGACTTTGCTAGAGCACAAAACATGAAAGAGTTTTTAAAGTACTGTTCCGTACAAGATAGCAAACTGTAAAATCAAATTATTGTCTGCTTGTCTAACAAGAAGGAAGTATTATCAACAAACATCCTGCAGGTAGGAGATAAGATACTGGAGAATAAGTACTGTAAAATAGTTTATCATGCAAGTAACACTGATTAGGTAATTTGGACATTTCATATTTAATAAAAAACAATTTAAATCAGGAATCATCAAACCTGCAATGACAAGCCTTATTTATGCTGTGTCTGTGTCTTCAAACATTTATTGAATTCTCTCAATTTTTAAGAAGCACTCTTTTAAAATGAAGGGAGCAAGTTAAATGCTTAGTATTATTTTTAAATTAAATCACAGAACTGCTGCAAATAAAAGGAAACCTACTGGAGCATTCCATAATAATGGAGATAGCAATTGGCTTTCAGAACATTTAACTTGTTTTTCCACAGCAGATTTGAACTGGGCTGTAATGTAATGTATCAAAAATGATTTCTGGTCCTCTCTGATATCACAAATCATAAATTGTATAAAGCGACATGAGCAATCAAAGATCCATTTGAGCTGTGATTCATATGTACATGTGCTGAGAGATGGTGCTGCTCAGTGCTCTATAATCAGGACCACAAATATTTTTCATTAGTTTCCCATTTCATTAAAGCTGCGAAAGGAGAAATTGAATCAAATACAAAAAGAATGAAGTTAGGATATAAGGCCAGTATGTTCTTTAAGACAAAATTTTACCACCTTTGTGTGCATATGTATTTGTGCAAAGATATTTGTTCTTAACTTCTGAGCATAAGAGATTTCATAAAGTAATCATGGAAAAGGTCTCTTGCTTCCCTCCAAGAAAAGGTTTCTCCATCTCCAAAATGCATACAGCTGTATCTTTTGTCCCATATTGAATATATCATGATAATTAGGATGTTGGTCTGCAGGACATCATGTTATACCAGTGAAAGTACCTCCTAAATAGCATTTTCTGCTTTTTATTAAGACAGAATGGCTATTAAAGTCAGTCAATATCCGAGTACGTTCAATGTATCTGTATATACTATTACTATATAAATACATAATTAGACTGTATATCGATGTTCAGTTAAGACAGTTAGTACTCAGAGTCTCCATTAAAGATGACTGGAATGTACATTTGGAATTTACAACTGTTCAGTAAGCACATACGAATCAGCTAAAGAGTCTCTACTCCAGAATTCACCTCGCAAGAAGATAAACGAAGAATAAAAGTACAGATCAGAACAAGGAGATGAGTTGGAACTCATCTTTGACTACAGTTTGCTACAGCCATGATGGTTTGCCATTTCTAAGCTATGGAAAGCATGGTTAGTGTTAAAATGTTTTACTTTCTATGACTTATTTTTACTGAATTCCAAAGGAAACGCCAAGCATTGGTTATTGATTACAAACAGCAAATTATAAAACTGGAACTGATTTCACAGGCTGACACATCTGCTAAATAATAAAACTACATCTGGTTCTAATATTTAACTTGAATTAGAATTTAAAAAAAAACCTTTACTTCTTGCATCTTCTCTGTATAACACGACCAAGATCCTATTTCACATAGTAGTTACAGCTGACAAAGGGACAGAGTTAAAATCTACCATATATACTCTTGCTCCCCATTTCTTAGAGACAAAGTCAAAAAGGAAAACTAAGATATGATTTTTATAAGAAAAAAGAAGACAGAGACAATAGCTTGAATAATAATTTAGCAATGATGGAGTCAGTCCAATAAATTTGGCTTTCCATTACCCTTATGTCCACATATTCCATGGAAAAATAAATTTGATAGCATTGCCCATTTAGGGAAAGATTTCTTTTCTATGGAAAACAAAAACAAACCCCACAAATCGAGGCTTCTATATGGAGCATGCAGAAACCTTAGGTGGTCATAAACTCCACTTCTTTCAACAAAGCAGGATAAGCTATACCAAAACGTTTTCTGACAGATGTTTCCTTAATCTGCTCTTGAAAATCTTTGATATGAGAAAAAGTCCACAGCCTCCCAGAATGACATATCCAAGTGCTTAACTATTGTTACAGTTAGAAAAGTGGCTTTGGTTGCTTTCCTTTCCTGCCATCCAATCTAAAGCTCCCTCACTGAAAATGAATCCCATTACTTACTGTCCTATCCCCTATCCTGATCTGCAAAGGACATGGGAAACAATTTATTACCTTCTTTTCTGTGATAGATTTTATTCCTTTTTAGACTGGTATACCCTCCATGTCAGTTGTATTTTCCAGTCTAAAGAAGCCCAGTTCTGTCAATCGTTTCTCAGAGATCATATTTTCTCTTATCATATTTATTTCTATCCCCTGAACTGACTCTCACCACTCTGCACTTTCCTCAAACATTTAAAATGCAGTGACGCTCCTGCAACCAAGTCTGCCAGGATGGCAAGGATTAGCAAGTCCCTCATATGCAATAAACAGAGATAGCAATGTTTTAAAAATCCTTAAAGTCACTAAAAGCCCAAGGCATATTGTTAATCCACAGGACATGTTTTTAAACTAGTACTCCAAATGCTGAGACACATCAATGAGATCTACAGCTTGCATCCTGTGTCAGCAATTCAGTTTTATAAAAAATTTAAGTTAGTGCAAGTTGTGGGAACAACTGAACTGGTAATCACTTCTCCCAGACAACACACGCAGCACTGACCGTATGAAGAAGTGGCTGAAAGACAAACCTTTGACAGCTGCTGGGTCTGAGTTTACTGTGACAGGAATAGTGGTGTAACTCACTTCCCACTGAAATAATGCACGTGCCAAGTGAAGTGATTGGCCTTAAAGGTTATCAAGTTTCACTACTAAGAAAGTTGCTGGAGCAGCCCAGCACAATGTTGAACTACTTCATGATGCTCTGGGGAAAAAAAAAAAAAAGATATTAAACACTTGCAAATCAGATCTTTAACATATTTCTGATTAAAAAAAAAAGAGAAGGAAGGGGAGGGAAAGGAAAGAAAGGGATGGGAAGAAAGAGAAGTAATGCATCTCTCAGAATTTTACACAACTATACTGTATTAATTATTCCTGCAGTGCAAAGTTTTTTAGTATCAACTAAAGTGCACATAACAAATGAGTTACCCTGTTCATTCAGAAATATTACACTAATACTTTGCTCTCTAGTTCTCCTACCTAAATAACCCTAAATTCATGACAATACAACTGTTTAGATATTTCTAATAGGTCAACAAGTCAAATAATTTGTGAATAAGAACAGAGAAAAATCCCAAAGTTTTGGTTAAGTGTATATTCATTACTTACGTAGAATTTTTCCAGTGAGCATGCTTACTAGAGGATGCCAACATGGATTTTCAATGGAAAAGGTAATAGTTGGGGGTGTGGAGCAAAGTAGAAACAGATGCTGGCTAACAGTCTACCTAATAGGCCAGAGGGAATTCTTATCTGATACCAGATAATAATAAAAGGCTCCTTATTATCTCTAACAGCATGCAAATTTTAGGGAAAACTCTGCAATTCCTTTGACACCAAAATGCTTAACCTGATTTTTTTGGGGGATCTAACTGCATCTCAGGAAATTCAGTGGTGGTTTCAGTTATCATAAAAAAGCTGCTTGAATTTTAACCTGCAAAATACTGCATTTTTATACCACACATCTGAAAAGCGTTCATTTCCTTTCAGCAGAATAAGTCCCAAGACATCTAGACAAAGGCCCAGGGCCTCTTCACTCTGTCTTCTGTAATGTCCTCTCTGATTCTTTTCACAGATTTAGCCATTATCTCTGCTCACAACCACTACACAAAAAGATGGATGAATAGCTTCCAGTGCAGCTGCCACAAATGTCCCACTCCATAGATCATCTAGTAAGTTGAGCCGAAGCGTCAGCCTGGACTCGCTGCGTTTTTTTCAGATGTCACCCTACATTACCTGGGGCCCTTGAAACCAGACTCACTTCAGAAGCAAAAAGATATATCAGAATAATAATCAGGTTGCATTATTAGTTACAAATGGGGGAGTTTAAGCTCGTAATGGTAGTTTACAAACCTCATAATGAACTCTTTGCTGTCTCGTGAAAGACAGAATCACGCTGACATCGAGCAACTCACCAGCATATACAGATACGTAGCTGACAGTTGCTACATGGAGGAATAAGGGCTACTTCCCTGTGTAGTTCTTACATTGGACCTGTAGAGTAATCAAAAGTCAGCCATCCAGATTCTAACTGAAATGACAGATAGATGTATTATCTGAAAGGACACGTACATTGCATTCAGTCAGTCTTCCTAACATCTATTCTTTTGTGACAAAACAGTTATGTGAAAGCTGCAGAGTCCTTCCTGTTCCTGAGGGGTTTAATGAAGAGAACATTGCAGATTTGCTTGCAAATTTAAACCGGACCAACTTCACCTTCCAAGGGGAAATACCATCTTTCTTTTTATCAGCTTATTTATCTGCTCTCCTTAGCACCATAACTATATACCCTTTCAGAGGAACTGAAGAGCTTATTTTGTAACCCATATTTTTTTAAAAGGTTTTGTAGATGTTCATTTCAGTTCTTTTGATTATTAAAGTCAGTGGAAATTGCTGATTAAAGGATTGTGAAGTTTTTCAATACTGTATTAGTAGTGAAAGACTACTGAGTCTTTTCTAAAAAGTAACTGTAACGAGCTACTTTACTGTTTGTTGATCTGTACCCAAGGCAATGATCTGAAACAGCACCACGTCCCATAGCTTCAAGAGCTGCAGTCTAAAGCTTTATCCACTATCAACTCCTTTGTGTGATATCCATAACTGATGTCAGGAGATCCGCAGCAAAGTAAAACTGCTCTCTTAATTATACTATCAACTGTTAGGACAGTGTCAAAACCAAAGAATTGCCAAAGCAATGAAGATTTCAGCCTGCCTAGATTTCTGTTGAGAACAATCAGTTAGACATCTCCGAATTGCTATTGATACGTGCTTTAAATTCATTTAAATGAAAACCACAATGAGATTATGGTGAGGGAAATGTTAAAGATGTTAGAGACACGGGAAATCTGAAGGAAATTCATCTGCAGTTAGAAAGACTAAATTTTCCTCTGTAGCATTTCCTTTACAGCCAAGAAATAGTCAGAATGAAAGGAACCACATCACACATTGACAGGTCTGTTACTGAGCCTAGTGATGAGTTTGTATTAAAACCTAATTGTCTGAATAACCCTAACCTTTTGGGAATAAAGAATGCACTCAATAACAAACAATTAACCACTATTTGGATGGCATCGCTTACTCTAATGAGATCCATGCCCAGCACTTGAAAGATGTATGAATAGATATATCAAAGGGATTTAGATGCCTGAAGGCCTCTAGTGATGTGTGTCATTAGCACTTAATATAGGCTGATACAGATTTATCCTAGTCAACTAAACTTACTGGATTCTTACCCTCTGAAGTATGACATCCCTTTTTAATTTCAAATTAGAAAGTCCTGTTATTACTTTATCTTTGTGTTAAGAAGGTTAAAAGTGAAGATAAAAGGAAAATGAAGACATGGTAGTTTTTTTATACATAAAAAATCAGTTCACACTTTCAAAAATTGCATAATGATGAAAGCTTAATCATACTGTATATCTCATTATCCTTCTGAAACAGAAGCTTGCCTCTGTAGTGTACAGTAGAAGAGAAGGTCAGGATGCAAATTTTTAGTTTTCTTTGCTTATTGTGGAACCATTTTCATGTGATATACATTTTTGTTCAAATACTGATCTCCTTATGCCTCCCATATAAGCCCAGCATGATCTTGAGCAAACTCTTTTAGCTGACAATACTAACAGAAGCAGTGCTAGGCTGGGAGTCTGCTCCTTACTATGAAGGATGTGTTCAATTGCTGCAGGGGAATATCCTAGTAGCAGCCTGACACAGCCCAATAGACTAAAGATGTCATTAACCTCACAATCATTAATATGTCCTCCCCTTAGGTTTCTTCCAAATTGCCGAACAATAACAGTAGACTATCCAAAGACATGTTTTGGAAAAAGAATTAAGAAAAAAAAAAAAAAAATAGAAAGAAAAAACTTTGACTTAACGAGCAGCATGCTTTTGAATTAAAAGCAAATAGATATCAGTATGTAAGACACTGAACATCTATTTCAGACATGTTTTTGTTTTATAGTTGTAGTTTGACTGGTCTTGGTTGATAGGATTACAGGGAGGGAAAATTGCTTTCCTGCCCTTCTGACGACATGTCAGTGCTTGAGCAATGCCTTTGCTGTCCTTTGAATTCTTTTGCAAGCACCATCAAGTCTAAGTTTATGCTCATTCAGAAAATGTGCAACAGTTCAATTGCTTGTCAGCCTCACAAATGCAAGCAGCAGTGGGACAGCTGGCAGGATGACTCTTGGAGCCAACGTGAAGAATGACAGCAATCAAAAGAGATGCAAGAGGATGTGGCTGACACTGGGAAGTGCGCTGGAATGTGCTATGTGCCAGGTGGCATATTCAGGACAAGGTGGGAAAGCTCTGTGTTCCATGTATTTTGTCTGGGGGAACTACATTTTAAAAAATCAAAACAATTGAAAGAAGTGGAAAGAACAATATGTCATGTAAGGTAGAAGCAGACCTCGGGTATGTGAGGAAAGTGCTTGCTTGCTTGCTTGCTTGCTTGCTTCCTTCCTTTCTTTCTTTCTTTCTTTCTTTCTTTCTTTCTTTCTTTCTTTCTTTCTTTACCACAAGAATGCTGGTAGATACATTATACAGCTTCCTCAATTTTACTGCATGTTATCTAGAGAATTTAAGTAGGGAATGCACAGAATTGCTTGTTTATTTACACCTCCAGCTATAACAAAATATACTCTCCTCCGGAATACCTAAGCAGCCAGATGGGACTTTCCTATTAACTGATGTTCCTGAAAGCCTGAGGTCCTAATGTCCTACTTCACCATAGAGGATCCATAGATAAGGGAGTGAGCTCTCAGAATTATTCTAGTGCAGATGCCAGGTAAGATCAGTGTGGGAGCTTTCTCTTTAAAGTGCTATTTTCTGCTTATCTGTGATAATGATGTCATCAGCACATGTTTGGATGAGGGCTCTCAGGCCTGATCAGGGGAGAACACCTTCAGCAGCATGCTCAATGAAGCCCCGTGTTTCCCAGAGCAGAAGAGTAAGAGCGATCTTAGTGCTCCCAGTACCCCAAGTGAGCTTAGATCAGGGCTGTAAGGAAGCAGTCAAAACTGGAAAAACATTTTACCAAGAGCTTCACAAAGAAAGTAAAAGCCCTGTAATTTCAGTCCAATTCTTTTCATGATATTGGAAAAATATTTAGTAGTGAAGTATCAGCACAGGACATCTGAGTCTCAGGAATAGCCCAAAGAGTGCAAATGCTGCTATGTCAGACCAGCCTCCTGGTCCATTTAGTCCCAGCTCAGTAAATAGTCAGCTACCTGTTGTCTTGTGTGGGGATAATGCATCTCCACCAATGCACTAAGCCAATTATGCTATTGTGTAGATAAGAGGGAAGTGCTTTCCTCAGTCCTTTTGTGATCTCTGTAGGCTCTCAACCATGAAATTTTATTACTGTTATTTTAGTAAGAATTGCAAGTATCCTGAAATGATCCAGGCTTTTTAAAATTCCAGTTGCAACATATTCCCCATGGCACAAATCCAACAGGCTTTAAATAAAACGTACTGAGAAATTTTTCCTCTAGACTCTTCACAATTTTCCTGCTGTTATTTCTAAGGATAACTTGTCCTTGTACTCTAAAAAAGACGGGATCCCCACAAAGGATCCTAAAATTAACAGTGAATATGAATTGAAGTATTACCCAAGAGAAACATCCTGTTTTCAGTTATACCATCTGTTTTGTTTCTACAGGATGCACAAAAAAAAAAAAAAAGAAAAAAAAAAAAGAAAACCATTAAGCAGAGCACATATTTAATATTTCTGATGATATGAGATATAAAGCTTTACCAAAATATGCCTTCAACAGGCTGCAAGCAGAGAAAGCAGCCTGAAACCTAAAGTCAAGGAAGCTTTACAAACACAGCAAAAATGGTAATAAAATGACAATATAAAAGAAGAGAGGAAATGCTGTAATTCTCACATTAACATGCAATGTCACATTACCCGATCTTAGGAATCGAAGGGTGTAAGATAAGGGGAAAAAAAGCCCCGTGCCCTATGGTGCTAGAGAGAAAAGTTGCCTGCAGCAGCTTCTCTGAGCCAGTCCCATATTTTAACCCTCAGATGGTTTAACAGCAATGGCAAAGGGTCAGATCGGGAAAGCTGAAATTCTTGGTGCCATGCCAGCCAAAGGGGAGGCAGAAGGTAATTAGCCAATCTTGCCATTTAGCTGGGGTTTTATAGCAAGTAATGTGGTTGGTATGATTTACCACAATCTCAATGTTGCAACTGGTTCTTTAACTTTTGTAATGCTATTCCATTATTAAAATTTGTGTTGTAAGAAACTGATTTTTTTTCTTGATAGAGCTCATTTGTACCTAAACACACTGCAAAACCAAGAGGAATACAAAGATCTTCAAAGGAGGTGCATTCTTTCACTGCCTAGCACTAAGAGCAGAACTCATTGTCCTGAAAGGTATTAAGTATGTAATACATTAAGTTTATATTAATTACATGGCTGGGACCAAACTTATCAATCAGACACAAATAAAAGGTTCTCTAATACATATATATGTATTAGCTGGGGTAACATTACAATGCACGCTCCAAACGTATTGTGGCAGAAGTAAACTGAATCAGCAGCACTGCAAAAAAAAAAAAAAAGAAAAACACACTCAAATGATCGTCAGTTCTGAGGAAGGTGGTGCTGGTCTCCCCACTGGGGTCTCAAACCTCAGAAAAAGAGGTGTTAAGTGGAGCTATTCTCTAACTACCTGTCAAGCCTGTTACCAAAGACTTCTGATTTCAGAAGAATGGAAGTAACCACAGCTTGAATCCATAATGCTTCAAATCCAAATACTGGTCTTACTGAACTAGAGATAATTCAGGGGAAGAGAGTTGATAGGTTAGAAGTTACACACAAGATTCGCTGGATAATTGCAGAAAAACATGACTGTGATCATTCCTGGTCTGAGCGTGCTGCTAATGTTCTAGTCTCTGTTTTTCCTTAGAGAAGGAAGACACTACTTTGTGTAAGGAAGATCCTTAGGAATGTCTTTCCAGCAAGAAGAGAGCACTAATTTTTTATGGGAAACAAACAACTTCCTCCATGTGCAAGGAATTCTATGAATCTCTTCAGCCTGCTCATACACTTGTGCTGACATATCCTAAATAAGCAAAGAGCACCGTAGCTGCTTCTGCAACTGCAACTCGAACAAGGGGAAGTCAAAGAAGAGCGGAGAGTATCAAAGGGGAGCATCAATGCAAAGGTTATTGCTGTGAGTAGCAAAATTGGCAACTGCTTGTTTTCTGTTATCATAAGGGCCTGATTGTTGGCTGTTTGACTTAAGCAAGCATAAGAGGAACAATCAGTAAAAGCCTGTACCTGAGATTTCTGCAGAATCAACAAACTTACAAACTGAGCTCCAAGCAGCATTCATGTTGCAGGAAATCTCACACCACAAATCACTTTGATAGCACTAGCATTTCCTTCTCATTGATTTAGCTGGCTTGTGCTTTAACAGTTCTCCCTATTACCAGAGCTAGGAATTAAAACAAAGGAGAACAACACTCTTTCCCTTGGTTTTGTTTCTGGGGAAGAGATGAAGAACTATATGAGGAAAAGTGCTGTGATTTGTCCTTTTAGACAGGAAGTTCCTGGTGCCAATTCCATGTGTAACTTTTCACACAGTGAATAACAGGTGGGACAGACTGACTTTCACAGTTTCTTCAAGGTAGGATGGTATAGTCTTACCGACTCAAATCTGACCTCACTGATTTGCAGAGTTGAAGAGTTTGCCATTAAAATGGGAAGAAAGGAGAAGAGGAATTGAGAGAACAGTTTCTGCCATGGCAGAGCTGAGCATGACAAGGTCATAAAGGATTTCTTCCCCAATTCACCCGTCCCCTTCTTTGACAGCAAGACTAAAAGCAGTTATAGAAAATTCAAACATTTTTCTTCTCTCAGATACATATTATAAATAATTAAGGTACCTAAAGCACTTGATTCCCATGTAAAACTGATCTTGTGATAATGTCTATAGAGAACTCATGCATCACAATTACTGAAGTACGTACATGAATGCATTATTCATGGCCACAAAGTGCACATACTATCTTACTCTCAAATGACCCTCATTATTTGGGACATTCCTCATTTTAGATTCACATTTATCTCTATCCCACACTGAGGTTGCCATCTGGTCATTTTTTTCTTTACTGACTCAGCCAGTTACTTTTACATAAAGCTCATTTAAAGCTGAGCACTAACCAATTGTCTTAAATAGCTTCCATAAATAAAAATAAATAAACTGTCTGTGATTACAAAGGAAAGGAAAATCCGTAGGCATTTACAGATCCTCTAATAGTGTAAGAACGAAGCCAAGGTTAATATAATCAGTATTTGTTTCTCTAATAAATCTTCCCATTAATTTTTAATATACGTAACAAACAATGCAAAAATACAGTCCAGTAAGAAGCCATATCAAAATGTAGATAAATCCACACATACAAACTTTAACCTGCACAATACACAAAGGTCAACAAAATCATTAGCAATGAAAATTAGGAACAACAAATGACAAGAAGCTAAATGCAACAAGTTATTTGAGACAGTAATGTGGAACAAGCAATACAGCATTTGTACCTCAATGCCACTGACAACAGCATCATCTAGGGAATTGTGCACACGCGAGTAACACACCAAGTATTTCCTTTTATTAGTCCAGATAACACTCAGTTTATTTTAGCTTTCATACATTTTTTCTTTCAATAGAAAGTCTGTGCATTTACAGCAGCAGGCTGGGCCAACACTATTAGCTATTATTCACTTGACTGAAAGAATCCTTTCGCTCAAACTTCATTTCTGACTGTTCTAGTTGACTTTTTTTTAGGAACTGTCTAGCAATTTGCTGCAGGCAGAACTAGTAAACCAGAACCACGGAAGAAATAGAAACAGTTTGTCAGCAAAGGAACAGTCACAAATAGGAATAGGGAAGATACAGCGCTCAAAAATTGCTTCTCTGTTCTTTGGTACAAGAGCTCCTTATCATGAGAGAAATCCCACCAAACCCCACTGTGTTTAGCCCTAAGTGGACAGAGGAGTATTTCTATATTTGACTCTTAAATTTTACCTACCTGCACCACGTGCAAGCTGAGATAGAAAACTGTTTAAATTGCCAAGTCACACATTTTTTTATATGAGTTGAAAAATGACAATGAATCCACGTAGGAGTTTGCAGCTGAATTTCTAGAACTTTAGTGACAGGCATATGTCTTGTGGCATCCAATATTTTCTTCCTCCACTGTAGTTAAATGTCCTTTTTAATAGCTATACTTTTCTATTTAAAAATTCAAGAGGCAATAGACATTTTTTTCCTTGCTACCTGAATACATTCAGTAATTTTTTATCAGTTGGACAGACTATCTGCCAATAAAAAAATTTCCAAACCTGTATATTTTGCCTTTGTTTTTCTTAAAATTTCCATACAGTGTATCAATGCTGAAATATTTCATTCTCAGTGTTAGAAATGTATTAAAACCTTGTTTCAGTTACGACTTTTGCCATCACTTTTGCCATATCACTTGCTCCTTCAGAGAGGAGATAGTTCCTCGATAAGAATGTGAATTCTCCGAGATCATCAGTCCTACCTGCCAGGTGTTCTGGAACTATATGAGAGAGATGAAGGGTTTCAACCTCAGCAATTGCTGTTGCAGTTCAGTGCAAGAACCACCATCTGCCAGATGAAAGCCTGAAAATGAAGGAAAAGGAGGAACACAAGCATTAACTACAATTCATGGGAGAACTGGAACATTATTTGAATCAACAAATTGGAGGTCTTGCTTTTCACTAAAATCCACAAATTTTTGCGAAAGGACAATTTTCCACATGGTTTAATAGTTATTTCTTTTTTGCAGTTCCTCTGCAATTTAAGGCAGGATTCTTGTATGCTCCATCACTGCCTCCTGCAGCATAATTCATCTTTTGTCTGAAACATGAATGAGAATTCTGGTCTCTTTGCTCTCGCATTTGCCCTTCCCATTCACCCCTGCAAGAATACTCAACACTGTTTAGAACTTCAAGTTCAAAATCATTTATTGTTATATGGAATACTGTTAAGAGCTTTGACTGGGATTCCTACTTTAGATTTCTCCATTTGATTAATAGAAAATAATCACTCTCCCACTCTCCCTCTCTAGTGATTTGGTTAATTAGCTGATAGAAGCAGCACAAATAATTTCTACATCAATGTACTTATTGTTTCAAAAATTAAGTGAAAATTAGTCCCTTACTAGATGATTAGGATTTTAGATCTGTTAATGAACAACAATAGTCTGCCATTGCCATCTTTTAATTTACTTTTAATCACCAGCTAAGTAACAAAGAAGTGTCTTTTAAAATAATTAAGACTACATATCAGGTCTCTGTAGGATGTCAACAATAAAGGGGTTAATGATGCATTCAGTCATCATGGAAACAATCAAAAAATTCAGACCAGAACAACTCTTACTATCTAAATGCATCTGTGCCAGAAAATTCCCACAAGCTTCACAACATTTTTCTTCTGGTAGCAATCACAAAAAAAAAAAATCCCATTCCGTTAATGATGGAAATCACCCATGTAACTAGGCCAAGCATTTAAATTATCTGTGAAAAGAAGCCACTTTTTCTCACTAGACAGAACTATGTAAGCATCACAGTACGACTTCACTTGTGACAACGTGACACAATAAAAGACGCCTACCCAAACGTAGCACTTGGAGGCATATAATGCAGTTTTTTTTCCTCTCGTATTATTAACACCTTCCTGCACTTACTTCTGTAGATATATTTACAAGTGAAAAGTTGAAGAGCAGAAGTCTTTGTGACATTTAAGAGCAAGCCTATTTTGGGGTGCAGTAGTGATAATTTTGCTTTGAATGTGTTCACTTTTTATATAGCTGTTTTGTGAGTACATATGACATCTATGTTTTCTATCATAACAGTAACCCACCATAATTCTCACTGAGATCTTACTGAAAACGGGCATAAAAACTGTGTGCATGTGTGTGTGTGTCTGCAAGTGAGTGTGCAAAACTGTGCTTTGACTCAGCCATCGAGTACTGTGCACAAAGGGAGATTACAGAGAGCTAAAGCCGTTTTGTTGACAAGTGTTAAAAAAAAAAAAAAGTAAAAAATACTCCACTCAAATGTCAAAGCTGTTAAAGTGTGAGAGACTAAAGAATATTCAGAGATGTTCCAGAAGGGAGAAACAGGTATTACACTTAAAATTTACCAAAACATTTATAGGACGTGGAGCAGTACTCCACCGAACAGTGATTGCAGCAATAAGCTCTTTTTAATTCTTGACAAAGAAAGTAAATTGTCCTAAAAATTCTGTATTATGAAGCATCCAACACATGTATTGGCACTCCAGAGAGTTGCTACAATCTAATGCATGTGCTCCCTTTGAAGACTGTCTTTTCAAGCAGCACATGTTCTGGCCCATGGGACTGCAGTATGTAGAGCACTGTTAGGAGACTAGTAGAAGGCCATCTGTGCTCTGAGTGAAAAGACTTTAGTCAATGTGGGAAAAAAAAAACAACATATAATTGCTCTCTTCACAGCTCCTATTTTAATTTGAAGAATAATATGTGAAAATAGTGTAGAAATGTGAGCTGGCAATAGCCAAATAGGTAACTTCATCCACATCCCTATCGGTACGAGATGGCTCCCAGCCACACACTTGGGGAAACGGTGGAAGACAAGAGTTAGAAAGTTAGAAAGAGTTAGAAAGAGCAAATGCTCTTGCCAGCTAGGTATACCCTGCATATCTACAGTTCCAGTTACATTACAACCTCTCTTTCTGCCACAGTTTCTGTCCTCCTTTTCTCCTGTTTCCTTTCCTTCTTCTCAGAGTTTTGCTTCTTTAACTGAAGTACCAAATCCTCATAGTAACAGGTACCTATGTTTGTCTGTGCCTAAAAAATGTAGACTGACTATGATAAAGGCTCTCCAGAAATTATAATAATAGCAATAAATGCAGTAATCACACTGACTCGGCCAGTCGAAACTAGTTGCGGATCTCATGTGGTGTGGCATCCAATGTCTATCTGTAGTTGCAGTCCCTCCATAACACACCTGAATATTAACATCACTGCACACTTTTTTTTTTTTTTTCACTTTCATCTCTTTAATTCTAATTAACACTCTTTTAAACATTTTCAGTAATCCCTGATTTGTTTTGTTCTTCCATTCCCTAAAACCTTTTAAATAGCCCATTTGTAATATTGGACTTTAACTGACTTACATTTTTAGACAGCTAATTGTAGAGCATCCCAAGTGCAACCTGTAACATGTAAGAGAAAGTTTCACCTGTCAGTGACTTGATGTCTCCATTTACATAAACAAATATACAGCCATTTTTCAGTCATGCTGTTTTATAAAATCCTTCTCCATTTTTGCCAGAAGATTTCAGCCTTCTCCATACTTTGGAGATATGGAGCTCTGCTTTGTCTTTGTTGCACTCTTATTTCTTCACTGGTCATTGTTACTATTGTGAAGTCTATCACGGTCTTACTATTATTGCCTAATGGTGTATGAGACATACATCATACTGATATAATGTCCATCTCATCAAGTGGAAGAGGCTTCTTGGAGAGGTGGTTGATACTCCATGTCTATCAGTGTTCAAGAGACGTTTGAAAAATGCCCTCAGTAACATGTCTTAACTTTTAGTTAGCCCTGAAGTGGTTGGACAGTTAGAGTAAATACTCTTTGAAGATCTTTTCCAACTGACCTATTCTATTCTGTTTTATGCTTTTTCAATAACATCATTACTGAATGAAGTCTCCTTTTTAAAGAAAAACACTTGGGAATTCCACAAAAATAAAACCCCAAACATCTATGAGGAGTTCCAACAGGCATTCCAGATGTTAATTTTAAGAACCATTTTTGAAAATCTTGACTGAGTCGCTTGTTTTGAGAACATACACAACTACAAATATGGAAAAATGTACATAAAAGTGCTTGCAATTGGAAGATTTTTTTAAACTTTTCAATAAATACTTCATGAATGTAGAGCAAAACTGTACCTAATTGCTAGTTTGGTTTTCAGGATAAAACAGACAATTCAAAGAGAGTTACAACACTTATTTCAAAAAAAGATAGCTATTTAAAATGAAATGAAACACACAGGGTTTTGTTTGTCTTTTTTTTTTTTTCCTCTATGCATACTTTAAAATACAAATATAGTTAAATATAAAATATAGGAAAAGAGATAAAAAACTTGAGCACAAAACCATGAGATGAAGCATCTGATTCCTTTCAGCTGTGAAACAAACAATTTCAGATTTCATCACGTAAAAAAATGTTGACTTTGCAGCTCCATACATTTTATTGTCTTGAGATACACAGGGCACAGCTCTGATTATCTTACACTGGGACGTCTGAGGGTTTTTTTTTTTCATTATTATTTTTAATACTAATGAGCATAATTGTATTTATGATCCAATAACTGCACTCATGGAGACAGCTGTTCCAGAGGTAGCCCATGTCTTTGGTGAAATGAAACATAAATTCAGAAGCAAACTGCCCACCGTACACACAGTGGTCCTCTGCCTTTCATTCTCCTGTAACAATATGGCTCGTGTATTCAGGAGACTTCAAAAGTGTAGCCCAGAAAACTGAGACTCAGAGTGGTCCTTTTATGCCTTTGATATACAAAGCAAATCAGCCTGAACTCATCAGAGACTACTGATGACAGGGGCTGGGCTAATCTTGGAATGATCAAAGCATTCAAAGTCAGTGACATTTGCAAGAAAATTAATGGCTCCTCCATAAAGGTTTTAACCATCCTATAAACAGGATAAATGTAGAAATCCTTAGATGGATGATACCATTAAGTACAGCAAATGTTACCAAAAATAATCACAATGGTGGCTCATTTATTAGGAAACTGTTCTCCACACTCATTTACATTCCACTGAACAGATTGTACAAAAGCGTTTTTTTCTTGAGTCTGGTTAACATTCTCTGAAATGAGAAATTACACACTGAAAAGAAGTACTTTGTGTGTGTCATGTCACAGAATTACAAGGGATCATTATCCAATCTTTGAGACACAGAATTATTACAGATTTATCAATTGTTTCTACTGATGTAAAAGGCCTGATAATGGCACAACGTGCCTGACTAACAGGAACTACTATAATGAAGTTAAATGCTTTAACTTGTTTAATGATTCTAGTAAAATTATTACTTATCTGGGACCAGAGAAGAAATTGTAAAATATGCTGTTATCCTTGATATGATTGGAGGTTAAAGGGTGAAACTGTAAATTCAAGGTTGGCATTTGCTTTTTAGAAAAGATTTGTTAACATTGTTAAATATGCTGAAGTCATATTCATTCTGGCAGAAGATAAAGCAACCAATCAAGTTTTTTTTATTAGAGGATCTCTCAATGCATTTGACTGTGCTCCTTTGTTTAATAACAGCTACAAGGTGTGTGAATGATTACATCCTCTAAGTAGTTATAAGATATTTTGCCTTTTACTCTGTAGCCTCAAGAAATTCTCATATCAAAGAAAAATAAAGATGAACAATTGTTCTCACTGTAATTAAGCATGATTTTGACATATGATCAAAAGAGGAAGAAATAATTGAAGAATTACTACATCTAGTAAGTACTGATGTTGCTTCTACTAGGAAAATGTCTTGCTTTCAAATTTGTATGCATGCAACTGCGAAAAGCGGACTAGAAACAATTGTTACATTACAAGAGCATTAGGAGTATAAATCACTTGCTATTTTTGGTAATCGGAAGAAACAAATCTATAGATTTATTCAAATGCCTCTTATCAGTGTGAGAGTAGTCGCCACAGACCACCATCACCTTATTTTTTTCCAAGTAAGTATCATTCAGCGACATTTCTTAAACGCTTCTGTCATGGACTGCATAACTTCTTAGGCTCTGCCCTGCTAGGAAAATGACAGCTGTGCTGTTAGGAAAGATGGCATTTCTGGAGGTTTTCAAATTAGATTTCTTCCTAAAGTGCAGGTTAAACTCTAAGAGAGCGTGTATGGACACACTGTAAGAGAAGTCTGCTTAATCAGCAATATCATCTCAATTCTGATAAGCAGTCTTTATTTACCTTACCTTTTGGTGCCCATGGGGGATATATTTATGGGGAACATACAAGTTTCAAAATCATCCTGCCTGTAGAATTCCTTTTTATCTATTCCATCAACCTTTACTTGTAATACTGGAATTCAATCATTGAATTAAGAACATGTTAGCCATAACAAAACAAGACACTCTGTTTAAAGGGCCTAAAATTTTCACAAATGTTCAGTTCCAGAGTTCTATATGTGGACTCAACAAAATATACTAAACAATTATTTTTCTAATCATTGGTGTTCAGAAACAAACCCCTTAATAACTTTGCTTACACTCAAACAGGCTGCTTTAGTTTCAGGTCAGTTAGACAGATTAGTTTTTTGCCTCTGTCTACTCATTTCCAGATTATGTTTGGATTTATTTATTTATTTATTTCCAAGAAAACTGAGCAAACAAAACAACTTGGTTTGGGCAAAATCAGAGGATCGGCCTCCTGCCTAAAATAGGAGCAGCTCTGAGGTGAGTCTAGGCTGCTCAGTGTTTTCCTGTCTTGAACACTTACAACGACAGAGACTGCATAACCTCTCCAGCATAACCCAACCTATGCCTAACCTTTTTATGTTTTCTAGTCTGAGCTCTTTCACCTTACATCCACTGTTGCTTATTCTCCCTCCACACACCATTGTGAAGATGACCTCCTCACAGGTACCAACAGGCTGCTATTTGGTTGCCACAAAGCTTTATCTTCTCCCTACTCCTCTCAGCCTCTCCTTGCAGGGCAAGTACTTTGGATTCCAAACATCTTGGAGGCCACTGATCATCTTAAGTTTATCATCGCCCTTACCATACTAAGAAAGCACAAAAGGGGAGTCAACTGCGTTTGGTCTGACGAGTGCTCAGCAGAGGAGCACAGCTGCTTCACTTGACATCCTATGCTCCTGTTTCCGCACCCCAGGATGCTGCCAGAGCCTGCTGCTGGCTGCCTCCCACCTGTGGCCTGCCAGGAACCCCAAGGTCTGTCCTGCAGGGCACTGCTTCCTGGCCCAGATTGGCTTGCCAAGCGAGGCATTTGGCATTTGTCTGTTGGTCCTTGCTGGACTTTCTGATGCCTCAGTTACCCATTCCTCCAGCCTGTTTAGGTCCATCTACATCGCAGACCTGCCCTCAAGCATATCTACCAGTCCTCCATTTTGGAGCCATCAAGAAATTCATCTCATCTCCTCCAAGTCAATGAAATAAAAATGGCAGTAGCCAGTTTAAAAAATAATAATCATAGAGATTTTTTTTAAAGCCAGGTATTTTTGTCAGACTTGAATTAAGTTACACCAAGAGATCTGACACAAAAGATGTATTCACTGTGGGGAAGAAAAAATCACCAACAACCAGGGATCAAATTTTCCCTGTGCTCAACTGCAGCCACAAATCTGTCTTTGAAAGCATCACTCTCCTGTTCCTTGTATAAGGCAGTAGAAAACAAGAAGGTGCAAGACACAGTAAGAACATACTTGTGATTCATAGACAGATCCTCAAACTGTAAAACCCTTGTAAAATAGTACAGTCTTTCTACAATTTTACATGCACTTGGTAGAACTTCTCCATTGGTACCATGGCTCTTCCACATTTCTGCTTTTCTTTAAAGGTTGATTAAAGAAAAAACAACTTTAGTTTAAAATGTCATACTGACTCCAACTGTACATATTACTTTCAAATGTCATACTGACTCCAACTGTACATACACATATGTTTGCAAGGCTCAGAACACTGAGAAATCTGATATTTAACATAACTCATAAGAACTTCACTCAGCTTGGAGTGCCTTGTTGGTACAGTTCTGCTCCCTGAACCCAGCTGCTGCTGTTCCAGATTAGGCAAAGAATGTGTTGTTTCATTTCAAATTACAGTGAAAAGTTTTATTGCTCTGTACTTCTTGTACTCAAATCCCCTCCCCCCCTCCCCCAAAAAACCCCACCACCATTAAAAAAAAAAAAAAAAAAAAAAAAAAAAACAACTTTTTTGCCCAGAAAGGCTGGAAATTTAACTGTAGAATTAATTTTTGCCTCCAATAAGAAAAACTTTGGTAAGCAAATGAAATGGAGCAATAGAACGGAAGTATCTAAGCCATTTTAACTGTGATCTACACTGAAATTCTACTTGTAGCAATCAGGATTAAGAAAAACAGAAAACAAAACCTGAGTAACCATGACTGTTTTCACAGCTGGCACCTATTTAGAAAAGCCAGGATGGCAGTGTCAAATCTGATCCGGATTATATACTACAGTCAGTATTATCTCACACTGCTTATTCTTCAAGTTGATGTGAAAAATTTGAGGATACATGCATTACATTTCTCTCCTTTGTTTTCTTTTTTGGATGTTGTTGACAACTAAAATAAAACAAATAACTATACTGCCCTTAATGAAAAGGATACATTCTGTGTTTCCTATTATGAGATTGATTGCTATTTTTCACACTAGAAAGAGAAGCATGAGCATGAAGCTGTTCCACTCCTACCATTCTCCCTCTGTTTCAGTTCTTGTGTATGAGATTCTCCTAAAATTCCAAACATATTGATTCTCCTCTGTTGAGTTTTAACCCTGTTGTGCAATCACGACTCCTTTCCATTGTTTATGGAAAAATGAAAAATATGTATATAATATTCGTTCTGTTCAGTGTGACTGATACATTTCAAGGTTGTAATTCACCGAAGAAAATGTCAGACTTAAATTTACAAAACAAATATGCTTGATGTTAGATTTAGAGTAAGAATGAGAAAAGTGGAATTCATAGCACCTGTGATTTCTTGTTACTGAATCTCACTCAGAAAAGATTGCCAGAAAGCAAGCAGTGAGAATGTGAGAGAGCAGGCATGTAGATAGTGGCAGTGCTTCTGCTGTTTTGTTTTGTTTTGCAATTAGGCCACAGAGAAAATAAAGATTTAGTTTAATTAGTTTCAGTAAGCTGATTTACTGTGTCTGTATTTGTTTGCCATATATGTAACTTACACAATTTTGGTTACTTGTGTATGTGACTGAATTAGACAGAAAAAGGAATTTGAAATGTAATAAATCACACTAAACACAATATTCTCAATAATGAATAATCATTTAGTGAAGAAAAATGCAAACATATTATGAGGACTTTGCATACATTCACATTTGGAAGCGTAAAGAGAAATAAAAGCATACGAGAATTTGAGTATTAGTGGAAATTATTCATTCAACTGTCTCATCACTATTTGCTTCACCTTAAACCCTAAATACAGTTGATTTCATCCCAAAAATGAAATTACCATTATAATTATTCAGAAAAAAATCTGTTATAACTAACAGAAAAACAGTCACCTTTCTATGGGTCCATGAAAGAGTAAAGGCCTCTTGTTCTCGTGTCAACCTTCATAAAGGACAGAAAAGGTCTGCTTGTATGCAATTAAGAACAATTCCATTTTTTTTACCTAGTACTTGCTCATCACATTGAAAAAGAAAAGAATTTTAAAATTCTGTTTTCCTCTTTAGATTTAGCAATGTGTCTCCAAGACAAAAATTCACGACTTTCCACATGCAGCCAATGGTGGTTTCTTGTTTGCTCATCAAATAAAAACTTCTCAAATTTCATATGAATGTGGTTGGCAATTATTTGGCCACAGCTATATTCACCTGAAAACTACTGTTTCATATTCTATATTCTCCTACATAATGACAATATACATGAGAAATTCCGGAACAGGAATTACTAACCTTATCTCGCCTGGACTTGGGAAACACACAATGAACCTACTGCAGTGCATGCTGAAAGGTGATCTCCACTGACCAACCACCCTTTCAATGAGATGCAAATTAAAGCTGGGGCAGGTTGCTGGCGTGTTAGAGTTTTTTTGGTTGTTGTTTGTTTTCAAATTTTGAAGTGGTTTCTATGTTAAATGGTGACATTACTTCGTGTGCACCAGAACTGCAAAGACCACATAAAAATGTTCTAAGCTGGTACCTGCATCCTTCAAGTTACTGCTAAATGACCTCCAAGTACACATTTATGAGATGTTTTCATATCAAACAAAAAGTGGTTTACATCATCACGGCTTCTCCTATGTTCTAGTTCAGCCTTAGAACTCAAAATCTATAAGCATGTATAAGATGTAAGATATTATTCTTCACTCTGTATTTAAATTACATTCTCTCATTTTATAACTTTAAGTATTTAATCAGTACAATCAAACCTTTTTTCCCCACCCCCAGAAAATAGTAGCCTCCAATATTTTAGTTAGATTCCTTTTAAATGTCATTCCTGTATGAAACTTTCCTACCAACTGAAAAGTCAGTGAGACTGCTTATCAGGTAAGGGAAACAGAGACTTTCAATCTGGCTGCTCCTTTCACTAGGGAGATTGTCATATGTCATACTTTTATTAAAAGCTCTTTGATGTTTATGCTTGGAGGAAATTCATCTTTGAGGAGGACTTTCTTTGTTCCGGATTTAAAAATCCATCACTGACTGTTCAATATTTTTCAGATGTTCTACTTTGTATAAGCTCTCCAGAAACAAGTCTGGGATGCTACCTTTATTTTGTCATCATGGCATGAAATCCTTATTAATGTTAAGTGTTGCGGCTGGTCCTGCTATTGGATACATGTACTTGTAGCCATACTTTATAGGTATGAAAAAAGTATGGCACTGTCAGTGACTTTCTCAATTTTTTAAGACTTCACGAAGAAAGGTTGAAGTTATTTTCCCAACAAGTTCATGTGTGTATCCTTTGTGAAATCAAATCACTAAAGATGCTTAAGTAAACAATAACTCAATGAATATTACATATAAAACAACCTTTTTTTCTCCTTTGTATTCTTCTTAGCATTAAGCAATGCACACATTTAAACTCAAAGAATTTTAGGATCTTAATATAAGTCACGAACACCTCAGTTCTCAGCTTTACCACTGACATCCACCAAATCAATCAACCAGCAGGTGTAATCAGATCCTGTTCTGTAGAATGAGAAAGTATTTTCCCTACATCATAAACACAATGTGCAGACAACCCAATAATCACAGAATCATTAAGATTGGAAAAGACCACTAAAATAATCTAGTCCCACCATCAACCCAACCCCAATGTGGTCACTAAATGGTGTCTCTAGCCACTAAACAATGCCCCTAAATGTGATGCTCTCCATCTATAGGAAACAGATGAGCACCTAATAGATGAACACTTAGACTGCATCTCCTAGTGTACATCTACATTTTATTTTTCCATCTAAGTTTCCTGTCATTCACACTCCTTTTTTCTTCTACCTATACTTTGCCCTGAATGTTTTCTTATCTACCTTCACATGCACATCAGAGTAAGGATAAACATCATTTCCCATTGCTAATAGTACACAAGTCCTTCTCATTTCATTCCCTTCCTTGTCTCTATTGTGCACTTCACATATGTTTAAGTATTAGACTATGAGACAGCAGGTGAGGCACAGGGACAGTGATGCATACTCAGAACTTAAGCCATCCAGTTATGACATGGCCGACGAGACCAGCCACTAATGATACTCTTAAGCAGTGCTTCTCATGGAAAGATGAACCACCCAGAGGCTTTGAAACATTCCCAGCTTTGTGCTGCTGATAGCAGTTTTCAGGGGGTGCTGACATCCCCATGGTGCACAGAGCAATGCCCCCAGCAATTGATTCATCTGCGGCAAAGCCTTGGCACTGTGTTAGCATCATGCTTGCACGACCTATGCTTACAAGCATGCCAGAGAGATGCCCAAGTCTATTTGTACTCAAACAAAGAATCCTTTAAACGTACCAGATCTTCTTTATTTTGATTCTCTCATTAACTCCACTAATTAGGTTGTGATCCAGTTATTCAGGCTGCTACATACGTGACATTCCATGTGTACTCCTTTCCTGGTTTTGGCATTTAGCTGAAAACCTGACCTAAGTCTCTCCTTTAGTACAACACGAATCTCTTTTTAAATTTTCTTTTCGGCTTTTGTGATGATGAAATGATTCTCCTAATCTTATCTCCTTATGCTCTGTGCAAATAGATTTATTACAAATGCAAATTAAATCATGAACACAGAAAGAAAAGTACATCTTGCCGTCAGTACATGACAACAGAACTTCCCTGGTTGAAGCCCATCTTTACATTAATTGGCCAACTTCTACAGCAGAATTTCATAAACATGGAATCAAGAGGGTCACTAAAAACTGACTCTAAAAATATGTGCTCATCTATATGAGCTCTGCTTATCCTCCTGGGACACCAGAAGATAGCAGTCCTCCCAGGAACCATGGAAGTTCCCACACCTTACACAGGTGCCGAGGCTTGCACCTCAAATATGTAATTCAGAGTACAGACCGTAAGCTTCATTGCACTCTGAAGCTCAGCATCAGAAGGACAAATGCACAACCCATTTTGCCTTTATTATATGCAGGTATCAACCTCTGCAAAAATCAGAGTAGGAAAAGCAGGAAAAGCATCAAAGCTGTTGTTTCAAGCAAGAGTTGGCAGGCAGACTTATGACTTGTCTGCTGCAGTCCAAATAATTGTTCACACAAAATGACATGGATGAAGATCGACAGGAAGAAGAATTCTATAAAGAAGAAAATAAATTTATTTTGCTGAATATTCACAAAATTCCAGGAATTTGCCTTTACTTAATGCACACTTTTGTCGCACCATATTCTGAGATTTTCTTTTGATGTCACTGGTTTAAATAACACATTTTGTAGCACATTAGGAGAAATCACTGTCTTCCAAAGATTTATCTGATCTTTTCTATTTCATTGCAAACTTCACAGAAGATAAAAATAAAAGCCAGGTTTTATGATTGACTTGCTGCTTCTTAATTATATGGAAACACTGCTTTTTTGATAATAATGATATATTAGCAGCTTGATTGACTAATCAGATTCTACATCTAGACTAGGAAGGAGTGTGTGAGCATGTATACACATGTATACTGGTTCCAAAATACACATTTTATTTAAGTTAACATTGATTAATAACTAAATTTTCAACGGTCCTTGTAAATAATGATTTGGCTGAAACACTAAATGGAACACAGTACCTTGGCAAGTAGAAATCTACAGTTCTGTCTGGAAACCAAAATAATACTGGCTTGATATACACATATATATTGAAAATGAACAGTATCGACAGGTATGAGTTACTTACTCCCCTGAATAAGTTCAATCAGAAAACAGAAATAATAAAGCTATGCAACACACTAATCGAACAAATGATACTGAATAATCAAAGTAACTTGCACAATGCAGATTGAAAACCATTTGTTAAACAAGTTGTCCAGTCCATCCAAATACAAAATCTCTGCCAGAAGAGCTCAGGTCTGTAACAAATACAATTTACAGCAAATGTTCAAACTCCTATTCTCAGAAAAATGATTCCAATCATTCCATTTCTGTGCATCAGTTTGACTTCAGACTATCAGCTATCTTAGGGATAGCTAGAATTTGCCCCTGTTACTACTTAATGATGAGCATGCTTGCTAGCAGATGAAAGCACATTTTGCTCTGGGCATCAGAACATTCTATCACTGAAGCCCATGAAGAATTTTGTCCAAACTGCCCATCTATGCGCATGTGAGTTTGGACACTGTAGGGATGAAAAAGCTTCAAATAGAACTTTTGTTCTGTTGCTGTCATGTATTGTGCTTGATGAATGAGTGGAGAACTTCAGCCTCCATTGAGGACAGTACAGCTTTCTTTTCAAGGCCATCTCAGTCATTCAAGGCAGAACTCATTAGTTTTGTGTGACCCCACCTTGAAGAGAAGTGCCCTGGCTTTTCTGCCAGACCACAGACACACCAATTTCTTTCACTCTGCTGACCTCTTCTGAAATACAACTGAATTTGTTTGGTGTAACATCTACACAGTTCATCCTACTAATTGAAAGACTAGATGTGGCTTATATCCCTAAAGACTGCCTGTAGTCAGTAAGCAGGAACAAACTACAGTCATTTTTTGATTGGCAGCATTTCAAAATTGTGTCCCAGGTGTACCTAGTTCGTGTTTTCTATGTGTCATTCATTTCCTTTAAGCTGACATACTCCTTTAGTTATCCCTGATCAGCTAAGTCAGGTCAAGAGATCCCTGGTTTCACACAAGCTGCACTTGTGCCTGGTGTGTCCTTGCCCTAAGGAGCGAATGCACAGGTAAAGCTCCTCCCTTCTACCAAATCAATCCATATAGCAAGGGAATTATGAAGTTGTTGTAAAGTTTAACAAGAAAAGGGAAAAAAGAACAAACAAACAAACATGCTCTTTGTAAGGGCTGGTCAACTAACATGAACTGTATGATTCGCAGTCTGGTTCTCTAAAACCAGCAAGTGTCATTAACTGCAACATTTGTTTATAGCTCATCATCAGAAAAAAATAATACAACCAAAGATACTGAAGGAAATATAGTTGTTATGATGAAATTAAGACAAAGAGAGAATGACCTTCGTGGGCCAGGAAGAGACATACTTAAGCTTCAAAATTCCATTGTGAATCCTTGGAGATCTAAAACTCTCCAGGTGCTGGAGAGAACATACATGATTTGAAAACTGTCCAAGTGATGGAAGATGAGGTTGTCATGAGTTGTTCTAGCAGATGAGTTTTTCTTCTTGACACTGAAAAGTGACAAAGCTACTGGCAACCTTGAGCAAGATTTGCATGCTTCTGTAGTTATCTTCACGAAAATGCAGTACAGAGGGGACCCAGAATCTATTATGATATTTTGGAATCAGTTACACCCATATTTCAGCAGAACAGATAAATGGCTGTTTAAGACAGATGGTAGTGGAGAATTGGCAGGAACCGTTACAAGCTGAAGAAGGCATGGGAAATGTTTTTTTTTCTCTTGTTAAAACACTTCTCTGTAATTAAGCAATATGTGTCTCTTGACATCATTTCAGTACATGGATATGTTTTAAGACCTGAGAAGGTAAGACAGGCCAAGAAGTTCTTGAGTTTTAAGTCAGCTATACTGCAACAGGGCCAATAGATATCTTGTCAGAGTAGCAGTTTTTGTCATGTGAATTCCTGGAAATTGGAAATTCACATAAACATTTTAAAATAGGGAAAATATTCTTAAATAACTTATTCCATATTACCCACTCCATCCTTAGCCCTGAGGTATTTAGAGGAATTTAATACATTTTTCTGCCAACTAGATAAATTTTGAAAATCACAGATCCTCTCTGGAAGTATACTTTCCATAGCAAATAAGTGCAGCAAAGTGGGGCAGAAATACCCAGTGACTTACACAGAGATCATCTTTGATCATTTGTAATGACTAACCCTAAGAACACAATGTGAAGATTAATATCCTATTCTGAGTGACCTAGATTCATGCTTCACCACATTTTCCAAAACTTACTCACTGCTGACAGCGAAGCCAGATTGGTGCTGAATATGATTCAGCTGGAAGTACAGTGGCAGAAAAAAAAAAACACAGGCTCATTTCAGAGAGAGGTTTCTAACACCCTTTTTTGACCTTGGTTACATATCCACTGGCCACCGCACTACTGGGACATATAATTCAGGCTTCAAGTATGTCCTAATAAGGACAATCAGCAAAGATGCTAATTGATGTCAGATGTGATTAGACCACTGTTCTGCAGGAAGACTACTGATTCATTTTCCTCCGCTTCTCTACTGCTGGGAATTCAACAACAGGTGACTCATTGCCCTCACCTAAAGTAAGGCTCAAAGGAATAGCACCAAACCCTTCAGTTCTACCAAGGCTTTGTTTCCACTAAGAGTCTCATTTCTAAATTGAGATTAGTTGTTATAGTTATCATTTAACACTGACAGAAAATGTGGACATCTTTTACTGTAATTTTATATAGACAATTGATATAAACATAGGTTTTTTTTACATACATCAACACAGAATTGTGTGATTCACTTTCCTGAAAGCACAGCAGAATGTTGATCCAAACACTTTGCTTTTGTAAGTCCAGCAAAAGAAACACTTTTGTTTTGCAGTGACTGATTACGTAATGGTTTTCTTATTGAAATCTGTACTTACAAGAATAAGACAAATCTCTTCACACCCCTAACATTTAGAACCATACACCAAGAGCTGTGTGTTACACAACCCTATAGGTGGGTATTTCAATATTTCAGACAACTTCTATCATGTTCTCTTCACCTTTACACGATTCTGTTGGCAAAGAGAAATTGCAAGGCTCATCTTACAAAATATGCTCTACAGAATATTCCAAGAACAATACACACAACCTTAAGGTTTAAAAACTAAATGCAGGAGAAAACAGCTCTTGACTTCATCTAAGCAAACTAAGTATCCAAAAGAAAATCAGATTTGTTCCAAGCACATTTAGAGTCCTTCTCACAGAAGACAAATACGGAGCGTAAGTTGAATCCCCTTTTCCAGAAAATAAGGGAAAAAATAAAAAGACTCTATGAAATAAGAGTTAAAAAGATTCCACTAACTGACACACAGAAGAACAGTTTAGGCAGTGAGATGGTGACACAAGCAACGTGACAGAGATTGGTTAGGAAAGGAAATGTGGAGGCAAAGTGTAAAAGCACATAGAAAATGTCTTGGGAGTAAAGGATGGTACCTGTAAAATATCTTGGCATAAAGACAAAAAGGATGCAAGGAAAAAAAAAAAGAAAAGACAACCTTGTAGGAGATGTATTAATTAAAAAATAAATAAATTAATGTCAAGTTAGATCCAGTTCACCATGTACTTGTGTTGTGCAGGGAGTGGGAAACCAAAAGCCTTCAGCCCCTGCTTTCCCACCAGCCATAACACAATTTTGGTACCCATGTTGAGAAAAGAATCAGTGCAAAGGTGTTGGTGAGAATCCCTCAGTATTTTGTTTTTAAGTGACTTTGAATTCAAGGACAAAGTCTAAAGGCTACTGTTTCCACTCCCAGTGTAGGCAGTTTAAATGCCTACCGGCCACTGGGATGTGCTCAGGTCAATGAAAAATAGCCAATGCAGTGGAAAGGAACCGTGAACCTAATTCTCAAATGTAGAATTAGGTTTCCAAGCCCTTAGGCCTGGTTCCAAAACCTTAATGTCAGCAGAGCCTCATCCAATGGCATCCATAAGCCTGGAACCAGGCAGCTCCATGCGCCCATATGCTGACTGGGAGAGGAGTCTGGCTGCAGCCTGCTGCTCTGCTCCTGCAGCACTCATGCAGCGTTTTCTGGCAGTTCTACATGACAGGGCTTACGGGGACTTGCAAGTTTGACAAAAAAAGTTGGTGAAATTGATTGGTATTTAGAGTTTAGTGGTCTCCTATGAGTATTCTTGTGCTTCTCTGACTGATTTTGATGAAGTGCTTTTATTTGTCTTTCCACCAAGAGACTGCAGATGAATTTGCAATAGAGCAGCATGGCTCCTGTTTAGCTTTGTCAGGCACCACTTAGCTATGTTATAATTTATTTTCTAGAAAAAAATATTTCTCATGAGAGTTCCAGGCTAACACAGTTATAAAGCACCTGGCTACTGTTCAGCTTCATGTCTGAAAGCAGCCTCATTTCCATGCGCAAACAGAAAAAGACCAGACTGAAGAGGAATAAGAGACAGAAGTTCCTCCAGGTGCACAGTTCTTTTTTAGAAGGGCATTTTCTTATAGCAAATGCTTCCCTTGCCATGTCTGGCAGAGGCAAGGTTAAAACAGGCCTGTGAAGGAACAGAGGCTGCTGTCAGCAGCAGCGGTGCCAGTGCAGCTCTAGGAAGGGATATTCACTTAACAAAGCAGCCTGCCTTTCCACACTGCCAGGTTGGGAGCTGACTGCTCTGAATTTTTGAATGGATTTAGACCTGTGTTCAGCTTTGACATAGCATGTAATAGAGCAATA
Organism: Phasianus colchicus; assembly: GCF_987193195.1. NCBI lineage: Eukaryota > Metazoa > Chordata > Aves > Galliformes > Phasianidae > Phasianus > Phasianus colchicus. Next base: position 6,810,463 of record NC_143450.1, read on the forward strand.
CCTAGCTTGGCTCTTCTTTATTTGATGAGAGCCACTTATACTCAGAGTGCAATGATTGCTGTGTTTGTTGGGGTGGTTTTGTCCCTATTTTCTCCTGAATTACAGTAATTAGTGAACAGTTTGAAAGCACCATGTCTAAAAATCATTTCTGCTTTGATCACCATTACTGTTATTCAAGAAGAGGCACAAACATGGTTATAGGATGAATGTAAATATCAATTCCGTTTTGCTGTGCTTACAGAGGTTCTGTTCCATTTTCTCCCTTCACTTTCTTCTTTACTTTTTATATCATTGGAATTCAGAGGAAGGAATGCAGCTCCACACATGTAATGAAGAACAGCTCTCTTGAACATGTCACCAATCATAAAATGTGATTTCTAACATGATTTAGAATTAAACGTATATTTTTGTCCTACAGACACCTTGCATTTTAAGAAAGAGAAATGAAAAAATCAGAAGATCCAATGAGAAAAAGGAGCCTGTTCACAGGTACTGCCTGTCCTGCCCATTTAATCAGCTGCGATGTTTCATTAGCAATGACTTAACCAAACCAGACAATGCTTATTGCAGCACCTAGCCCTACAATCATTACACATTACTACTTGTGGGATGTTCTTTTTTTTCAAATTGTCCATTGGATACATTGCCAGATTTACAAGCAACCAATAATTTGCAGGCTCAGAATTAGATCATCTTGCAGCCTGCAGAATGACAATAGAACACTCTAGCAAAGAAAAACACTCAAAATTTCCAAACTCTGGAACTAAGAGAATGAAAAGCAAATTTTAAACTCAAGTTGAAACAATCAACTTTTCCAAGAATGTGACAAGCACTCTCATCCGTCTGTACTGAGTAATTACATTCACCCAGAAAGTTTTACCTTCCAGAAAGTTTCAGTAGCATTGATTCAGCAGAACTGAAATTTTTGCACATTGATAGCAGTATACTGTTTATCGTTGCAAAAATGTCACCCTTTATTTAGCATTTGCCCTGGAAAATTATCAGTAAATACAAATTTGACTACGCAACGCTTTTCCACCTATGAAATAATGATATATGCCCACATGCTCCAAAACCTTTCTTTTCATATTCTGCTATGGAGGAAGTATGGATTTTTTAAAAAAACAATGTTATAGAAATTATAGGGAAAATCTGAGCAGGTTAATGAGGGACTGATTGTGCTGAACGGGATGAAGGGAGCTGGGTGGAGGAATAGTTGTGGTTCCTCACAGCATACTGTGGTGCCGGCCTCTTCTGAGGCAGTGCCAGGAAGAGGGATTCTGATGTGGGATGCTGATGGGGAAGACAAGAGGGCTGTGTTTGAAATTCTGTTTCCTTACAAATTTCTGGTGAAATCTAACACAGGTCTCTTTTAGTCTGTGCAACTGAGTTACTCATCTGTAAAATGACAAAAACAGCACTTCTTTATCTACAAGAACAAATAGTGAAAAGATTGGGAAGTAGTCTGATAGCATCATCTGGAGGACAATGTAACACAGCGACAGGGTAACACAAGGAAACATTTATATTTTTTCAAGTATATTTGAAACAAACTGGCAAAATGCATTCGACATCTCTGGGATTAAAATCAAAATGGAAAGAGGATATTCAGATATATTTTCCCCTCAGAAAATAGTACTGATATCATTTTGCTCTGACTTTATAATTCCCATAGCTTATTCTAATGTAGCTGTCCTCTTTGATTTGTGTGTTGGAACATACAGTGCAACTGCATATACTCCTAGAAATAGGCTTATTATTGTAACAACTCAAGGGAATCTTCTGAATTGAGGGAAAACATTTACATTGGAACAAATTACATTTTACTGAAAAACTAATTGTTACACTGAGAGCTGTATACTGTTGTAATTGCGTCGTCCTAATTACACACATTGCATTATTTAAAAAGCATGGCATTGTTTATTTGCAATATCCTCTGCTTATTTACAGTTGCATATTTGAACAAGGAGCAAGGAGTTATTCCTACAATGCAGCAGAGAGATTGTTATCTGCACAAAACACAGGATTAATTCAGTAGAGGAAATCTACTCTCAAACAGAGCAAGAGAGAAATTCCTCCTGAGGCAAGACATTCTACAATTGTTTTTAAATTTCTGTATAATTAACAAAGCACTTGCCATCTGCAGTGATTGACCTGTCAGATCTGCTCCTCTGAGATAATTTCGGTGACATTTGAAAAAAAAATTCTATGAATATCAAAAAGCCATATTCAACTTGTAGGGAATGGTGCTATCCTGTAAATAGAAATTACAAACACTCGAGATGGAATTAGTTTATGAAGACTGCTGATTAACACCAGCAGCCCTGATCAGATGAGTTCAGCACAGGTACTAGTGGGATATCCTTTGCTGGCTATCATAACGGTGACCCTGTTTCATCTCACAGTTTTTATTATGTAAATGCCCCACCGACATATAAAAAGGCATCTCAGGAAATTTGCTTACCTATTTAGACTAATGCACCAAACAACGTTTGCACTGCATTTAAATGGAATAATAGGGACACTTCATTTTAAACAAAGAAGAGCTGAAGTGTCTGTTGCTTTGTACCTTTACTGCATTTAGTCTGACCTGACTAATGAGTGTTTCAAGTTGACATAATGCTACCAATCAGCACTGATCCCTTTCTTACCTCAGTTGTGTGAATACCTGAATTTGTTTCAAGACACCAGAAAATCCAGCCTGGTACTCTTGTACTTACTGAGTAAACAATCCCAGCTTTTGTTTATTCTTTTTAATTAAATCTATTAATCCCAAGCAGCACAATCAGTGGATTAGCTCCATCTCTCTATTACTCTTTCTTTTCCATGTTACATTAAGTATTTATAGGTGCTGCAAAAGCACTTCTCCATTAACAGCCCACAATATTTCTTTCCTGACCAGCCTGAATTTCTAGAAAATATTTAGAGAAATGCAAAACACAGTTTTATCCTAACTAATACACACTTCTCTCCCATCAGGTTTTCTAAGTGATCTTTTCAAAAGTAGCACAGAAAAAGAGCTGGATGTTGCGTGGCATTAGAGATGAATGCATCTTCAGTTCTCGGGAACAACTATTGAAGTTTCAGATTGGTAACGATCACAGTCAAAATGATATTTTAATCTTAGTACACAGTAGGGAATAGACAGTTACTGCACAGTTCACTAGAATTTTACCCCCCTTGACACATGAAAGAGCGAGTAGTCTGACTTTTCATCTTATTTCAGAAGAGATCCCCTTCTGGAGGTGGTCTAGTCAAGTCCAGCCAGTGCTCCTAATACAGAAACTTTCAGTTCTACAGTAAATGCGACTGATCTTCTACCTTTGATTTAAGTTCATTGCCACAAAATCAAGATGAATGCGTTAAAGCATACAGTTAAAAAACAGCGTAAAGGAGCAGAACTCCTACAGTAAAAGCTGTTTGTAAATTTTTGATCAATAACACCTTACACTATAAATTGTAAAAGGACTATCAAACTTCCCTAAAGTACCCCTGACTATAAATAGAAAGTTTAATCTTTTTTTCTTCATTTCAGAAATTTTTGAAGCATTTTTTTTTCAATCCATATTGCTGGATGCACCTTGCTATTTCTTCTTGATGCCGTGATAAGGAAGAGAGAGAAAAGGCTATTTCTCTGCCTTTGCTATTTTCATTGTTCTTTGAATATGTGTGGTTTGGGTGGGTGGTATATTCTTTACAATTGAATAGCAGAAGTTAAAGGGGAAGCATGAAGTGCAATTTCTTGTTGTTTGCAGGTAATGGATAACAAAGGACAAAAGAATAAACTCATATAGTCTTCCAACAAACAAAAAGAAGCGGCCTTCCTTTGTTCTCAAATAATTTTTTTTTAAAAAAAAAAGGATACAAAGAGATTCTGTAGGTACTTGTCCTGTTAACTACAGGAGCCTGTCAGAAACAGCTTTGGAAATCAAAATTCATTAATTTGAAGAGATCCTCAAGAAAGCTGGCAAGTTCATTAAGACTGGCACTAAGCATGAAGATGTTCCTTGAGAAAAACAGCTAAATACATGGTGAAATCAAGGACACAAAGTGCACCACACCCTCAAAAAGAGAGGAAAAACATGAGTGAACCCCACTGCAATGCTCACCAAATCAATACGAGGACCTGTCAGAATGAGGAGCCTCTCTTACAAGTTGTTAGCCTCACACTGCCTAATTGTACTACCCCCACACAGACAACTTGAATCAAGTGAATTGCACAACTAAGGAACTGGTACTTTACTGGGACCATCACACATTCAGAGTCCTGCTACAGTCTGTCCCCAAGAAAAAAAACGCCGTAGCTACTATCAGTTCCCAAAGAAAGGGACAGCTTAAAATATTTCACTGTGTTGGGGATTTTTAAAATGAAAATAGAGGAATCAGAAAAGGAACCTCTCTGTCTTAGGACAAGACAACCAGCTGTGACTTCTGAACAAGGACAGCATACAATTAAAAAACTTACCTTGGCAAGCACTTTACAGATACGCTGTATGTAGAGATAAATCTATTTTATATCATGCCATGAGTGTTAATCTTATCACAGAACATAGTGATTGCAGCTTACATTGAATTACTACTTTTTATAATTCATTGTAGTGAAGTATTACTGTGTGATATCTACAAGCTAGCGAGCATTTCCTTACTCTTAAGCAGAAAAATTGGAGGAAATCACTTAAATTGAACTAAATGTTGAGCTCTATCTCATTCTGTGTTACAGAACAAAACCAAAAATTAAAATAAATATCAAGAAACAAAACAAGCTGCAACAAACTAGGACTTCTTAGAGCACAGCTGGTTTAGTAACCGGCCTTATATGTGCCTAATGGTATGGATATTAAAAGCAATGTAGAATGTTTATTTCTAGGATATCACAGTCTATACAGCACACAGAACAAACGACAACATAGCCATGCACTATTCTACTTCTGAAAGGCACGTTTTCTATTTGAGAGGTGCACACATATACATACAAATGATATACATCTATATACAGGCTGACAAGCTATTAAAATTGGCAATGATTTATATATGCTTTTAAGACAACAATGCCAATACTTCTGGTTTTAGCATAGCAAGGACAATGGTAAAACACTGCTTGAGATGGTGCACATTATTTGAATTTTTAGGACTTACCCTCTAAAGGAAAATGAATTGCTTTCCAAGGGACCATACAGATTTTTCATTTGTGCTCAGACAGAGAAATACCCAACACGATGACACATTTTTAATTCTCTGTTTTAAAAGCTTTTGGTGTCACCTTGGAGAGTCCCAGAGTGTACTTACTAAAGTCAGCTTAAGAAGAAGGTGTGACAGCTGTGGTTTTTCACATGAAAACACCTCTCACTGTAGGCACAATAACATTTTATTTATCCTATTTTGATGAATATGTGCTGACATTTAAAAGACCAGAGAGGCAGAAAAAAAAAACCTAACCACTATTTTATGGGAGGAAAAGAAAGTCTTTCTGTGTTTTGTTTTGGTTTTGCTTTTTCTTGAAAATTCTCACATACCTTAACTGTTATAAATGTTTACAGATTCTTGGCAGTCCTGAGCACAGCTAAAAGAAAAATTCACGTATAATTCTGTGGTTAAAAAGCTAAACAACATATATTTATGACTTTTTAAAGAGATACAGATAAATACATTTTATTTCTGTGCTCCCATAAAAAAGGGAATTTTAAACTCCTGAATATCAGCACTTCATCTTGATCTTTCTGAATTTACACATGCTGTGGTAACTTACAGAGGTTGCTTTATAACATGCAAATAATAATGTAGTGACATTTACTGTTGGGTAGCTGCTCAATGACCTATATGAAATGAGTTGTTTGTCTTGCTGCTAATGAATCAATATTTCATATCATAGAACACATGACCTCAATCGACTCTGTGGATGACAATACCAGTAAAAGAGATTAAAGTTTGCCTAATTGTGGAAAAATGCCTAGTGGCCTCCCACACATCCAAACTGGAGTACTTGGGAGGGATATATGAACTTTACAATGTTAATGTTAACACCAGTAACTATTCAACACGGAACTTCTCCACTGAAGCACCTGAATATGTAGTAATTTCTTAAAAGCTTTTATGGAAATTCATTCTGTAAGCACAAAGTGACTGAGAGAATCTACAGCCTCAGAAAGTCACTATGACATTTTATTTTGCCTAGTTCCTAGAGCATAATACACAAATATCACTTACATTCAGCATTAATCTAATAGGAAGAAATTTATCATGGTCCTAATATGAGAAAAGTTACTGTTTGGCTAAAACAGTTTTGTAACTCAAATCATCAAGGAAACATGTACTTCCAGGTTGCATTTTCTTCCTGAAACTGTACACCTGACTCTATCAAAGACAGTAAAGAAAGTTTGGAGAACTGCTGAAGTGAGAACTCTTGACTACAATTAGCTTCATGGATTACATAGTTCAAAGCTCTTCTAATTCCCAACTGTGACTAGGAGTGTAATATCCCACAGAAAAAAAAAAAAAGGTTCAGCCTAAAGGTAATTTTGATGCACTGTTTTCAGAATATCTGGAAAACACTACATGCATGAATATACAGCTTTTTTAAAAAAAGAACTAAAATACAATGCTAGGATGTCTAGACCTAAATAGTGGTAGAACCAACCTGTTCCCCTGAACTGTGCTAAAATTATCAATCCATATCCACCAAGGCAGAAGCAGAGAGAGCTGAAGCCCTTCAAGGCATTCAGGGTGAGGGCAGAGGTTCAGAGAGCCCTTTGAAGTGCAGCAGGAGGCTGGAACTGTCCTGGGGGTGACTATGAGATCAAAGCATTGTTCCCTTTCTCAAGCAGATACTATGCAAATTAATAAGACATTATCAATTATGTTTGAGTGTACTTATCAAAATATTATTCACAAACAGAAGAGCTGAAAACATTGCTTTAAACTAAGTATGAGGTCCCGATAAAATCACATAGCTTTAGAAACTATGCTGTTTTAATCCCAGTATTGTATTCTGGCATATATCTTCTACACTTCAGTCACCACTCAGCTCTAGTCTATGAAAATTCTGTTTTGCTTCAGACACTAAAAATTCAAATACACAGTAATCCTAGCACGAATCATGCTTTGGAAATAGCTCACCTAGAAGAACGTGCCAACATCAATGCAGTATGCAGAAGTAGATGGGCCCAAACCATCATAATATGCTGCAAAGGCAAGAGTATGCAGAGAGCAACACAGGCTTAGCACTGTACAAGAAGTTTCAGTCTTACAGAATTCATTTTCCTGCTTCAGTTAAAAGGTAGGGAACTGGAAAGACATTAGCAACAAAGGCATGAAGCAGACAATCTCTTCTAGAGATTTCATTCTGAATCTTTCCTTTATTATCTGAATTGTTTCCAAATCTGAATGAAGAAGAAAATATCCTGTTTCTACTCCTAAACCTCCCTCCCTAGATCTGCTCAGAAAACATACCTGATTGAAAGAGAATGTCACATATGTAGATGTATATTTGCTGCAACCATTGTCTAAGAAGACTATGGCTTGGGTCACTTTCTCATGAACCATAAGCAGAAGTGGGATTTATTAAAAGAATTATTTTAAACTGAATGCCAGAAAACATATCAGAGAAAAATGACATTCCTTTGTATCTTTGCAGATAATATATTTGTGACAGCGATAGAGAACTTAGGGAAGCATCCTTCTTTCCCATTGCTCTCTTATTCTTCCCTCCAATATGAATTCAGTAAGTAACTCACCTTGCCCTTTTTTTTTCCTATCTTTTAATTTCCTGTCTCATTTGTCTCTGTAAATCTTCATATAGTAGAAGCTGAGAGAAGTTCCCGTTATGAATCTATACTTAAAGGGAACTTGGTATATTTTAAAAGGGCGAATCTAAAAATGATTTCTCACCCTTCCCGTCACAGAATCCCGTCATACTCCTACTCTGAAGCCCAAAGAACAAATCTATTTAATGTTAAATCACTACTTCCATTCCCTAAAATTCAGCCAATTGATTTTCACCATACCACTCTAATTCATTTGATGTGTAATTGAGAACATACCTTTGTAGAAGCAGTCATCCCTTACTTTTCACTCCCTCTGCTCCACACTGCAACCTCTAGCCTTTTGATTAGCTACACAATTAATAAAATTAGTACTAAACCTTCCTCTCTCCATTCTTCCCCTGCGTTCCTGACACACGTGGTGTTTTGAAGATAATTAATACGTGTGTTTACCATGGAAACCTCTGAACTTTAATCTGTTCTTTCCCCCTCCCATCTGTTACAAAATATATTTTTCTAGATGGAGTGTTACAATGCCATCGTATATAATAGATTTGTATCTTATAACTTGGAAAATTCTATATTCAGAAAAAAAAGGAATAAGAGATGAAGAAATTCCTGGAATGTTATTTCACTTCGTTTTTAATTCTACAAATTCAAAACTCACCACCATGTATGAGAGCGGTACATTGCAGACAGAAGAAGCAAAACCCATGGTGGAACACCACATCACTCATCTTCATGAGGTAGTTTCTAGCTAATGGACATTTTTTTTAATCAGAACTGATAAACCAAAAACTTCACTGGCTTGGGAAGAACAGAGAGAGCATGCTTTTAAATGCACAGGTGTCCTGGACTCTTGTACAGGCATTACGAATTTATTCTCCAAAACTTCTCTAATATGAAAGAATTTCAATGAGTGGAATTGAAGGCCAAGAGATTAATATCATGGCAAACTTCAGAATGGCTCTAGTTCTTGGAAGAAGAGACAGAAGTGAGAGCATCATACATGCTGGCTCTAGAAGGCTTTACAGTCAGATGCAGGAATAGCAAACCCACACTCCTTCCTGTAAATTAAGTTGAATCTGATCAGTCTCTCTCCTCTCCCAGCTGAGCAGTGCTAAATACTATTTCAGACAGCTGGTGATCTTGTGGATATAGGAGGAAGGTAAGTTACCTAGTAGGAGGGAGAGGTGAAAGAAGTCACAATGAGACGTCATTTGTGAGCATGAGTGTTGGGCCATGGGGACCTGGGGCTGGCAGCAGCTGTAAAAGGCTGGCAGCTGCGTTCATGAAAAATGTTGAAAAGTTTAGTTTGGATACCTCATCTGCAAATAAGCCAACTCCGGGTTAAAAGACCACAAGACACCCAGTTCTAATAGTAGTTTCTCTTTCAAACTGAAGTAATGCTCAGTGAATTTCTGTCTACCCATCTGAGTGAAGAAGTCTGTTTTTTGTTTGTTTATTTGTTTTACAAATTAGTCATTATTTCAGGCTATGTTTTGTAGATGGTATGCATCATCTCATAACATTTTATCTTAGATTTGCTCTGCATTTTTTCTCCCTTGGCTTTCTTAGAGGTCTGTAAAATGGTTGCTGACTCCATGTTGACCTCTTTTTCTCTGTGTCTTCACCATATACTTAACTCAGTGAGTAGTCTGTGAAGTTTACTGAAGTAGATACCATCAAATCTGACAGCATGAGAAAAACCCTGTCTTGTATAAGCAAACAATGGTACTGGTACATGGATGGCCTAGAGGACAAAAGAGCATGACTATTGCAATTCTGGTATTTACAACTTTGTATTACAGCTTTTATTTCTTGTTTCTTCTTGAGGCTGAATGGAGTTGGGTTATCCCCAGACTCCTTTAGGTATTTCTTTCAGCATATACATCAGTATGTGGTCTCCCTGTGGCCTCCATTACTTTAATACTTCTCTCCTTTTGTTTTTTATGCAAGAAGTCAACCATAATACGAGATTCTAGTGCAGTTCCTTGCCATGCCTGGAGGGATTAAAAATTCAAATTTCTCTCGAGTGCCACAACCACCAAAATACAGCACAGGCAGCAGTGGGGAGGCACCGTGCATTTCCTGAACCTTGGAAGAGCTGTGAAGAACAATTTCAGGGCCAATGTTGGGGACAGAGTGAAGGAACATGACTTCTGTCTAAGGGAGCAATAGCATTACCTCATCTCCAACTGAATTTACCATGCTAGTATAAGTCTGGACTGCAGCTTTTTTTCTGCAGTAGAGCTGTCTCAAAAAACAAGAATGCAGAGCCCTGATTTAGGATATTTCCAAAACAAATTCAATATACACGTACAGCTGGGAATTCTATGTGCAGAACAAAGAGCCAGAAATAATTCTGATTTTTTTTTTTTTTCATTCTAAGACAGAAAAGTTAATTTATTTAGAACAATATAACGTAACCCTCCTTTATATTCATAATAAAATGCCAGCATCTTTTTTTTTTTTAACCTACTGCTAAAGGAGAAACTGCTATAACAAACTTTTGGTAGCTTTTATCTTTTCTATTATATTCTATTGACTATTAATAAATCACCATCTGTCAGTTTTTTGCAGGAGTAACTGAAACTCTGCTTGCATTAAACTTGAAAATAATTCCTTCCTTTCGTACAATCTTCAAGACAAAAGAAATTTTAAAACAATGAGTACTACCTGTACTATTTCAATGGCGTTTCTCTTCAAGAAACAATATTAAGATTTATGTGATATAGTCGGCTTTGGGATTGATAATTAATTGTCACTTGATTACTCACTTTAATAAAATTTATTTTAAAGTTGCAACAACTCTACTCAAGAAAATGACCCTGAATCACTTTAATTTATAAATTCACTTAATTAAAATACTTAATCCTGAAAAGAGCTTTCAGGCTGTTCAAATAAAAGTAAACAAATCTTCCAATTAAATCAACACTTTTTTCTTTTGATATATGTAATTAATTTTCACTCGACTCAATGAATAAAGCTCATGTAAGGTTGTTCATGTGACAACAGAAAATGGCTTGCTGTCAGCTTAATCTTCTTTAACACTGTAAAGCATTTTTAGTTATGCTGACAGGCCTGCTGAAAAGCCTTTGCTGGAAAGCAATAAATATTAGCCTTTTTCCCACTGGCACTGAAGGCAAAACATTTATTTGTAAATGACAATCATTAATCAGCATTTTTGTACAAGTTATCACAAAACCTCCCAGGCTAAAGAAAACCTGATGGAAATGAAACTTGGTTGCAATCAGATTTAGCTTAAACACACTTAGTCCTTAGATAATTGAAATCTCCATTGCCCCATTCTCCCGAATGCTGGTAGAGGTGCTCTGGGCACAAAGGACTGTGCTATTTATCCCTCAACACGTTAGAAGGGAAAGTTCTGTGACAAACCCTAGGACTTAATTATGGAGCTCGCAGCACTGCCAAGATTTTCACACGCTTAACTTTACTACTGCAATTAGCTCCATTGAAATCAATGGCAGGAAAATTAACCAAATGTATGAGATGTCAGTATCATGATGAAAGCTGTCACCCGTACAGGCACGTGAGTATCTTTACAAGTGCAGGATCGACTATTAAATGCAGTACATTCACTCATCTGTGCAGCATTGCTTGCATGCATTCCACTGCATAAAGAGAAGCCTCTATTTTGAAAGGAAGGCTTTACTGAACGTAATTTTCAATCGTTCAGCAAAATTAATCTGGAGATCAAATCACAGCATATGCCTAACTGCACCTTCCCCTTAAATTTGGGACATTTTAGCCTGAATCTTGAAAACTCTGCTGCAGAGAGATGTCCACACCCTTCTCATCTGTATTTCAAAACAGCAAGAATGACAAAAAGGCCAGTTTTTTTCTTAGTCTAACATGCACATTCAGACTTTAAGCTGACCCAATTCTGGTTGTTTTTCTCCATCAGCTGTATTTGAGTAAGAAAACAATTCCCAAATTTGGGCTTTGTACTTAAATCCTAAGCCTCACTCTCTCAATACTATCTCAGCCCTGAAAAGTTCAAGTTAATTAACGACAGATCTAAGGAACTGCTGCCGTCAAGATGATAATTAGATGGAGCTAAGTATGAAAAACAGAGCCCTTATCTAATGAAGGAAGGTAGTCTTCTATCACTCCTCAAAGGTTGTTTATAGTACAGGTATTCCTAGTTGGTTGCCATTATGTTTAATAAAACTGCAATTCATGACCAGAAACCAGCATAAATCCCTATATGAGCAAAGCCTGTCAAGAGTTTTTCAGCTGTTTCCAGCATCCAAGAAGGCAGAATAAAATATGGAATTCCACACTTTCAAAGGAGAGAAATTTTTAAGGCTTCTACAGTTTATAGGTGTCTTAGGTGAAAGCAGAGCAGTGAGAAATGACTGATAATGAGAAAATGGACCTCCATTTTTGATAGAGTATTTTCAGCTGCCAGTCAGTGTTTGGTCTGTCTTCTTGACAAAGGCTTAAGAGGATTTGTTATTCAGCTAAATCATTATCCTAGCTTGTGTTTTCAGCCTGAACAAATTTATAAAAATATATCTGGAAAGATTTCACTTTGTTTGTTTGTTTTTGTTTTCATTCTCAATGCACAAATATGCCCCTTGTTTAGAAAACAGCTACAAAAACCCACCACAGATCATTTTCACACTCCAAATAAAAATAGTCAAATGTTATATGCATTTTTGGAGAAAAACAGACTGCTCTGATTATCATCATGGTTCCCTTGCAAGTGATTCAAAGCAATACAAATCAATTTATAGGCTTGGAAAGTAAGCGGTGTACCTAGTGCATAGGAGGGCTGGCTGGTGGCATCGCTGCTAACTGTGTAAGAGTCTGCATGTTCAGACATTCAATGGAGTAGATTGCAAATTGCAATAGTAAAAATTATATGTCTATACAAAACAACTTTCTCTGCAACAGAATGCAGGAAGCACCACTCAGAAGCAGCAGTCTCAGGAGAGTCTCATGTCTATAATGAGATTTGGTGCTTCAGTGCCATTGCAGAGGGCTGGCTGTGCAGCTGCCATCCCCAAAGCACAGATCTCTCCGTGACCAGTCTCTGAAGGTCATTCAGATGCCTACAGCTGGTGCTAAGACACATTTTGCCATCCTGTAGACCTTTTCTAGGTGTCCTGAATACTTTTTAAAATCTGATTCTGTGGGACTTCATCTCCTCCCTTGAGTGAAACAGCTGAAAATTCTTTTACAGGCGGATTTATTCATTTCCCACTCTGATTTAAAAAGTTCACAACCCCAATCACAAAGGGTAGACCAGCGACCTTATTACGCAGCTATGCCAACCATCAACAGCCTGGTTTATACCTCGTACTGAGGCTCACACAAGTAGTAGTGCTGCTTGCAGGCAGCTCATTCCTTTCAGTAGTAACAGACCAGTTATCTATCCTAAATGAACTAATTTGTTTTAAAACCAATATATAAAATAACCAACTTAAGATTTTCCTACATTTACTTTTATATTAAGCAGGCATAAATTGTACGTGCACAAATCTCAGCAGCACCTTCATTGTGGTGATTAATCCTGGGTGACTCAGAGACAAATACTAGGGGAAATGGAAAGAGCTGAAAGATTTGCAGCTGAAAACACTGAAGAGTTTCCTATTTATTCCAATTCTTGTCCAGAATCCCTCTCTGACAGAGCGTTGATTCTTTCTGGTCTCAGTCACTGCCTGTCACCTGCAGTGGGTGCAGAGAGAGCAGTGTGTATGGCAGCAGCACAACACAGAGGATGCCAGGGGCTCATAAGGAGTGCTGTGCACAACCTGCAGTGCTGTGGAACCTGTGGGGACACTGCGAGCAGCCCACGGCCAAAGGTGCCAGGAGCCTGGGGAGCTGCAGGAGAGTACTGAGTGGCTTGGAGAGAAAAGAGAAGGGGTCAGAGAAGGAATGCAGGGAGCTGGGATGTCAGAGTACAGGTGCAAAGGGAAAGCTGAGTGGGTGCAACAGAGGGAAGGAGGAGGCAGATTAGGATTTGCATGCATTCTTTTAGACAACGATTAAATCTTTTTTAGGGCCAGTTAATAAAGGACAGCAAATCTAAAGATTCAAGTTTCAAAAGGAGCAATGGCACATCACTGACAAAGGACAAACCAACATTTAAAACAACTGGCAGGCAGAAAAAGGCATTTTCTTCACTCTTCTTGTGAAGTGAAATGTGGAAATTGCATCAGTGTGTTGTGGGTCACCAGCAGCTCCAGGCAGCACAGAGTACAAGAATGGAGGCAGGTGCCGTAGAGCCTGGGATGCACGCCCAGCCCCCTCAAATCCACCTTTCTGAAACTGGTGCCAGGCTGGCAGTGAATATCTGAAATAACTTAGTTTGCTGAAAAGGAGTCCACAAGCAGCTGACTTCAAATTAGAGGTTAGAAACAGAAGTCCTAGCAAGTACCCAGGTTCACAAACTTCTCAACTACCAGCAGTATTTTTAATGTTTGGCAGATATCAGGAGTTTAAGCCAGTTGCTAACAAACCCCTTCCATCTTATTTGGTTGTTACAGTGTCATGATGTACATGCTGAGAACAGCAAGGTATTGGTTGTTAAAGAGCTTACAAACTTAATTCTAACAGTTTAACCATTGCACTGTCATAATTCTGCTGCAATAACCTCATAGATGATGGCTGCAGAGATGACATAGACACTTGCCTATCAGAGGGAACAACTGACTCCTCATGTATAGAAATACTGTATCACAAGCACAGAGAGACCTTTCGTTCTTGGCTTATGCTGCACACAGCAGCAACGTGAGAGTACTCAGACTTTATTGATTTCAGCTGTCAAGCACTGATACTGCCATGCTAACAGCCCCTCTTCTGCTCAGGACTGCAGAGATCTTTGATTCTGAGCCATACCACAAACCAACAGACTTCCAGCAAGGTGCTTTAAAATCTGTCTCAAATTTCAATACATAGGAAAAAGCATCCTCTTTAAACAGGGGGATACGGGTCTGTCTTCAGCCTCTGTGAGGCAGTCGTACATCACAAGGCAAACTGTTCTCATCAGAGCTGTGCTTCCATGAGAAAAACACAAATCTTCTGTGACAATTTACTACTTGGTTGCATAAATGGCACAAACAGTATTTGATGAGTGCTAAGAAACTGCAGGACCTTTCTCCTGCATGTGGATAGAACACAAAATGAGCGTATCAAGAGAAGAAACTCCCATTGATTCAAAATGATGATGATGATAATAATAATAATGATAATAAGAACAATGAGAATGTTTCAAAAGAATGCAGTGTATGTTTCATTTAGTTTTGCAGTTTGGTCCTGTCTACCATGCATCTTGCTCCTGGCACAAAAGAACAAAAACAGTAATACCTGTGTGGGTGATATTTCTCAGCATACAAACCAGACCCCTGTACCAAACCACTTTCATATTTCAAATAAACAGGTAAATTTCACGCCAGAAATATGCGTCTATGGTATGCAAGAAAAAGGCACTTTGATGAACATTGGTATATGTCAGTCTTTCAATGCTTAAGAGTAAAATTATCACTATGAGCAATGCAAACAGCCTCCCTGTGCTCCAGCAACCTAGCAATGCCAGCTCCTGCAAACGGAAAGTTTAGTTAGCAATCTGCAGGTTTTCACAAAATCAAAGCAGTCCTGGGAGGAGATCTGGGAGAATTGCAGGAGCTCTCTGGTTTATCCAGGCATGATTCAGATAATACATTGTCTAAAAAAGCACTTCATTTTGTACTTTCCATAAAACACCAATGAATGAAAAGATCAGTGACAATGTTCTGCTTAGGTCTGCAGCCACAGAAATAACTGAACATTTCAGATCTTGAATCCAGTTCTGATTACTCTGACCCACACGTAATTTAGTTCTGTCTCTAATGATGGCAGTCAAAGCACAGCAGCATAAAAATATTACCTGATAATGCAGTCTCAGCTTCCTGCTTTCCTAGAAATTATCTCATCTAAATGCATTTGGAAGAAAAAATACAGACAAAAATTTTTGTCAATTCCTAGAAGTCACAAGTTACATAAAAACCCCACCCCAGCAAATAACCTAGGTATAGGTTTAACCCTAACCTATCCACCAGTTTAAGTCTTAATTTAAGTCAAAACTGGTTACTCACATACCCAGACTTTTTTTTTTTTTTTTTTTTTTGAGTTCTAAAGATGCTGTTAAATATAGATAATCACCACCACCCAGACTGAGCACTCCTGTTCCTCTAGATTTTACCAAACTAGCATAAACTAGTTTTCTTCAGGCCACAAATCCTTGCTTTAGACAGTGCTTTTTCATTATCAAGGAAACTTCATCTCTTTCAGTGTCAGAATCTCATGTCCAATTAGTATTTTATACCTAAATGCTTTATTTCTGCTCTCAAATCTCAAGATGAAAAAGAAAATCACAAGGAACTGTTTCTGCCATTTACTGTATCTGAGTGTGTAAGGAATCAGAACTTGACAATTCTTATGAGACATACAGCTATGACCAGAGGCAAAAATTCTGGGAATCTAGTGTAAAACATCGTTCTTGTGTGGTTTCAGGCTTTGCAGAATTTTTTTTGCCAGTGTAACTCTTTTGATTCCAATGCAGCCACTCCTGATTTACCCCAGGGGCAGTCAGACAGAAACTGGAGACGCAGTAGTACAGTTTTTTCTTCAGGACCTCCTGTGTAACTGCACTGAAGTCAGCTGCTCCCTCTCATTTTTTGGTTTTGCAGATGTTACTCTAAAGAAATCTCTCCCTGCTTCCCCAGATAATAAATTTTATTTTCTCAAAGTAATTCGGTTTGAAAATTAAATAATATTGTTGCTGTTTCTAAGTAAATATTTAGATAAGTACCTTGAAAGGGAGAATGTGTTCAAAAAATAATGTCCAGTTTCATTGCTTGACTTTTTTCCTTGCTATAACTTAATGAATTCTTCATTTGCTATTATAAACTAAATATTTCCTTTGAGTCCAATTAGCATAGCTGAAAGAAAAAGCAAAGCAAAGCAAAGCACTGTTCAGCATGCATCATTGTAATGGAAAATCAGTTCTTTTATTCTGGCTTTAATAACTGCAGCTTGATTAGAGAGAAAGAAAAAGCTCTGCGAGAGAGGGAGAGGTGGGGGGTAGGAGAAGGCCTGCCAAATTAGTTCCATAAGAATTCTCAACCTGTCTGCTCTCTGGCTTACTATTCAAATGCTAATTGAGCCTTTTTGTAAACAGAATGGGTAATCATGGAAGACAAAAACAGATACAGAAAACAAATGAAATATCACACCTAATCCAAACCAGCACAAAATTTCTCTGATGAGCTTTAGAAGTCTTAAAATTCTATGTTCATTGGTCATTTCTAAGAGTATAGAAAAGCATATAATTAATATAATAAAGTAAAATATAACATAATGAAATAAAAAAGAATAAAGAACAGTTCCTTTTGAACAATGAAACCAGTCATGTTATAATTAGATAAGAGGATTTATATTCACAGCTATAAACATGAAAGTGGACCATGAGACTGGATAAAGGCAAGGTTTTAATTCTTAAAAATTAATTACATGGCATTATTGTTATCAGTACACAGGATGCATTAATTATACAATTAATAATGAGATGAAACGATTTTTTTTTCAACTTTACATCACCTGGGGACATTTGGTTTTATACCAGAACTGTCCTTCAGGCATTTCTCTAATCTTGTTACTGTGCAAAGTCAAGACCTTAAGCCTGCTAGTGCAAGTAGTGGATGGAATGAATTCAGAGTTGCTACTAATTAGATTAATTTAGACTTGGTACTCACACACATTATAGTACTTTTTAGATCCTCCCTGTAATTGTTATCTGAGGTGTAACAGATTTATTGCAACCTCTTCTCTTAAAAGACTGATGCTGTCTGAGGCACAGAATATCCAAACACATCATTAGGTAATGGTGGCTGTTACTACAGACACATTCTCTTGCACAAAACCATCACCTAACACCAGTGCTGCACTTGGACTTCCAACCGAAGCTTTCCTTTTCTGTAGAGAGCCAGTTCTGGGCATTGTGCTTTTTGTCACTTCTCAGATGTATTTTGTTCCAAATTATGGCCATGTGGGAGAGATGACCTTCATCTGCCTGTCATTTTGATTCCAGGCATGTTCATTGTGACAGCCTCTGTTTGGCAGGAAAGAGTTCACCTTCTTTTCAATTTTACTTCCTCCTCCATATCCTGTCAAAGTTAATTCTGTATCAGAGGTATAACAATCTGATATGCACCTATTGTGAGACTGCTCATTTTTGTTTTGCTTTTTAATATAAACCGTATTTTGATCTATTATTATTTGTGCTATCACAGTCCCTTGAAAGCCCAAGGAAGGGACAAGTACCTAATTGTCCTTACTGCTGTTATCTAGGAACAAAGTAACTCCATCACCTTATAATCTCCATTGCAGAAGACAAGGATTTTGCTTTTTTTTCCCCCCACTCCTCCAGAGAGGTATTTTTTCATTAGATTTGATGGAATACAGGACAGCAGTTCTTTAGAAAAGTGGCATCGATTTATAAAGAGACTGAAAAAAGTGTCCTTTTCTCTAATCAAAAGATGTCAAGCTTTATTTGGACTAGCTGTCCAAATGCCCAGTGTTCACATGGAAGTCAAATAAGATAAACAGTGTTTTTTATACAAAATTTTGTCCTTTGTTCTACATTGAAAAAACAGAATTTTCAGTTTTCACGTTAGCTTTATTGCTTCTAATTGTTACGCTATTACATGAGCTCCAAGTAACAATATTTAGTACAAAGAATCACAGAATCGTAGGGGTTGGAAGGGACCTCCAGAGATCGAGTCCAACCCCCTGCCAAAGCAGGATCCCTACACCAGGTCGCACAGGTAGGCGTCCAGGTGGGTCTTGAATATCTCCAGAGAAGGAGACTCCACAACCTCCCTGGGCAGCCTGTTCCAGTGCTCCGTCACCTCACCGTAAAGAAGTTCTTGCGCACATTGGTGCGGAACTTCCTATGCTCCAGTTTTCGGCCATTTCCCCTTGTCCTGTCTCCGCACACTGCTGAAAACAGTCTGGCCTCGCTACTCTGCCCCCCACACCTTAGATATTTATAGACCTGGATCAGGTCCCCTCTCAGTCTTCTCTTCTCAAGGCTAAACAGACCCAGCTCACTCAGCCTTTCCTCATAGGGGAGATGCTCCAGGCCCTTCACCATCTTTGTGGCTCTCCGCTGGACTCTTTCCAAGAGATCCCTGTCTTTTTTGTACTGGGGAGCCCAGAACTGGACACAGTACTCCAGATGAGGCCTTACCAGGGCAGAGTAGAGGGGGAGGATCACCTCCCTCGACCTGCTGGCCACGCTCTTTTTAATGCACCCCAGAATGCCATTGGCCTTTTTGGCCACAAGGGCACACTGCTGGCTCATGGCCAAGCTGTCGTCCACCAGGACACCCAGGTCCCTCTCCGCAGAGCTCCTCTCCAGCTCATTTTCAGTAATGAGTAACAAAAATAATCTGTTATTGTCAGAAGGAGTTTGCAATACATACTAAAAGAAAAAAATCAGCATTTATCAGCATTTAAGTGTGACTAAGAAAAGACTGAGCTACAGGAGGCTTGGCTCACAGCCAGAGACCAACAAGGCACCTGATCAGAGCACAGCTCACAGGTGATGTCAATAACCCCAACAATGCTCTGCACTTTGTAGAACAAGTCCATATGAAAGAAAGTAGGAATGAAAACAAATGGAAAATGGTTAAAATGACTATTTTACAACTTTTGAATTTATAATGCAAACCAAAGTTATGGCAAGTTACTTGGAGTTAAATGGACAGAGAGCTCTGTGAAAGAGCTGCCCTCAGCTACTTGATTATTTTTTGCATCTTTTTTATTTTTGTTTTAAGATTTTTTTTTTCACTTGAATTGTTTTTGAGGGTACCTCTTGGGCAACTGGGAATCACAGAACCTTGTCCCTCACACTACCCCTCACTCTATCCTTAGGCCCTCAGGGCCACTGCCGTGCATCCATTTTGAGCGCTCGGGATCAACAGTGCAATGCCTGCAACTTTCCTCAGGCAGCAGCTGCTGCCTCTTCTGGAAATGATTTTTTAAACACAAAACGCCTGAAAGTTCTGTCTGTTTTTCTATTTTACAGTCTTCCCCATCCAATTCGCTTATTCTCAGTTGTTTGCAAATACAAAAAAAAAAAAATCAGTCTTTGGAAAACTAGGGCTATCTGTTATTTCTGCAAGTCCTCAGAGCCAAAGAGAAATGTTTAAAGTCAACTATCATATTACAAGCAGATCAGAGAATTTACCAGAGATTTTTTCTTAGGCTTTTTCTTGTTTTGACTATGACAACAGTGCAAGGATAAGACTAGAGGAGCTTAAACCCCTAGTTTGAATCTTCACGTGCCTTTGTGCTTCTAGGTGTATGCACACAACTTGAAATGAAGGCAGAAATATTTACTGTGATATATTTATAGGTCGAAAAGGTTCTATTGAATATTGCAAACTTTTCTGCCAAAATACAGGATATGGAACATTTATCCTATGGCTTTGGGTCAGTAACCATAACAATCTGTTCTTTACAGAATACAACACAGCACCAGGTAAAAGTGAATTTGAAGAAAGGGATACTTTTACTATTTCATACAGCTGAAAATCTGTAGAGGGGTTGTATTTGCAGTGCACTTATGACCTCCAGGTTATTTTGCATTAGTTTTTCATCACTTACTGTCAAAATCAACTACTTAAACACGCAGCTGGCATACCATATTATCTTTACCTAATAGCACTATTTAAAATGTTTTTTGTAAAAGTATAAGGTCACACAAGAAAGATTTAATCTATATAGCACAGTCTTCTGATATAAGCCAGATAAGACAGAAAGGATTCTGTGCATTTGTAACGTATTATAAAAGAAAGTGAATTTATAGGTAAGTCACTTAGGCATGCTGTGATTACATGGGTTTTTAGGTTTCCTTCATCCCTTGTGCTATTTTCTTTATGTCTTACAAGTATTAATATTTGAAAAAAAAAAAAAGAGAAAAAAAGGAAAAATACATGGCAGTTAACAGTCAAATGATAACAGCACAGAATGTATTTCTAATGCTTGTGTGTGTAATATCAGATTTGATTTTCATACAAACAACTTCCTCACCTTTTGAATTTTACGCAGTCTATCCCCTCCAGCAGATGTTGCCAATATAAATGAAATTAATGTCCCAATACAGAAGACAACAGAAAGAGCAAAATGTCTGGATTTGCTTTAGAAATAAGCAATGACATAAGTCTAGACCATCTCCCTATGATCCAAACACAAACATGAGGATCAGGTTTTTCTCTCCTCCTCTTCAAAATGAAACAGCCATCTCTAATGATGGGGTTTGGATTTTTGCTTTGCCTTGTACTATCTGTGTGAAGTTGGCAGACACATAAAGCAGCACATGTGACCAAAGCAGGCACAGAGCAGGCTATATCCAAGCTCAGATAGGCTGTGTTCATATGTAGCTTTTAGAGCTCTTTAGATCCAAGATTTGTACTCATAGGTGGTTTCAGTGTGATTTTATCAAGCAATCAGACACACCTGCAATATTTCTAAACTTTGCTAAATCTTAAATTTGGTCCGAGTCCTCAGGAGCCAAAGTCTATGAAAAGCTGGCACTTTTCTTTTTTGTGAGTTTAATTGGAAACATTTTGCATGTTACACTAATCATCCCTTTGGGAGAATGGAAGACAAAAAGCTCTCTGCCAGCAAATTCATTTACTTTAGAGATCTTGATTTGTCAGACACTAGTATTTGCAAGCTACACCATAGTTTTATTCCAGGCCAGAAACACTAATCTGTGAAGTTCATAAAAATGCTCCATTTCAGACACAACTCTGGTATCATTTACAATAGAATAAGCCCAAAATAGCTTTGCTGAAACCCATGAGGTTACAGCAAAAATATGACTGATGGAATTGTGACATAAATCAAATTTTAAGCTTTTACTGTAACATTGAAACATCCTCACCTCCTGAAATAATTCATCCAAGCTCACAGAACACAATGTTACTTCTCTTACTACTGCCCTAGAAAGACAGGCATTCAGCACAGGTCACACCCAATGAAGCATTCATTTTTCCTGCCACAGTGCTTTCAATTTTTGCTTCAACAATTCATCATTCACCATTTGTTAATCGCCTGTGTGTCATGCAGTATCCCAGGCAATAGAGATGGCTAATTACATTCTCGATAATGAGCCGTTTGTGTGAATTGTACATGACTACAGAAATTGTCAATATTGAAAGTCAAGGAACTTAGACTGACTATGACACAATGCTTGACATAACTGTGAATGTGCAGAGCAGGATACGAACAGAGATGAATAGCAAATAATTTAAGTAAAATGCACTGACAGTCTTACACAGACAATAACATATCTGTTCCAGTGTGACAGAGCTGACAGAAGTAAAAGATGTTTTCTAAATATTCATTTAAGCAAAAATTCTGTGCAGGTTTTTCATAGAAAAAAAAAAAAAAAAGGAGTTATACATAAGTTAAGAGCATTTTAGTTATTCACACTGTAACTGCAAACAAGGTGGTTGTGAGAAGATACTTAATTTCAAAAGCTACTTGTAGTAGGGATTGAGCAAGATACTTGTGATTTCATATGGAATACTCTGCACAGTTCTGACCAGCAATTCCCCAGCAGGAAGAATTCAATCTTAAATAAATTTGGCTATTATTACTATAATAACAAGGGAACAGAAACTGCATAGGACAATTAAGGTGTAGGAGGAAAAGGTAGAACTCGATGAAAAGACGATTAGAAATACAACAGAGGATTGCAACTTGCAAGCAATACTGAAGTGTGTGAATACAAACTGGGCAAATAACCAAAAAGCCTAATAAAAGTAATACATGTAGTCTCCTGACTAAGAAGTGGATTCAAACCACTGAAGAATAAGGTTTGAAAACAACCAGACTTTTGTTGTTTCATCAAAAAACAACCCAGGAATTTTAAAAAGAAATTTCTTCCATTTAAAATAAGAAGACTAACACTTCCTAGTCTTAAGTTCCTAACTCAGCTGAATAGTCAAAACTCAGTTTAATAGGTCTTGGTATTATGTCATACATCAGAATCTTATTTTACTTACAATTTTTAAACATGTGTCCTTTAAAAGTAAAAACAGCTCTCTAAAGGAATATGGCTGGGAATTACAAGAGGATGGTTAGAAATAGCACTCTTTTACCGCTATTTTCTCCTGTTTACTAAGAGAATCTTTTCCAATCACTGACCCTGATCTCAGTATTTGCCTAGTTTATCACCCACTGGGTGTGAAGAGCCAGTTTATTTTCTCACTGAATCCCCTTTTTTTACCTCTTTTTCTCCTGTTCTGTGCACAGTCTAATTTTGGACCCCCATGCAGTAGCAAGCAGGTTGCTCCCAAATTGTTCCATTTTTCTCAGTTACCACTAGTGAGCCAAACAAGATTCAAACCTGCTCTCAGCTCTATTCATCCCCTTAAGAGAGAGTTTTTCTACCCAAATAGCAGGTTTGGGTAAACACTGAAGAGCAGATGATCTCCTTGTGGTCTTCATAAATTGAAACACTGTCAGCCCGCACTGAAACATTTCATTTAAACATTTTGTATTGTCAATAAATATCTGAGAGATATTAAATAAACACAGCCAACCTTGTCTAGGTTCTGAGTGGAAGAAGAGAAGGCAGCTAATATAGCGTTAATGTTTCTAAAATATTTTCCCATATAGCACACAATAACTTGAGGCTCTTAAGTAAGGACAGCATGCTCAGCCTCTCTTCAAAAACCAGGCAAACCTTTCACATACTTGACAGACAGCAGACAAGGACAACGAGTGCCTCAGGAGCCCATTCTGCTTTTGTGTGTCCTTACATAAGTGATTTCAATGTACCCGGAGTGACTGCAATGACTTAAAGGTGCTTTTAGCATCAGATTCTTCCTAAAGTTATACATTCATAACTGCAGTAAAAATAATTCATGCTACCAGTAATTGCTAGTGGAAGAGGATCTAACAATGCCTGAGCCCTCTCTGAAAGCCTCCACTGCCATGATTGGTGTCAAGGGCTGGCCTTGTACTTACCTTCACTACAAAGATGTGTTTTCTGAAGACAGGATTTTCCAGTAAATACCACAGGCAACAGAGCTAGTTACAGGGAGAATGGCTGCTCCTGCTCATACAACATGGGCAGGGGATGAAAATAGCACAGTAACCCAAGTTCTGACTGTGCCTGTGATTACAGGCTCATTTCAACATCTGATACAGACTAAAATGCTATTCAGAACAGTTCCACAGAGGATGAAGTAGACAGAAGTCACTCTCAGTTCTGGGACCCTGCAGGAATCCAGGTGTTGTCACATGCTGAGACTGGGATCTGGGAAGGACAGTTCTTTTCACAGACTGAATATGCGTACAGTCAGATTTGATCAGAAAGAATCATAAAGGCAGACAAGAACAAGAATGATACCATCGTTATCTTATCAAAGCCATATTGCGCCCTACCCCAAATCCAGATGCTTAAAGGCGTCACTGGGAACTCAGGAGGACAGAGAACTGTGACACTTTGAACAAGAACACAGCTCTTCTTTGGCAGTGAATCAATGAAGCTGATTTTCTAGTTAAGAGTTTGTCACACACAAAATAAAGCTTCATTTTGATACCACTTTAAAGCTTGTGCTGAAATCCAGAAATATTTCCATTTGCAGAATGTATTGGAAATGGAAATGGTGCTATTCGAAATATATTTCAAAATGAATAATGCTTCAATGATTGAGTCTAAAATTTTTGTAAAAACTAAATAGACTTCATCTTGTAAAAAAAAAAAGAAAATGAAAGTTTTATTTAGTCAATAAAATTATCTCCATATGAGCAATTTCAAGCATATTTTTGAGCAACTTATTTTGATGTAAAAGAAAAAAAAATAAGTCTCAGACTAATATGTATTTGTTTAAGCATTCTTAGTTCAACCATTGATCTAAAAGTCAATATTCCACTCAGCTCTAGGACCTAAAGAGAACCGTCTCAAGTATTAACTCAAAAGACTAAACAAAATCACTTCTTTAATTAATGTGATTTTCCAAGAGGAGACTCAATACATTTGAGAATACCAATGTCTCTTAAGACAGGAGGTTTCTTCACAAGCTCATTGTAAGAAGATTTCTCTGTACTTCTTCCCTATGCATATACGTTTCAAGGAACATTTAATGAACTTCAGAGTTACTAAAGGAAAAAAACATAGTCTTAACTGCTTACTTTCTAGATCTCTATTGAATTTCTTATTAATTGACATATTAATGCTCTGTTTTCTTAAATTTAACTTTAATGAAAGCAAAAGAACTTTTTAAATTAAGTCATGAGACAAGAATGCTAACAGCTTTTTTCACTCTACTTATTCGCATACTCATTAAAATTTCTGAGGTTTTTAAGAAGAAAGATAGCAATGACAATATTTCTATTTTTAAAACAAATCCACAAACTGCTGGCTCCTTTGGATTTTTTCTCCAATACAAATTAAGTAAAACTTTTTCTTTTAATCATACAAATGGTATCAAGCCTACATTCAAACAAGTACAGCTTTTTTGTTTTGGATCCATGTGTCTTTTTTTTTTTTTTTTTTTTGGAAGCTATGGCAGATCCTGAAGGTGCCTGCTGGCATTTACTCGTGGCACCAGACCCCTCATGAAGTGCTCTGTTTCTATTCTCCATGCCTCCCCTCACAATCTTCATGCATGAATCTGTTTGACTACTGTCTTAGCTTCCAGCTGAGATGGAATGGTTTTCTTCAGTGTCTGGTAGGATGCTACGTTTTGGTTGTAGGAGAAAAAGAGTGTTGATAACACCTACATTTACAGTTGCTACAAAGCTGTGTTGTACAGAGCCAAGGCCATTCACAGCAAAGGGCCCAAGGAACTGTGTTGAAACGAAATCAGGACAGATGACTTGAACTGGCCATAGAGATATTACATAATATCTGACAGCATGTGGATACATGTGGAAAGAATTTTGAAGGGGGTGCGAGTTCACATCCCTCTCTTCCACTGCTCTGGGAGCTAACTGGGCATTGGCCAGCAGGTGGTGAGCAATTGCTTGTGAATTGCTATATAAATTCACATGTAATAAGTATTATCCTTTTACTTTTCTCTATATTAGTAAATAGCTTTACCTCAACCCACAAGTTCTACTTCATTTTTCTTTTCCCTGCTTCTCTCCCCCATCCCACTGGGAAGGGGGAGGAGTGAGCAAATGACTGTGTAGTGATTAGCTACCTGCCAGGTTAAACCACAACAACTAAGATCTCACTGAAACAGTCCCTGGAGATTCCTCATGGAAGTCAATCTACAGTGGAAGCACCAACACTGGTATGATACTAAGGGATTTATAAAGCTAGCTTTCCAACCCTCCCCCCTGACTGGACTGTAGTTGTGCCACAGCCTGGTCCCAGAGCTCAACCTGGAACACACACTTCAGCTACACTTCAGATGTTTTTCTATACATGGGAGCAGAACACAGCTAGTCCAAAGTGAAAACAAATGAACTAACTCAGAAATACATACAGGTTGAACAGTAGGTTCTCACTATCAAATATTATGCTTCCACAAGTCAAAGCCTATCAGCTCTTGTCTGTTAAAGCAGATGCAGCCCTTGCAGACATCAACTAATAAACCAATCAAGCACTGCTTCTCTTTTGATGAATAGGCAGAGTGCACAAAGAGGGTGACACATCTGATGTTTCACCTGCTTATTACAGGATAAGATGATGTGTGTGCCAGATTCAGGAGAGTCTGTAGTAAGATGCACACATTTCTTGTGTGAACAGCTGCTTTGTGTCAATGCGAACTGGGTATCCTTTGATTTTTTTTTTTTTATTCCTCTCAATATACACTTCCCAGTTTTTCCTGACTGGAACTGTGGCTGCTTCATCTCTTTTCTATTACAGTTACCTTCTTCAGCAGAAACAAGAGGAGTAATACCTGTTAAAGATGGTCAAGAAAAGGCTGCTAATTAACAAACCACTGGTGAATTTAAAGCATTAGAAGACACAAAAACTGAATCGTATTTCCTCACATACCAATTAATAAAAGGATCAAACATGCTCAGCTCTTCTTACAACAGAAGCACTTTTAGCTTCAGGGCTAGGAAAAGAGTCTACTGAACTCAATTCACTGAGTTTGTGCTAGACACAAGCAACAGAAAATACACTGGTACATTATGATGGCAGAGGGCCATCTGTTGATGGCTTCTGGTCACACTGGGACCCACCAGCAACCAGTAGCACAGTGCCTGGATTCCTGCAGATACCTCCAGAGCCCCATTTGGAAAAGGTGGCATGCTTAGTGTGGCAGAAGAAATAAAACAGCCATTCACTCAAAAGTGCAGTCAAAACTTAAGAGCTGCAATTTGAAGATTTTATTGAAAAAGGTCAAAAGGAAAAAGGAGCATCTTATGTGAGAATGACCCGAACCTGAACAAGTGGAGAAGATGTCAGAATTGCTGCTGTTTTAAAACCAGTAGAGAAAACAAGAGCAAGCTAAGAATGCAACTTCCACAGAATGTTTTTACAGAAAAAGACAAGTACAGATAATTAACGTGTCTTCTGGAACATACAACTGAAAAATGAAAGCCATGTGTATTTGGTAAGATAACTTCGCTAGATGTTCACTTGATTATTTTTTCTTAAGAAGAATCATGCTGATGATGTGACCAAATTCTTTCAAGAATTATTTAAAAGTTTAACATACTGAAAACTATATTTCTCTTCCTATTTAAAAATAATTAGTTTGTGTTGCTAGAAAACATGTCTAGTCTGAAAAAAAAATATGCATTTGGTAAGGCTTTATAGCTATGTCCACCATCCATTCTTATTTTTCAACAGTGATTGTCAATTAATGTTGTTAAAATGGTGAAAAAGTTGTTTAGCTATAACAGATTCTTCAAAAGGCATTTCCTTTGTTAATTCCATCAATCTGTTCAGCCGCCACCTGGGGAAGAGTTCACCATGGTACTGCAGGTTCCTTGGAATGAGAAAAGAGCATTCACTGCTACACCCACCTGAATACCACTCACTCCTTTAAATTTTTCTTGCTTATACAAACATTTAGCTTCTTCAAAAAGAATTAATGGCCCTGTGGAGCAGTCCAAAGCTCTTCATCTTCAGAAACACAATTTTGCTTTATGTTAGCATGGAACTTCATAGATTCTTCCCTTTTGCTGGGCATTCTTTCAGCTCTGCTCAAGATAGTCATTCAACATGTCATATCTTTGCTGCAGTTAAGACAACAAATCGTACTCTGCTTGTCACATTGGTTTTCAGAATTGGTTTGCAGTCACAATCCCCCACAAACTCCCCTACACAGCTTGCACTACACTTCTCCAATACACACATAAGCTTTTTTTCTTTCTTTGTTTTTTTTCCCTTTGGATGATGTCTAATAGGCTTGCCCTTTTTCTTACTATCACTAGCCAAAGAAAAGTAAGATGTCTTTTTGAGATGAGGCAGCAATAATAGATTCATTATATGCTCACCTTATGTGCTAGATTTTGTTATATCTTTGCCTTTAAGGAGAAAAGAGGAATTTCAAAATGCCAAAGTGAAAAAGTGAAAAAAAAAAAAACTCTTTTTTTAATGCATGCAACAGAATAAGAGACTGATCAGAGAAGCACTTCCACCACTATGTGTGTATAATGCCCACAGAAAAATTCCCTCAACGTCTACAGTCACAGTGATTCCAAATGTTGACATGCAATCTGGGTTTATCAAGCACACGTAGAACTGGTTAAAGGTAGATTTACATGGGAAAACCTTCACTGCTAAATTATTCAAGCACAGAACTATACTACCTCTACATAGTGTACATCAACTCAGTGAGATCAAAGTAAGGAAAGCTCTATCAGTGATGAAGGTACATTATGAATGAGGACCCCATAGTAATGTTTGTTAAGCTCATATGATGGATGGCTTTCTTTGCTTTAACATTCAAAGCCACAATGATTTTCAGAGCATCATTTCTACCAATAATATGGAGACCTCTCAAAAAATTAAGACACAAGTGCAGCCATTGAAATGATTTATCAAGTCATCAGCAAAGAATCAGTGAATCAAATAGAGAAAGCCTGATGCGGTGCTCATGTTTCTTCTCCTTGGTTTTATTGTTTGCATAATCCACAAACTAAAAATAGATTAGTCTGCAAAAGCCATGTGATAGAAAAACAGATAAGGCTTCGAGACAGCAGAGAAAATTGAGAAGTCTACTGTTCTAAAGTGGTGTCTTGCCCTGTGAATGTTCCAGACCTTATGCATTTTATAGCTGTCTGTGTTGAGCATTTCTCTCATGAATTTCTTCTTTCTTGTTGCTTAACTATGTCCTGCTCAACCTTATTTTCCATCTTTTGGCTGCCGACCACCATATTATCTTCCAGTGGTAGAGACCACCTGGACCAATAAACATATACTAGACTTTCATAGGCTCAGCTACTCAGGAATACCCATTTGCACTTTTACAAATTGCTTGGCTGCTCTGGAACAGTTTCTATCAAAATGCATCTGCACATGCTGAAGATCTAAAAACAATGACAAAGAATGGTGGGCATATTCTTATTTTTCTGTTTCTGGTCTTCAGTAGCTCATACTATTTTAATTCAATTATTTACATTCTTATTTGACAGGCAGAACAGTCCAGTTTGCTAACAGAATATGATTTTAACTCCTTGTTTCCCAAGTTAATCCAGTTGCTTCCTACAGTGGCCAGAAAGGCTTAATGCTCGGTCATTTAGGCAGATACAAACTGAACACAGCCAGTTTATCATCCCTTAGCCTTTGAAATTGAACTGTACCACCAGCATCCCCTCAGATTCAGGATAAATAACATCAGACACTTCTCATATGATGTGTCCACACAAAAGAAAATGGAAGCAACAACAGGGAGATAATCAGTTAGGCTGGAATGGAAGGCAAGACTTTACCAATATGAAGTCCACCAAAAAAAAAAAAAAAGGGGGACACAAAGATGAAATAAAACATTCAAGATCTGGATTCATATGCTTATGAATCACAACTACATGTGAGGAATCTGTATTAAACACCTAGACTGACAAAAAAATCCTCCATGTAACCATACAAACTGATGAAGAAGCTCATGTCTGTAGCAAGTGTTTACATTATACTAAAACGTGAAGAATACCTTAAATGTACTATAGCTATTCAGTAAGGAAAAAAACAGATGGAGCTTTCTCTAGTCAAACCTCAACTTGAAAGACACACACTGCGTACAGCTGAAGCTTAGTTGGTGGTGTACTTCATGTCCTTCATGTAAAATATTCTGTCACTTTTAATTTTGTATCTTGTTTACTTTCTCTGTTACAAAAGAACTGGGACTTGTTTTTAGCAGCTCTGATTAAGTTTCTATTGATTTTTGAAATAGGAAATGGAACTTTCAGATTTCCCACATGAATTTAAAGCAAGTCAGATATTAACCTCGAGGTAAAACATCTGCCACGACATTCAAACAGACAAGAACTATCTTACTGAAAACAGCATCTGTGCTCCAAGCTCAGTGCCTGATATTTGGATCTTAAGAACAATGGAAGCAATAGGACTATATTTTACATGTGCATATGCACGTAAACACATCCAGTTCTACATCTATTCTAACCTATATTTACTCACCTGTGCATTATCACACAGACGCGCGCACAGAACCAAAGCACCAGTGGCTCAAGAAGCAAGTTAGGGATGATGCCAAGGGGAATTAAGAATAATGTGAAAGCCAACACAAAGCTGGAAAGAGCTTCTTGTTTTCTTGTTTTTTTTTTCTTTCTTTCTTTTTTTTTTTTTTTAAACACCACTTTTCTAATTGTGTCTAACATTTTAAAGGCAGCATCTCTGTCCCCACCCTGCAGTAAGTGCCAGACGTGCACTCCGTAGATTTTGATTTTCACTATCCAAAATAGCACCTCTATTCGTAGTGGTAGAGAGCATATACCATACCAAGCATAACACGCAGGCAGATCTGAAATACACATAATATGCAGCATCTCTTGAACAGACCATTACTTTCAAACCCATGGACTGGTTTTACCATCATGGTAGTTTTCTTCAATATTGCTGTCTGGCAATTTATGTAATATTTGTGAATATTTCCATAACATGCACATTTCAGAAGGTGCTGAGGATAAAGTCCACCCAAAATGAAAGAAAAATTCAGATAAAAGCAAAGCAAAAAATTAAAGAAAAAAATATATGCTGTTAGAGACAGAGACAAAACATTGCATTCCTTTTCTGCCTCTTCCAGCATCCATGATGCTTACAACTTGTTAGTGTCTAAAATGTCTGTCTGCCTAGGAGAGCTAGAATTCACCGACTATTTTATCCAACAGCCAAGCCTAAGGAACATTTTCCAAGATACTGATGGACTTCAGAAAGTAAATTATGCCTGCTATCTTATCATTAAAAGAGTGATAACACTGAGCACTGCATCTGACTGGAAACAAACTCAAAACCTTTGCAATAGAAGGAGTACTCTGCAGCTAGTTAAACAGGTCAATACGTTGAATCTTAGTAAAATGACAGTTGGCCAATGTATTCAAAAAACCCTTCTAAAATAGCTTTGATCAGTATAACACAAAACCTTTGGAATGCATTAAGAATAATAAAATAAGCATGTAATTTTAAATGGCTTAATCTTCCATTGTTGAATACTAACATTTGTTCTGTCACCAAAAAGATGGAAAGATTAAGGACATTTGAGGAATTTTAGGAAATGCTGATTCAAGAAAACAGCTTCCCAGGGGATCAAAAGATTACCTTGATGGTGGAAAAAATGAAACCATTCAATAACTTCAGACTAATCTGACAACTAAACAAACGTACCTATTGTAAATCAGGTACATTTTTGGATAAAATGTAAGTATACCAGTATTAAAGTTAAGTTGTATTTAGTAATAGCTGACCCAGGTCCCAAACTATGTAAGATAAAGGTCAATCTTAAGAACAGATTATAATAAACAAAAATAAATAACATTCACTATCTTCTGTTACTGCCTGTAAGTTTGCATTACAAACACATTCTGCATATCAATAAAGCATGGAGAAACATGTAAGACATTTTTAAAACTCCAAGTTGTTGTTATATTTGCTGAAAAATTTGAACTAAGCTATCTTCTTCCCTAGCAGTGACTCAGGACACTTCCAGATCTCTATGCTCAATAAAAGACCCACTAATACATCCTAGAAAACACACTGAAAATTGAACCCCATCTCATCAGTTAAACTGTGCTGTGCTTTTTCAAATTATACTACAGATGTTAGATGGATCTGTGCGTGTGTGAAAAGTTGCATAGGCTAAAGAATGTGTAACAAAAGATAATACATGTACAATATTAAAAATGGCACCACTAATTTCAATATGAGCACTGGCAATGCAGAAACGATAACATTACTTTAAATACCAAGTTTATGGCACTTGGCTTCCACTAGACTTGGCCATTAAACCAGAAAGCTGAAATGAAGCACTGAATTTTGAAAGAAGACAGACAATATTATAGTTGAAAATAGTTTACTACACTACTATTACTACACAAATTTCTGTGAAAAAAACTTAAAGATGGTACCAGCATTTCTCTTCTTCCTTATCAACATGTTCCAATTTTGTTAGATGATGACCTCAATAGAGACTGCAAAGTAATTACAGCAAGACTAGAGATCTTACACAGCAAAACTGTTTCATGAAAGGTAATTTCTACCTCAACTTTCTCCTGTTTATATTTATTAAGAAATATTCTACACATTTCATCACATTTCCATTTGTATACCTAACAGAAATCAGTCTTTGAATACTGAAAGTCATTTTGCATTTCAAAGATGGTACATGTCTCTGGATTTGCCAAAAAAATTGAGTAACTTTTTTTTTTTTTAATCTACAAAGGAAGATTATCCCTCAATTACATGGAAATTTATATGACGTTACTATGTCACATATTCTGTAGGTTTAGGAGTCATATTTTATCAAATTAGGTGTCAATACAGTCACACGTCATCCAGTCTTTTTGCAATTTAATTAAAATTCACCATCATTAGCTGTTGCTTCAGCTGTTATTTGTTGTCAGTGCTTGCTTCTGCCTATAGGATTATCTTCTCATTGGCTTCCTTCAGCTGCTATGTGATGTTCCCACTGGCTTTCCATATGCACTAGACATACACGAGGCTTCAGAAAAGACAGCTCAGCATACTAGTTATTATCAGGACCTATCAAAACCGAATAAATATAGCCAAGAGAAACAAAAATTAAATTTTACTTTAAAACTTGAAATGAATTAAACTTCGCTGCGTTTGAATTAAATATCTGAACAGTTCATTTATAAGCACTTCTCGTGAGCATTCAGTTTACAAGCACAGATGTTCAGAGAAAATAAATTTTCATCTCAGGAAGAGATAATTTAAACGTATCCTTCTGTGAACATTCACACCAGTCAGGGAATAAGAAAAACACCTATAAAGTTATATGACTAATAATTTTTAAGATTTGTACAGATATTTATTCGAATTTCAGATGTCAATCTGGGGAAAAGAAATGTGCCTCAGAGTTTTAGGGAACATTCAAGAAGAGGGCTACAAGTGCATAGGAGCTACAGTAACAGCAAAAGAAAACCAATAATCACATGACTTGCTCAGAACAAATTATAAAAAAATCTGAAAAACGTATTTAGAAAAAACTGTCATTAGAGCACAATATTAAGGACAATTCAACACATTCTTTGGTGACTTTCTTATGAAGAGCAGAGGTTCAAATCTTAATGAATAAAAATTACAAATAGGAATCATGGGAAATACGCGTTCCACAAACATTCTTCAGGTTGGAATGGTTCAGAGGCTTTGAATGTCTAGTCTAAGGAACCTCACAAAATGCTGTAGACAATTCATACATTACAACGAGTTTCATAGAGAATTATCCTTCTCAGGGTAGCTCCCCTGTTCTCTTGTTCTCAGCAGGCTGAGGTTATGGGTGTCTGCAGTCAAAATGTGCCATTTTAGAACTGCTACCTCTTTCTATTTCTCCACTGGGAGTGAAGCCAAACTACTCTGAGACCTTTGTCTTCCACATGTACTGTCAGACTTAAATCTGTAGGACACACTGGAGTCATTTTAGATAAATGTCAAAAAGAGACAGAAGACAAAAGCAGAAAGAAGACAGCAGTATTTCTTTACAGAAAACAATTTTCTACAACAAAGAGCAAATACTTATTTCATGTGTAAATAAATCTGAAAATATCTTTCCTAACTCAGCGTAAAAAGTAAAACGTAATGAATCATATGAAAAACATTATTTTTTCCCTGGCTTCCACTGTAAAGATTATTTCTAAAATAAGTCATTTAACTGTTCTCTTAAAGTCTTACTTTGAATGCAAAGCACCCTAGCAATGGTCAGTTCATGTGCCTCTTTCATTTCTGTAAACAGTCCTGACATTAATACATGAAGGTATTGCTATGCCTAAGTTCTATAAAGTATTTCTCAATATTCAGATTGAGAGTTCCAGAAATTGAAAAGACACCGTTATTACATTAACTTGTCTTTGCAAAAGATTAACATGCATTACCATGTAATACAGATCATTACATTAATTAGATGGAGACTTGATTCTGATCAAAGCCTTTCATGCCCTCTTCCAACAACTTCTGACAACTTACTTCTAATGTATATGACAACATTCCTATGAATTTATAAGTGAGACTATTCTTATTTTGATAAGAAAGTGTAGAGAATAAGTTCTCATATATTGCATCTGATTTAAATCAGTATAATTAATGGAACTAAGCAAATGTTAGTTCCAGGTATCATTCTGTGTTTATAAAGTACTTCAGCAGCAAACGACTTGGAGGAATGACAGGGCCATATCTAGGGTGGGACAAAGACAATAAAATTAGATGCATCAAGTAGAAAAATCAATACAGTGAATTTTCAGGCTTTTTTTTTTTTTTTTTTTTTTTGCTATTTTGCCATGATCAAGGTTACCTGAGCAATCAGATAATATGTCCCACCCTAACATTTAAACAAGATATTCCTTGAAATAAGCACATTACTGAGGGAAGCCGATCATTTTATTCTTAATTGCATAAGGAATAACGTAGGCTTATTATTCTAAACGACCACACCTCTCAGTTAATCAGACCAATATAACTTGGTGAAATAAGAAATCCTCATTTCCTGCTGCCTATAGCTCATTTCTGGCATTCAAACCTTGAGTTATGTGCAATAATTGAACCCTCAAAAAAAAAAAACAAAAAAAACCACTGGGATATAATTTAAAGTTTAAGATACAAATACAAAAAAAATACACTGGATTTAGTTGCTTTAGTTTTTTCCAGAATGCTGCTATTTAATTTTATGCAAAGGAGACATAAAACACTGTTCTTAATTAGTTCTTGATACAGCTTATCTGCTTTTATGAGCGTTTGTCAGCACAGCATGAATCAGAATCATAGGATATCACTACTTAGCTAGAATTTATGCATGACTTGTTTTTAAAAACAGATTGGTTTGAATTGTTGGATCACAGAGTAATTGCAGACACTATTGACTTTATCTGTATAACAGGTCAAATGTGACTGGGATGCTCCTTTTTCAAATGCAGTATTTATCTTTGGGATGACAAAGCTCTCCTTGTATTTCACACCATAAATGGCACACATTTCCAGGTATTTATGTTAGTAAGCTTGGAAGTAATTTATCAGTTGAAAAAAATAAATGGCCATCAACTACAAATGAGGAAAAAACTCCAGATGAGTTTCCATAGCTATATTATTTTGCAGAATATTGAAACTGCTGGCAGTAATTTCAGACTCTCAAAGTGCTTCTTAAAAGCACTGATTAACTCTCACAACACCCTTGTGGAGAGGGTAAATATCAAAAACGGATGAGGCTGCTTTTTGTACCAAAAGGCAAACTTGTCTCCAGTAGCATCATACGCTGCTTGATAATGCAAGAACAGTGTACACAAATCTTCAGGTAAATAATTCATTCTTAACAAAAAGGAAAAAAATCTGTTACCTAAAACACCAAAATGTCAGCGAAGAAGGGATGATACATATCCTTGGCCATCTTAGGAAGACGTTCTCAAAATGATTTGTTTCAAAGCCAATGGATCCTACATAGCATGGAAACTGAAGAAGTTGCAATTACTCCAAGCAAAATGCAATGGTTTCTAAATAGCTGCACAAATATTTGAGCCACTTGAATTCATGCAGACATTTGAAAATGGCAGGAAGATAGAGTTTAGAAATGATAACTAATGTAAATTTTTTCTTATTCTCTAATGAGATAAATAATATTGCACCACTTCCCTGCAGTTAGGGGTACAATATCACACAAACGCTCACTCAGAATGATCCGACTTACTTGTATTTGTTTTTACACTGCCCACAGAACTCTGCATAGGATGCTCTGCTAAGGGACTGTAAGCAGACAGTTGGACAGTTTAGGATGAAAGACAGTTTAGGATGAAAAAGGGACTGAAGAGTTTTATATTATATATTCCTGCCTGATTTAAGAGCGTTATTATTCCTTGGCCACGAACCAGCATTTGGCTCAGAAGGTTCCATGCTGCCAAGTATCTGCTGTTCTGCTGGGAAGGAGGAGAGTGATGAGCTGGCACACTCTGCCAATAACGCCAGCCTGCACCTGGGGACACGCCTCAGCATCACAGCATCACCTTGGGCATTCTGCCCACTGCTGCACCAACCTGACAGGATCTGTCCAGGATCAGAAAATATTTTACTGCTATTTTACACCCAATTTAAATAAAGTGAAAGAAAAAGAGCTTTCCATTTATATTTCCCCAGCAATGTTTTGCAAACTGTAGCTGTATGTATGCTGTTGTCATATTACAGCGCTGTGAAACACTTCTGAGGCTTATGGTTTCTTCCCAGGGAACCCTAAAACAGTTTACATACATGGGCATGATCCTGCAAAGTGCTGGGCATGAAGAACTCCCCATAGCTCCAGTAGGGGTTCTGCTTGAGAGGTTTTGAAGCTTTTAACAATATTAGACTCTAACAGCACCCTGAGGAGTCTGTGACCATGCCAGCCAATATGGAGCACAGCTAAGCACTACTCTTGTAAATGTGTCACCAGATCTTTTATCCACAGACCAGGCAGATTATTCGAGAATGGAGTCAAACCACTCTCACACACAACTACTGCTGCAGTCTCAAACCAAGCAATTCAATTACAGCAGAGCACAAGCTTTGTCACACGAAGACTGGAACCATTATGGTCTTGTTCAGACACAAAGCAATAGAGGCATGAAGTCTTTTCATGTGTTGCTGTTTTTGGAAAAAATAAATTGAAGTCAAATGTCCTAACAGCTGACTGGAGCAAAAGTCAGAAACAGCTGTGAGAGACCACTTGTACCACATGAAGAGACTGAGACCAGTTGAAGACTTCAGGGAGGGTACACAGCATATTTCTCAAATGATTATCTTAAGTTTGAATGTAGATAACTTATTTTAGACACTGAAGAGTAAAGTGTTTTTATTGACAATCTACAATGCTGCATATAATGATTATTTTGTTGCGCTCTGTGTTCCAAGCATACTCTCAGAATGCATGGGAAAAGAACATCAGGTGGAAACTGGATGCAGTTATTTAAATTCTGTTATATTAATACATTACGATCCTACTTTTTATGCAATTAAAGGTTGTATAAACTTTGAAGTATGTGACAGATTAACTTAACTTGCATGAATGACATCTATTTTCTAACATATTGCACAACTTTGTAAACCAAATAATTCTATTTGAATTTTATTTTTGTGCATGTAAAATGTAATACAAGAAAGTATAAGAGAATATGTGCTAAGGATGAAAAGATGTTTTTCTTTTAATTATGGAAGCATTTATTTTAATTTGCTACTGGAATACTACGTCTATTGCTAATACTGCTACTTGCACTTGAGTTTTTTTTCTCTCCATCAACAAAATAGTCAGATTCATAAAATGCTGACATGCTAGAGAAAAATTAATAGAACATGAGCTGTAACCAGAACTCTCCTTACTTTGGTTTAGAGCTCTATGAAAAATGAGAAAGAGAAGATATAGAGAATAACTGCTGAGTTTCTCGGTGCAGTTTTGCAACAAATGCTCCTTGTGTGTTATAGCTCTGAGTAGAAGTTACACCAGTTGTCATTGCCAGTTAGTGGAGACCACTGGATTTGCTTCACCTGTCATGTTCAATTGCAACATAAAGGACTCTTACATCTACTGCAATCAGTTACGTGCTCAGCAATGATCATGTTTTCAAACAGAGAACACTATTAAAAGATTTTTCTCCAGCAAAAGCAAGCATCTTTGTGCAAGCTTTTTTTTTTTTTTGGCAGGAAAGCCCAAGGTCATATGTAATAGAAAAAAAAATGGAGTAACTTGAAAGCTGAAGCCCAAGCATTTGCTTGTATAAAGTGTGGCCAACTGTCAACCTTGTACACTCAAGATAAGGTACAAATTTTGACAGCCCAGACCCTCCAATTTTTACATGAGCATAGGAAAACCGGCCTTTCAGTTTGAAAGCTCTCACACGGCTCGGCTTGCTTGGCAATTCTGCAATTTCATCTGAAGAATGTGTTTTGTTTCTCATGGCACTGCTTTGTTTGCACTGAAGTAATATGGCAAAATTCACAAACTACTTTTCAATTTCTGAAAATAATGCTAATTTCAATAGAATTACTGACTAATAGAAAATAAAATAATATTTTTAATAGTGTACTAGCCTACACTTCTGAAAATTTGTTTCTGTGCTCTGAGATGTATATAGAAATTGTCATTTCTCAGATACGGAGGTCCATATATTTCAAACTGATATGGGAGGCTTTATGGCTACTGATTCAGATTAATGGTTCGCTTCTCTCACATGTAGTATATACAGCCTGATTTTTAAGTACCAGAGAGCAACCATATGAATCAAGGCACAGATCTGTCTTTTCTGAATATTGCCCGAGTGGTTTGTATGTGATACTGATATACAATGTTGTTTGTGGCACCAAAGTTTCATCACATAGGATGCAAATGACTTTGGGCATGAAGCATGACACTGGGCTCCAACTTGATCAATACAACTATCTGAAATTCTTGCAAATAGCTATAGTCATATATATCATGACCTGCAGGAAATGCACATTTTTTTTTTAGAACATGCAATTGTCTAGTAAACCTAAAGCAAAATAGCTTTCTAATTATGCGAGCCCATCTAATTGAAGACTTGTCTCTATTTGTTAAGCAGTGTTCAAAACAGTTCCCCTTGAAAGAGAAAGAAAGCACCAAGCTGAAGTTACAATTTAAAGGGGATTACCTTTGTCAAAATACAAGAGAAAGAAAAAGTTCCATTCTGAGACGGATTTTACCATGGAGGCTTGATGATACAATGCATAATTTCATTTGTTCCATGATAAAAAAGGGATCTGGCTATTTGTGTTCCTCAAATAATTGGGTAACATCTGCATTTGAAGTAACCAAGGATTTTTCCATCAACTTATAAAATCAAGATTCCATCAGCTCCCTCTACAAGTAGTAACTGCAGCCTATGTAATGATCATCCTTTCTAAGCAAAAATATTTGAAGTACTTCAATTCTTGGTAAGCCAGCTTGTCACGTATCTGCCACAGATGTAGTAAGCACATATATTATTTACATTTGTATCATTTAAATTGTGCAAGTACTGTTGCTGTCAAACCTTGACTGCAAAATGAAATGCAGGGAGACAAATAATATACCTTCTGTTCTACCTGACAACAAACTGCAAGAAAAGTTTTACTAAAAATTAAACTATATCATTAAAATATTTGACACATTGCTTAACTACTTAATTTAGTATTAAAACAAGTAATAGTGGCTGACTGCTGACATGAGTGGCTTCTATTAACTGATCTTTCAGGGGTTATCATATCAGGTTCCTTCATTCTTGCAGTGACTGTACAGCAATTTAATATCACAGCAATATTATCTCCATGTATTTCCGCCATGCTACAGAGATTGGCCTTTTCTGGTTGTTAGTCTTTGACTCCATAAAATTCAGACTGGTGTAATAACATACACAGAAAATTTTCTTACAAACATGTATATGAGAATAGGAAAAGAAACCATAGGCCAAATAGAAGCTCTTTACTGCTAAGCACATTATAAGTGACCACCATATTCTATGCAACGGGATGCTCCTTGTAGCCAGAATCAAACTATTTTTACATGGACGCCACCATGCTGAATTGATGACTACAGCACTTTTCTGTCATAGAATCATAGAACAGCCCAGGTTGAAAAGGAACCCAAAGTTTGCCTCATCTAGTTTCAACCCCCCTGGTCGCCAGCCACCAGACCAGGCTGCCCAGAGCCACATCCAGCCTGGCCTTGAATGCCTCCAGGGATAGAGCATCCACAGCATCCTTGGGCAACCTGTTCCAGTGCATATTGATCAAGGATCTTGTTAAATGTTAGGTGTCCACCTTCCCAAACTAATCAAAGGAATAGAGGAAAATATTTTTGTCCTTCTTGAAGAAGAGAAAATAACACAATAACACAAATAAATGTATACGCGCTATTTTAAATATTCCTATCCCCACAGACTACATTAAAAGTGCAAATTAATGTACTGGAGTCTACATTGTACATTTACTCCTCCTGTTTTACGTAAAAATTTCCCCTGTTACTTCTTGTATATATATGGTTATCTACAACCCTTTCACTTTGTTTTTAAAAGCTTTATTCACAGCACTAATAGTTAGACCACCTGGCTACAGCTCCTTATACAACAGGCTCCCTCTTCAACTTCAAACATTCGTTTCTCTCTGTTCCAGGTTTCTTCTAAATTAGATTCCTTTTTCTCTGCTTCATCTGCTGTGACTACAACTGAGTATTTAGTACGGTACTCATGATTCTGCTCTTACATATGGCCTGAGGTGAAAGATGATAGAAATAGACTGTAAGTGATGTTCCCCATAGGAAGCCTCCTGAGAAAATTTCTTTTTTTCATGCATGTAGAGACTAACCTTAACTGCTTTCTTCAGCCTGTGCCAGGTATTTCTGTGCTCTGATTACGGCATCCAATTTAGATATCTGATATATCATATTACCTTATTTTTGTAAGCTGAAGAACATCACAGGTTCAAGGTTCTTCAGCTGTCATTTGGTAACACATGCAGGACTTAAGCTAAGAGTTCTGAAAAAGATCACTTCGAATCAACCTATACAGAGTAAAAAGCTTCCCTTTGCTTGAAACCAAGGACATTCAGAATTTAGTTTGAAATTCTGAGGAAATTCACAATTTAGTTTGCAGAATGTCACATCACCTAATTTTCTAAATTAGGGCAAATTGAAAAGCAGGTATTGATACAAACTATCAAATTGGTTGAGAGAAAAATTTTAACTAATACACTTATTTTTAGAGTAAGGGTGTTTTGTTGCTGAGAGACATCCCTCATCATTGCTAGATAATCCTTTGTTGTACTTGAATAAACTCCATCTAAACACATCATTAATACTGACACAGCTTAGATCCTCTACAGTTTGCTTTCAACATACTGTAAGTTTCTTCCTAGAACATAGCATGAAGAAAAATGAAAGCTTTGCACAGTATAATAAACATTTCCATATAAGTCTATAAAGTATTACTTCTTTCCATCAAGTTTCATTTATCAGCCTGAATTAGGCTTTGGAAAGACAAGAAAATGCAGCTTTGCAGTTCACTACCTTTTCTAGTCCTTCCTTGCAATAACAAAATTGCTTAATGTCATTTCAAGTTCATCCTCTTCCATACACACATGCATGCAGAGCTATGGGTAATTCACTTACGTAGTTAAACATCTCCTTTGTCACAGATTGTAAATGTACAGATTTTTCCCCTCAAGGAAAGAAACTCTTTTATAAAATAATTGTATATTCTGCTCTTTTTTTTTTTTTTTCCCTTCACTGATGCTCTTACAGTGTTATTATACCCTGTCAGGATGGTAATTAGCATTCAGGCTCCATCTGACACAAACAGTTCTCAATCCTCCTTAAAAATCCCCCAGGACACACATGATAAGTAAAACAATGTGAGCTGGTTAAGGCAGAAAAGTACTAAGAAATTTTTTTAAAAGAATGAACAAGTGAAAAACATGAGACAGCGAATAACCACAGACTGCTTTTGTCATGCAGTCAATGCACAGCTCTTGTTCAGTGAACTGCATGGAGCTAATCCTACTGTGTGGAATACGCTTTCAGAATGGTACAGTTGTCTTCCTGTGGTTCTCCTTTGCTTTTCCTACACAAAGATCTGAATCATCTTCCCTTTTCTCACCTTTCTCCCCATCTTCTAAGGCACCTATTACATCTGGGTTTCCCTCTTTTCTTACACACAAAGACTGCACCTCCTTTTTTCTCAGGTCTCTTGATGAAACGAGCATTTTCTATTTGGGGTCAATCATTATTTCCTGAACATTTTGTCAAGTGATACTTAAGGTATCAAACTGTTCTGAGCTATTCTAGGTACAATTAATCACTTCGGTAAGCTCCAGGGAAACACTATGTGCGCACACTAGAATTCCTCCACACCCAATGACATTGCTATCACTGGAAAGAAGTTCTCTGGCTGTTCATACAACACCTCTTTTCAGTAATTTCTCCTTTCACTTACCACTGTGATCACAGATTAGGGCTAGCCTAGAAATTACATAAAACTAGCACCATTAAATATTTCATTTTTTCTGAAACACGAACCTCACACTGCTGTGCTTCCACAGAAGTCAGGCAGGTTGCATCAAGCAGCACTCACTCTCACATCAGCCCACCTCACCGAAGATGAGACAGTTTCCTGCCTCTGCATGTGCACAGCAATAGGAAGGACAGAAGAATAACTTGCATTGAAACCTTTGCTTGGATATTATGCCAGCATCCTAAAGTTACTATGGAAATGACATTTAGAAGTGGCTTGCACCTTGATACCAAATTAGCATGATAGACTTGCTAAGTGAAAGACATGAGAAGTTCCATGGCTCTCAGAGAAAGTAATGCAAAGAGATAGTCAGTCATCCCAGGAAGGTCTGTGGCTTCACCTAAACCCACAGCACTATAATTTCTTATTTTGTGATGCAAAAAAGCCTGTACACTAATATCAGCACAGCAAATTGGACCTACTACATATTGACAACAGCATCACAAAAGCTTTTCTGTACCAGGCCAGCAATTTAATAATTCTGAAAATTGACCTGAAATGTACCTACTGGCATAACACTGTCAAACAGGAGACGCTTCCTCTGTAGCATCACCAGATATTGCTGTGTAGCTATGAAATCAATGACAACAGAAGAGTCTAAGAATATCTTACAGAAGCAGGTATGGCTGGAGTGCTGAGTCCTGCAGCTCACAGTTGCTCTGCCTCAAGTCCATCCACTAACAAAGAGAAGGAGCTAATCGAGCTGAGTATCAAACACATTATGAAGGTCTCTGATGTGCCATCTTCAGAGAAGAGCTACTGAGTTGTTAACAGATATGCACCTTAAAGTAAGAACACTAAATTAATACTACTATTAATTACTGCTCAAGTGCAGCCTTGATATCATTTTAGATTCTAGAAAAACTCCCTCATTTCACAGAGAGAAAGAAAAACCTATTCAGAACAACGAAGAAGTTGATGAGTTTGAAAGACCTGTGTTTGTAGACTAGAGCTCCACAGTGGAGATAACACAGCCAGTGCGACTCATACTGCCACTGCACAGACAGACTAAAGTCTCCCATCAGGTATCTGTCCCTGACAGAGAAAAGTCAAGTAGTTTACATCAATGCTCATCAATTTTAATTTCTAATTGTGAAATGCAGTCTTACGATAAGAAATCTGGTAAGAAATAGCAGTTGCAATTAAAATGAGATTAAGTTAAGAAAGACTACACCAGGTAATTCTAAGGATACTCAGTAAGTATAAGCATATATACTATCTTCTGAAGCTAGTTATTTTCCATCTCCTGATGGAGATGCTTTATTCCCATAATTCAAATATGCTTAAAGTAGCACTGAATAGTTTCTCTTACTGATAGTGTTTCTGTGTGAAACATTACACCTGAAACTTTCAAACATCTAGAAAACGATAAAACTAATATCAAACTGAGAAAACAAACAGTACAGTCAGCTAAAAATTCTGCCTTATTCCTGTATAAACAAGTGAAAGAATAATCTTCAAATTCTTTCTATACAACACAGACTTAAAAATTTATAGGATTATTTTGTCAATTTGGAGTGCTTCCTCCACTCTTAGTAACAATTTCATCCTTTACAAGTGAGATGAAGGAGAAGGATTAGGGATCCCAGTAGTCTGGGATTTATGGCTACAATGGATTTAAACCTAACAAAACATCTGCCAGAGTGCTCAAGGAACTATGACATATCCATTTCAGGGAAAAACAAAAACAAAAAAAAACCATTTCTAGTGCATTGTCTGCTGCCTGCAATAGAAGCAAAAGATGTGCCACCTCCTGACCTCTAACTTACTTCCATCTCTACACAACATTCATTTGTTGCCAAGTTAAGATGGTCTTCAGAGTACATTTCTGCAGTATATGCTCATATTTGCATACTCATCCTGTGGCAGAATTCCCTTTTACATGAGACCTCAAAAGTCCAGAGTTCTGAAAGGGAGCCTATCAGGAAGAACTGCAGGTGACATTTTTGGACTTCATGTTGCCAATTCAGACTGGAGGCCGTGCAGTTCTCAGTAGCCTCTGTGCAGTTTGAAGTGGCAGCATGTCACAGTGTCAGTCAATACCTCAATCATATTTCACCTCAACACTTCCCCTCAGTACACATCATGGAGAGGAATCCCTTTTTCACAGGTGTACACTGTATAAATTGTAAGATGTATACGCATCTGAGTGTGGAGATGCAGTGCTGTACTGGGAAACTCTTTTCTGTAAATGGCACAGGCTTTCAAGCAGTCTCCTAATGACTCAAAGCCAACACCAAACATTCTAGGGAAAAGCAGATGGAAGGAAGAACAGTGATAACAATGCTGTCACCCTCAAAGGTAATACATTAGAAAATGTCCTGGGACATCCCCTCTTTTAGCTTGTGTGTGGGTTTCCTGGAACAGTGGGTGGTTAGGCTCAGAACTAGCAGTAGTTTCAGCGCATCAAAATGTCTAAACCTCAAGTATTTTAAAAC
Source organism: Phasianus colchicus (assembly GCF_987193195.1). Taxonomy (NCBI): domain Eukaryota; kingdom Metazoa; phylum Chordata; class Aves; order Galliformes; family Phasianidae; genus Phasianus; species Phasianus colchicus. The sequence continues at coordinate 6,855,356 of NC_143450.1, forward strand.
TTACTTTCCCTTTGGAAACTTCTTTGAGAAGTATTTCAAATTAAACATTCAACATCCAACAATCTATCTCTAAAGTTCTGCAAGATGGGCAGAAATACCCAATTCATAAAAATAAGAATCCATACCACAAATTTCTCACATTTCATCACACTTCTATTCTCATGTATTTGAAAAAACAGATCCAGATAATACCACATTTAATTGGATAACGCACTGATCTGTGTGAAACAATGTACAAGAGAGAAGATTATTCTTTCATGAAAGAATATATTATTTTTTTTTTTTTGGAAGCTTTCAAGGCAGAGGATGTAGGCATTCCAGTTCTCAGAGTAGTAAGAGTGAATTATCTTTGGAGATTTATTGAGGGAATAAATACAGCTTCGCTATCTGATCTCTTCCATTCATTCTAATGGCAACATGTTGCTCTGCAACCATTAATAAAATAAACATGCCCCATACCAAGGAATAATGCTGACCATACTAAAATAAGTGAGTCAATATATTGCTCAAGCATGTAAATACACTAAGTGACAGCATAATTAATCCTCAGTCCATAATCAATGAAGAACAGTAAGGTCTTCTGAAAAATTGAAGACACCAGAATGAGAATGAATTTTCTCTGAGTTAAAATGTGGAGTCACCAGTCAATGAATCCTCCCTCAGGAGACTGTAACAAATACAAAGAACCAGCTCAAGGACAGCCAGAGTTGTAAATTGAAAGCTATAAAAAAAAAATAATAATATAATGATTGTGCCAGCATGTTTATAATTTATAGGCAGGAGTTACAGGTGAGAAATAGGGGTTAGCAGTCTGTTATAATCTGAACTGGAGTCAGTAAAGTAGTGCAGAACCACTAAATCACCACTTCTCTCATTGCATGTAGTTTAAAAACATATAATAAAACTATCAAACAAAGCCACTTTCTTTTAGGGTTTGAAGCTGGAGCTGTGGATACCAATTTGTTCAAAGCTAGAGCACTGCTAGGGAGTCCAGCAATGGGAAGCTCTTAATTTTTGTTATAGTCTTTTTTCTTCGCATTGGGCACTTGGCATAGCAGTACAAAAAGCACTGCGATCTTTTTGTCATAATTGAGACGGGCAAGAAAATGAGTTCTATTTCATATCAAATTTTGGTCTTCTCAAATATAATTCCATTTTGATAATCTAATTCAAGGTACTAAAGAAAGTTTGAACACGCATTTAAATAGACTGAAGCCAGAGCCTTTAATCCTATGCAGTGCTGAGTAACTCAGAGTTTCACATTTCCCCTCTCTGGGTGAGCGTGGAGGTCAGCACTTTCTGCAGCCAGGCAGGAGTTCAGCAGGTCTCTACTCCTCATAAGCAGGGAAGGCTGCCCCCATCCATCCCCAGCTGTGACTGAGCAGCTTCTAAAAGGTTTTATATCAGTATTTCAGACTGCTTCTTGGAAGTTACTCCTCCTTAGAGAACAGTGAATTAAATGGAGCATTTCTGCATGTATTTGCTAATAAACGGACAGATAGCGCTGTACCACTTCTAATCCCTTTTTAGTCAGTCTTCTCTCCAAGTGGGACAGTTTCTCATGCTTCCCATGAACAGAGCAGTCATTAATGCTATCAATGTTGCAAGATCCTTTATAATGAATAGGAAAGTACCAGTGTACAGTATATCAAGACAGACTGATATCCATTCAGATTTTCCCTTAATGATAAAGGTCAGCTATAAATAACTAAAAAAAAAAAAAAAAGCAACCTTCAATACATCGCCTGAAAATTTGGCACAATTACCATTTGAGCTGCAACTCACCTTTCCTTACTGATGTACTGCATTCTTCAGCCATCATGAGCTGAATTTAACCCGAACTTTGGAATACCAATAGCACTCAACATCCTTCAACCATGAAAGGACTTTGATGTAAAAAATTTTCCTGATTAAATTGTTTTCTGATTGCTACACCTTTCATTTAAATTCCAACATTTTTCAGCATGCATTTTTTCACTGCTTAAGACTCCCAGGGAGGACAGCTACGGCATTAATAACAACTAAAAATTACCACTCAAAAAAAAAAACCTTGAAAAGAAACATTTTGAACTAATGCTATTTCAGCAGTGAAATTGGTAGCCAGAACCAAAGAGCACTACCAACTTTCACACTGAACAAATCCAGTGGCGTGTATTTCTGCCTGCATTTAGAACTCTTTCTTTGAAACAAGCCTAACAAACTCACTGGTGGCTGTGTGACAGACAGAAGCTACAAGGTAAGCTCACAAACTATGTTTTTATGGGGGCTTGACAAGACAAACTTCCTGCGATGCTGAGTAAACAAAATCCAAAAAGTAGTCTTCTGTCCTCAGACTGCTCAGTAAAAATGTTTCCCTCACACTCTACTACCCACCTATCAGTGAAATCTGAACATTAAGTTCTCTGCTCCATCACAGGTTCCTGGATATTTGTGAGAGATAAATTGGTATGGTGTGGCAGCGACCTATCAATAGCCAAGGCTTACCACCAAGTTACCTAGCAGTCTTTAAGGAAACACTGTTATACAAGGAATTTTCCCCAGTACCAAGGAGCTTTTAACATCCTGAAACATTTGGTATTAGAAGAAATGTATTAATTATTTCGTAAATGGCTTCAGACCTTCTCAAGACAAAAGCTTAATTGCCATGGCTTTGGTCTAGCAAACTCAAAGTTGGAAATGAAAGCTGTGAGATAACAGGAAAGTCCAGGTCTGTCGATTAGATGTACCACGTCTCTAATTCCCAAGTAAATTTCTTAAAAAATAAAGACATCAAGACAAATTCAAAGAGTTAACATTATGTATAAAGTTAAAAGCAATCTAGCATAACAGGAGAACCTTCACATACTATCAGAGAGAAAACTACTAGATAGAAAGAAACACTCCCTGTCTACTTAGGCTCTGGCCTCATCCCATTTGCAGCGTGTTGTAATTAACAGAAATTCCTGGAAGGTATGCATTGCATTTATAATCTATTTCTGTAGTATACACGTAGCTCTAAACTAGACTTAAGCTCGCTAACTCAAGACCAGAGCAGCACAGAGGTCAGCACAAGATGAAAAGCCCACAGTAGAAGAACCTGCTGTTTTCCTGCCAGCAAGACAGCATAAAGCCTCTGCAAATGCAAAAAGCCTTACAGATACTTGAGAAAAGAAAAGTTGAAGCTAAGCACGAACCTGGAAGAGAGATACTTTTATGAAAAGCCTTCTTTTATCTCAAGAGAATCGAGCATTTCTGTAGGCCATAGCTACTATGAGGTCATCTCAGGTAGAAAGGTCCAAGCCCTCTCAGTGCTCACTATTAGAAGCAATGCTTACAACTTTCCTGAGAAACTGAAACACAGCACGTGCAGATTGTAAGGCTAAGTGTCAAGTGAACTCCCTGATCCACGTCAGGTAATAAATTACCTGGTACGTTATCCAAGTATCAGCATCAGAATGGATTGACATACACCAACTGGTACAGGCAGATCTGAAACTGGAGAAAAGACTAACGTACAATTCTATGTGTGATTTATGCCAAAAGGACATATATTTTAGGAGAAAAATTGCATTTACAATACAGTGTATTTCCTCAGTTTTACTTTGTGAAAAATGAATGTGAATAACATATTTCATTTTCACATCATAACAGTTTGCACATCAAGCATTTTTAAGTATTCATCTAGCTATTCCAAACTGAAATCTTGAAAACAACTGCTCCTTTGTATGCTTCCAGTCTGGGTAAGAGAGAATATAGGATATCTTGTAGAAGCCATTTTTAAAGCACTGCCTACAAAGGAAGTACATGTACGTAAGAAAGCATGTGTCTCTCCAAACTGTGAAGGAGGTGACAATTTGTTTCTATCACAACCCTGAAGCCTTTCAGAACTGATATTCAGGCCACACAGATGCCCTCTTATGGCAGTATCACAGGCAGCTTCAGGCTTTAATGGGAAGCTCATCTCCCAGAGCCAAAGTCACTGTTGCTATTTAACAGCATAAATCCACAGAACTTGGTCAAATTTAGAATAATTTCCAACACTTACTTAAACTGGCATAACTTTACCATATATGTTTGTTTTCTCCATGAGAAAAATAAACATTTGACATGCATATATACTTGTGTATGAATTTCCATTAGTCAATACCAATTTGTCAAGATCAATTTGACTGAGTACAGCATGATGCTTCTCTGTGATCACAGTTGTAGGATTAAACATGAGATGAGAAAAGTTTTTATTTTGCCAACAAAACAGCATTCAAACAAAAGTCACAATGTGTGCACACCTTAAGCACTTGGTGTGAGCCAGACAGGATCAAAACAGAACTGCTGCTGCACTGCGTGGGACATCGAGACATATAGCAAGTCCTGACCAGAGAAATGCCATTACAGATTGCCTCTAAAGAATGACGCAGGCGGCACGACTGCAATGGAGCCGCTCCGCATAACATCTTGTTACTCCTGTACTTGTCTGCAGCTCTTTTGCAATAAATTAGCATTGACACCGTCAGAACTGATTTGCCCTACCCTCTTTCTGTTACTCGAGCGTCCCTCATGAGAAACTCCAGCAGAAGGACTTACAGCACTGTACATGGTGAGACCAGGCTGACACAGTAGCTCAAAGCCAGAGAAAGTACTTGAACAAATTTGAAGATGCATAGAAAACACACAAACAAGGAGGAAGGATAGGAGTGTACCTATGCAATCTATTACACAACTGCTTCAGGTTTATTTTAAAGGTATAGAGTGGAGAAAGGGCTTATTCTGGTTATATTCACCTATATGCCTATCTGTAGATACACAGGCAGACATAAATTTACATACATACAAACATATACAAATGACTTCCCGTATACAAAGTGATTTGTAATGTACTACAGTAACCTAAAATCTTTGCATTTAGGCAATCTAAAAATCAGTTTTGAGGGCATATTTTCAACAAATGTTAAGAACTGTCTTGTATTTTATTGACAATTAAACATCTACAAAGGGAATTAAGTAACATCTTTAATAATTCCATCATATTCATTGAAAAACTTTATTTTTAATTAATCTGAAACTATTCAACACATTCAACTTGCACTAACCAGTATTTTCATGCTGAATGCATTTTTTTCATTTTTATTTTTGTCTTTTAAGAAAATAACTTCCTTACCCTGCCAGGTTTGCTCAGCTCCCTTTTTATCCAAAGATATTTCTCACTTTCTTCCATCGAATGAATGCTATTTCTTTCCATGAATATTTTCCCACTTTCCATACAGAACTGAAATCCCGTGATCCACACACTACTCCTCTACCTTTTTGACGCTGAGTCAAAAACCCATTTCCTGTTATAAGAGTTTTCTATTAATTGTTTTAAACCAATTTTAATTTAGTACAAAATTACTAAATATTTCCAAAAAAGTCTGGAAGATTATTTTAATAAGGAATTACTCTGCAAGTTCTGATCACTCCCTGCGTGTCTACATATAAGAATATATATCTATATGTAATAGATACATATTACTATATACCTAGAACATGCTCTTCTCTGGGAATATATCACCTTGCTTTTTTTTTTTTCCTCCACTGATTCTTATGTAAATACCGCAGAAGAATATTCCTCATCAAAAAAAGAGATCTGCAAAAAAAGCAGGCTGCATTTCCTCTGTGGTGCAAACACAGTTTTTACCTCTTCCCTAGGTGCAGTAAGAGAAAAAGGGCTCCTTGTACCACCTTGATCCTGCAACTTGTTCTAACCTGGCCCCAAGTTTACAACAAAAACAGGAGCGATGCATCTCTCAATGTGCAGAGCCTGGGGCTGTCCTTTCAATGCTGCCTGCACAGTCCGGCAACTGGTGTTCCCCAGGCAGGTTTGAGGTTCCCTGCTTACCTCCTGCTGCAGCACATGGCTGTGTGACTGCTGCAGCCTGCTGACTGGCAACGCGGCTGCCTTCGCTCCGAGTCGCCTGTGAGCGCTGCAGTCCTTGGCAGCCAGGCTGCACACAACTGGCTCACCGTGGTGGTTTCTCTTGGTTGAGAGAGGGGTTCCATGCATATCAAAGAGCATACTCTGGCTTTGTGGAGCGAGAGGCTCTTAATAATTAAACTGATACACAGACACAGGTCTGAATACTTAGTACCATGGAGTGGAAGCAGAGGAAGAACATCAATGACTTTATACCTACTTAACTACCCAGTTCACAGTGTGCTTTCTGTATATACACAGTTCTCTTGCAACTCGAAAGGAAGAAATGTCAATTAAACAAACTTTTGACTCCACTTTCATTGGTTACATACTTGAGAGAATAACTAACAAATAGAATGGATGGTGTGGTAACTTCTAAAACAAACACCATTACTTCTGATGGGCAACACTTAATTGGTACCACAGAATGTGTCTGAAATATTGATTTAGTTTGTGTGGAGAGGGAACTGAGTCCCAACATACTTTCATCTGTTCTTAAATATAAATGAAAAAACAATACATTTACTATAAGGTCACAGTGGGAACAAACAGGATCAGCTGAAGCACACGCAGCTTGTGATTTATATTCTGAACCCACAGGCAGCAAGAAAAGAAAGACTGATAGCATCGTCTTACAATCAGATTTTGGATCATGTTGTGCATCTGAGAGTGCCAGCAGAGTCCATAGCTGTTTCTTTCTCTGCATTCTGCAAACAAGTCTTTTTCAGCAATCAAACATTTGCCTTTCTATCCTTCAGTGCATGCAGCCATACATAAATAGTATTTTAAGCAGCAGTTAAAAGTTTGCAGGCATATAATTAACACTTTTTTTTTTTTTTAATCTGTTGAATGTCACTAAAAAGATTTAAAAGTTTGTAAGAGAAGATGTACACAGCCATTAAATTCCTGTCTTAAGTTCTCCAGGACTGTAATCACTCTTAAGCACATGGAGAGATAATTGAGAGTTTAGCTGTCTATTTGAGGAGCAAGAAGGGTGCAAAATTACAACAGCCATTGACAAGATTGAAGAATATTTTCATATACTGCAGTGATCAAGTTAATTTGAGAGGTAACTCTGGGGGCTTTATGGATACTCAGAAGGCTTAGCCAACAAGATTTCAGCAAGATTGCCAGTTGCCTCTCCATCTGCTTCAAAAGTAACTCTTGGCAAGCCTAACTCTCACTATTTCCAGTTGCTAGAGAGACATTTTCAGCCTCAGAATGAAAGTAACAATGGTCTTTCCTTCCAGTAAGTAGCACTGTAACTTACATCTTCAATAATTTTCACTGTGGAGGTAATATTTGGCAGCTGAATCCACAAATTTGCTCACAGAAGCAAATCTTAGCAGTTTATAAGACAAATACTGAAATTAAAATGAGAAAAAAGTCCACCATATTTTTCATTAAATTTGGAAGTATTTTTGTTGTTGTTTAAGCAAAGTCAAACAATTCACAATGAATAATTCATCCGATGTATCTTCTGTTTGCTCATAGAACATCCTTGAGTGGTTTGTTGTGATCTCAGGTATATCCCCTTCTAAAAAAGTTTACCCTCAAAATTTAGAGGGATTCTGAATTTTCTTGATATGATCAGTACTCCCGAGTTAGAAAGCTGAATATTAATTCTCCTTTCCTCTGATTAGAAAGCAGGACTGCAATTCTGATGTGCACAACTTCAAGTCTAAATTTAATATTAAGCTGCTGTGAGCGTACCCTCATAAAACTTTGAAGTGTATTCCTTTCCCTTCTCCCCCCTGAGGAACTTACCAGCAGAACAGTACCATGTGAATGATCACGAACAGGAGGGGCACGAGAAGAGCAAATTAACTCAATGTAGTTCTTTGAACTAAAAAGAAAAGTATTTGCAAAGTCTGGGTTTAGGGTATGACTTTTCAGATCTACAAAATATCAAAGAACAGAGACTCAGCAGTTCTCAAGTGTGCTGAGTAAAATATCTACATACTCATCATCCAGCATTCTGAAGTAAAGATACTCTCGCTTGCTCAGTCATTGTTCATATTTGCAATTTATAGGACTGAAATTACAGTGGCAGAAAGCCTAACACAGCATCCCTTTATTAGTGCCTCATCTTTGCCTTGTATACACTAATCTGAGAAGTGTTTGGTTATAAGTGCTGACCCTCATGGTTTCTGTCTCCTCAGAAAGGTGGCCTTGGCAGCTCAGCTCTACTAAGATAATTAAGGAATCAAAGAGAAAAAAAGTGTGCAGGTAAAGCTGATTACAGATAATAAAAAGCAACATGCTTCTGGAGAAACAGCACACTGATCACAGGTGTCTCAGATTCTGGTGTACACATATTACCTTTATCTGTTTGGGCCCTTCTTTTGTTACATTACAATGCAGTCGTTAGGTAGAGGTTCATTTCAAGGAAATATCAGTCACATCATTTCTCTATACAGCATCTTCTAAACAGCTCTACAGAATGCAGTACAGCTTGCCTTCCTTACAAACTCAAACAACACCAGCAACACCTAGATTTGCCTCAGGTCCACGTATGTGCAATGGCAGCCTTAGATAACAGAACTCAGGCCACTAGTAATTAAAATCGTATTTATTTTATTCTGTATCACAGCGCCAGGGTAAACAATGCTAGCATTCTTATAACAGAATGGAAAATGCTAAGTGGCTTTGTGAATGAGCTACTTTCATTTTCTGTAAGATACCATCAGAAAGTACAACAAAAGATTTGAATCAGTCTGGAGAAACGCATGTTTTTTAAAGCGTTTGACTAATATATTTTGAAAGAACTTAACCCAATAGATGCACAGAAATAATCTTCTACTGAGCCCTATAAAAAGCTGGGATGTCTCAGTGCACTTGGGATAGGAATACATATAAAGAACACTTATCCTGCTGCAGGCTGTGATTTAGAGAAAAAAATATTCATAGTAATTCCTCCCTTCCTCAGCATTCCATAAAGAGAGGGTGGCTGTCTCAGTCTCTTGCACTACGTTTGCACTGTTCTTTGCATTTAACTGGCCAGTCAAAGCAATCCACAAAGCCCACTACCAATGCTATAAAATTCCCCAGGATATTGCTGGAGGAAAGAACTATATCAGGTGGCTCTTTAGTTGCTTCAGCATTCTTCAGATCTGCCAGAGGCTTGAAGAATTTGCAAGTCAACATGTTTTAAGATGGATTATCCTTTTCAGAAAATGTCTGCGGGGATGGTTTAGGGAAAAAAAAATCCTTTAAAAATCTTGTTCCTGCTTTGCTTTTTGCACTAAACACGAGAAGAAATATTCAGAAAGGTTTCCTGGATAGATAGCTAAGTGGGGGAAGGGATGATTTGACTTCATGTCACACCCATTAGAATGGTTAAATCATCTTTTCAAGTGCTTTGTTTCTCACTCTTTTGGAAAATGTATTTGTATGCATATATACATACATGTATCTGTACACACACACACCACAACACACATTCAAAACCTTATGAGATAAGCCACTAACATCTGTTTGTCCACCTTTAGAGGCTACGAGATTATTCATTTCTGCATCACTGCAAACTGCATATATTTCATAAAGATAATTAACCACAGAAGAACGTTCCCAGCAATTTAACAGATACAGGTGAAAATGTAATGCCTTGGAGGAATATCAAATACTGGAGGATAGCTGAACTACTGAATTATCCACTAACCTTCTCTTCCAGCCCTGCCTTGGGGATACTACAAAAGAAGTTTCAAGAATTAGGTGAAAGGACCTGAAGGAAAAGTCATGTTAAAACTTTTAAGGAGTGGCCTAGATCTTGACCTTATCTAAATTAGCTTGGACTTGCATAAAATAGGAAAAGGTTCATGTGGGGAAAAAAATGATGATAGTGATCAAGTGTCTTGACTCGCAGCCAGCCAAGAAATCACTTTTATTGGACATGCCATGAATGATAAGAGTGGCTTAGCAGTGAGATTTAGTCACTGCGAACACTGTCGTCTGAATCATCTGGGAAAACACATATATTGCAAAGCACTATCCTCTTAATTTGCCAAAATGTAAATAAGGATCTTCCTCAGCATTCAATTACAAAAGAAAATACAAGCCCTGCACCTTCTGGATAGCTGTATAGTCAGTAATCAACTCCAGCTGAAGATTTTTCACTAGTTATTTCCTTAAGATAACATGCTACGCTGCTCAGGGCTGACCTTTAGGATTTAGAAGAAAACCTGTATCGACATATATTGATTCTCCCTGAGAACCCAAGGAAGTTCAGAGCCTAGCAGAACAAGAGGAGCTAGCTCAGCACAGGGCTGTTCCAATTCTCCCGTGCGTGACCGGGATGTGGGAAGCCCCTCACAAAGAGCAGGGGCAGCTTGTCCTCTGCCTTGCTGGGGGCAGAGAGCTGCCCTGCTAGCCATAAGGGGAGCACCTGCAGGCATCACTGCAGCAGTAGTGCAGGGTGCAGGGCAGGAAACCAAGCAGTGGGTCCAAGGTCAGTTCTTGTGGTCAGCCATAGCCAGATCTATCATCCCTGATGGCAACCAGACATATGTGGGGACTTCTGTTCTTATGGTTCTTTTCTTTTTTTTTTTTTTTTTGTCCTTTTCTTAACCAAGAAAAAGCCTTACTTGGGAAAAAAAAGAAAAAAGAGCAATTCATTTTAGTGACCTTGGTAACACAAGGCAGTATTTTTAAAAACAGGTATTAGGAGTAATCATAAACTCTCCAAAAGTAATCTCCTGCTGCTGCCCTCTCCAGCGTTTCTCACTCCCTTGCTGTTACAGCAGACCAGCCAGCAGACAGAGTATGATCACCGTACTACTGCCAATTTAAAAAAGCACCAAACAAAAAATACTTCAAATAAAGCCCAACTCTACACACACAGCTTCAGCTTAAAGTTCTTCAAGGCTCTTAAAGTCTGTATTACAAGCTTCAGAAAAGTTAATAGCTTCACCATTATAGATTAATTTACTTGATTCTTCTGTGGGCTGAAAAGGATGAGGAGGATAAAGGCTTACAAAAATGAGAATGAAGGACCAGTGATACTTAATCTGCTAGATCATCTACAAGAGTATCCATAGGGGTGTGCAATGCATCTGTGAGCTGCTAATGAAAAGATAGGTACAACCTCTAGGATGAAGTCATTTAGAAACATGCATCTCCTTCAGTGGTTCCTGGTAGCGCAAGCAGTATTTGCTTTAGAGTACGTACTTAGGTTTTTGCACTTTCATTTTTTATTGTTCCTAAAGCTTTTCATTTGCAGGCTTACAAATCAAGTTGTACTTACAAAATTCCATGCATCTCAAAGTCATGTAACAGCTAAAGAAAGCTTATGCCTTACAGATGGCATGACTGGGTTTCCTCCAGAGTTTGTGCTTTTCTTTCTTCCTCAGTACACTCAGTATGTGTGAACCTTTGCCTCACCTCATTAATTAGTTCAGTTCTCCAGACACACTGAAAACTCCATCCACTTCCCAGGTAGCCAGGCTCCAAGAAAACAAAGTACAAGTTCAAGCCCTTCTTTGAGGTTATTTCTTAAAGGTCTGTCAATCTTCCCCTTCTAAGGAGAATTCTTGAATCTTGAGGGACTTCATAGCTTCTCTTTTCTGTCAACGTGCTAAAGATCTCATCTATAGCTTTCAACTGATCCCCTTTCTTTTAACCCTCATACTCCTGCCCACACTCTCGTATGTCCGTGTCACATTCATTAGTATACCTTCATATAAACTCAAGTTCACTTTCCTGAATTTTGATTTGTTTAGTGTCTTAAATAACAGAGCAAATTCTTCTAAGTGTTATTCCTGAAGTCCTCAGTCCAAGGTTTTCCAGCCTTCTTTCACTATGAACATTCAACTCCTTATTTTGAGATGTACATCTTATCTGTCCCTCCACATTGCAAATCTGCCACTGGTGGGGTCTCGGCTGCTGCAGAAACAACCTTTACGGTACCTTCAGCACTCCTGAAAAGGCAAGAACAAATTCCTTCCCATTTCTACTTACACAAAACCTGGTGTGTGTACAACAGTATGCCAATCTCCCCTACATCACTGCTTGATTTCCTATCACTGACCATCCAAAGTCTTGAAATCATTTCATAAGCCTTCAGTATCAAGCACACTTGGAGCATGAAGCATCTGCAAGTGCTCCAGAAAACTTTTTCACATGGTGATTCAAAGGTGACAGCCATTGTTTGAATCACCCAAGACAGACTTCAGGCACTCAGAACACTACTTCCAACAAAAGGGGGAAAACCTACACTTGCTTCCCACCAATCTGCAGAAGTATCATCAGTGGCATTTCTTATTAATCCATCTTGGGGCACTGCTCTTTACAAGTTGATCATTACATTACCCCTTAGACATGCATTACTTTTTAGTTTTAAGAATTCCAAGTCCAGAATGAACTGCATGGAGAAGGCATGTCAGACTGCAATTACTCACACAGGAGTTGAACATTCCAATCCAACTGAATACTTGGAGTTCTTATAAATTTATAGACTTTAACATCACAATCATCATCATCTTCTGCTATAAAGATATTTCATATGTTTATACCAGGAAAAAGATATTAGCAATGGAATAATGGCTTTGTAGGAAATTGTCATTCAGTCCTATTAATAATATAAAATCAGTCTAAATCAGAAGTTAATTTTGTTGACTCTTGGGACATGAAACATGCTTTTTTTAAAGCCTACGTATTTTTATTTCTGAATTCTCTTTCAAATCATTTTTATTGTCTGACTTAGAATAACTCCATATAAGACCAGAGTTTTTCAGCCAAGAAGCCATTACCAATTCAAACATCAAATTAACTTGGCTTCCAGTACAAAAGAAAGTGAACTTAGCTTGTTAAACTTCCTTTAAAATAGAAATGTTTTATAACCTAGGGAGAATAGCTTTGACTTTAATACACAAAATCCTTTCACTGCTGTAAAGCTTAGATATTTTACTTACAACGTTTTTGAGGCTCAGATCATGGAATAGGTAGATATAGATTTTTGTGACCATAAATACTGACCAAATTCATGCCTAGATCTTATCTGATTAACTGCACAGTAACTTCAGGTAGACGTAAAAGTTATGCTTTTTACTCATATTGATGGCATGCAACACTCATGAACTAGAAGAGATATGTTGAAATGGGTGGTTATTGGTAAGAAACCAGATGAGGTTTAACAAAAGCAAGTGTAGAGTCTTGCACCTAGGGAGGAATAATTGCATGCACTGGTACAGGTTGGGGGATGAGCTGCTGGAGAGGAGCTCTGCGGAGAGGGACCTGGGTGTCCTGGTGGACGACAGGTTGGCCATGAGCCAGCAGTGTGCCCTTGTGGCCAAAAAGGCCAATGGCATTCTGGGGTGCATTAAAAAGAACGTGGCCAGCAGGTCGAGGGAGGTGATCCTCCCCCTCTACTCTGCCCTGGTAAGGCCTCATCTGGAGTACTGTGTCCAGTTCTGGGCTCCCCAGTACAAAAAAGACAGGGATCTCTTGGAAAGAGTCCAGCAGAGAGCCACAAAGATGGTGAAGGGCCTGGAGCGTCTCTCCTATGAGGAAAGGCTGAGTGAGCTGGGTCTGTTTAGCCTTGAGAAGAAAAGACTGAGAGGGGACCTGATCCAGGTCTATAAATATCTAAGGTGTGGGGGGCAGAGTGGTGAGGCCGGACTCTTTTCAGCAGTGTGTGGAGACAGGACAAGGGGAAACTGCCAGAAACTACAGCATAGGAAGTTCTGCACAAAGGTGTGCAAGAACTTCTTTACAGCGACGATGACGGAGCACTGGAACAGGCTGCCCAGGGAGGTTGAATATCTCCAGAGAAGGAGACTCCACAAGACCCACCTGGACACCTACTTGTGCAACCTGGTGTAGGGATCCTGCTTTGGCAGGGGAGTTGGACTCAATCTCTGGAGGGCCCATCTAACCCCTACAATTCTGTGATTCTCTGGGAAATAAATTACTAGGATATTGGTGCAGTTAAGAGTTAGATTGTTCATAGGAAAATGCAAAAGACTAAGATGTTTTCTGCCAAAAAGTCAAAAACAATCTGCAGTCAGACAGAAAACACAAATGAAAACTTGCACCTCAATGAGTCCAATCTCACAGCAGTCTAGTCTTTAATCACAAGTCCTGCACGTCCCTCTGTCCAGCAGTCTGCCAAGTACCAGGCTCATTCCAACACAGTCCTGAAGAGCTGAAGAACTATAGCTACACCATCCTGAATTTCACCTGGAGATGCTTTCTTCATGGAAACTACAAAACCACATCTTTAGATACTCTTCTTAGAATCATAACATTGATAGCTATAGTGGAGGTAGGGGGAATAATATATTTATTTGAGACCATTCAGCCAAACAAGATATATGGCTTGCTAATTATCTCCTTTAACCTTATAATCCCTTTTTCCATTTTTGTCATCAAGTGCACTCTTCCTAGACATACCTGAACATTGAAATTTTTCACAGTTACCATCTATGGCAGTGGCCCTCATTTTCACAGGAAACAGGTGAGCATGGCTATCACAGCTACTTAGCATTTCTCTTAATGAGGCAGTCCTGTTACTTCAGAAAAATACAGCATACAAACAGGTAGCTCAAACTCACTTAGCAGGATAGACAGCTTAGATTAGGGCACGCTTTTAGCAGCCTGTTAAATACTTAACACGTTCTAGAATTGAGATTACAGACTCTCAGATTCACAGTAACATACTTCAGTTCAAACCTGCAGCACTGATTCAGTGAGGAGCACACAAACTGAACAATCCCATTTACATCACAGCACATTATAACCTCATGAATGCAAACATAATTGTGTTGTGATGGGGAAAGTACCCACCTTGATAAAAGGGAATCAGATGCCTCACACAAAAGTGTACAGAAGAAAATGCTAACAGGTTTTCAATAATTCTCTGAAGACACGTTATCACGTATTAGACCAAATTCTTATATCAGGAAGTCTTTTCTATGTGATAGTTTGTTATGGCTGCACATTTAGAAAGAATGCATTTCTAAATTGTTAAATACATATACTCATGAGATAACATACAACGTTCTCAAAATGTTATTATTGGAGATAAATTATATACATAAAAAAGGTCTTTATTCCTGTTAAAAACTAACATATGTGAAATACAGAGAAAAGATATGGTCCAATTTCTCTTGGGAAAAAATCTGAATATTTTGCTCAGAATCTTTGTAACAATTGCATACTACAGAAACACACAAAAAAACTACAGTGAAATCATGATAGGGATGCTGTTTCACCTCACAATGGAAAAATCAATTACAAAAATATTGTATATTAATAATTTAGTAACAAATGGAAATCTTATAAACATATATGTAAGTGTACATACATATATTCTAAAGTTAACACAGATTTATTTGCTAAGAACACAAAATTGCCTCTAAAATAGCCAGGAGGCTTTTTAAGAGTATTTTGGGGTATATAAGAACAACTGATAACAGTGCTAATTTCTTCATTGTTTCATTTTTCTCGGCACTGATATTCAAATTTCCAGATATTATTGGCTAGGATTTTAGCATGAATGGCCACTGGGTGCCACTGTTCTGCTGCATAGGAAAAAGAGCTGAAACAACATTTCTGTTGCAGTAATAAGTCTTTTACTATCAAAGTATGCGTGCTACTGCTGTACATACCCATCTTTTAGAAATGACACTGCTACACAGTTCATAGGGAGATTCTACATAGCAGAACAATAGGATAAGTGGCACTAAGAGATTGGAAAACCTCTTTAAACTCAACAAGCAATATCACTTAAGAGAAACTTTCTTGTAACAGTATATTTTCTACTTAATAAAAGATATACAGCAGCTGAGGAACAGGGTATCTAGGCTCAGTTTGAAATTCTTTTGCTATCTGACCTTGTAGATCTCACTGGGGACTATTTCTGCCCAGCTGTGCCCAACTGCTTTTGCAGTCTATAAATACCTGTATCAGATGTCCAAATGTGCATGGAAATGGAATCTAATATATGTAATTAATTTCCAGAAAATACAGTATGCGCGTGGCTACAGAAACCATGCAGTACAATTGGTGCTTTAAGAATATGGCTTTCAAATTCAACCTCTCCCCTTATTTTCTTTGGTTAGAAAATGCCCTTAATAATGAGCATGTACTTTTTAAACATGAAAAACTCTACAAGGAGAGACATTATATAAAGTATTGGCAATAGTTTCTGGCAGAGGTAAAAATCCACCTTAGGAAGCTGGAGTCCAGGTGGAGCTGGCAGGTTTAGAAACTGATAACTGTGCCTTGAAATGCATGAGCACAGGGTATGCTAGCAGAAGCCTCTCATTTTGGATCCAACTCTAAACGTAGTATTAAAAACTACAAATTGTTTCCTGCTAATGAAGAAGTATTTAAGGTCTGAACAAATCCCATTTAGGTCAATGAAGAGACAAAATGCTCTCAAGTCCACGGTATCAATAACTGAGCAAGGAAAAGAAACAGTGCAGATTGTATGTATTTAATATATAAAAATCAGAAGGATCATGGCAGCCTTGGAACAGATAACAACAACTTAGGCTTATAATTAACTTGGATTTATACTCTTACAGTTTGAAATCATTTCCCCTTGTCTTATTACAAATGATCCTGTTAAAGAGTCTGTCCCTCCTCTCTTACAGCCCCCTTCTAGATGATGAAAGGCTGCTCTCAGGTCTCCCCAGACCCTTTTTTTTTTTTTTTTGCAGGCTGTACAGCCCCAGCTCCCTCAGCCTGTCCTCACCAGGGAAATGTTCCATCTCTTAGATCATTTTTGTGACTCTTCTCTGGATGCACTCTAAGATATCCACATCTCTCCTGTGCTGATGACTCCACGTCTCGGCATGGTACTTCAAGTCAGGTCTCACCAGCAGAAAACAGAAGGGCAGGATCACTCCCTTACCCTGCTACTCACACTGCTCTTTATGCAGCCCAGGATACGGTTGGCTCTCTGGGCTGTGAGGGCAGATTGCTGGCTCGTGTCCTGCTTGCCATCTACCAGTACCACCAGATCTTTTTCGTCAGGGCTATGCCCTGTGTTTACATCCCCTGGCTCGTACTAATAGCAGGGCTTGCCACTACCCAGGTACAAGACCTTGCACTTACACAATGTATGAGGTCAATTCAGAACTCCGTAAAAAAAAAAAAAATACTGTGTGCATCTCAAGCACCTCACAGAATTCTGAAATTCATTTTCATTCAGAATGAGGTTTACATCTTTATTTATTATTCTTAAATAATATTTCTGAGTCTTCATCTACCAACAAAATCACTTTAAGGGAGCTCTTAGACACTCTGCTTTTTGCCCACCATCTTTTCAGAGGAAGACTGTCCAACTGACTCCCCTGCAGTTGCTGACAACTTCTGATTCTCTGTGATTAAATTCCCTCACCCACACACTGCAGTGTTCCTAGCCTTCATAAAGTTCAACAATAAAAAAGCACAGCAGGGTAATAAATAGTTTGAATGGAGTCCTGAGCTCCACTGTTGGTAGCCAGGTAGGTAGAAAGCAAAAGAGACAGGAAGATGACAAGATTGTCTGTACTTCTTGCCTTTTGTGTTCAGAGTTTAATAGGAGGTAAAAATTGGTTTCTGTATGGTGCTGACTGCCTTCCCTCTCCTGAATTGACCAGCTCAACAACTGTACAGTGAAAACTGTTCCACTTCAAGGAGCTAATGGGCAAAGGGCAGATCACAGCAAAGACAGGTATGACCTTAGGGCACTTCCAGCTGTCCTTGTTATATTAAAAGTTTTGAAAACAGCTTCTTCTTTAAGACAACATATATCGATTTTATGAAAAATAGTGAACACTCTCTGGCCTACATAATTGGGATGTGTCTGAAAAGGGGAAACAATTGAGAAATGACAAAAAGTGTAAATATGCAGCTCACATTCAAATTATACACTGTATGCTTGGCCAGTTCAATGAACTGAAGTTCTCTACTAGCAGTAGGCAGGAAAAATTTTACAACATTGAGAACTTGTTTTTCATAGTGGTCTCTAAAGTAATCTTCTAGTGGTAGGAACAGAATGTACAGTTAGTTTTCTCTCATTATATTCATAAAATACACGAGCATGCCCTGGGTATAAAAGCCACAAAGCCAGATACTTGTCTGAATCAAAATATACTGAAAATATCTTTTCAAATAATATTTGGATCTGCTTCCTGTACCCCAGTCAAACGATCTTGCAGCACTCCATTTGTTTTAAAGCAGGCAGAAGATACAGATCTACAGTAAGAGCACATTTCATGCTTTGGTAGAAACAGAGGCAAACATATGGTTTTCACTTTCCTAATTTCATTATAGTTCAGCTCTTCTCAGCAATAACTGTCTCTCCCATAATATTTCCAAATGCCCTGAAATACTCTAAGTGAATTTGGTAACAAGCAAACTGCTGTGTTTTTCTGTTCATTAGCATGAACTGTCTTGTTTCACTTGCCTATCACACCAATGCGATATGGCATAATGCAGTGTTCCGCAGTGTAACCAGTCAGAGAAAATTTAGAAGGCTACATGTTTGTTTTTATACTTAATTCCCAACAGCCTGTGTATTGTCCATTAAACAACCCAGGTAATTTAATAGCCTGGTTGCTCAAGAAGTAAAACTTTTTACAAGCTTAGGTACTTGCAGTAGTGCTACTTATCTACGGATTTCTCTCAGTATGCAGACATTTCTAAAAACATTCTATTCCATATTTGTCTTTTATAGAAACTCATGTTTATCTTTTTAAAGCATTTTAATAAAGTATAATATAAAATCTTACAAAATCTGGTGCAATATCCACTGTCACAACTATTAATGTGCTTGAAAACTGTAAGTAAAGTTGGCTGTGGATACAAACACTACAAAACTTCAGAATTTACTGCTCCCATCAAAATAACTATCTATCAAATTATAAAGTAGCTAAATACCAAAAGTCAGTCACCTTTGTGACAAAAAAAAAGGCAAGTAGACAGCTATAACATAACATTCAGTATTATGCACACATGCTTAACCTAGGAGCACTCAGAGCCTGGAGAATATTGCCCAGGGCATTTTCCCCAGGAGAGCTGGAATCCACTCTCTCTAAGGAGAAAATGCCAACTAGGGAGAAACCCTGCTGAAGATTGCAGTGAATCGTCAGGCTACTTTCAACCACATGCCTTTGTGCAGGGCTTACAGCCATCAGGGTTGACTCCCAGATCTTGTGTCCATCCTGTACGTGCTGAAGAAACATACAACAAAATACTACTTTATTGTTTACTTTTCCTTATTTTCCCAGATGAAAGTCACACTGTCTGCTGTATATATCACTTAGTTTTTCCCTCTTCCAAAGCTGGCAGCTTTCTCAGGAGAGAGCTGATGTCAGATACAGATGCTCCTGGAGGAATCCAGATGCAGTTCCTAGAAGGGAATGCTGGCTCATCATGATGCTACACCCATGCCAGGTAGGAGGTGAGCTGTTCTATCACTGTTCTACATTCCCTGCCAGGCACAGCTGAGGTGAGGGCAGCTGCCTGATCTCAGTCTGAAGCATTAGAGATTATCTTACACAAAAAGTTTAACAGGTCTAATATTAATCACGTTAGAAACTGAAGTCATATACATACGTATGCATCAGAATTAGTTAGCATTAACACATCGGATCTCTTCATCTTATTTCTCCATAATTAGAACTAATTTTTAACATTAAAACAGTTCAGCCTGACATCAGAAGTTCCAGAAATACTTTTACAAAAGAGCTCAGCATCATCTGCCATGCTTAACAAAGCTGGGACCTAAGGCTATGGACTCTCATTCGGCACAATGTGAGAAGCACAAGCAGAACTCAGACTCCCTGAATCCCAGGGTACTTGTTCACCTCCTGAGCGAGTACCAGGAATGAGAGGAAGGCTGAGCTGCACAGCCCTGAGCACAGGGGTGCTTAAGCTGAGCAGTGCCAGCCTTCAACATTAGTTAGACTTCCAGATTATCTCTTTCAGTCCTGTTCTAGCTTTCTATTTCTATTTGCTATGCATGTATATAAATCCAGTATCAGTCTGAACATGGGTTAATACATTTAATCTTTTTATCTCAGTTTTCTTCTTGTTGCAATTGTTTTCTATTAAATAAAGGTAGCAACATATAAAAGGTCAGGCAGGGTTTAACCTAATATGATTGTTTTCATAGCATGATACTAAATGTTATAAAACACATCCAGGGAGATGACCTTTAGCCCTGTAAAATTCAAAGACTTAAAGCAAGGGTAATTTGGTGCCAGCCAAAACCTATTTTAGTTTGCCTTTTATTGAAAAGATGCACCAAATTGCATTGTGTGGTGGCTTGATCAGGAAGAGATTACAGGTCATCACAAGCTCTATAAATCACTGTGTTCCTGGATAAGAAAGGAACAGAGATACCACAAAAATCAGAGTAATACCCTATCAGTGAATACCCTACTTTTGCCCCTCTTTTGCCCCAAGTCCTGCATCTATTTACACAATTGGGAAAAATCTTACTCAACTGAACTCTAGTTGCCAATTATTATGGAGTACCGTGTACTGTTAATATTTCTAAGTATCTACAACACAGTTAGAATCTTAGGCAAGGCATTACAGAAACTATTTCTACTCAGAAGTACATATCATCTCAGATAATAATGTGCTATTATTTTTTCCAAAGTAATGCTTAGTGCAGTTTTGTCCATACACTACAGATGCCATACTTTAACATCCAACCACTGCAAAAACCTGCATGGGCAGTATCTGAGACATTCTGGAATGCTGGAACATGGCAGACAGCAGTGAATGTTTTACTTATAATTGAAATACACATCTGTTGCTTGTAAAATCCATATATCACATCAAAAAAAAGATGACCACCTAAATTATTTGATACTCTCCGCACTGAAATAAATGCATCAACTATTAAAATAAACGTGTGTATTTCAACATAAATCGATCAGTATCACACACAATATTTCATTCACCAAATCAGTTGCATCCCTGTTGAATCACTGCTTTTTGAACACAGAATAAGATGCATCAGCTATCAAAACAGATCTCTCCTATAGTAAATCAAACTCACCATCTGATTCCAATATGTCTCCTACTGACTCCAAAATACCACAAAATGCATCAGCTCTATTGCACTAGAAACATATTTCAAATAACACCTGAGCAGAATGCCTCTAGACTTAACAATGATAACATTTAAACTGAAATGTATTTAGACCAAGATTTTGAATTCCAGGCTTTGAGGGTGCTTGAAGGCACCCTGCAAGGAGGAGGTGCTTCTCTTTCTCAGAGAGCTGAAGGGTTTCTGCTTGACTTTGTTTCAACCCTCCAAGCACTTCACAGCTAGAGCCAAGCTCTGAGCAGCCACATGGTGTCACCAGGTTAGCTGTCACAGATCTCCAAAGAGATATGCCAGCACTTCTCTAAAAGGTTCAGAGCTCCACACTCAAACACAGACATGCAAATACTAGCAATAACAGATCAAAAATCCTGACACTGAGCATGGATCACCAACAGCCAATCAGCAGGGTGATGTCCCATAATATTATTTATCTTCGCAATTAACTGAGACAACTGATCAAAGTCACCATGCTGTGCTATACCTCTGAACCCAAAATGACTGCTTTCATATGCTTGTACATTTCATTTCATCTCAAACTCATTCCTGGAGTTTGGGTGACTGAATCAAAGCTGCATGTAGGCAAATACTTTCTTCCAGACCTTCAGAGCAATCTCCCAGTCTAACTGAGTGTGTCACACATTTTGTAAAACACAGTAAGTGTCAGAGGGAACAGTGTCCCCCTCCATCATTACTCAGTGACCAGAGTGCTCACTGAAGTGACACAAGTAGCTAGCAGACAACACTCCATGAGCCTGACATGGCAAGAATCAAGCTTTTCTTAGTTACTTAGGTGTTCTCTGGGCATCCAAATTGAGAACAGAGAGAAGGGGGATGGGGAATCCTGTGGTTCCCCTTCCACAGGTAGTCTAACAACCAACCCCAGAAGGATAAATACTGAGGTAAAAGTGAAGTTCCCAATTCCTCACTTCAGGGCCAGGCAACATTTCAATTACCATGGCAGTCAAAGGGCAAAGAAAAGATTTGGTTTCCAATCTCTTCTAAGCAAACCCCTCTCTCAGTTTTCAGCTATGCTGAAAAATCTAACAATTAATATCATTCACATTAGAAGTGAACAGACTTGATACCACAGAAACTGTCAGGATCAGATCAAGCAGCCCATAGAATGTTTAAAAGACAGTCTACCCATCTCAGCCAGCTTGAAAACTCTGTTCAATACTTGTCCTCCTTCCATCGGATATTCTCAAACTTGGAATTTAGTTTACAAGTTTGTCTGTAGAACTCACCTCCTTTATTGCAAGCTGTTAAAAGGAACAACAAAACATGCTTGTAACGAGCATGTTACTGATCTCCTGTTCCTTATTATCACTCCGCTCTGTTGATAAGAGCATTGATTATAATTGCAGTTTTGGCCAACTTAGATTGATTGGAATGTAAATTAACAAGAATTGTGCAATTATGTCAAAAAGAAGTGCCTATTCTCATGAGACAGTTAATAGACCACTGCCTGATACGCTACTTAAAAGTGGAAGAGACTTCCTGTTCACGAGCACGGAAATCCAACGGAACTAGTATTTTGTTCTGTACTTTAGTACGCTTCACAGGAAGATATACCATAAGGTTAGCAATTCCAGACAAATCCAAATGTGTTGCCCTCAAATCTGATGCTACTAACTTGAATACTTTCTGTGCATTTGTTTAATTAAAAATCTGAAAAGTATGAACAGTTTCTAAAGGCACGACCTTACTAAGGTTCATGTGTATCTTAGATGAACATGGAAACTACTGGGCCAGCACATGGTTCAAGCAGCACAGTGCAAGCTGCTTTGTTCAACCTCCCCTGCTACACACTGGCATAGCTAGAAGTTGCAAAACAGACAGTACTCTTCTATCCCAAAGTACAGAGCATGTTTGGCTGTGACAGCAGGCAGAACAGGTGATACAAGCTCTGGCCATGAGCGCAGCAGGAGAGCCTCTTTTTGATGAGAAGACTTTCCAGTGAGGATCTCTACGGTCATGTTACAAGCTACTTTAGTGTATAGATTTATTGAAATTAAAAAGTTCATAGATTCAATCTTGTTTCAGGAATTACTTCATGAAATTAGCTGGTGCAGAGGTTAAGTATAAATTAAATATTTTCTTTTGCAACATTTGTAGTTTTCCATACTGCATTCAGAGCGCTTCAAAATATTGTGCAAGACAGTATGCAAAGATTTCTTCATTGTTTTTCTTCCTTTGTGTTATTCTCTTTCAAAGAACTTCTTATCTTGCATAATATTGTAGTCTTTCTACAGCTAGCCATTTGAAAAAGCTTAAAGTGATTAAATTGATTCCATAAATGGCATTTGCTGGAATGTAGGGAACAGGGGAGGATATTTAAAAGGTAACAAACAGTTAATGTTGCTTGAACATAAAGTTTTAAAAACATAGCTGTAAAATTTAGGGCTTTGTTTGCACTGCTTCAACACCAAAGAAACTACAATACTGAAACTATATCTGTAAGAATGTTAATTAGAACTATACAGAAATAAAATAAAAAAAAGGATTTTTGTAAATTATGACATCTTCTTAAGTAAAATTTCCTTAATAGAGATAAAAGCTAATCCTTTTTTTTCTTAAAGAAAAACATATCTAGCTTTAAGCAAAATACCCATCAATTTACACAAAGCCTCTTGTTATTTCTTTTGCTCCCAAGGCATACTCAGGTACTCCTTTTAAAGCCTTCCCATAGATGAAGTAAATCAATTAAACTCAATCAAATCAATTACAAATCCCTGTAACGTTATGATTAGTGAAACATTCTTGGTTGGCTTTAATAGGAATCAAGCAGCTAAATTCCCCATTCTCCACTTTGCTTAAAAATAAAAAAAAATCAATTATTTGGAACATTTCACAGGATCATCGGATTTGCCATACTATTGTTCCACCTACTCAAGTGTATTCTGTCCACAGCTAAAAGCTTCTTATGTTATCTGTGGCTAACATTTTACTATACATACAAGGACAATCCCCTTCCTCTGCCCCAATCCTCCAGGTGAACAGTTTACTTGCTGACACATGAGACAAGATGAAGCAATTGTTATTTTAATTCACACAGCTGCCACCACACTGTAAAAACTGTCACTAAAATTAAGCTGCATTTCCAGCATGATTCCTGATGTGTTGCTCTTCTGTATTGGCACATGTATATCAAAACTTGAAATACTTGAAAAGCTCAAGACCTCAGTACTTCTTCTCTCATTTCTGGAGTCTTGCACTAGGTACAAATGTACAGCTTGTCTAAGCAGATTGACCCAGACTAATGGGGAAGAGAGTAGGAGAACAGAAGGCTCAGATAAGGCCTTAAAGCTCTCTACAGCTCTCAGATAGGAGATTGTAGCAAGGTGGGAGTCAGCCTCTTAACCCAGGTAACAACGATAGGAATGAGGTAATGGTCTAAAGTTGCAACAGGTGAGGTTCAGTCACGTGCTGCAACAGGCTGCCCAGGGAAGGGGTTGAACATCACTGGAGATGTTCAAGAAACATTTGGATGTGATACTAAGGGGATGTGGTTTAGTGGAGAAATATTGGAGTTGGACTGGATGATCTTGGAGGTAGAATCATACAATTCTATGATTCTGTGACTTAAAAAAAACATCTTCCCACTGAGTTAACAAGCACATTCACGTGTCTATAGATGTGTTTAAGGTATAATATTTAAGCGAAATAGGCTTTATCAAGTTCTCTATCCATTACTGCAACACTGTCTCTTATTTTATAAAACAACATTCTTCTGAAATTTATCCAAAGTAGGTACAAGCTTCTATGGCAATATCATTGCAATTTTAATTAGTCGTGGAACCAATAGGAGCTATGCAGATATTTTCTCAGTATGTATGAAACTAAGTCATGCTTAATACAGAATCAGAACAATAATAAGCTGAGCGCGGTCACTGGAGTTTCTCAACAGTCACGTCTGCACAGAAAATCTACTTGCCTATGCTAAGACAAAGCTAGTTCCTATTTGTAAAAAAGAAAATATATTAGCAAAGTTTTCTAGCAAACCACACAATTTACATGCCATCTAATGGGCAATTTTTTTGGTCAAATGATTTTTATCTGTCTCTTTTGCTAGCAAACATCTATATATTCTGAAGTAGCGTAACCTAAATCACTGTCAAATACCCTATATAGTGATCATTATAGTGTATGAACATCCCCAAAACCAACTGAGGTAGATATCCATACTACAGAAGGCCATCATGCTTATAATTTCTCACTTAAAGTGAAATCATATAGTTATAGTTCTCCAATTAAATCTCAATTTTAAAAGAAATGTTATATGTCTCTCGCGACTCTGCACAATGCATCTCAAAGATTTTGTTGTTTCTTTTTTTCTCCTGTCTGTGTTTTTAATAGGAGTGAAGCCCATTATTCATACCTCTGCTTTTAATCAAAGATAAGAATTCTGTAGAGAAATAGAAAATTGAAATCAGCTCCTGCAACCTAGAGCTGAACAATTATGAGTTGATTTACAAGGAGCCACTCTGCTACATATTTAAATGCAGCTCTGCCACAAAATTTGGGGACTTCTCAGATAATCAAAATGCTACAGATTTAGCACTTTTAATTTTTGCTCCATCTCCTGCCAGCTTGAACTCTGATTGTAATTACCATTTCATCTTTCTCTGAATGACATTGTTTTATCAGAGAAAGATACTGTATCTGGAGTCTATGCACGATGATTAGTAACGATCCAGCTTTCAACAGGAAACAATAAGTGTGTCCTGAAGTGAAACAGGATGGTGTGTAATAACGCAGAGCCAGAGATAATCTCAAGCCTCTCAAGTCTTTGAGGCATAATTCATAGCCCCCAAAACGCTGCAACACATGTGAGAACAAACAAAGGTAACTATGCAGAGACAAAGAACAACCTCCCCACCCCTCCAGAAATCTACTGCAGAGGGCAGTTTTTAAGGAATAAAAAGGTACCAAAGCCTAACCACTATCAGACCTCGTTGGCATTTATCTACCTTATGTGTCTCAAGAAAGTTTGTCTATTGGAGTGATCTAACTCAACTAGCTGCTAATAACAACAGCACACGGGACAACTTGTTATCTATTTTTAAGGATCTTCTCCCTGTGTTTTGTTAGAACAAGTACATTAGAGAAAGGTACTTCAGCAGCATTAGAGGACTACCCTGGTTGAGCTGTGCTGCAGATGGAGGAGAGGACAGGGATGGGTGCTACAGCTGCTCCTGGCCCCATGTTTCACTTGAGTGCTACAGATGTAAGCAATCAAGCAGTGATCCCTGCATGATGAAAAATACCACAGAAGAGGTCTACAGCTCTAAAATAAAAGCAATATAGAAGCAGCAATAGTGTTCCCATATCAGCAACATCTTTACATTTCAAATTGCAGAGGCACAGAGCTGTGGAATATGTGCTATGAATAAACTCAGCTAGTACAAAACCACAAAGCCCAGTATAACAGTAACAGAAGTTTCTTCTGCTTCCAAAATCTTCTTATTGTTATTAGAACATCTTTACAAGTAAAGAAGATAAATCACTGATAAAATATCAGAAAGAGTAATAAATTGACACAGAATAACAGATCTTTTGTATCACTTGCAATAGGATCCAATAGGAACAGGAATACAAAGTTGAAAAGTGTCCTGGTGCTCACACTTGATACAACACACTGCTCCTGGGGCATAAAATGTAACCTATAATTCATGCTTCACCTTAAAATTTGTGTTAGTAATGCTGCTCTCTCTGGTTTTTGTGTTTGTTTGTTTTTGAAAGCCCTATTGCCCACGTACAGTCATTTGCACACTGCTTTTTGCACACTGTAAACAGTCTCATTCTGGTCAAGGAAAGTGCATATACTGCACTTTTGATCCTACTGACTAGGCTTCCAAAATAAGTAATAAGATACTACCTCAAAAGAGTATCATGCCAAACATACCAGGCCTCCATTTACAGCGGTTACATTTCTAAGTTTATTTTTTACTTTAAAGCCTTCCCTATCTAGGAATACTTCACCTGGAAGAGATCATTTCAGAGTTCTGAGAAATCTCTCAGCTGAAAGGAACTTCCACTCACCCATTTCAAAATTATACAATAAAATTCCTTAGGAAAAGAAATGCACAGAACTGGAAGAGTGAATGGAAAATTGAATATATTTCACACAATAGAAGATAAAATCATGCAATAGGAATCACTTTGGGAAAGTCCTAGTGAAAGGGAAGGAAAATCTCACCCACAGCCATGTGGGTAGAGAGTGATTACTCACAGTTCTGCATACAAAACAACCATATGGTGGCCTATGAACTTTTCAGGCTAGAACTTACAGAAAAAAAACCACCAAAAACAAAGCTTTTTTTTTTTTTTTTTTTTTTTTTTTTTTTTTAAGAAAACAGAAGTTAAACTTTGGAACTCCAAATTTCAGGATATTGTGAATTTAAAGTTATACACGCCCAACTACTCAGTCAAACCTGTGGTGATTGTGCCCACTGAGGACCATAAGACACAAAAGCTGAATACAATCTGCGTCTCAGGAAGCAAATGAAACAATTGGTGAGACAACAGGCAAGAGTAACAATAGAGCCATAATTCACTGACACCTCCATCATGTCCTATGCAAGCTACTGGATTTACAGCAGGAATATGGTAGAATACATAAACCAAATCTGCATGAAGTTCTTATTTTTTCATGCTAGCTTTTCATCACTTCATCCTCCCACATATCTATTGTAAATGAAAAATAATACACACTTACTCTCAAACATACGTGGAGATCTATGAATTAGCAGCTCTGTCTAAAAGCAGTCAGAAGAATAGAAGGCTAATAGGACACCTCCGTTGACATGCCTTCACTTTGAAGAAAAAATGAGTAGCACTCTAAAAACTAGATGTTATTTATTATCAAACAATGCAAACCCACATATCAGCCTCAGGTACATTTATCCCTATAACGTGATAGAGAGCACAGCAATGACAGCAGAGAAGCAAAGTCCTAGGCCACAGCAAGCATGATTTTCTCACACACATCAGCCAGAGGCACAAAAATAAAGGAAAAAAGCTGCTTACCTTTAGAAGGCCTCAGGTACACAGGGATCTCCAGCAAAATACCCTCACCTTCATTGCCAACCCTTAAATGAGGTCAGGGAAGGGGTGGAGCCAGGATCCACTCCTTCCAGTCACTCAGCTGCATTGCATGCACTGAGCTCCCCTGAGTTGGCCCTGCCTTCCCACCAGGTGCTCAATCACTGCTCAGGACATGACTCAGCATGTCTGCTTACCTTTGTTGCAGAAAAAAATATCAAAGATGCCCAGAAAAAGAGTAAACCCTCAAAACAGAGTATTGATTTGGTAGATTTGTCTCTGCTGTAATCCAGCAAGGTTAGCTTTGCCTGAAACACTAGAAAAAATTGTTCTGATATGCTTAGTGGCAAAATGGGCACTGAAATGGACTTTATACATATTTTGTGTAGGATTGGTGAAAAGGTGGAGACCTTTACGAAAATAATTTAGAAAATAATGAGCACTAATAACGTTGCTCTTAATAGCATTTACAATGTCAAAGAGTGCGTTGTACTCATCATTCCACATTACTTAAAACTAGGAGACAAATTGTAACTTTAGTCTTGAGAAGAAGACTGCCTATATTCTTGCTAAAAGTGTAACCTAAGAGTGTTCTCAAAGCTTCTCTGCTTTCTACTAAAGCCTCCATTTTTGAATAATGCATAACTGTGTTGCCTCACTAAAGAGGAGGAAAATGCCTTTAGGATCTACATGGAAAGGGGTCCGAGAGGGATGGATTTTCTTTTTAAAGCAGCAGTTCAGCAACTACAAATACCTCTCAACCTCTTGTACTTTCCCTAGTTCCCCCCCCCCCCCCCCCCCAAAATGTGCATTGTTATTTTGTCTGTTAAAGCATAAGCCCACTGCAGACTTTCAGAAAGAAGACTTGCTCCCATGAACTCCAGTTTAATTTTTCTCACAGTGCATTTTGGAGCAGGCCTTTCAGAATGGGGCCTTCCCTAAAGCTGAGCTTCACCCATAGTGAAAAATATCACCAGTTCAGTGAGTATGGTTGCTAGGCTAGAATGCAGCAAGGGAATAAATTAGCTACAAAATAGTCAGAGTTTCAAGCTTTTGTGCACCTCTAAAATATCAATAAGTAGTGTTCTGGAGTTCTTGAAAAATTATATGCTTGAAACAAAGCTCTCAGGAGGTCACTGCCCCATACATTATGTAAGTCATATTGAGCTCTCTTTGGCTAACCTCAGCTATGGGTTTAAAGGGCATTTCAGAATAACGTTGTCTTCCTGAAAGATAAAAATAATAATAAGGAAAAGAAAGAGAAAGAGACAGAAAAAAAAAAAAAAAAGAGAGAGACAGGTTTTTTTGTTTTTTTTTTTTTTAATTATTATTTTTCAAGGAAATGTCAAATTCAGCAGTAAAACTTAAGGACTTAATAGATAATATAAATCTGACAAACTAGCCAAGGATGCAGCTTAGTAGACCCACCTTGAGAGTATACCCATTGTGTTTAAAACAAGAACATACACAAGTAAAATTTTCAACACGGATAAAAAAATCTGCACAGATATTCTTCATGAATATTTCCTTTCAGTAGCATTAGGACTGTATTGATAGTACTTAGGATACGTTAAAAGCTTGATAATCAATACTATCTGAACTACAAAGGATGAATGAATGAAGTCAATTATTAGTTACATTTCCACAGATATTATATTTCAGTACTCAAGTTCAATCACAATGTTGATTTTAATGAGAAAGATAGCAATACATAATCTGGAAACACTGCTGTTTAAAGTCTGATGAGAAGGGCCCTGGGTTTTTCAAAGCAATGCTTCATTTTTATCTGAAAAATAATTCATGAATTCCTTAATTCTGCAAACATAACCTCCTTTATACGAATAGTGAAATCACTGAAATTTTTACATATAGAACATCATGAAAGACTCACTGAGTTCATGGACAACTCAGCTGACAGGCAATCCTGAGCATGTGCAATATTAGAGTTGAGGTTACTTCTACCTTTATAGATTATGTTTCACAGCTATCATCTGAATTTAGAGCAGAAAGCAATGAGAAAGCAATTTCACCTGCTCCAAAATGTGAAAACTAAATTGCTTACCAAAAACCGGTTCACTGTAAACGTTTTGCTGGATGCAGTTCCGTCTCTTGCTAGCCTACAACTTAATTTTTACTGAGAAGGAAGAAACTTGAAATAGTTTTCATGCCCCTAGAAACTAAGCTAACCATATTTGAAATAAAAATGCCTCGCTCTTTTCCTGACCTTTTGCCTTTTTCCAGAATAGATCAAGGATCTTCACTAAAGGATAATGTTTTTGGATACTGTTTTTGTTTTTGTAGCATTTTAGTACTGAACACAGAGACAAGTCCTCTAGACATTAAATGCTATGGTAGTTTTGAAAAAGAAATATGAGATCATTATTTTGTTTTTGCTGTTATTAAAATGAGTGTAAATATTAATAATAAGTATTCCTCATATTCCAGATGCATTCATACATAAAACCATAGTTTTATCTTATCAGAATGCACATTATTCTTTGTGCAGATTTTTTTAAATGCTGTTTCTGTGTGGATGAATTAGGAAGCAACTTTCTGTAGGAGAGAGAATTTGGCTGCACAGACATTTAGGTTAGTAAGTAAGTAAGTGTTTCTTTGTGTGCTTGTTAAGGATCGTCCACCACTCACTACTATCCAGCTTATTCAGCTATCATTTAGTTGTGTTAATCCTGATTTTAACACTGCACCTACGCCTCCAATCTGCAACAAAGTTCTTTTTTGTCGTTTTGTTGTTTGTTTGTTTGGTTGGTTTTTTTTTTTGTCAATGAAGAAAAATTAATTGTTAGTCTTCAAAGTCAGAAACAAGAAAGTCATCTTGCCTGAGCTCCCCTTAAAACAAGTCATATTATTACATTAAGTAACTCATACTCCAGTTCCATATCTTTTCAAAAGCGTTTTACAATAACGACTTCAACTAATAAAGTTCATTATGTTAAGAGAAAAAAAAAATCAATGCTTAATTCACTTTTAGAGTTTTTAAGTCTATTTTTCTGCTGTGGTCTTTTGTATTTTGGATCATTTTACACTACTGACTGCGACATTAAGGAGTTTGCTACAGTCAGAAATCTCCTTCCTGGGAATAAATACATTGAGCAAGCAGTACTTAGCCTCTCTTTCTGTTAAATTTTTCTTTGATGAATCAAGACTTCAGATTATAAATGTCAGGGGCTTTTCCATATTTCTTCAGAAAATAGCACATTTAAGCTCATGCCTGCCTTTCATAAATTCTTCTTAAATTTTAGCATATATATATGACAGGAAGCCAAATGGCATGAAAGCACTCTGCATTGCTTTTTTTCTGTTTTATTTAGAAATATTTATGGGATGACATAACATGAAATCTTGTACTCCATCATGCATCTTGGGCCTAAAAAATCTCTTAAAAGAGCAAATACCAAATTATTTAGGGCCCTGTGGCATTATAAAAATGCAAAAAACAAAAAACAAAAAACCATGACTGCAAACACCACATATTTAGAATGCATGTGGACATTTAGCAACAAGGTCACATAAATCTGTTCTTACAGAAATGTAGCTCTCGCTATCACATTGCTCCCTTTAAAGAAAGAAAAAGTGGACACACAGCTTTTGTTCAAGTTATACGATTTACAAAAAATATGTCACATCAAAGAAAATGTCTGCTAATGACCGATTTTATTTCAGGTACTACTGTAACCTTAATTTCTCTGCTCACTTTAGTCAAAGTCTTCAGACCACCAAAATCAGGGCAGCAGCTGAAATACAGTTTAGGATTTTGGGAGGAGTCATCTTGAAAAGCTTCACCATTTTTCAAGTGAATTTGTATTCATATTTTCCTAACATCAACAGTTAAGCAGGGTTTTACACAGCCTAATAATCCTACATAGTGCAGAAAATACATTTTAGAGTCTCCTATTGATGAAATGATACGAATAATAAAAATGCTTAATTAAATGCAGCCAGTTTAGGGAATAAGTGATTCTGTTGATTAAATCTGTGCAACATCCCTTATATAACATTACTTTGAGATTCTTTTATATGATTTTGGCTAAAGAGGTCAACAGTCACTCTTGATGCTCATTAGCATCCAATGATTCTGCCATGATACTGCCATGTGCTGAGCATTTTGAGTCAGCTCCTCACAGATTATGCTCCCTGCAACCCTTCTGACTCTGGACTTACTTGCACTGGAATTCACACAGGGTCAGAAGTTTGCAGGATTGTTCAGCTTCGCCTACCAAACTTACATGCATATGTTCATATACATATATATTCATGGCAGCTTATTTGTGTTGAAATACACTCCATTTATACACGTAGCCATGTTTTACAGGAAACAAAAATGGGAGTAGTTTAGAATGGTGGCTATTGCTTTAAGACTTTTTTCCTGAGGTACAACAGATGGATGGCTATAATGCCATCACTTGATACCATGCCGAATTGTGACTGTGTCATTTTGTTAGAGCCTGCTGATTTTGTATAGAAATTTGCTGTTGGATTAGGGTTTTTGCCAATCCTGGCAGAAGAAAAAGGCTATTTAATGTGTCTTGAACTGCCATATGGTGCGGATAAAAGAAGTAGTTCCATGGCAGCCATGAAATCTAATACATATGAGCAAGTCCATGTGGCTTTGGCATATTCCCTGTCACATAATGCACCTGCTGCAGTCAGGTATTTTACATGAAAACCACGACTGTCATAGCTCTTTATCCTGGTTATACCTCAATGTCAAAAAGCAGCACCTCATTCTGATTTTCAATCCACATGGAAAAACCAAATGCATGAACTGGAATGTGCAGTGAGGAAACACCCTGCGTATCGCACAGCCGATTCAAATAATTCTGCAGCATAATATTCACCTAGCAATTCTCACTTTATGCATAATATTCATGCAAAATTTTATGATATTTTACTAATGTCCTCATAATTCTCTTTCAGAGTAGAAAAACAGAACATACTGGAGAAAGAAGTGACAATAGAATTGCCTCCAAACTAAAGGGAAAATGGTCAGTCAGCCTTAATCTTCTGGTGTTTAGGTGTGATAAACTTCTCATTGCTTCTTCATCCATTTCTGCCAACTCTGCAAGTCTCCCTTTCTTGTACTTTCCTTCATTCTACTCTTACTCTCTAAAAAGCCTAGCAGAAAGCAAGTGGAGTAAAGGACACCTTAAATCTATAATTACAGTTTTTGTCTCCACTGTGTAAAGTAGAAGATCTTGCTCCATTGTAGCTTCATTCACTGTTTTTAATGCAGCAGGCATTCTCAAAGATGTTTTGAGTATAGCACTGAACAGATTTCCTTTAGAGGATATGCAAATGTCACCATCACACAAGAGTACAATTATGTCAGTGTTATAACCACTAGAAATTCAACTTTCTGTAATGAATTTATTTCTCTCTGCATTCACTTCATCATATGTTCTATTTCTAACTCTAACCCTACCACATTAGCACCTAATTCTTAAAGTTTCAGCCACAAGATTGGCATCCATTAATATGAATGTAACACGTGGGCTCCCCATACAATATGTACACAAAACTTAGCACCTTGATATGGAACCCAGATCACTCCAAATATGCATCGTAATGATGCAGTTCATGGGTACTACACAGACCAGGAGCAATCGATCTTCTAGTCTTACTCTAGATTGCAAAGAAGGATGCTCTGGGGTATGGAGTTCATCTCCTTAAAACAGTTTGAATGGCTGGCACATAATCTTTATGGCGAATATGATGCACCACATGTATCATACAATATCCCCATGAACAGAGTTCTTGGGCAGCAATTGGGAGACAGAGGTTTGATTCCTACTTCCACTG
Organism: Phasianus colchicus; assembly: GCF_987193195.1. NCBI lineage: Eukaryota > Metazoa > Chordata > Aves > Galliformes > Phasianidae > Phasianus > Phasianus colchicus. The sequence continues at coordinate 6,889,195 of NC_143450.1, forward strand.
GAACGAGTTCAAACAGAAATTTCCCAGAAAATGTCTGATTTACAATCCTATGATATAATCAGGGGACATCGGCCATGTTGTGTAAGAAACCACTGGGCAGTGAAGCTTTGAGTAGGACAGCAGGTTCTGCCACCTACAGGGAGCAGGAGGCGAGGATGGTACAGCAGGGATTAGCTCTGGGCTCATTGGCCCTGGAGGAACAGGAGCACACAAGGGCACACGTGCAGGGAAAACATGAAGTGTTCAGGGAAATTTCAAGGAAAATAATGAATAGTCTATAGAGTTAAGTTGCCTTCAGTGTTAGGTGATAGCTGACAAGAAATCTTCAGGACTGCGTCTGATGTAAACATAGTAACTGCCTAAATCCTGCTTGGCTTCTTATTTCCACTTGAGGATGTACCCCAGTGTAGCACACAGATTAGAGAAAATGCTACTGGAAAAGGCATATTAAGAAGCCACTATCTTATAGAGATACCTGAAGCCTCATATTCATTTGACAAAAAGCAAAAAATCTCAGGTTGTCTGTAGAATTTAGGCTCAGTCATATGTAATAACGTCTGTCAGGAGTGTTTTGTCATAAAACTCATGCAAAAGCAGTGTGAACAACATCACTTCATCTCTTAAGGCAGTTTTCTACCAGAGGACATGAGGCAACATGGAGGCAAGTAGGCAGATGGAGACCAAGGTGCTTTCTGTTCACTGCATGATGTGGTGCCTCAGCACAGGCCTGGCCCTCACAGCACTGAGCTCAGGGCTCGGAGCATGGCCATTAAGTACAATCAGGAGATAACATGCATGTAAATCTTAATATGCCTTTTCCCAGGCCTCTTCAGTCCGCATGACAGATATACCAGATAGTGCAAATAGCTAATTGCTGCCTTACAATGCTCCTTGCAACACTGGTCTGCATAGAAAGGACATGAAAACTTAATCTAGGATATGTTCAATTGCCTTTCACACACAATCTGGGGTTTGTGGAAATATCCACGACTTCATAACACATGTGGACAGTACCAGGTTAAACTGGTTATCCTGGTCAAACATTCCATACAGCTTAAGCAGGCTCCAACCTTAAGTATGGACACAATGCTTATTGAAAGTCTTGTTACAGTGCTCTCAGTGCAACACAAAAGCACACATTTTCCCATCAGCATCCACTTAAAAAGCCCAGGGACTCTCAGGAGTGTTAAATCCTACCAGGAGAAGTAAGCTGACAAGGTGACAGCCCTGCTGCAGCACTGTGCATGCAGCCTGATGCACTGTGAGTGCCTGGCATTGCAAAGCTCAAGTTCTGCAGCCTCTGCCTAACGTCAGGTATCTGTTGGATCTAAGGATACCACATTACAGATCACACGTAAGTTAAGTTAGATGAATTAAGAAGCCAAACACAGAACATAAGGGGATTGCTCAGCCTTGGTGATATTATCACATGAGAAGTGGGTTAGAGTTCTTTCAAATACATAATCAGACACTGGAAAGTTTATTCTTCTCAAATAAGAAATACAAGGGACATGAACTTTTTCCATGCTCCTTCCAAAACTAATAGAAGTCCTTCATATACAACATAAGCACCACTGGTATTTTACCATGACAACCTAGCAATACACGGTTCTGTGTACACTTGAGGCACTCCGGTAGCTGCTCACCTGCTTCCATCCTGCTCAAAATCTCTTTCACAGCTTCTCACCACTGGAAATGTCCGTATTGTAACATAAAACATCATTAGCCATCTCTCAAGATACATCAGCTCTTACTTCTGCTAGGATTTTCTCATCTACAGCTTTCTTATTTCCAATGTGTTGGATTTAGTTTAGCAAACAACTTTGCTGGAAATTGCTTTGTGTGCATTGCATGTTTTGCTAAGTGGTATTTCCCCAGAGCTGGCAGATCACTCCATAGTAGCAGATGTGCGTGTTTTAGAAAATCACTACCATAAGGAATAGCATAATTATATTTACTGCTGTTTGTTACTGCACCACGTGTCGAATAGTAGGGATACTGGTACAATTGAGACTCGCTAAGAACTTCATTTTTTTCATTGGCGTATTATGCAGAACTACCTTTATTTCTCTAATTGAAGCTAAAGATTACCTGCTCACCAATAAACTTTTCTTGAAGTATACACCAAAAGGAGGGCATGCTGAAGCCAAGGGAGGATGTGTCTTAAGTGAGAAAAGAGTTGAGATCATATCCTTTGAGCTTTCTATTTACTTTATCATTTCATCGTAACGCTGGATTCTAAGATGTGGAAGTTACTGTAACAGAGCATACAATTCTGACAGAATATCTTGCTAAATTCAGAGATATCTATGCATAAGTTATCTACTATCAAGAATTGATATATGAAGTTCTACAAGAAATTTTAAAAAAACCACACTTTTCTGTTATTTTTAGGCTCAGAACAAAAGGGAATTAAAACGGCAGGAAATACTGCTCAGGGAATGATAAAATTTCAAAAAGATGTTACTAAAAACATCTTGCCTGAAACATTCCAGAAGCTCTTTATTCGATAAGTATTCCTATTCCTTTTTGTTTTATTTTTTATTTGAGAAGACGTATGTTGATTTCAGTGCTCATTCTTATTTAAATTTCAATTGTTCCTCCATTAGTCCCAGATACGTTGAGAATTTCTAGTCTTTTGAGATCTTACTCTATTCTCCACACATAAATGAGGCCAGAATAACCATTTTTAGACTAAAGGAGAAGAAAGAGAAGAAAAAGTGCTGTAGGAAATTAAAATTACTTCAGCCCTCAAAATGGCAGTGCCATCTACCAGAATATCCTCTTAGGAATGCGCAGTATATCTTACAGAAACCAAAACCACAGATGACAATAGAGAAACTTACGACTGTGTGACTGCTATAATTATTCTTGCACTTCTTCAATTTTCAGAAAAGAAGAAAAAGATGTGTGTTTACCAAATGATAATTCTCTTAAGGTTGAACTATTCAGACATAATTCTACATGATTTATTTAAAACCTAGTCACAGAGGTGGCTGATTACTATTATATATTTCTATCAGTATTAATTCTAATTAAAGACAGGCTATAATAGCAGATAATCAGTAGAGAGTAGTGATACTTATGACACGTGCCCTATAGCAACAATATACAGTCTAACCTGGACTGTGCACTGTAAAAACACTTCTAAATGACTGCTGCAGAGACTGACTGTGAGGGAGAAAAATGCCACTTCAAAATGTAAGGACAAAGGAAAAACGAAAGCAAGGTTATTGGTTCAAATCCACTGAAGTTAACTGTATTGAAATCATTAGCATTTTAGGTTGTTAAGAGAATGATCATAACATATTACTGTCTGGCCTAGAAAATATAGGATGTAACTTCCATTTCTAATTTTAACTTCCATTTCTAGTTTTAACTATATATCTATAATTACAGTATCTCAAGCTTTGCAATGTGTTTTGAGATAAGAAATTATACAGGAAAAAATGGGAAACAGATTTTATTGGTGGGAAAATTTAGGACACGGGAAGATCATATCACTTGTCTATGAAAATCAGAAATCCATTAGCTGCAAAGCTGAAATAAATACCCTTGTCATCTGATTGTGTTACTTTTCTGGCTTGTATCATCCTTATGGGATAACACAGAGCAAAATGTACGGCAAAACTGATATTTGTTCAATGCATGAGACAGTCAAATTTCATGTGTGTCTGGCTGAAGTGCTGTATGACCTGTCCCACTGGTCGGAGACAAACTATTTGGTAGCACAAGCTTAAAAAACACAGCGACTGCTACAACTACTTCAAATAATTCTTCAGTCTATTAGTGCCTGCAGGAGGTTAATAATTTAACAGTTAAATGTCCACTAACATAATGCTGTGACCATGAATAAATAGGAGCACAAAATACTGGTAATAGAACTTGATTCCCTAATAAATCTAACAGATAAAATCAGGGCCAACCACTCTACCGATATAATGTAACATTCATCTCTTTGATGCACATGTTTTTGACCGTTTTAAATTCCAAAACAGACACAGATTAATTTCAGTATAAATAAAAATACTGCTTGCTACACTTCTGAAACACTACTATCTAAACATCAAGACACCTCAGAATTTCTAATACTCACTTTTCCTCATAAAAGATAACGAAGTAACCTAGGCCAGGTATCTTCATTTGAAGCTGGACTCAGAGGCAGAGCAGTTCCAAGCATCCTTCTCAGAAACACATACTTCAACCTTTACAGGTAAACTCTGATTACATAATTCTTAAACACATGTAATTCACCAAACCTTTCTTCTTTGCCAGCCTTTACATATCCTTGACAGGAAAATACAGTCTAAGTCATAAACAGTAATCATACTCTTGCCTTTTCCCCCAAATCCAACCTGCTGAATTACAGATTCTTCCTTCTAACTATTCTACAGCCTCTACATTCAAACCCAGGAGCACTGCCTTAAAAAGCAAAGTATAAGGCTATCAGCAGAAAAAGGAAGTGCAGTGAATTTCAAGCCTTCTTGGAACCAAGCAGCAGTGATAAAACCATCCGCACAGCAAGGGAAATATAGTTGGAGGTACTTTGATAACCTAAACTACACTGGTCTCCTATTAATGAAGCTGTCAAAAGTTACTGCATAAGTACAGGGAATTCCAAAACCCTCCTTGCCCATCTCATAAGGCCTTAAATACAGATTTATACAAATGACGTGCCAGTAATCATCCCTTCTTTTCATTTGTGCAAGTCTTCCAGATGGAAGTCTAGGAATGAAGCAGGGGAAAACAATACCTAGAATTTCTTATATTCAAAGAAAAGGACAAAGTTTATCTCATATTTATCATCAGCACTGGCACTGATACTGAAAAGGACTTTTTGAAACACAACAGTCTACCAGAGTTCACTGAAAATCTCGTCCTCAGCTGTACAATGGGTCCTGGTGGTTATTTTGTAAACTTCTTTCTCACAGGGCATAGACTGCAGCTGTGCCAGCAGTGGAATGGTGCTTCTTCTGATCTAGAGGTTAGCAGGTAGTTCAAGTTACACAAGGTAACTCTTCATTAAAATGGCACAGAATCAGCTGAGCCCTTTATTGGAAACTGTCCTTGCCTTGTGTAACGCCCTGAAAAGATGTCAGGAAATATGTGAATGTAGACAACCTGGCACTGACCATATTCAAAAATCATGCCTAGGCCAGATAACATGTTAGGAGAGCAGGTGCTGACAACGCAAGCTCTCTGAACTTCTCAATGGTTTTTTCAATTTGCCAGTACACAGGTACCACACTGACCAAAGTTGTGCCAACTCCTTGCTCCTCAGATAACTGTGCTCAGGAAGAAGAGGAGGTAGGAAGGTCTCCTCTTCTGTTGGAGAAGTGAATATATCCCACACTACCTCTGCAATACACACATAACAAAAAGTCTCTCATTTTTTCTTTTTCTTTAACACTGCCTTCTTACTCCAGCTGCATTACATACTCTACTGTACACCAACATTTACAAAGCTATCAGCTAATGAGTTATGCAACGGGTGACTACTTTTTACAAATAAAAGATTTTGTTAGCCTGCAGATGATTAGCAGAAGAGGAGAAATCAAAGCAGAAAAAAAAATCAGAGAAGAGAAGTGATGAACAAAGTAACTTTAAAAGACAAGTTCTCACTCATGCCGTTACACTTCCCCAGCAAGAGAAGTTACTATCCACTTTCATCTTCTGTGGCATTCAATTTTCTTTGACTAGCAGCAGTATCAGCAGCACAACAGAAGGTGATCCTTTCAATAATTAATGTTTTTTTTCCAGATAAACAAAACTTGCACAAGAAACGTACAAGAAATTGAAAAAGTTAAATCGACTTAAACAGCTTTTCTTCTTCCAGTTATCCAAAGGTTTCCTGATAAAAAATTGCGTGTCATCTTGACTTGCTTGTTTACTTACATCTCTCTACTACTATTCTATTTTTAGAAAATGTTTTACTCCTCTGAAAAATCTTAATTGTGTTCTTACGATGAACTGCTAACATATGAGGCACAAAGGGAAATAAACAAAACGTACAGAACTAATTCCACTGTGTCTTCTACTGTAAATCTTTGCTCCAAACTTCACAAAGACTGAAGAACCTTAAAAGAAACATAAAGAAACATGAAATCATCTCTGAAAAAAATTTGACTATTTTATGCTGTCTTTTTTGTGTGTTTTTTTTTCTGTTCAGGCTATGTGAAACTTGGGAGTTTTCACTGACTCGTTTTTGTCTCCTTCTGTTTCAGTGAGGCATTTACCTTTTGTTTGGAGCTTCAGTGCACTGTTGTTGTTTTAAGATCTCAAAATCACTACCACAAGAAGAACTCTATATGGTAGAATCTAGAAAAAGAATTTATAGAAATCTGAATGGATCTCAATGAAGAGAATGGCTTTAAACTTTAACAATGGGCTTTGGTTTAGTCTATAAAGTCCATAAAAGTGTTCTTAACACAGCAGGGAACACTGTATTAAACTACACATCTCCCCTTTTCTTCCTAGTTCAAAATCAATGGAGCAAAGCAGAAGGCTGATTGTTCAATTGATGGAAGCTCAGCCTGAAAATCTATTTGCATGGTTGAATTCAGAGAAAGTGGTAATGAGTGAAAAGTCACTAATGCCAACAGGTGGAGGATTGCTAAGGATTTCAGATATCTGGATACGGAAGCATTTGCCAATAGATCCTGGCCTGGCTTCATCTACCACCCCAATTGAGCTGTCTTTGATAGGACTTCAATACATTCTGATCTAAAGTTGGAATGAAATGAGGGTGTTTCCCTGCTGTTCCATGGGCTTACAACCAAGTCCAAGTGGAAGATCACTTCATACAATTAGCACAGCATTCTACAAAGTGTTCTACTCTGACCTTCCAGCCTGCAAACACAGGAATATAAATATGCTGACAAGAGTATTCTTCAAAAACGAGTGCTGAGAAATTTTGCTTCAGTTCTGCTGCTTTGAAGAATAAGATTGCCTTTGCAAACACAAAAGCAACCAAGTTCTACTATCTCATTTTCATCCCATATACTCGTTTTCTCCTTCATTCAAAATTTTAAATATTTAAATTTTCAATATTATGAAGTCCAATTTTACTGATCAAACAATGAAAAGGTATAATAAAGCTTAATAATTAAATATAATGCATAATATGTTTCTACAGTATAGAAGTTTGATTTGCAAATGCTTTATTTAGTTTTTGAATAAGGAAAAGAAGTTTAATACATTGTAACTCAATATTTAAACTGCTTTTCCTTTAAAACCCAGCAGTTTTCTGTTTTGTTTTGTTTTTCAATTTTGCGGAGGAAAAAAAAACAAAAAAACATTGAATATGTATTCCCTTTATTTTGTCTTCAAAGTAAAGGTTTTGTTTTTACAAGGAAAGATAATGGTGCTCAAGTATTTCCAGAATTCTGATATTGATAACCTCAAATTAAATGAAACAGTTTTGTAAAATAATGTTCACATTAAAATTTAAGCCAGAAGCAGCATTGCTTTTTATGGAAGTTGCCAGATAATAAAGTCTGGGAAGTATTGTAGACTTTCTACATAGATTAAAATGTTCACACATTAAAGCTTTTATCACCAAAACAAAAACAAAACAAAAAAAAACCATCAAAAACAAAACAAAACAAAATGCACTACCTGCATCTTTGCAATGCTGGTGCAACAATTTCATTCAATGACAGCACAGAGAGAACTCTGCAAATTTGAAATATTAATATAAAATTCTCAAATCTTTCATCTGATAGAATGTCTCTACCATTTCCATTTTCTTGCTTTGTAATGAGGACAAATGATGGGGGAAAAAAAATGAACACTGCTTAGAAATAAACACAATTTTACCAAAAAAAAAAAAAAAAAAAAAGAAAGAAAAGAAAGAAAAGAATCACACTTCCGATGTATAATGTATGTCATTTATGTCATTAGCTCCCAAAACAGCAACAGCACTAAACTTCAAAAGCCAATTAATGAAATGAATTGTTCAAAACATTGATTTTCTTGTCAGAAAAATGCCAGAGCTAAGAGTGAGACCATTTTTTTTTCTCTACAACAAGAAAATTTGCACAATGAGAATACAGTTTTAGCTGACCTTCAACCATGCTAATATTAGCAACAAGTATACTGTCCAATATCAACATTCAAGTAGAGATAGCAGCTATACTTAAAATAAATTCACCACAATATCCTGCTTATCTTTCTACCCTAATACAGAATGTGTGTGACTCTGAAGCTTGTAGAAAATTTACTTGGCAAACATGTATAATGTAAAGATCTCTCTGCTTTTCCTATTTTTAATTCATAGGCAGCTATTTTATCAGCATTGTTTCTGCCTGTTCCAATAAGCAAACATGATCATTATTTGAGGGAAAGAATTATGCTTTAGAGAAAAGAACTGAGAAGGCACAAACAGGACTTTTGTGATGTCCGGGCTGAGAGACTAGAACTTGATTTGCATCAGACTTCTCCTCTTTACACATTAGAGACAGTGAGAGTGAAAACAGCTGGAGAAAGCTCACTGGCAGAAAAATGACTGTGCAAGCACTCTACTAAGAGTTGAGAAATGGCCTGCACAGACATTGAAGCAACCCAATGCATTTTACTGATGGAAGTCTGCACAGATGCTTCCTGAAAGCTAATGTGTCTTTGGCATGTTATAACTAGATGTAGCCATGCTGATCTGGAAAATGAAGCATGAAAATACTTTTCTGTTGAGAATGAATGAGCAAGATCCACATCAAGACCGTTTAAGTAGAAATTAGCACTGAAGGTTTTACTTGTAGCCTCAGCTGTTTATTTACTGCAAATACCTTGGTTTAGCAAGATAATCCTACTTAAAACAGCTGTCCTGAATAGGCACAGCCTGAGACGTTATCTATTTTCCAAGTCATTACTGAAGTCCTGTAAATGTCTTTCCAACCATTCTTTTTTTATTTGCTTAGGGAGTTGTCCATCTATGCAGAGAGCGTGCTATTTCATTTCTGTTATGTATATGAGTTGTTGTGTATTCTGAGTTTTAAATCAGAAGTGATTCACAAGTAAGTGGAAAGAAGGGCCATTAAAAATCATAAAGTATCGGAAGAACTGATTCTGCCTTACAGCTGTTCTTTCTACAGTATCAAAATGTTTCAAATACATATGTGGATCTTCCCTTTTGGTATGCCTCAAATTTATAGTAGGTATATTATGTATAAAAGTCTATTTACTATATTCTAAGATTTCATTATTAGAAGGCATTAGCTGCATTCTACCTACAATTCTCTTGTTATTTATTTTTCTTGAAATACATTCCTAATTTTATGTTCCTATAAACATAAGGATACCTATAAATACACTGACTGTAACCCTTACATGTTGGCATTTTATAAATACAATTGGAGATAACAATGCAGAGTGAAAACTCTTGCTGTCAGGAGTATAGAGGTTTGGTGTTCAGTACCCACTTCTGAACTTTTTATCTTCTTCAAAGGTGTGAAGAAAGCATATGCCTCCCTAATGCAGCCTTTCCTCAGCATCAAACCATGAGAAGAGTAGGAAGATGCAATGCCATTGGTTTATTTATTCACTTGTATTTACAGACGAAAGCAGTAATATTTTGATCTATGTTGAACTGTAGGAAAATCATAATAACTTTCCTATACCTATAAACAAATCAATGTTGGCCTTTCCTGGCAGCTAATTCTGGACAAAAATGCCGTAGTAAACCAAACAACATAAATACATGCAGAGAAAATACTTCCTGCTTTGGGAAGCAAAATAACAAAAACGCTTGCTTTCATATTTCAATGCCTAAACAACCTACAAGATTGTAAGAATAATGGTCCCAAATGAATTGCTAGGAGGCCATCCATTAAATCTGGTGGTGTAGTATGAATACTATCACATTACATTGTTAAACTATTATATTGTTATACTGCTAACATCAATACGATCTACGTAAGATCCCAGCACAGTATCAGAACTGTACGTTTCACGTGACAAGCAAATATCAAGTCCAATGTCTTCTTCATGATTCTGGCACGTACTGTGTGCCAAAGGACAAAATAAATCCAGCACTAACCCATGTAAGTGGGAGATACAAGTCATTTTGGGGCCTCTTAATCTGCTGTGGCTGGGCAATGCTGATGTTCAGTCTTCAGTTCCACAGTGTTTACAGAGATAGACCATAAGCACAGACCACTTCCTGCTTCAGCCAACAGAGAAAACAGACAGCCGACCTTTTACCAGACATCAATCCCTCAACTACATTTTGTTGATTTAAAAATAATAATAATAATTACCCTGTTTAGTTATTTCTTCAACCTCGTGATTGTTTCCTAGCATGTTAATTTTACAATGAAACAAAGAAATTTTGAATATAAGCTTAAAGAAGCAATATCAAAATATATAGGATTTCACTCGTTTTTATATAACGTGGGTATCCATCTTTGATGGAACAAACCAAAGAACTTCCTATGGTGATTGTTTAGGTTCACAGAGTCATTTTTATGTGCTCAGGTAAGAGCTAAGAGCTCTACTGCAGAAAAAATGAGCAACTTCACAATGTTCTGTGTTTGCAGCACACAGCTGTGCATCCATCAATGATCCATTTCCAAATGCACACACGTGAACAGGTATTGTGTTTTCCACATAAGATATCATTTTCTAAAGCGTTTCAAGACTAGCATTGTATTTCCTTCAGAAAAACATTTTTCAATTTGAAAACAGAATATTTCACTTATCAAAGAGCATTTTGAAGATTACTGTAACTACTACATTCCTCTAGTCAGCAATTCCTGCATCCCAAATCTCCCTTCTTTCATATGATTTTCACATGTTTTTGGTCCAGCATTCTCTCCACCTACAGGTCACTAAATAATTTCAGTTTTTCTTCTTTCCTTTTTCCATCTGTTGTCTCTGTAAACTGAGAGGAGCTGAATACTTAAATTCCAAAGACACCCTGCAGACGGCCGTTATCTCATTGAAATTCTGAGCTGCCAAGTTTTCTCCTGCTGAGTCACCTGGGCCCAAAATTCCCATCCAAATCTGTGTTTCAACACTGCATTAAGTTGCTTCACAGAATATCTTTTCTCAAGAAAGCCCATAAATCCCTTTCAGAAGTGTTCAACGGACTAAAGAGGAAAAAGAGTGTGACTTGAAACGCACCTGTTAAATTGCAGTTTGCTCTCTGCTGCAACTTTCCTCTGCTTTTTATTTATATGTTGCTTACTTTTTATTTACACAGGGACCTCATTTTCTTATTTGTAAAGAATCCCAATGAAGGCATTCCATACTAAAAGCAGAGTAAGAGCTTTGTAAATTCTTCTAGAAAATTAAAATTGAAGAATTATCCTTCTGCATGGGAGTTACACAATTTTTTCACCACTTTAACAGAAGCACCTATCATTAATGCCTACCAACACTTTCAGTTCATTAATTCTGATTCTGTAAATGGAAACGAAAACAAGTTCCTCCAGAGAGACCCCTTTTAAAGGCAATATCTCAAGTCTGACTACGTGTCAAATTAAAATCCTAGAGCTGTGAATTCATTTGTGAACAGAAGCCTTAGGCAGCACACAAGCACATCCCTGCAGAGACCCCTACACAGTGTACACAGACAGTCCTCTAGGAGGATCTTTAACAGAACAGCACTGCCCAGATGCAGTTGTACTCAATGAAGTCCAGAACACTCTTCCTGGTAATTCTGACACTTCTGGTATCTAGCTGGACTCTGATTTAATCAAGACTCTCAATTTAATGACATTTAGGATAGAATTCCACTGCCTGAATACACACAGCCAGCATCACATCAGATACCTTTTGTATCCCACCTACCACCCCCAGAGCCTTGGGTCAAGCCAGCCCTGTGCAGCTGGCCCTGCTGGGGGTCTCAGGAGATTCAGGCATTTAAGGTGGCACCACAGCTGTGTTCCAGCACCTAAACTACTCCTTCACAAATGTAACAATGCCACATAAATTCAAATCAGAGAAACAAAATGTGGCCATTTAATAGATGTGTCTTGCATTGCTGAAGTCCTATTAGAAGTTGCAGACAGCTAGTACCTTGTGTATTCTGCTTATTCTGCTGCCAGTATGGTGAGATGACCCAACGAATGACACGCTCAGTTTGTTACACTGCTAGAGTCTTGTCTGCCATGATGCTGCACACCTTCTGGCAATCAGGGAGGCAAACTGGAAAGGCAAAGAACTGACATCAGTAAGCCACTGTGAATAAACCATATAAATTACGGGAAAGAAAACAAGGTTTCTTCATTCTGACTGGTACTGGAATGCTTAAAGATTTATTTTGAGTCATCTCAGTTCTAACAGTTTCCTGCAACCTCCCAGGTTTGTTTGTTTGTTGCTGGAGTTTTTTATTATTTTGTTTATTGCCGTTTTTGGCATGTAATCTTGATGAGGGATTTTAACTGCAAGGTGATTAATCCATGGAAAAGTGGAGGCTGCAGATCTCATAACCATAGCAGAGCATAAAAGTCTGGCTGCAACAAACAGATTTGAAGAAACTTCCGCACACCCTCAATCAGGATAAGATTTATAACGTGAATTTCTGCGATATATTATGGCAATACTTTCTCTTTCACATATGTGCTCTTTACCATTCAAGTTCACAAACTTGAGAAATGGAACACATTTGAGGCCCAGCACGGTCCTCCTCACTCTTTCTACCTGAATTGTTCATCTTGACATAGTCGGCAGATCTATTACAGTCTCTCCAGTACACAAGTTACCACACGTGTTCCAAATACACTGCAGGAATAAACGGTGGGAGCACTCATCTCTGAAACCAAACACACGCACAAAAAAAGCTTCAAAACCTTAAAAGGTGTAAAAACAGTTGCATTTAAAAATTCTGGTACGTTTTGACTTCATATATCAATGTCTCAGAAACCACTGTCCCCCAAAATATCCACTTCAGGTCTTGAGGCAAAATGTTAGTAATTACGTAATTTCAATTAAAACTGTGGCCTCAAATCCAATAGCAGAACATGTGTATGAATTTCATAGTGCAAAAACATAATTACCAACCTTCATCAAAAACAGATGCCAAATAGACCTCTTTGCAATATTATAATCCAATCCTGCAGTACTTCAATCTAAACGTATGCAAGCTGTGCTCCAGGAAAACTCACAAACTTATCAGGCTCTATCAAGTCCTGCAGAGAATTGTGATTAGAATAAACCTATGAAGTAAGTGTCTTCATTATTGCAGTAAGTCATGAAAAACTGTTTTTATGCCAAATACCTCACTGCGATTTTAGCTGAGAAAAGCTTTTGTTTTTCTGAGCATTAGTAGTCTTATATTGTCTTCTATGATGCCTGCACATATCAAAAGGAGGCTCGGCAGGTTTCTTCCCAGATCCAATTCCATCTATCACAGGAGCCATGGATAATATAACGTTTCTGTCAGAAACACTTGGATTACACATCTTTGTTTAGTGAGCTTATAGTGAATCAGTCTGTTCAGGAGTTACAGAACACGTCTCTTTACTTTTCTAAGCCCCATCTCAACAGAGAAAAGCATTCCTCTCTTCACAGCCATGCCTTATTCACGTCACCACTTTTGGTGTTACATACATTTGTGAACTACTATTCTCAAGGATGAAGTACAGCAGGAGTAAAATTTCATCAAAAATCTCTGAGATTGCTCTTGAGAACTCACTAAGAACTGCAGCCACTGCCACTGAACCAGTCTGATGTGTTAGTTTCACAAAAACAAGGGCACATATCCCACTAGTTCCATGTTTTTGTTGCATGCTACAGCAGAAATTTTGGCACATGCTCTTATTTTCTTGGAAGATGTAAAGAACATGGTTTATCCTAAGCCACATCAAACAAAGGGGCCTTTATTTAACACATAAATATAGTTTGCATTATCTCTAAGAGATGATGAATGAGTTGTGTTAAATGTTTGGTATAAAGCAGTTTTTGTATGAACACTCATTGCAATGAGGATATCATGATCTCTTATTAACATTCAAACAAAATTCCCACATGAACAGCTAAAGACTTCTGTAAGCTGCTTGGCATGAAAACATGAAAGCAAGTCTAAGAAATAGTGCGGAGTCTCTTCCCTTTCATGTCACTCTTTGGTACTGGTCTTGTGCAGTGTCATTGATAGTGAAAAGACCACAATCCTCAGCAGCAGAATCTCTGATCTGGTTGCTTAAAGTGCAAGAAAACTGCAGAATTTGCTCTGCACAGACTTGCACAAAGGCAACAACAAAGAATTTCACCTTTCAGGTAAGTTTGTAAGTAACTACTATACTATGTCTATAGCTCCAGAACATGATGATGGACAGCAAAAGTTTTAAAATTCAGAGACTTTACATGACTTACTAGTATAGGGAGCTGTCATCCAAGTGCTGAAGCAGTTTTTTTTGTAAATTCAGAAACAGGTTTAATTTTCTGGCCCATTTTAGCTGCCATGCTATTGGTTTTGTTCCCGATAAGTTATTATTCTACCATATTTTCCTTACCAGCAAGGTTATTACATTCCCACCAATCTTCTACATGCTGTGTTACATCCTAAAATAGACTTCACATCATAGCAACTTTTTTTAATTAATCAGTAAAATTTGATTCTTTTATGGTTTAATTGAGCTCCTTTTGTACAGAACAGAAGCGAGAAATGAAGCTCTCTGCCTCTGAAATGGTCAGAATTCTGAAAGGTAATAAATTAAGTACTGGTCTTTCAGTGTTGAGAAATGCAAATCAAATCATCTAAAAATAGAAAAATGTGACATAAATGGGAAATCCATGGAGAACTTTGACTTTCTGACTTCTTCCAAGCCACTGGGCTCAGCAGAGATGAGAACTTGCTACCTTATATATTTGGTGACCTTCATGAAAATTTCTTTTGCAGATTTACTGCATGGCAAAAAAAAAGATCAGAATTCTAAATTGTTGGTGCACATAATAAAACAGATATCTGTCCTTAGCTTAAGGAAAAATGCCTCACTGAAACAACTTATCTGATTCTCCTTTATCAGCATAAGACTCCAGCTAAGAGACTTAGTGTTGTAAGATCACTTTAAGTAATCACAATGATCCAACATTTGGACACCCAAAACTTCACATGAGTAAACTGCATGAATTCCAAAAATTCTTAGGCATCCAGCTTTCACTGAGCATATGATTATTAGATTCATCTTAAATTCTTATTTCTGTACTTCTGTAAATATACACTCAATTCTGAGTCCTTTAACTATTGGTCAATGACAAAGTTTAACTCCAATTATGTGAACAGTCCTTCAATTGTGGACAATACATTTCAAACGTTTGGTTTGAAACATAGTCCAGATTTCCTATTTGAGATTTTTTATGACAAGCTTTCTTTGTGACCTAATTACAAACCTATGCAGGCAACGTATAAGCACAAATTCCAGCCTTGCCAGGCAGCCGGCACTGAGCATCCAGTGCTTAGAAACGATGCCAGACCCACCTACCTTCATGGCATCTCCTGTATGTCCCAGCCAAGGGCATGCGGGACAGAGTGTGTGAACAAGCCTAGGAGATATATCTTTAATTTGCAGATTTGAAATTCTGGATTGACAAATGGAATCTACAAACCCCACTCAATTTCTCTAAGGATGCAAAAATCTACAAAAATAAAGGTGTCAGAAGACCATACAGAGATTGTCACAAAAACTGATCTTACTGCCAAGACTTCCAAAGGTTTCTCAAGGAACAGTAATAACAGCAGCCAAGGACTTTTAGGCTTCTCCAATAATCCCAAGAAAAAAGCATTAGGACTGTGCCAGGAGGCTTTAGTGATAACTCTGTTGTCAGTCTGATGTATACCTTCAGCAATATACTCTCATTTAGGAGATAAATTGCAATCCCATAAGGAAATATTGCTAATTACACTTTAGGAATGTAATTTTATAACCATTCTTAAATCTAAACATAAACAGTTTTCATAAGATCATCAAATATTTGAGCTACAACTGGAATCTGTGTCACCTTCAGAGGTGTTCTTTATTATTTATGACCGAATCTCTTCTGCTCATACATCACCGGTACACCTCTTGCATTTTCATCACTGCTCTGAAGCAACCAGTAAATCATGCCCATATTTCTCACACCATTCTCTGTTCTTGAAACCTGAATTAAATGTGAAGAATAGAAACTGCACTCATGCATTCTTAAAAGCCCAGCACAATCATAACTCAAATACTTTCTTCCATTTTTTCTATTAAAATCAAACTGGCAAACTTCTGACTCATCAAAGCAATTTTCTGATATGGTGCTCCGAGCCATTCCCACTGGGGGAGTGGGCCTTGGGATCCACCATCAGCAAATGAGGTTGCTTCCTTCCAACCTATCAGTTAATGGATATTTAATCAAATGGAAGCACTTCTCATCAGCGTGTGTGGTTTTAATTTTTATAACTAAAAGGCTGATACATATCCCCATCAGGCCCCTCCCAGCATGGTTTTCCAGTGGGGCTTCCTGGAGCAGTGAGGTTGTGGGATGCAACAGCAGCCTTACAGAAGGCACAGAAGAGCAGGCGCTAGCATGAGTTGCAAGCCCTGACTGCTCCACATGCACGAGGCCTGAGCTGAGCACTGAGCACAGCTCAGCATGTCTGGCTCTTGGTCTGCTTGGCTCAGGCCTTCCTCCAGCTAAATAGAGAAAGCAGGATAAAAACAAAAATGGTCACCAGTCGTTTGCCTCTGGCTTGTTAGCACTGAGCATTAATTGCCTCAGCATGCTACTGCCCCAAGGAAACTTGAAAAAATCAGTGTGTAATATTAAAATGGTAATTCAGCTCCTTTGTATTTGCTTCCCTTGTATTTGTGGATCTACAGAACAAAAAACAACATTTAGAATATGTGACAACAAAAGAGCAGATAGAGAGGCTGGCCAGCCAGGATAGCTTTCCAGAAGTTTGTACTAATGCATACCTCACAAAAACTGCATATAAGTTACATGTAGAAAGATGAAATAGAAGAATATTTCTCACAAGGCAACCCACTATGTCAGATGAGATGTCTGTGCACATTTGGTGTGTATTTCCACTAGGCATCAGCTTTTGAAAATAGTACATCTGCTGAGCAGGCTGCTCTTGACATGAATATTGAGTATCTACCAATATATCAACTTACCACCATATTAAAATGCATCCCATTGTTCCCCTCCAAAAAATCTTGATGGTCAGCCGAATAGGAACTTGATTTCCCAAATACAATTATCGTCTTAAATTCTCCTTTCTGAGAGCTAGTCATACAGGGAAGGCAAAAACTGTACAGAACCTTGAATAGTCAGTTTTAGGAGCAGTTGAAGAGACTACAGTTTATTGGTGCTGGGAGTAAAGAACTGAACTACAAAATGATTTTCTTCTGCTAGAGAACAATCTAACAAAGACTGAAAACAAGCTGAAAACAATTACTTCAAAGAGTAAACAACTTAAATAGATTCAAGAGGAGAAGGAAATAAAAATCCGCCAAAGTTGCTGAAACAGAAGCCAACACTTTTGCATATGTGACTAAGATAATTTAAATGATGAACTAATTGTAAGCCCATTCAATATCAATTACTTGTAAAAGTGCATCGAATGCGAGCTGCAGAAGAAAGCAAAAAGGTGCATTCATTCAGGTGGATTGTTAACCCTGGGCTGTTCTCAGACATTCCCAGGTCCACAGGGAGAAGCTGTCCCAGTAGTGGGGGCAGCTCCTGTTTGGATCCCTACCTCCACTATTACAGCTGGAGTCAAAGCACAAAGAGTAGCTCTTGGTTCCTCACACAGAAGAGCAGGGAATGTGCCTCAGCTCATGTTAGGCTGTGCTTACATCAAGGTGGTAATATAATGGATGGGCTATCGTACAAGCTGTTCTCCTGCCTTTCATTCCTCCAGCTGTTCAGTTTTATTGTAGCATATAATAGCTTGATAAAATGAATCTCTGGAGCTAACAGATGGTTCAAATCCACATCCCATTTTTGCTGCAGTAGCTCACTTCCCTTCCTTCCCTCTTCCACAATGGAGTTGCCTTCCCTTTGCCCTTGCTTCCGAACCAGACAGCGATTCTGCCTCCTGAACTGCTTGGAGACAAGATCTATCAGCTGAAGAAAAGATCTTGAGAAGATCCTCTGCTGCAATCTGGCTTTAACCACGGCCAGTTCAGGGCACGTCACTCAAACAACTTCTCTTTTCCTATAGTTAAAAGTCTCACCCTTGTTCTGTGGGTACGCAGAAGACATAAAATACTGAGGACCGCAGCTAAGCTCTTAAGTTCCTCTTAAGCTAAAAGACAGCAAGATGGGACCAGAGTAAGCACTAAGGCAGAGAGGAGGCCTTGTACCAGGATCCTGATGTCACAAAGGGGCAGAGCATAAACATGGGATTTACTTGTTAAAAATTTCTTTTAAAGGCACTTCAATACAGGCAGGCATTTTTTATCATATCTTTCCTCATCCAAGAGTTGGAGTAGTCTTGGAATCGACCCTATCAAGTTTAAATTAAGTATAAAATTATGTATGGACAGCCAAACACATGTTCTTATATTTACTACCAGGACATTTATCTTCTAAACAGATTATCTTTACAGTTTTTAAGGAGGGTTAAATAAATATTTGTATAACTTTGATTTTAGCAAGAGGAAAATGAAACGTACTTGGGTTATAACAGAGGAATTACAGTACAACTATTACTCCCTAATTAATTCTGTCTGTGAGTAAATCAAAGCTCTAATTATAGACACAAAATCTGCTCAATATTGTGGAATATTTATGCAAAATACTATTCCTAGCACTTATCAGCTAAAATATAATGTCTCACTAGAGCTGAAGCAGCAATTTTAAAAGGAATGTCATCCTTCTTTGCCATTTCTTTATAGCTCAATACATGGAGAATGCCTGATGAGAGTACAATTCCATTCTTTTAAGTACTTGGTAAATCCCTACTGACAACTGGTTCAATTCTTCCTTTAAGAAACATCTGTCTTCATTTAAAGAAAAAAAAAGGCTGAGAAGCCCCTAAATTGGTATTTCTCTTACTGCTATGAAATGATGTCCTATAGCTCCAAAGCTGTCACCACACTCTGAAAAACGGTGTTTGACCATCTTCCCACACGCCATACAAAGCACAAGTACCCTATAGTTTGTAATTCATATTTCCATTGCACCATTAAGTAATACCTCC
This sequence comes from Phasianus colchicus, assembly GCF_987193195.1. Taxonomy (NCBI): domain Eukaryota; kingdom Metazoa; phylum Chordata; class Aves; order Galliformes; family Phasianidae; genus Phasianus; species Phasianus colchicus. The sequence continues at coordinate 6,908,309 of NC_143450.1, forward strand.
TAATAACACCCCCAATCCTGAAAGTTGGTCTACCTAGGAAGATTAGAATCTACTCTGTTGAATTCAGTGAGTTGATGTTACTCAGCTTTTCTGACAAAGACAGATGGCTCGTTCACCAGCTGTACTGCTAGAGATGGGGAAGAAGAAAGGAGCTGAGATACAGCCTCTCTCACGGTGGAATGCTCTGCTTTTATTTCCAATGGCTTTAAGTGATTCTGTTCAGCAGGACTATGACAATTTCTTGTTAAAAATAAAAAAACTAGTTAGAAAAGCAAGTAAACTTCAGTCACCAGCCATCAAACAGCCTAATTTTATTTCATGGAAATTCAGAGCCAGCAAATACCAAACAGGCTACCAACTAGCTTTGACATTCACTTTTATACAAAATTGTGGCAAGCATCTGATCAGACATCGCAATAAAACCAGAACAGAGGCAGAATGCACTAAAAAAAAAGTATTAGCAAGATGGCACAAATCTGTTTTTTCAAAGGTTAATGAATATTTCCACTAGAGCTGCATCTTCCACAAAGGGTAATGAATATTTTCAGTAGATCTGCATCTTCCTCTAAAAGAAAGGTGGATACAAATCCCCGCTAACCTTTAAGGTAATTTGAAGAAGATATATCACAGAAACACAACGATTTTACGAAGCACAATAACTGCAACTGATCTAGGAGTATTTTAGGTTGTTTTAATCTGGCTTCAGCATTAAACAGTTTCAAAGTGAGTATGATAATGATCAATTCACTTTGAAGCTTCTGCATCTACCCTTGATAGTCAGACCTCCCATTTATTTTACACAAACATCTAGAAAACACAGCTTATTAGTCCATCTGATAGCATTAGGACTGACAAAACAACTCTCACAGTGGTGTTCAAAGAGAGAGTGAATACTGCAAAATCTTTTGTGGAAGGCTGCAAAAAAGGGAAAACTCCAACAGACATGAAGTGTATTAACCTGATGTAACAATTAAAAAAAAAAAAAAAATCAATCACAGCACAAAACTGGGTTTATCTGTTTCAGGCAAAAGTACCACGCTAGGCTAAAGAGGCATGCTAAGAAAGGGGAGTATTACAGTACAAACAGTCTGTTAGGAAAGTCATTAATTGTAACTTCAGGGATAAGTGGGGAAATCACTGTAAGTGAAACCTTAACATTTTCAGCTTAAATATGACCCTGAGCAATCTCTGTCACCCTTTAAAAACAACCAGATTTCTTAGTTTTTGCTACAGATCCTGTATACGGAAGGGGAGAAATACATACAATGCTTACATACACATACACATAAAAATACACAGAATTCATTGCTCCTTGCAGACAGGGGGAAACTTCAGGCTCATGTGCACAATTTCTTCCTAACTTTGGCAAAGAAAATGAAGCAAAAGAACTGCATTCTAATGGTGAGAAAATTAGCTTTGTGTACTCTCAGCTTTCTCTGTTGCCAGAGGCTGAAGACACTCTAGAGAAAGGGAGAAGAGTGAAACAAAGCAGTTTCAGCAGCTTCATCCTCTGCAGTAGGATCATACTGGGAGCAACCCAGCAGATTCAAAGCTGATTCTTTCTATTTTGAGCTGCCATCCTCTGTACACCAAAGGAAACAGAAAGTGTTGTGCTAAATCATGTACTATCCCCATCAGTGAAAAAGCTGGTGGGCATTTGGAGTCTCTTACTGCAGTCAGTGAACCAACTTGAGATCAGAAACCTGTCTTTCTGAACACTTCATGTTCCTTTCATTACAATGCAGAGGACTCATTTCAGAAAAGGGAGAGCAAATGGAATACTTTTCAAACAATTTTAAGAAAATTGGGTTATCTAGCTGAGGTATGGAAATTATTAATTTCTCCTGACAACTTCAGTTTGCTGCGTTAAGCCCAGATACAGATACAAGTGCAAACTGATGGGGTATCATCTCTATAACTCATGTATTTATTTATTTATGCAGTCCATATATTTAGATCTCCTAACACAGTTAAATCAAGAATGTTAATGAACACAAGGAATCTCCTGAGTCAGTCAGTCTTCCTAATACATTTTCAGAGTTCTATCTTCTTTCAGTGTTAAAATCTCTGTTTATAGTGTAAATGCTATCAATTATGAAAATAATGAGGAAACAAATACATTTTTTTCACCTTTAAATACATAAATAATCTTAATAACATACCAAGTGCTGATGAGTGATGTTTATCTTTCGGTACAAATTTGCTAATAGTATGCACTAGAAAATAACATTAACATAAGTTTGCAATTTAAACTCTTGTTCTGTAGTGTGAGACTGGAAAATTTTGACTGTTCTTAAATGAAGACTCTCTAATTACTTTTCCTGATTTCATCATTATCTGCTCAAAATACTGATGTTTCCAAAGTGAAGAATGTGGAGATGTGTCTGGGAAATAGGAATGGAAACGAAGGTCTAAAGGCAAGTATTTGGAAACTGATAGGGGAGGTTTAATCAAAATGCCACTATGTCAAACATAGTTAGAAAATAATAGAGTTGGCACCCAGACAACTTCTAGAACTTCATTTGAGGCTTTCTTGTTTCAGCAAACAGCACGGCGCTGCTGGATCTCCAGCGGTGCTTCTTTCACAAGCTCATTTTCTATTCTTATAACAATGCACCTTAATTCCAATTTGATGAGTATTCCTGCCAGCAACACATTTTCATTTCCCTAAACCTCTGCCTGGGGATTTCTCAGAGCTGACGGTGCTGTTTTAGGGCCAATTTCTTGCAGTCATTGCTACCTATTCCCATCCACACAGCCTTGCCAAGATGCACAGTTCATGCTATGATTATGTCCTGACCGGGTCTAAATTAATTCCCTCTACTTGAGTTTTGCTGCTACAACCTCAAATTTTAGTAACTGTGTCCCCAAGGAACTTTATTATATCATGCATTCTATTATGGGGACAAAAATAGCTTTACTTCCTCATAAATGCTGATTAAAGCTTCTGAAAAGTTAGGAGGGTCACGATTATAAGTTCATTTTAGGTCCATTTCGAATCATGAACATCCATTATTATGAGCTAGAGTAACTAAGTTAGAATGCTCATTAGGCCTCCAAAAAAGTAATTAAAAATAATAACAATTTAAAAAATAATAAGATTTTAAAAATTAGAAGTAGAAGGAATGCTGCTCAAAAGATGCTTTGTTGCACTATTTTAATAAATACAGAGTTCTTAGATTTCTGTTCTGTAAAATTCTCCTTATTTTTAAACTTCTTTTTTGCACGTACTTTCTTTCCATTGCCCTGCTCTTAATACATTTAACATCGATACTTTGTTCTCAGAATCCTCTTCCCTACCTCTGTTTCATCTCCATTTCTGCAATTTTCTGTCAAGAATTGCAATCTTATCTTTTCTTGCAATGCTTCCTGCATGTTTTCATTCTGTTTTCATTTCTGTAACAGCTCCAGACCAGCAATACTTTGCTCAGAGAGGCCACAGTCCTCAGTGATGATTATTACATCTCCCCAATTTCTGCACTCAGTCACAAGCAAAACTTGCTCAAACACACAACTTCAGTTTTCAAGTCTGCCAAAAATCTAAGAAAAAAAAAAAAGTAAAATGATGCATGATTCCAAAGAGTTATAGTAAAAGGTCCATCCTCCAACTGCCCACACTTTTAAGAATGCATGGGAATTGCTATTCAGAATCACGCTAAATACAGGCAACAGCAGTTACCAGAACTGATTAAAAGGGTCTGCTCCATGAGACAGGCTGTCTGATCAGTGAGATGTGTCAGCAGAAAACGTTCTGAACATCACTTTACCACATGGTCAGGAGCCAGAGGTCAGTCAGGATTGAGACTCTAACAGGCAATGTCTGTGTGGCAAAGAGAAGTTGCAAAGACAACAAGTGTAGGAGTGACAACTGCTAGCTGTAATCCAGTTAGTGGAAGCAGTTGGAGGAATAAAAACATGATGCAACGCCTTCAAAGCGATCTAACAACCAGCATGTACAGCTACAAATAACAGCAAAAAGAAACTCATGGCCAACCCAATGCCACTTGGGTCTTCCATGCCAGCAAAAACATGTACCAGCCAAGATACAGATTCTGAGGTCCACCCAGAGGTCAGCCACGTGAGTACTTTGCTGTAGGAGTAGAACACCGCAAAAGCTGGAAAAATGTAGCCAAATAAAAGATTGCCTAGAGAATTCCTCAGCATCAGTGGCTCTTAAACTTACTCCTGTACAGTCTGCTAGGTGATGTGGGCTATGTAACTGCAATCATGGGGAAAGGCTGCCTGTGGTACTATGACTTTCCTGAGTTCCCATTGAGAATATTACTCATTATTATAAAAAAAAAAATCTAATATATACATATGTCACAGCTAAAGAGCAACAGCTTTGTGTTCCTTGATATGTGTTTTTCAGAACACTGATTTTGAACATTAAGTTTCATTTTCCAGGGGTTAGCTACATTAAACACCATAAAACTGTCTAACATTTCCCACCACTAATCCTTTTACCTAACTTTTAATAGGGTTTTAAATCTTTATTAAACTTTGATATTTAATATACTCGATATTCTGCAGGATGCAAAATTTTCACTCTAATTATTTTACTGGCAACACGCGCATTCAGTAAATTGGAATCCTCTAAATAGGGTTACAATGCATTAATAAGCCAAAATCTCTTGGCCCCGATGTTTAATTCATTGTTTTTTATTAGTATATTTCCAGGAGAGTATTTAATTTGTATGTATCAAGCACACCAACCACACAGCTTCACACAGGATGCATTTCATTAAGCGTAATCTCTAGTAATGAATCTTTTCAAATCTCTCATACAAAACTCTCCTCCCTCCTTTTCATTCCACCTCACATGTTTCTTGAGAAACTTAATCAAATTTATTAGGAAGGAAGCTAAAAATTCCCTTTGTGATACTAAGTATCAATCTTCTCTGTATGCAGATTTCCATTCACCCCCTGTTCCACCAGCAAGATTTTAGTCATAAAGTGGGCTAAAGGAATGCTTTGCCCTCACCTGCAGTATATGGCAGTATTTGCTGCAGTATTTACTTGCAAGCATGAGGCTCTGTTTTCAAGTTCTCCCTCAGAAGGCTAACTACCTTCATACTATTAATTATCTCTTTATTTCTTGCACATCGTGAAGCCACAAAGGAGGTGCAGTATTAAAATAATAAGAAAATGATCCTTGCGGAGAAATATAGTCTCTCAGTAAGGCATAAATACTGTAATAAAGGAAATTAATCATCTATTTATTTACAGCACGTTTAACATTTCCAAGGTTTTATGTATTGAGTCTTGATTACGGAATTATCAGAGTCTGTTTTCAGCTAATCTGTTTTTAATGAATGCGTGCTTGCCAACTTGGTGGCCCCATCTCCACCAATCCTACTTCATTTGCAATATTTTACCTTTACTCTGTGCCAAACTGAAGGGAAAAAAAGCTCATAAAATTGAAGAAAAGTACTTAAAGTATTTTTGAAGTCCCACTATAAAGCTTTAATTAAGGAAATCATTTGAGCATGTGCCTGATTTTATGCCAAGGCTAAGCATATGTGAAATTAGTCTTAAACATTACGTTGAATTGGACTCCATGTACCATTAACAGTTTAAATTGAATCGCAACAAAATAGTCATCTATGTTATACAACTTTTGTTTTCAGTAAGTCATCAATTTTTAAGTCAGGCAAATCACTACAGCTAAAATTCCACTGAAGAGTCAAGACAAATGATCACGATAGTAAAAGGAGTACTTGTGCTCACTGATGGGATATCTGGTGTATTGCTTTCCATAATAAAATATCAATAGAGCAAGAATTCCTGAGGGAATAGTACACTAGATTCTAAAAAGAACAGAAAAGCTTAGGTGCCACTTCAGCAGTGCAGTAAACGAAAAGAGATGATATTCAGCAGCTTTTTGCTCTTTTGTTCTGGATCTGTGCCAGCCCAGCTTCTCAAAAAGACTATTTTAACAGACACAAGCAACACAGGGCAACTAAGGACTCTCCAGTCAGGTGTGAATGCAGACAGATGCCCAGGCCATCACAAAAGCAGGGGTAAAAACAGGGGGCTGAAGCTCCTGGGAGAAGCTCACATAAGGAAAATTGCCAGTGGTTATTTAGGCCTCATTCAGGGAAACTGTAATAACAGAGTAAAACTTTTCCAACCTTTTGGAAAATTGAGTTCAAAGTCTTGGCACATTTTTTCAAAACAGTGTAGCGCTGTGGTAGGTGGTCACATGAATACTTACTGCATCAGAAATGAAAAGAAAAATTTCAAATTCCTGATACGGTGTCATTTTTGAAACATCTCATTTTGCATAGCTGATTTAGTCTCAGAGGAAAACTTTCTTCCACAGTGAGGAGAGAGAAAAACAAAACAAACAAAAAACACCTATTCAGTAATTTCTTATGCAGAAAGACTAGCTGTAGTGTTAGAACATGGGAGCCTTGCAGCCAAGAGAAAACAGTTTTAGTTCCAAGTCTGCACATATCTGAGATTATTAATTTTGGATTCTCCGGCTTTTGAGACAGATTGGTTGGAATAAAGGGTTAACAAGGAATGGATCACAAATGTGTTTCTGCTATTGAGAAGAAGCTGCCGCCTGAAAGCTATTACCCTGCATTAGTATGATCTCTCATCTTTCTAAGATACAGTCCTGAATTACTAATTTAAATACTTGTTTTTATTTCAAGTCACTTGACTGTGAGTTTGGCAGATTCCTTATTATTTGCTTGGAGACCCATAGTGAGATTCTGCAGAACATGGCTGGTATCTGCAGGCCTCCTCTAAAAGTCAAGCAGGGTAAAATCACTCAGGGCTGTTGTTCTGATGGCTGTCGCAGCCTGACCAGAAGCATAAATTAAGCTGAACTGCAGACACTGGTGTTACTTCTTTTTTAATCATATCACAAGCTCCAAGAAGGCCAAGTTAGGACCAAAGCCAACACCAGAACCTGTATCAACTGTGCTACCAAATCCACCTCATTTCTGCCAAGAAATGATCTCTGAGAAAACCACATTTTCCACCTTTTGCATTTGTTTGCTGTTACATCAATGCTTTCATTTTCAGTGACACAACAGCAAAAGGAATGGAAAGATAATTTACAGATAAGCAGAACTAAAGATACATATTTATAAAAGTAAACTCTCCAAAACATCTAACTCTTTGGGTGACTTGTGAAACCAGAGCAATCAAATCAGTCATTGTCAAAAGTCTAGCAATAATTCAAAATATAAATTCATTTGATTTGATTGTAACGTTTAATACACTTTTGCCCTCACAAAGAAGAATAGAATTAGCAAGTGCTCTTATTAATTCATAAAAGAAGCACTTAGATTTAAGTGGCTGTGCCAAAATACGGCAGATCTGATGACCTGACCTATGATTAAAATGATGAGCAATATTCGTTAACACTCTTTTTTTTAATGATAAATCTTTTTATCCTTTTGTTAGAAAGACAAGAGGTTAGCTCATGTACTTAAAACAGCATTATCTCATCCAGAGGACAAAGCAAAGATACAAGAGAAGGAAACCTTACTTTTGGATGCCAAATTACATAAGTAAACAACTTCGAGTGAATTCTGCATGGCAATTCATACGCATGCATATTTTCTACTACTGTGCAATTAGGCTTCCCAGCTTCCTCATTCTCTGTTGTAGGAAGTAAAGGAAAGCTATTATCAAACTGTCTGCACCACTCAGTTTAATGCAGCAGAACCTGATTTCGTTTGCCTAGATACAATTCCAGGGCTCTCATTTAAACACAGAAACTCTAGATTAATATCTGTGTAAATGAACTCAGTTTCACATTCTGCTTTTGCTACACTGCAATTGCTGCTGGTAAAACACTATGCAAAACAGAAACTGACAAAAGCTGGTGTAAAAGGGGGAGCAGGGCGTTAAGAACCCAGAAGAGGCAGCGTGAGCAGCACTGCTGTAACACCACAGGGCGCAGCTCTGTGAGGGCAAGCAGGAGCACTGCAGGAGGAGAGAGCCTGGCAGAGAGCTGCACCTGGCAGAGAGCTGCCTGAGCCCTGCAAGGCTCAGGCCAAGCATTGTGCATGTCAAGAAATTAGATTTATGCAGGGGAAAATATTTAGGCCTTATGAACAAACCAACTAGACCATCAAAAAATTCAGTATCTAAAGTGTCAGAAGCCTTAATTAAAGCTAAGTAATTAATTCTACTGTGACAGATAGTCACTGCTACTGTTCTGTAATGCAGTCTTAATTCTGTTCACAACACACGTGTACACAACTTACAGACACCCCATAAACCTCCCATTCTTTATTTTTCACAATTATTTATTTATTTTTATGGCCCCGATCATTTTTCTTCCTAGCAGGACCAAGCACAAACGATGGTTCTGTATAAAACGTTTACAGCTTCCAATAACGAGTAAATGCTTAAGTCCTTCACTTACCTCAATGTTAACTGCTGCCCCTGAGAAGAGATATAATCAGCTTCGTGTTTCTTTTGTGATTTGTTCTTTTTAAATATAAGTGAATGTAATGTAGGCAAAAGCTGCTGTTTTGCTTAGCCTCTCTCTGGAAAGGCAGCCCTGGCCTTCCGAGACAGCCAGGCACTCATTAAGGTGTGCAGCCTCGTTGGAACTGGAAAACATGGAAGAGGCAAAGAAAGGACACCTCAGGAGGATGGCTGTGGCAGAGGATCCCCATAAAGACAGATGCTTGCCATTTAATGCTTAGCACGGGCAATTGCAAACCACCAGAACAGCAGGGCTTGTGGTAAGGAAGCACAAGGGAAGCAACAGAGAGTAGGCAGGCTCAGGCTGGAGACAGCAGCCCAGGAACAGGGCAGAGGCAGAGGACATGGAAGGAATATATCCTAGTAATAAATTGTTTTGTCCTGAAGAAAAAAATCCTTACAAATTCTCATCTTTGAGTGAAGTCAAAAAGAGAAAACTGCATTAAAAACATTTTTCAGTAATATTTTCTTCTTTGAAAACTTCTGAAGAATTCAAATCCTTTATTATTTAAAACCTTTAAGAAATAAGACCATAAAGTGTCCTTCTTACATAAGGTGTTTCTTACTAACTTTCAGTGAAATTCAAAGGATTAAGCTGCATTCTGGCAGCTTGCATGGAAATTAAATAGGAAAGAACCTATCAGCACTGCAGACACTAACACATCAGTGCTGGGGGCAGCTTTGCCTATATAAGATAACAGAATGTGGACCCATAAAGACTGAAATGTAACATACTCCAACACTAGAAGCATTACTGGCACTAGAAGCACCCATACTTTGCCAACACTTCTCAGCTCTGGCTTGGAAAGGAGCATCCATAATGTGAGAAAATCATTCAACTACCCCCATTCTTTTTCCCTATAGAACAATTCAATACAATGTATTAATTTTCAATTTTGATGCTTTCTTGTAATGTCGGTATTGGATTATTTCCAATGGCCTGATACATTCTTCAGTTTGGTCTTCAGAACAACTGAATATATCAGCGATTTTTGACAGATAACAAATCCAGAAGTAAAAATGACTTTAGCCAAAATCTATTTAAGATAAGTGCATTAACTAGTCTTTAACTTCTAGTGGATACTATTGTCCTCAATGATAAGGAAGGTTCTTGATGCTTTTTATTTAATGGATAACATACATCTTTTTTCAGTAGGGAAAAAAGAATACTGCAATTCCATTACTCAATAATTGAAATGGTTTTTGCAATCCAATTTCCTTTTAATTTTGCTTCCAAATAGCATATCCTCAGATGAGAATGCCAAATTCTGTCACTAATTTAGCATTTAATTCAAATGTATACAAATTTGCCATGGAACTGAAATTTAGCAAAAGAAATAAATACTATTATTTAGGCTTTCATTTAACAACTACCACAACAAAAACACAATCCCCTTAAAACAGTTATGAAGAAAAGTACATAACCTGAAATTGATGATTCAAGTGTTATAGCATCACTTAGAGCTGATGGTTAAGAAATCCATGGATTCATCCTGCTTATTTAAGCTGCCTATTTAAGTTTCTCATTATTGTCATTTAACATGGAGAAACACCCAGTCATGTCCAAAAGGCAGCAGAGTCTTGAGATGAGTATTTTCCCTTCTAAATCTTCTAAAATCATTAATACTGAAATTTCTAGCACCTTCAGAGGATAAATTTTCAGGACAGAGTGATGCATATGGATTCAAGAAAAACATAATGGCTTTCAGACTACTTACAGATGGCAGTTTAACTCCATATTAATTTCTGCATAAAATCTGTTTCTTTTAATCCTCCTAAAGCTGCCATACAATTTGCAGCCAGGTATATTGTAAAGCTAGGGTCAAGTTTACAGTGGCACACGTCAGACTTGATAATCACTTGTGATATTTAAATCTCTAAGTCAAAACCAGTGGCCTATAACTGAAGTGCAATCAAACATTTCTGCTGCCAAACAGCTGCTAATAGCTAAACTGGAGTGAGTGAGATCAATAGGGCTGCATTAGTGTGCAAGCAAGAAGGCAGAACCATGAACTGCTGGAGCTAGGAAGAAATTACAGTCAACTAACTCCATAATGATTCATCACAGTCTTTATTTTGTGCTCCCTTAAGTACCTTTGTTTGTCAGAGATGGTACGGATGGATCACTGGTACACTGTGTTTGTGTTCTTTCACCCACAAGCACATCAGTTTTAGCACTGTGTCATACATATTATCTTGCTGCAGTCATAGGCTGGATCAGGAATAAGGTTCTGTTGCTTCTGTGACAACTCTGCACCTTTCTTTACTCCTCTTAGTACTGCTAACTGCCACTAGTTAATGCTAGGTGTGTTTTAATTCTCAAGGACGAATTAGAGGAGAGATCATTTTCTGTCAAGCTAGTTTTGAAGGCAAGTACAACTACCATAAAAACCAGTGCATTTATAGAATCATGAGGAGATTCTCACTCTGCTTTAACCAATTGCCCAGTACATAAACTCTTCCAAGCAGAGCACTGGCATAGACAGACAGTTCATTAACAGGAGCTACCGGAGCAGATCTTCACCAATCACATTGGTAAGCCACCCCTCATTAGTTTCATAATTACACTGTATATGTCCCACACACTACATATCATGTTTTTGAGCTGTTAAAATATAGCTTTCATTTTCTGAAAGGCTAATCACATTAAATCATAGAAGCCAGGAGTAACACTCTCTTAAACAAATCATCATTCATGTTAGACATATAAACACTTCTTTTCTGAATGACAAAATCTAGCAAGGTACAATATTGCTGCTCTTCAGAAGTTACTTGTTCTTCAGAGATGAGATTTTAATTATGAAGAAAATCATGAAATTGTTATAAGTAGGCTGTTAAATGAAAAACCTATCTTGTGGTTCACATGCCTTTCTCTAGGTTGCCATCACTCTTACCACCCCTGAAGAAAAACTGGAAATTCTCTTCAAATCAAAGTTGCCTAAACTTTGTATGATCAACAGACACAGACAAACTGATAGTGTGCTTCACAGACAAAAGGCATTTTGATGTATCTCCCTTGGACTCTGTAGCCCCTTAATTCCTTTAAGAAGCCATTGAATATTGCATTGAATATGAATATGCTTTGAAGCACTCCTCAGCCAAATATATATACTCAAATTTAGTTTTTGGAGTGGAAAACACACAGGACTACGTAGGCATCACTTCTAATGAAATGCCTTCCATAGATCCAATAGATATCCAAGGACAAGACAGGTCCAGCTACACCATCCAAAAGGCAAGGTGCGGCACATTTCCAGACGGTCACAGACAAACCCACTCTTCCCAGTATGGGCTGGCAGCTCCTTTTTCCAGTAACTTAGAAATATTTCTTTCTGTATTGAAAATACTTCAACACTTTTGATTGTATTAGTCATTAATACTATAAGTACAATTTGCACTACTTCTGCTTTTCTAGTTGTAACTACGAACTTGTATACAACATTGGCTACCATCCAAAAAGGTTGCTGTTTTCCTCTTTGAATTTTGGGGTCAGGTAAGTTACTGTGTCTGTAACCAGATACATACAACAGGCAGTCATGCAGAGATTACCGGTGTAATCCACCCTGCAGTAACCAAGGAGTCAAGCAAGGAAAGATGGAACAGAGATTTGACAGTTGCCTCTGAATGCATTTGAGCTGCAAAATTCATAGGGACCAAGTACTGTAAATACTGTGTGTTTATATAGCTTTACTGAGAGGTTATTCTGAGAAAAGCATCACTTCATCATCCCGAACATTCAGTTGAACCAAGAAATGAATGCATTAATTACTTTGTACTGTAGATTACAATTGTATTCAAACTGTACACAATAGGAAAAGCTGTGTTCAGAGTACTTAAGATTAAGTGGTTTTAAAAAACATTCTATCATCAAACTTTGGTACATTTAAACCACAGCTCTTCAGTATGGCATAAACTTCATATAAAAGAGTGTAACCGTTGATGTTCTTCAACCTGCTCCTGAAGTCATCTGTAAAAGAGTCTCCAACAAATTACAGTATTACTTTAACTGTGTCCAACATATCTATTCTGTCAGACATACAGTGGAACAATACCTCACTTCTTAGCAGCGTTTATGTGAATGGCATAATGAAGAAGTTGGCAGAGGCATTCTATAATGATTATTGCCTGTAAATCTTACTGCACCCAAATTTATGTATTTCTCTGGCCCAAATGAGACAAAATCATTATATATAAATACATTATCTTCTTTATCATCTTTCTCTTCTAAGAACTCAAGATTCCCTAGAAATCCAAAGATGAGAGACTTAATTGAAAATACCAGCAAATAGCTGGTATATATCCTCTATGAAGTAGAAATATAATCTTTACAAAATTATCCATTTGGTTTTCCCAATGTACAAGGGTAGCCAGTCTAATTTGAAGCTGCTAATGGTTTATGTCCAAAATAGCCTACCAGCAAAGTTTTTTCAGTTAGATTTTATTTTCTTGGCTTCCTTTCTTATATAATCCAAACTGACGCCCCAGACTCTCATTAAAAATTCAAAAAAATTAAATTTTTTCTCATTCACTTAAATACTCAACATTTATCACATTCTCTGTATTTATTCTTCCTTTACAATTATACTGTAAGAGAATGCTTTGGGACTACTCTGCAATATGGAAGACTTCCCTTTTAGAGGAATAATGAAAATGAATTATTGAATCCCTTACTACTCCTCAACTGTAAAATGTCATCAGCAGTTCTTATAAGATCACCAGCTGTTGAAAATGGCTTGACTTTCTGCACTGACCTTTAGCATTTGTAGACTGTTGGAGGACTCTGTACTGTTACATCTGCTTGAAAAGGATTGTAATGAAAAGGAAACTAATACTAAAAACAATTCATATAAATTTGTGTATTCATAATACTCATTCAAGACTTCCACTATTTCTCCTTTTCAATTTAATTAAATTTCAAAAATAAAAGAATTACCTATGTGGATGTGACACTTAATGTGACAATTTTTTTAACAGAAGATGTCTCCAGATAGCACAGGATAAAAATTAGTGGCAGCTGGCTAGGATCTTAGTATGAAGGAGAAAAGGAGGAACGAAGGATATGAAATAAGGGTAATATAAGATAAATCTAGGATAGAAGATTAAACGGGACAACCACCTTTGTCCAATTATATAAGCCACCCTGTCAGAGCACTGCGCTCTCTGCAGTCTCACAGTGATTCTGTCTTGTAACTGGCACAGCTATGTTGTGCCTGAAGCAATAGAACTGGCTTGGTTTGGGCTTAAGACAATTATTACCTTGTCTTTATCAATTTGTCCACTTGCTGAAACCAAGTGAAACTTTGACAATTTTATTATGAATCTCCCAGTAATGAAGGAATGGACCTTCATCGGTAATACAGTCTCATGAAAGCAAACAGTGTAGATACTAGGTTGTATAAACTATAAACACACTAGCACTCTGGAGATGCTTAATATATAACTAGAAGAACTCCTTCAAATATCTCACATGGGAGTATAGAAAACAAGAGACTTCCACAAGGCATCCTGACAAATATGTTTGGTTCAAATGCTTTGTCTTTAGTCTATAGAAAATAAAAACAATATTGTATATGAGCTACTAGGCACCACTTTGAGCAAAAGAACAAGGAAACTACAAATGCAAAGGGCACCTGAGCTCATTTTTTATTGCATCTTCTCATGTTTGTAAATAATTAAGGCATTTCCTTTATGTATGTCTATTCCTGAAAGAGACTGAACACAAAAAAGCTTCCTTATGTTAATGGTACCAGGAAGCTCTTCACTCGAATTGGACAATATCTTCTACATTAGCAGATTGGTGTCAGAGAATAGAAGAGATTTTGTTAATTACCAGTAACATTTTGTGAGGTCAATTTGTGAACTGTAAATACAACTACACGAAAATGAAGATTCATCCTTTCATGGGACAGATACAAGATAATGCTGCAGCCTAGAGCATCCAGAAGCAAATGTTGGGTGCAAAAACATCACCACTCAATAAATACATAAATTACAGCTAATCAGCAAGCATGAAAAACCAACTACAGAAACAGAAACAGATCCACCTTTTCTACAGTCTTATCTAGCCATTTCTAAAAGCTTAAAACAAATGTGCAGATCAAACTTTTCAGCAGGAAAACATTTTACCTGCAACCTACCCCCAAGCTATAGCAATGAGGTAGAGGGATTATGCAATAGGCTTTTAAATAATCATTAAAAACGTTAGCTTAAACTTCCTGATGTTAGCGTTAGTCACTGTTATGTTTTAAGACAAGAAATTAAATAAAATGTGTTGAATAGAAATAGCATGGGGAAATATGAATTTTCCTTCCAGAAAGATGCAAAAAAAAAAACCCTAGTTTAATGTTGTTATTTTAAAAATACTATTATTTTCACCTTTACTAAATAAATTATACATATTTTAATAACTCTACAATACAGAGAAGGCACATAATGTGTTCCTCATACTTAAAAGCTACACCACCAAAATGATCAGTTCCCTACTTCTTTTTTCTGCCCTTCAAACATGGCAGACTCATTTTGAATTATGGCTTTTTTTTTTTTTTTTTTTTTTACTGTGCAAATTTAGACCCATCTATTCTTGAGTTAACCTGTGTAGCCAGCATGCTGGGAGTCATTTTGGTTGAGCATCTGGCCCAACCACATGTTTTCCATTGGAAATAAATCATCATTTACGAGTTATGAGTATTAAAAAGGGGGCAACAAAGATGGGGTTGCATATATTTGCTACATTGTGAGAAAAGATTATAACAAAGTTGTCTTTCAGAAGTTTATGGAATAAACTGAAAATGAGATGCTTATCCCCACTGCAGAAAAGTAAATTATACTTTCATAGTTCAACAGATTCTGCATGGATTAGAAGTCTGAAAAATATTACAGCACCATCTGTATATAATTGATATTTAATTAATAATAAATACCTTAATTTACCAAAAAAAAAAAAAAAAAAAAAAAGAATGTGATACATATCTGTCTATGGACCTCTCGGTGATTTTTCTTCTACAGACCAAAGACCTGGTGGACCTGCCTTTAGTAAGTAATTGTGATCACAAGAGTGTCTTCAGGCTTCCTTGAATTAGTGAGGGACTCCAATATTTTGTCCTTATGCCTCCCTGAAATACCATTTCAGTACCATAGACTGGAAACAGGTGCAAAGGAAATCCATTGCTCAAGTTATACGTCACCTGAGCATTCAGACCTGAAATACACAGGAGTCATTTGTTTTCATTAGGCAATCAACCTTCCTGGAAGAACCTTCTGGCTTTTATTTACGATATACATATCTGGCAGCAGCAACTAATTGTCAGTCTGTCAGTATCAAAGCAACTTTAAAGTGATACTTCCCTTCACAGATGAAAGGAAAACAGAAACAGTTAGTTTGAAAAACCTTTTGCTAAAATATCAGGAGACTTTAAACCAAGTTATGGAAGCTCGTGACAGGAAGGGCTCTACTGGCTGTAGAATGGCACTAACTTCTACACAGACATCTCTGCAGCCGGAGATGTGTGCAGCTATGCCCCAGTAACGTTGAAATGATCAGTTCAGTAGTCAAGAAAGCATAAATGCATAAACTGACAGACATTAATTTGTAAACAATCCAGAAGGTAAAAATATTACAAAGCTGTATCTAACATTGGTCTTAAAGGCAGATGATAGGAAGAAACTGCAAGGCCAGAAGCTCTGTAAGTGCTTACAAAGCCTGCATACTTCTCTCCATTTCTGCATTCCCAAACTGAAGTGAAGTTTTCTTATCACTTTAGCAATGAGTTTTCTCTTAATATATGTGCATATTTTTTTTAAACCATACTGCAGTCACATTTACAAATCAATTATTTCTTTTTAGGTGACAGATTTAGCTAACGTGCAAAGTCCCAAACTGAAATTCTGCAAGAAAAGTTTCAAAGTTTTCATTGGTGCAAAAGGATTAAGGCCTCACTATTACATGTATTATGGACCACAACTGTCAAACTGGTTTAAATATTGTGTAAGGTTCAGTATGGAAAGTTCATATAATTACATTAAGCAGTGGGGTGTTCCAAAAAGCCACAACTTGTTGAAGCCTGTGATTACATGAGAAGACTCATTTTTGTAGACGAAAAACAAGCTAACAAATAAAGAAATATTCTTAGTTGAAGTAGTTAAGGTAAAACGCTTGAAAACACAAGTTGAGTTTGTATTAAAAAAAACAAAAAGAGGACATGAAAGACATGGAGAGCCATTCCAAATTCATTATTTTGAAAAAAAAAAATCTTCTGGGTACCAAGCCAAAAGCCTCAATTTCTTGTGCCTGAATGATGTCTTTTTTATAACCTCACACTGATCATGTCTAATGCACATCACAATCTCACTGTACCTACATCTTTAGTGCGATCAGAGGATGTGCAATGAATGCTTAACAAGGGTATGCATCATGCACTACGGATCCATATTATTGACTGCATAATAAAAGTCAATTAGAATATCAGTGAATGCAGTCACAGCCAACACATTTCAGCTCTTTTTCAGTGAACTGTTTGAATGCCAAGAAGATTTCTTCCATAAAGTTATGGAGAAAGAACTAGAACAAAAACTTTGATCATCAAGTGACATAATCATCTTTTGATTGAGAATTTATGGGCAGTATGTAAATATGGGCAGTAACTGAAATATAGGTACTGAGTATCCTACTTCTGGATATAATTTCCAGAGACTACTTAAGATGTAATTTCTGCATCTAAGCCATGTTGCAGCTTGCATGGGCAACATCATGCTTTTTGAGCTCCTGAGCCAGCAGCCCTGTTTTTGTTGCCCGTCCGTCAGCACAACACATCTGCAGACAGGTAAGGAGACAGATAAGTTTATTCCTATAGGATTAATTTTCAACCAGATCTCTCAGCTGGTCCAAGTTCCCACACAATCATATTATATCTGATGCTGACATATGGAATGTGGAGGGAACATACTGGAAAGCAGCAGTAGTGGGGAGGCAAGGATCAGTCACTTCAGAAGCAGCTCAAACATCTGCTTAAACACATCCCAGAAAAAACTGTCTTCAGGTCCTCTCTAATATTAAAAAGATCCTAGCTACTAATAAGGAAATGTACCTTGTTTCCATTTTGAAGTTTTTATTCAACATAGTTTTTCATGCTGAATGCACAAATGGCTTTGAGTTAGCCTGGAAAACTACACATTTTCCATCTATTTCAATGCATGCTTTTTATTATGGATACAGGCAGACATGCTATTCTCACTACAACCTTACCTTGGTAAAGAAACCACTATTTCCACCTCCTCCACAATGTCTCATCTCTCTTCTTACCTACCTCACCATTCCAGAAGGCATCCAAAACTACAGTTTTAACCTGGCTCCAGCACTTAGACTGTTTCAGGTAAGAACTGGTTTAGAGAGCAGATAAGGGAAAGAGAAGGATCTAGGTGTGTAGAATTTGCATCAAGTATTTTATGTTTAATACTGATCTAACCCCTAGCTTTAAAATGACTCTCTAATTCTCAGTTATATGAAGGTGCCTTCTTGGCTGGGGCTGATGAGGTGGTTTGCACAGCTCCATTCCCCACTCTAGGTGCAGGAAATGACCTGAAGACTCATTAAATATAGAGTGCTGTGTACTGTGCTCATTTTTTTCTTCTGATGAACTACAGGGAGCCATGATAAACATTCAAATTTATAAAGATTCGGTACAAGCAACATTCCCTTGGATGGTTCTATAAGATGTTGGGCCAAGTATGAATTTGCCATAATCTGTCACTCTACCAGTGCTTTCTAATTAGAGAAAAGCGCTTTGTACTAGATTAGTATTTCCATCAGATACTGCAAATGTGAATCATGTCTTGTGTTTGCAAAGAATTCTACTGGCCTAACTCACAGAATCACAGAATCACATAATGGCCAGGATTGGAAGGGACCTCAAGGATCATGAATCTCCAACCCCCCTGCCACATGCAGGGAACTCTTTCCAGCAGGGTGCCAAGGAGATATGCTCCTGGGCTAACCAAGTACCGAAGCTGCTCTTATAGGTGCAGCTACACAGCAAACTCCTTATTCCAGCAGACTGCCTTGTTTCCCTTCTAAGACATGGTTTTGATATGATGGCATCAGGCTTCCTGTATCGCTGCATTCATGCTGGGATCACGTTCTGGGAGCTTATGAAGTCCTAAGACCGTTAAAGGTATGTATCACCTTAAAGCATCCTCTGTTTCTCTTGTATCAACTTCCTAAGGAAAGGGAAATGCTGATATTAGGACTCAAAAGTCTTAGAAAGTTCATTGTTAATGCACTTACTGGTTGCCACCCTGTGACTCTCATTTAAGCCTGACTCTCTTCAAGCACAAATACCCTCATCACAGCTCACCCAGCCCTGTGGTGCACAGCAGCACAGACAGCACTAGCATCCCACTAGGTACATTATTTGCTCTGAAAGAGCCAGATCCTCAACAAGTGTTTCTCCTTTCACGTCACTAGAGCTACACTAGTTTGGATCAGTTAAGGGATCTAAGTCAAGGACTTGTTGGCTCCATCCCAAAATTGTTTCCTGCCCAGATTTCTGAAATTGTTAAGGAAGAACTACCAGGCACTTTCAAACTTTTTGTTCTTATACTATTCATTTATTTCTTTGGTCCAAATTCTGTGCCTGCAGATTGTAGGCACTAAGTAGGACACTGAAGCTGGTTTTTCCTCTTTTGAGTCAATACTGTTACTCAGAATTTGCCTTTCTCTCAGAACAGTTAAGTACCTGTGGTATTGCAGATTATTTCCCTATAGAACAACACTACACTTTGAAAATCATGTGACTAGCTCCACAGAAAGTCTTTAGTTCCTTATAGATGATGCAAAACCTTATAATTTACTGCACAGTGTCTACATCTTCTCAGAACTAAAATAATCCTATTGAAAAAAAGTTGCAAAAGTCCAGACAAGCATGGAGACTCATCTATTCTGAATTCCTCACATACTGTCAAGAAGACCTTACATGATGAAACCCCAGCCCACATGCATTGTGAAAGCTGGTGTGAATTTCACTTTGGCTAGTAGTAATGTGGAAAACTTACATTAGAAACTACAGAAAACTCCTTTTTTTTTTTTTTTTTTCAAAAGCACAGAAAATCCTGTGTATGTAAATTAATTAAGTAGAAACAACTCTATAGTAAAAGTCCACTAACAGGTGAAACGGAAAATAATAAAGTTACAAATCAGCAGCAAGTATTTGAGAACAGGCTTATTTACGCACTTATGAGAGTCAGTGAAAAAAATTTAATGTTCAATGTCACTAAAGCACAATTTATTACACATCCTTTTCCAGTTTTCTCAGCTCTCTCCTCTCATTCTATAGCAATGATTCATTTCAGCTATTTTTTATCTTAAGCACAAAGAGTTCCAAAATGATATATGACATGCAAGACTACATCCAGCCAGTGCCTAAAAAATTATCTTATGAACTTCAAACAGATGAAACTTTTGGCAATATATTTTTTTGAGTTGCTCTTAGTCTCCAGGTATAAGACAGACTCACAATTTCAGAGGAGACTGGTTCTGACTATATGCCAAGAAAGTTCTTTGTTATTATTTGACCTGATAAATATCAGTA
The DNA here is from genome assembly GCF_987193195.1 of Phasianus colchicus. NCBI lineage: Eukaryota > Metazoa > Chordata > Aves > Galliformes > Phasianidae > Phasianus > Phasianus colchicus. The sequence goes on from NC_143450.1 coordinate 6,928,348, forward strand.
GTGTTATCTTACAAAGCTGAATTATAAACAAATCATGTTAAATTTAACATATTTGGCTATCGATTGTATTTTTATTATTGCCATATTACTTTTCTTACTTTTACTGTATTACATGACAAAAAAATTACCAACTTGACTGTAAAAAATCATTCATGCCACGTGCAAAAGCTCATAACTGTATTTCTGCATATGGGATAAGCACAACTAAACTCCTAAAACTATTCAGTTAGATCATATATAGATGTGCCTAGAAACATGTGTTAGAAAAGTTAAACAAACTGGTATACTAATCTTGTGCATCTGAACAGAACATCTAAGGAAATTATTTTAAAAATGTTATAAATTAATTAGATTACATAAAAACATCAAGAGATATCTCAAAACACATTCTATGAATGTATTCGCTTTTAATTTGACTTTTAACTGAAAAATTCACATTGGTATTTTATGTTTAAAAAAAATGTACAGTGCATCTTTAAAGTATATTGCAGATGTTCTCAGGAGTAAACTTGCTCAAAGGTAAGATAACATAAGGACAAATGCAGTAGTTCTAACTGCTCAACAACAGCCAGGCATTGTAGTCAGAAGTAATATTTGCTAACTTAGGTTAACACTGTAGATGACACACGCAGAAATCTCTTACCTGCCTTGGTTGAATCTCTCCTGATAAGGTTTATTCTGTGAAAGATGCAAGTCTTTATGTATAAATCAGAAGCAACTTGTGCGTGGCACATCCAGTTTTCAGCAAAGCTCAAGCTTGTATGCGTAAGTAATAAATTGGCTTCTCAAAGTAGCTCAGATCGTATTAATTAGAAATAGTTAAAGTCACTGCTTGCAAGGTTGCTGATGCTGCTCCTTCTGCTTTGTGCCTTTGCAGAGAGCAAATGTATGAATAAGCCAGAGAGCAATTCCCTTTCTCTCCCGTTCTCCCTTTACCTTTCACTCCTTCTCTTTAATGGTGACTTAGAGTTCAGTTTATTCTGCAGACGGTGGTAGAGGACAGGCTGACAGGCAAGTGTTGCTTCCTCCCCTGCAGAGACACACTGAATGTGTTGTGAATAAAGACAAAGCCCTCTACCAGTGCACCACATCACTCTGTAGATAAGAGCTGCAAGGATGTGCTGTGCTGTTCTTCAGCATGCAGACAAGCCTTAAGCGCAGCCGGACAAACTCATCATGCTTTCCTCACTGAGGACTTACTGCAGTAACTTCAGTTGAGTACCACACCTCTCCTGTGAGGGCAGCTCCGTCCCTGCGGCTGGCAGGAGTTCTGCTTTGCCTTCTGGAACTGTCTGTCTATATGGTTTTGTTGTTTTCTTAAATCATAAAAAGCAATTTAATTCTAGTCGTTCCTTCTGCCTCATGGGTAATGGGATAGATAAACTGACACTTTTTCATACAGTTAATTCATGTAAGATCCTTACTGTGACTTCAGTTTTAGGGCTTGTAATGAAGTTAGGCCTGCAGAATACTTGCTGAAGTTTTTTGCATGTGTAAAACTGTGCTTTCCCCTCTGTTTCCCACTCCCCATTCTTTGTTGTTTTTTTTCTCAGTAAGAATGAGGATGACTGTATGCAAACAACGATTTTAAAAGACATGCAGAATACATAGGAAATACAAAATGTTTCAAGTTTACCAAAGGTGGACTTAGAGCAATTTTAAAAGGATAAGCATTGTTTTCTGTACTCATATCTACAGACTCTGACCAGTGGCAGGTAAAATATATATATATAAGTTGCTCTAAAAACACAACTATTTTTAATTCTTCATTTTTGGACATGTATATAGATTATATTCATGGCTACATGCAAACTTACGCGTTAGCACCTAACATGAAACAGTACTATCTTTATTCCTCAATTTTGAAGGCAAAAAACCTCTGGGGGAAAAAGAAAAAAATGGGAAAGAGGGGGCATTGAGGGAAAAAAGAAAATTTGTTTTCTTTCCCTAAGTACATTCTGAACTACCTGGAAAGAATCTCATTCCTGCTCACAAATGACAAGAAGCTCATCACCAAATGTTGCTCTAACCTCAGCTCTGAAATTCAGAAATCCCAAAGCCTCTCAGCACCAAAGTGCTGGGACCATGCGCACAAAGGCTGCGTTAGGAACGGAAAGGCTGCAGAAATGATCCCTAAAAGCATCTCCATTTTCCTGCAAAGGCAGATTGGATGACGAGGTGCTTACAGAACCACAACATATCGCATGGAAACCCGGAAATGGGACAAAATTCTGATTTGTGGAGTAAGTTATAAGGCATCTAATTTCTGTAGTATCAGGAACTACAAGGAATGAAGGCACTTCCCTCAGGTTTGGATACAATCATCAACATACTATGTAACACACATGCAACATACCCTGTGGATCTTCTATTCTTAATAAAAGTCTCTTTGGTCACTACAGGAATTATGTTGGAATGAAAGAAATTATTGTGAAATTTGAACACACACATGCAATTTTTTATGGTTTGAAAAGATAACAAGCATAAACAAGATAGCAAGCATTAAACACCAAAAAATGCAATTTGTCTCAGGCTGGTATTTCCACTGAAACTGATCCAGCTGTCAATCACACTGCAATTGTTTTAGTGAATTCCAGTAATAACGAAACAAAGAGATTGAACACGCAGCAGCCTGTGCCAGTTTCATGAGTGCATATACAGAAAAGAGAACTTTAAGGACAAGAAACATTTAAAATAGTGATTTATTTCCCCAGAGACGATCTTCCCAAGTAAGTTGCATCTGCTATTTGGTAACCTGATTTGAAGATGAAATTGCTTTTCCCAAGAGAAATATTAAGCAGTTAGCATTCAGCTTTGTGTTTAGAAATACTTTGGGATGGCTTGAGAACCACCACTGGTACTCAAGCCATTTTGCCTCCTCCTTCCTATAAACTGAAAACTTGAACCCTGGATCAAAGATCCCTTGCTTTTCCATTACTGAATAGTACATAGTTGTTACGATGCAACATGGGAGTAAATTTTGCTGCGAAGAGACACACACATACAAAAGATAAATTCACTCAAACACCTCACAGTGCACCAAATGCTGCATTGAGCACAGCAGCTCCCAGTTTTCCCAGAGGAAGCTGTTGGTTCCCACTGGCTTTCAGATGAGCTCTGCTCCTTAGAGCCTTGCTGAGCAACTACAGAATCACATACAGTATAGAAATGTGACCTAAGTCATAAAACACGACTAATCCTCTGCTTATATAGTCAACATCCCAAGGGTTATTGATAAAACTGCAAGGAAGGATAAGCAGGAGATTATTAAAATGTAACCACTACTTTAGAATTTAATCTAAGCCTTCATTATTCTATATAAATGTTTCTGGCTTTTAATGTTAATATTTCAAGTGGTGTTTAAAAATAGAATGTATCAAATGCACTGGCACAGGACTACAAAAAAATTCAAAGTCTTTCTAGAATTTCTCACTCTTCATGATGTGCCAGTGGGAATAAACCCAGTCAGTAGTAAAGAGCAAATTAATGGCCAGCCCTGAGCAGCATGAAGGCCTTATTCATGAATATTCACAGCCATGAAATGACTCTACAAAAATTTTAATGCCAATCAACAATCACCAGTATTAGAAGTATTTCACAATGGAAATATTTTTTGCCAGCCACTGGAAAAATCTTTCCTCATCATTCATCTAATAATTTCTGGCATAATAACTAAATAAAATCTTTCACCTTTTGAAGTTTGCCTATGATGAGCAGCAAGTGTGACAACAATCAGGTCTGGATCACCATGCTGGATGTATCTGTTCTTTCTCTCACATGAAATAATGATGCTGTATATTTTAATTGTATATTCCATTAGATCATCACCTTCATCTACTACAGCATCACAGCCCCTATCAGTTCTTTAGCATTCTTGCATTTATAAATGTGGAATATTTCTTTACAGTTTAATATTCTTTTGCTTGTTCATCACCATCATACTGAAGGAGCATGAAGAGACAGAGTGAGAAAGAACAGGAAAGAGAGACTCCTATTTACTGCTTGCTGAGGTAACACCAGCTGCTTTGCTACACTCTGATCTATATTGCTTCTGCATTAATTTTGGAGCTGATTAACTGACTCCATGTGATTTCTGACAGGTATGAGTAGTTTACTGATTCATGTGTTAATAGAAAAAAGAAAAGTTTAACAGTACTCTAAATTTCCAGAGTTGGAAGCTCACTAAAAGATCAAACAAAGGGCTAAAGGATCAGAGATTACCTTCCTAACTCAGTTGAGCATATTTACTGAAAGCAGTGCCACAGACTGTGGTCCCAGGTTAAATGACACAAACCAGTAACACTGCTAGCACAGTTCCTGCATTGTAAATGTTACTTACAGCACAGGGTTCCTCAGTAACCAAGCCAGCTGTTACCTGAAAAATACTGCTAACAGTTTCAAGGACCAAATTAAACCATCTCCACCACTTTTTCCCAGAGGTCACCATCAAAAATAAGATAAAAGAAAATGTAATAAAATTATATATTCAAGATACCTGCTATTCTGGATTTTAACATGTCAGCTGCTGCAGATGCTCTCAGTCAGCACTATGGGTGTTTTGTAGCTGTCAGTGCTATTGATGCAGTTAGTCAGAGTATATACTGGATTTAATCATAAGATGTTAAGGAGCAGCTTTAATTTCCTCTTTCCACATAGTCTATTTCTCTGGGTTTTTTTTTGTTTGTTTGTTTGTTTGTTTTTGGTTTTTTTTTTTTCCATATATATTTAAGTTCTTTTCATAAGCACAAGGGACATTCTTCAACAAAATAGAAAACACAATCAGTCCATAAACTTTTGTCAGCTACTATGTATGCAAGATTTAGAAGGGATATTGAAATATAGTTGGATGGCAGCGTTTTAAAATGTCAGTTTAAGAATGAATTCTTGTCTGCAGACACAGAGAGGAAAACAAAATTCTGGGCCAAAGCCTGTATACCTCTTGTGCATACAATATTCAGGGACATAAGAGGTTACATGGGCAGATGAAGAACACATGATAAGTACTTTCTTTTGTACATTTAGTGATCCATTCAACTAATTATATCTGGCCTTTCAGAATTGCACTACAAAGGAGAACTTTTAAACTACTATCCTCATGTGTTTCAATAGTCCCAAGCATAATACACTTGGTGCACTTCACATATTAGAGTCTCAAATTTGAATAATAGCTTCAAAATCACTAGGGACGAAATTCTGGAGTTTAGTCTAGAGAAAGCTGTCAGCAATTCTCTCCATATAGGATACTAGTTTTTCAGCACAAAGTAAAGCAAATACATTAAGCCTAACCAAGTGTGTCTTAACAGAAAAGACAGAAATTTGTCATTTGCTTTCAAGACATTCCCTTTTAATAAAGAACAATGTATTTGACAGAAAAGACAATGTGTCAGGGGAGAAACACTTTGAGAGTAAATTTTTACAATTATGTAAGTTGTCGGGTAACTTTTTAATAGCCTGGTTATTCCTAGAGTGTAAAAGACCCAGAAAATCAAGAACAATTCTGCCTTTGAGCTACTGGGATCCTTCACAGGCATTAAATGCTAAATGCACTCATTATGCATCACTGTTTTATTACTATCTAAATCATTTGTGTATTAGCTCAGATAAGTATGCCCCCAAGGGAGTGCTGTAGCTTTTAGGGACTTCCGTCATTTCATAATGGGAATAAAAGAAAGTGAAGAAAAGTGAGAGATCACTTATCAAATATCTGCAAAGATAAAGAGAAAACAGGAGCTCATGTAAGCATTGCATTTAGTCTGAAAATAAAAATAAAACATTTTCCTTTGTTTGTAAAGCATAGATGGAGATTATCATCTCTGGAGTTGAAGTGACTTTGGATATCTAAAATGAAGGACAATTCAGAATAAGAAGTGTGCATATTGAAGCAGGAAGAAAACCAGCCAAAGAATCCCATCTATTGGAAAAACGTGCATGAAATCCTACAGAAAATAAAAACAAAGGCCAGACATTCAGCATCTTCACAGAACTAGATTCCTACACTGAGAAGGTTATACAGACCAAAAGAAAAGTAAACATTTTAAAAGAGTAATATGTGACCTCATCCAGGGCAGTTCAGCACATCTGGCTTACAACATTAAAAACTGAAATTCAAAGGTGCCTGACCATAAGCTAAACACATAGCGTAATGGGTCTGAAAGACATCCTTCCTGTGGAATCCTGCAGAGGCCCAAGATGGCTCAGGGAGATTTAATTTAAACCTCTGTGCATCAGCATTAGTTAATCTGGCCATTAAACTTTAGAGTTATCCACTTCAGAATAGCTCTGCTCTTTAGGTGATGTAATAAATCAAACCGTGCCACATTAATGGAAAGCTAATGATAGCAGGTTAACCTGGCTTTCCTACCTGGCTTTCACTGCTACTTGTGTCCAATCAGCCTGTCAGCTCCAGCCATTACCCAGGAGATGAATCCAGTCACTTAGATGGTCCATCTCTGATCCCAGCCTTTGATTAGTTTTCAGTACCTTCAATACAGCTTCCCAGTTTTATCACCAGCAGAATATACTGAAATCTGTCCTTTGGTTTAGTAAAGGGTGGTATCAAAGTAACTAATCTTGGGTCTCTAGCAAACAATTTGTCACGCCCAGGCTAGCTGGTAAACAGTTTCTCAAAATTCTTCCAGTGTCTCAGGCTTAATTCAAGCTTCTGAAATAAAAGCATACAATTGTTACTATGCACACGTTAGCAGGAGGCTGTGGTACTTTTTCAGCATACCTTGTTCCACTAACTCTTATCCTGTGTTGTTTTCCTAAGAAGTCTGATGGAAAATTGCTGATCATCAGGCTTCAGTAGCTCTTAGATCGTCAGTTGCTATTCTCTTTATATTTATTTATTCATTTATTTTCCATGGGTGAACGTCCCCTAATTGTGTTTTAAGTCTCTAACTCTTTTCGTCTTTATTTGCACGTTTTCTCTAATACGCTGTTAACTCAAAACTGTTGCCAGAAAGATGGATTACCAAAGAGCCAAAAGAAAAGTAAGATTTCAAGAAGTCTGTTTCCCAGTGTTGCACCCAGTTATAACTGCTTTATATAACAAGGAGCAATGAAAGAAATTGTTTAATTTATTTTTCATGTCTGCAATATGTTAAATTAATCAAAAAGGTGTTGTTCACATTCACTGACTCAAAAGGACACTTTTAGCTAAAACAACTGATAACTCACCAACGTTGGCTACTGCTGAGCAGAGTTGACACAGTATCACAGATTTCTCTCTCTTCTTCCATGCCATTCAGCAAGTTGACAAGGGGCTGGTGGCTGGGAGGGGACACAACCACTACAGCTGACCCCAAATGATCAGAGGTATTCATTCCATTCCATTCCATACAGCACCATTCTCATCAATAACATCTCAGGGAAAGGAGGAGGAAGGCAGAAGACCTTTGTGGTGTTCCCAAATAACTGCATGCTCTGGGACCTGCTTTCCAGAAAGTGGTCGAATGTCTGTCTCCCAATGGAAAGCAGTCAATGAATTCCTCTTTTTCTTCAACTTGTGCATAGGCTTCTGCTTTCCCTATTAAATTGTCATTATTTCAATCCATGGGTCTTCCTGCCTTCCTTCCATTTTCTCCATGGCTCACAGGAAAGGAGAGTGCGCCAGAAGCTAAGTGGATGTTTCATCACTGACTAGGTCATGGCTAGAGACATGAGTTGTAGTGGATCTGTGAAAATTTTTGTTTGGGGCTGACAGAGAATGTCAGACTCCATGCCCTCTGCCATGCTTTCTCCATTCCTCAGGACCTGGGAGGGAGCTCACAGCTCCACACCAAAATGCCACCTGTGGCTACAAAACCTTCAGACAACTTCCACATTCAGTAAGAAGACAACATATAAAAGCAGGGGAGTTACCCCATATTCCTCTTTCTAGCAGAAAAGATGTATGGATTGAAGATTGAAAACATGTCCATTTCATTCAGTATCATAGTATAATTCAACTTCAGTTTAGATCACAGAATCACTGAATCACCAAGTTTGGAAAAGACTTCCAAGATCATCTAGTCCAAGTGACCCCCTATGGTTCCCCACTAAACTGTGTCCTTTAGTACATCTAAACATTTCTTGATCATCTCTAAGGATGGTGACTCAATCACCTCTGTGAGCAGCACATTCCAGTGCCTGATCACTCTTTTGAAGGAGAAATTGTTCCTAATGCCAACCTGAGGGTAGGGAACCTAAAGCCACCACTACAGCCTTACTCTTTCTAATAGTGAAAGGCTATTTTTCACAACAGTTATTTGGAATCTGATGACTTTTTAAAACTTTGACCTCTGAGGCTTTTCAACAACTGCTAGGGACAGTGACTGAGGAAAGCTGCCCCTTGTCAAGACGGAAAGAGCTGGGACAGTCATCAGGTTGAGGACTAAGGCCTGAGGGAAGGGACACATACAGCCTCTACCCTTGCTCTTTGTTCAAAGGAAAGGCATAATGTAGTGTTGTGATATCGCTTCAGCTCTTCAAAGATGTCAGAGTGGCTAACCAGAGAGAGACAGGTTCTTCTGTTTCCTGAGGCTGAGAATCTCCGTTTCCTTGTATCATCCAAGGCTCTTCTTCATCGGGACATAAATTATATGCTGAGAATCCAACTATTGGTCAACCATAATTGATCAGATTGGCTGCCTGCTTCATTTGATGGCCAGTTACAAACTGTGCCCAATTAAATGCTCTTGTTGGAAATGATCATGTGGGAGATCACCCACCCAAACGCAGAAATAATGGGTTGCTTTCTGCCCAGGAATGAGAATAATGTTTCGAGGGGTTTTTTTTCCTGTATTTGCTGTTACACTCCTCATGTTTTTGTAATGCGTAAGAATATGTATTTCCTTTTGATATTGAAATGAATTATTGGCTATTGCCTTGCTTCAATGCCTTGCAGCAGTGAGTTCTGCCGATAAACAGTGTATTGCCAAAAATTCCCTTATGGGTTTCAGAAATGTAACTATATCTCTCACACTGTCCGGAATGTCACTGCAAACTTTTAGTCGATAATTCCCAAACTATTAGTCCATTAGTATTGTGACTACAAATGTGGCATTTACAGAATATGAAATGCTCCGCTACCTTCCTCGTTCTCAGCATAAGACAATGTTTGGGGGATTTCCCAGCGTGGGTTTCAGTCAGCATCAACTATGATGCTCTCCACAGCTTTGCATGCAATTCCTTCACTGCAGAAAGCAAGCCAAGAGGACAGATCTCTGTGAGAAGAATTTGGATCCACATGTCCCAACAGTGTTCTGGGATGTGGTTCAGTTCCATCCAAAGGAGTTCAGACTCATTTAGTAGTGAATCCCATTGAGTTATCAGTCACTATTTATTTCCGTAGCTCACCAAAATATCCTCACTGAGAACCCTTGCTCCAAGACAAGATAACAAGATAACCTATTTTTGTTTCAGTTTGTTACAAAAAAGTTTCTTATTCACTAGACACTACTCTTGAACACCTTTGTGCTGAATTTTGAATCAGAAAAACCAAGCATCAAGAGGGAAATTATTTTACTAAACTACATTTCAGATGCTCACCTTTTATCTATCTAGAAACATCCAAACTACAGTTTTTGATGTTAATTGATTTTGTAATATAAAATTATTGATTTAGGGTATCCAGTCAGGAATTTTCTTCCCAATTACAGTGAAAGCTTTGAGTATTTTGAGTTTTAATTGTCAGGTTTCAAACTGACATTATTTAGAAAGTGACAGGTACAATTTAAATTATTTTGTTTTTCATGCTCTAACTCCCTGTATTATTCTCAGGTGATTTGATTAATCTTAATTTAACCTCCAGCTGATGAGGATCAGCTGTAAGATATACAGAAGGATAAATAACAGTTTTGTCTTGATGCAATGACGTATTTATTCAGCAACACAGATTAAGGAAAACCGCAACATTTTTAGCCACAGACCTTCTAAAAAGAAAAATCCTACGAGCATACTCATTGATCTTTTCTTCAATAAAAAGGTTTGAGCTCAATTTTTATGGCTACAGATGATTTGATAAACTCACTGAACTTGCACAAAGGCTTGAATACATCCTAAAAATACATGTAAAGGAGGAATGCTCTTTTCTCTTCTTTCGTACCTTTGAGTTCCCCACAAAGAGACTAGTAGCAGTCAGAGAACACAGCTAAGAAAACATTACCCTTACAGCCTGTTCATGCTTCTTTCTCACAATAAACAGAGGAGAAGCAGCTATATATGAAGCACACTCGATCTAAGAATGCAAAATGACTTGGCTCCTGAAAGCAATAACCATGTGAATTTTTTTTTTCTTTCATTGCAAATGAGATGTTTTAAAGCAGATTATGGTGGGTGTGTGGCAGTACATTCATCTAAGGGAAGAACATAGCAGCAGGAGGGCTAAATGTCTCAACTTCTGTAGGCTTTCCTGAAATGCGCTGTGTGCAGCAAGAGCCACTGACATATTGGATGACTGAAGAGGAAGCCCCTGAGAATCTGGGGTAAGACAGAGCCAATAACTGCACAGGCCTAAGGTGCATAAAGGATAGAGTGGGTGGGGAAGAACTGACAAAACATTGCTTGCACAGATGGTTCTGAAAAATACAGGGATTGAAATGAAAAGCTCAGGCAGCACAGCATGGGCAGCATGACATCTTTGTGGTTTGCGTTTAATCTTACTTTGTTTTCTTGCTTTACTTTGATGTAAGATGGTCTGATGGCATCAGAGTGCAGTTCTTGCCATCCTCTCCGGTTTTATCTCTGAATGAAAGAGGTGACAGGATGCAGGGAGGAAGACTCAAGTCTATTCTCTCTCTCTTCTTTTAGTTCTTCAGACTTCTTTGTGCTACCCTATCAAAAAGCATAGCTCGAGTCTTTTCTCAGGAAAGGAGGAACCACAGTCAGAGAAGCGGCTGACTTTTCTGGATATTTCCTTACCAGATGAGAGAGGTGTCAGGAGGTAAGGCAGACTCAAGCCCCTAGTCAGCTACAAAAAAATACACCAGAAATAATTTTAGCCTTTTTCATGCTCCATGAGATGGGGAACAGCTGTATATTGCTATTATCATCTTGGTCACAGTGTCTGTCACACATACACGCATTCCAGCACCTACATTCACTGTCATCAATGTGAAAAAACTGACATGCTTTCAGTAGCCCTGTTTTCCATTGTTTACCTAACTTCAGCTTTTTGGGTTAACATTTTTATTTAAAGAAGCCTACTTACTATTAAATTTATCAGGAAAAAAAAAATCATCACGAGTAGGGTTTTCATAGACTTATAGTGGAATCTGCAAAAATCAAGGAGTGCAAGACGTGAAGGCAAATTAAAGGCAGAATATGAACAGCCAGATGTGGAAAGTAGGAACAAGGATGTCAATAGAGGCATAGAGCTAGTACAGAAGATGAGATGTGGAAGCAAACAGAAAAGATTTTGAGCTAAGATGTCTTTGGAGTTAAGAAAGAAATACTGATGTGTGGGAGACCAGCCCTTGACAGGGAGCAACTGTTACAGTCACAGATGGAAACAAAATTGATAGGATACAAACCTATAGATGAAATTCATCCAACTTTGGCAAAAATAAGGTAGAAGAACATTATCAAATAGACTTTGAGGACCAGAAGAGAAATCAATAGTCCTGCAAAGGATCTATCCCTCACTGTTAGAAAGTACCTGTGACACCCATTGCTCCAATTCACTTGCCTTGAAAAGATGACAAAATTTGTTTGCTGTGCAAATGCATTACTGCATGTTACATTCTTCAAAGTTTTTTCCCTTACTAAGTGTACCGAAAAAAAACTGCTTTGGGGTTCAGTCAGGAAGGCTGTTAGAAAATAACAGATTAATCAGGTCAGACGAAAAGTGTAATCCGGTATCCTGTCTCAGCATGGAGAGCAATTTATAAGTGTGGAAAAAGTGTAAAAACAGCAAATACAGATGATACTTCTGCCAGAATAATGTCCCAGCTTCCTGAACTAGAGTTTGCATCTGCATCATTGTGTTTAATAGCCCTTGATGGGTCCATGATTTTCTCTAATTGCTTATTGCTCTTTTTATACTTTTGATATCCTAAAAATTGTGAGTTTCACACTTGAATTATGCATGGCATGAGAAATACAGCATTTTGGTTTAAATTTGTTTTATGAGAGTTTCAGTGGTTGCCCATTGGCTCTTCTATTATAAGAGGTGATGAATAATCATTTCTTATTTGCATTCATTTAGAGACCTTTATTGTGTGCCTGCTTCAGTTGTTTCCTTTCAGAGTTCTACTCCATTTAACTTTTCCACACAGGGAATTCATTCCAACATTTTTGTCATCTCATTATTCTTCTCCAAATCTTTTCCAGGTCTGAAGTATCTTTGCCAAAACTGGAGAGGGACAACATCTTCTAAAAACGTGCTTGCTTTTTTCAGTCATTAGAGGAATCAGGTGGGCATTTTTTGCATAATAATCCATAGTGACCCCAGATCTCTAAATAATTAAAGGAACAGTATAGTATTTCTAAAACTGCACACAGGTACTATGTAACTCAGACAGTGTGAAATCTACCTACCATTTCTTTCCATGGTGACTTAATGAGCAAACTCTAGTTTTGCTGTTAATGAGAGTTATTTTCATAATTTTTGAGCTTTATAACCTTGCTATTTGTTCCATGAATATTTAGAACAGATCCCTACAATGAATTTTACAAGACTTCATCTCAAGTTCAAGCTGTATTCCAAGACTTTCTATTCTGTCTTTAATCAGACATTAATCTCTAGAAGCAACAACTTCTTTGACGTTACAAAATTTAAACTACATTAAAAGTAAAATGATCATAACCTTTGAAGAAATCTGCCTATGGGACACCAGCCAAGCCAGTCCTAGCTGCATTTTTTGACCATTTTAAAAAACTCTAATGGCTTTATAAGGAATGATTTCCTCCATAAATATGTATGGATTCCTTTCCATTACTACTAATCCTGTCCCTTATTACAGTCTCACAGTACAGAAGACTTTCTTAATGACTATTTCCAGGTTCCTTCTTTATTACTTGCAGAAGTTCAGAAGTGCAGAATAAAAAATTGGAGATTTCAGGCAACAGAGGATGGTCTCATCCCCAAGAAAGAGGGTAACTCCCTGAGGAACTGAAATCTTCTAGATTTTTTGACAGTTTGTATGCTGTGTGGGTGGAAGTGATTTCTTCCAACAGTTCAGAGAATGCACAATTAATCTGAAGGGTTTCTGCCCGTCAGGGAAGTAGTTCAGCATTTAACTTCTGTGCACATCAACTGATACTTGCAGGTATGCAAAAGATGATGGAAGCTGAGTTCTAAATGTACAAAAATCCATGCAATGATACATAGTTCAGGCAGATAGGAAAAAAAAAAGTTGTACATGTTTAAAATAAAACACCCATAGTCACAACTGACCTTAATCTCTCTGTTCTTCCATGCCCAACTGAAATGACAGATAATAACATCATTCATCTCAAAGCTATTTTGTGAATGTAAGTTCATTGGTTTTGAAGCAGTCAGATACTTTAGTGAGAAAGATGATAAATATGATATAAAAGCCCAAGAGCAAATTAAGAACACTAATGTTGAAACTGGGTTTGAACAGTGGAGATGAAGTAAACATAGCATGAGGCATAAATGGAGCTTCAAGAAGGAAAAAAACAAATAGCAAAAAAATATTCATCTTCCATTTTGTTCACTAAGTAAAACAGGATTCTGTAACAGCAACCTTGTGCTACTATGCAATTTAAAAGTGCCCAATAAAAGACATGCAACAGTAGTTCAGACACACAAGGATTTTTGAAAGATTGATGAAAAAATAGCACTGATGTCCCCTGAAAATTATTTTGCATAAACACCACACAAAGAGTACAACCCTATACCCTTTTTTCTAATTGTAATGTTCAGTTTACAAGTGCAGAAAGATGAATGCAATCTTACACTAATTACTTCAGGATAAATACTAGAGTCTGATTCATTAATCACACAAAACTTTCACTGGATTTCAGTTGGCTCTTTCCTTCTAAAGCTTGTGGGATGCACTCAGATTTCACAAGACATGGAGAGACAGTTTATAAAGTAGAGAATTTGACAGAATATTTTATCAAGCTAAATAAATAAAGACAAACAATAAGCAGACAATGAAACACTTTTAACAAGAGATGTTGCAACCTCACTTTCATTCAACAGCTCAGCTCACAAACCAGGCTAATGGAGACCTGTATTTTAATTTTCTAGGATTGGTTTGACCCAAGATGAAATGGAGCACCATAATCACCTTAGCATGTGGGGACTGTTCAGAGACCTTCACTTTACCATAAGCTGGTATAATATGCCAGTAATAATATATAAGAATATGTTATTATATATACAACAACAATATAAGCAGCAATATATAGGAACATAACAAACCTTCCCACTTGCCAAATAGAGCACCAGCTGCAAGGACAGAGTAAGAAAGGAAAAAAGAAGTACTTAAATAATAGCTACAGAAAAAGCAGCAAATCCAGCAGGTGAAACTGGGAATACTATTTCAGTACAGTGCCAAGATTCCTCTTCAAGAAACAGGACTGGAATTGAACACACTCTGAGTGCTATCAGCTTGTCGTTTGCTCAACAGTAAACTCTTCAGTAGCTTCGGCCCTCACATGAGTACAAACATAACAGAGAGAACAACTACATAAATCCCTGCTAAATTATAGTATTACATCATCCAAATAACAGCTTCATAAGAAATTCAAAATCTGCCAGAAAATCTTCAAGGCAAAGTAGTGTCCTCACAGATAACTTACAAAAACTGCCCGAGATATTATTTTGAAATATCAAAGTGCCAAATCTTTACTCATCACCAGCTGCGCTCTGCAATCTCAAAAATTCCCTCCTCCAGAGCATTTAATACTGCAACAGATCAAGTGCAACAATGATACTGAACCTTGAAACCCGGCAAAAGACTGGTCTCTATTGCATGACCCACTGATACAACACAGGTGAGACATCCTGTTGTTTTTTTTTTGGCTGAGGACAGTGTCCCTGATCATAGATGAAACTATTACATATTTCAGTCACACACATTTTGAATGATGGTGAGCGGGTGGAATATTTTCAGTAATACGATCATCTACATTTAAAATGGAGACAGATGCCTAAAATGGAAGTGAGCAGACAGTCTATTGTTCATAGCCTCCCAAACACTTAGTGGAACTCAACTAAATTCTTACTGACAACCCGATGTACTTTTCTTCAACACAATGTTCTGTATTTTATCATTGCTGCTGTTAAGATCTACCAAAAGGGGCATAATCACAGAGTCTTAAAAGCAAAGCACCTATTCATAAGTGGCTCTACCTTAAATCTGCTTCGAAAACTCTCTTTAGAGAAAACTTGTTCTCCTTCCTCATATGCAGCATTCCCAGTCAGCTGCATATTAATGCAGGCTGCACTGTATAGAAATAAGGATGAATGCAATCCCTACTATTGCATTAACCATTGAACCATTGCAGAGGGCAAGCAGTGCAACACAGATGTTGCACCTGCAGGTACTAAGTCCAGCCTTTTTCTTCAGTTCACAGGAGAGATTACACAAGCACACACAAGGGAAGAGGGAAAGTGATTTAGCAGATTACTTAAACATTCTGAGCTTACACCATCATCTTTTTTTTTTTTTTTTTTTTTATCAGACAGAAATACATCATTCAGCAGATCTATCAGGAACTCTTCACATCCTGCTCATTGTCATTGTTTTTAATTGTTAAAATGCCAAAGAAAGTCTCCATTGCTCATCAATCTAGTTTTCAGTTCAGACTCAACGATAGCATTGAACAGTCCTGCTATTCGTATCAATTACCTTTTGTAACCTGAAGAAAGGAGAAAGTTACTGACTGACACTGAGGAGAAATTCTTTACATTCTACCCTCGCTATCCAAAGGGGCTCTGGGAGTTGAAACTACCAAATTAGTGTCAATTTGAGGTATTTCTAAGAAGTAGGCAAGGAAGAAAAAACCCTCAAGATTACCTGCATTCATTTTACATGCAGCCCACTGCTAACTTCTAATCATAGGCACCGTCTGTCACCTGGAAGGACACACCATATTACTATCTATATTCTTTAATTATACCAGGGAATAATCTTGCCTCACTTAAGCATGACATTTCAGGGATTTCAGTATCAAACAAAAATACAGTTATTTGTTATTTTCTGAAATAAACATTTCCTTTCTCACAAAGGAAGATGAGTTGAGAGTTCTTGTTTTGTCTTTCCTCCATAGGCACTTGCCTACCTATCAGCATCTCAGTGGTTCAGGTTGTGGTTCTCCAGGGCAAGTGATGAGTCAGTTCTCCAAAGTTTAACCAAATAAATGTAGCCAATAAAGGACAAATAGGATATTTGTTATTTTACACCTAAATATGCCTATTTAAAGCCACCCATTCTAAAACGAGGAAAACAATTTAATCCAATCCTCCTGCCTGATAAAACAACAAAAAGCTTGTGTGCTTCATCTCACACTTTAGTAAGGTTACTACTTGCTATCTAATATCAGCTTGTCTTGTCAACGCTGATTATCAGAGTCAACAGAAAATTTCATGCAGAAACTTCTCACTCATCCCTGAAATTCATTTTTTTGAAGTATAAGCTAATACAATTAGTCCAAATACTACAGTCATTATCCTGTTGATTGCTGAGTAGTGGATAAAATGACAGGATGAACTACGAGCTTTGAATCATTCAGTCCTAAGAACTGGGCTCAGATGCAGACCTGATGCAAGTATTCAGTCCTTTAACACGGAACTACAGGGGTTTTTGCAGATATTCTGTAACTTCTACTGAGTGTCCTTTGTTACACAGACTTCTTTAAAAAGAAATGTTTTTCATTTTGTCAAAAGATAAAAATGTGCGTTCTAGATACTCCCATTTTCAGGACATCTCTATTCAATCAGTGTAGCTATGTATTTTGTGCATCTCAATGGAAGAACGCTGTACATAAGTTGCTCCAAAAGTAATGCTTCATGTTTATTTCCATGGAAACCAGAATAGATACAAAGATCACAGTAACACTAATTGATAGAGCAAATTCTCAGCCACAAAACACTATTTTCCAACATAGTCACCACCAGTAGCTGCGTATTTTTACCAGTGACGAACAAGAATGACAACGATTGTCACTGGGTGCCCTCTTTTCTGCATGGCAGAACGCACTGACACACCTTTGCTTCATACACACTTCCATGGCAGATGCCATTGTGTCAGGCTGCCCCTCTGCTGCCACCTGTCACACGACAACACAATGTAACAGAATACTGATGTGCAGGTTCAGCCTCTAATGCCATCCCACCAACGTCTGCCTCTGATGTCTTGGGCTAGTGTAATAAGATAGGAGGCATTACTTTCAGAGCAGCCCTCATATATCTTTAGTCCACAGCTGTCCTCACAGTCTGTTCAGTTCAGCTGTAATACTGAAAATTAACATGTGTCCACAGACAAACCGATGCAGTAGCCACCACATTGTCTCTCTAGACACAGTAAGTCTTGTTTTCAGGAGACCAGAACTTCATCTTTGTTCAGGATAGTGCCGGCCACGTGAGTAACTTTGCTGAAACTGGGTGAAGTTCTCTATCTTCTAGCACTGTGACATCACCAGCTGCACAGCTGAAGTGACGTAACACAATTAATAATTTGTAGTTCAGGTAAAATAGGTGCCCTTCCTCATCAAATGCATCACCAAGGGAAAGCTCAGTAATGTTTATGAATCTCAGAAGCAATTGCCTTTTGTTGTTTTGTATGCTATGTCAAATTGGAAAAGCAGTCTTGAACATTTTCACACTGAAAGAATTCCACCTAGCAATCTGTCAAGATAATCCCCACAAAATCTATACAGTAAAAAAGGTTGGCTTTGTGCATTTTCCTATCTTACTTAAAAACTCTTCCACATAATTGGACAAGGCTTCTGGCAGAGCCACCATTCTCTAAAGGCATTATACCTATTGTGCTGTTTCACATCCAAGTAGAATGCACAAAGCTTTATCAAGTACAGCGGCAAAACGATACAATGCAGCATAATGTGGTTTTGGAAGGATTAGCAAGGCTGAGACAAAAGCGTCAGTCTCTCATGCAGTCTGAAAAGAACCGCCAAGAGAAAGCCACACGTTTAAGACGTTGGTCTAAGAGGACCAAATTCTGAGCTCTGTGACATGTCAAATTCTTTAATCCTGCTTATCCACTGCTGTTCATTAACAGCAATCCAATGTGATTTCTCAGAGATACTTCTTACATGATAAGGGGTTTAAATTACTGTAATTTAAATAATTATTTAAAGTGTCTTTTCTCCTATACTTTTTTCAAGAAAAACTTGGAAAAAACAGTAGAAATTTTGGCACAAAAAAAATACGTTATGAATGTTACAAAAATAACTTTTTCTATAAGACATTTCCTTACGCAGAACAACTCTTGACAGGACATAGATTTTACAACTGCAGTGCACTACACTTATCATCTCCATGCAGAAACCGAAGTCTAACAAGCTCTCTACACATCAAGCTGTTTCATCTGCAGGTACGGCCTGACCACATCTTCTGTGAGGACACACTGAATGCATAAAAGAACATAGCAGAACACCCCACACTATTATAAGGTCCAAAGAGCCTCTCAGCCAGGAGGGAGCAAGAGCACTTCCTACAGCAAACTGCTGCTGCCCTTTTCACACATCACTAATGAGCCGTTATTTCTTCCCCTTCTTATGCTCTTATCCTTATATCCTAACATCTAGCTTCAGAGCACGAATGTTACCAGAGGTGCTTAAGCAGTGAACTGGTGATAAGTGAGCAACCTCTGTATTAAACACCTGTACTTGCCCAGTGCTCATCAGCTCTTCACTCCAAATAATCTATGCTATTCACTTTAATATTAACAGGAATCTATTTTTTGTTTGTTTGTTTGTTTGTTTGTTTGTTTTTGTCATCTTCTCTTTCTCAGTCACAAGGAGTTAAGGGATTGGAGAAAAATAAACGAAGAAAAAATAAGTCATTTCCAGATCCCAAGTGAAGATATACAGAGTCCCTCTTACAAATTCAGAAGCTGTGATGAACTTCAATTCCCACTACAATCACCACAGTCAATACACAGGCAATACTCTAGCCCTCCATAGCCTGCTGTATGTACATAAACACGGTTTTTTAAGTGCAGGACTTCATTTAGGATGAGAAAATATTTAGAAGTATGAAATAGAAAATCCTACAAAGTCTAAAACAGAAGTGTTCACTCCCCCCCATCCTTTGAAATCCCACAGACAGAATAACACTCTCTTTTACTGCCTGAAGTTCCATCTATAGGTGATTTTCTTCACAGCAGCATAAATCATATATATGAATGCAAAATTCCTGTCCTGCAAGGTAGATCAAAATTAAACATTTCCACAGTTCAGATTAATTAGGCCTGAGAATGCCTCCATAGTTTGAGATTTAGCAAATATTTTTCATCTAGGTATTTGGGAATATTATCTTTTGACAAGATATTTTCCCTCTGACATTACAGCTTGTCCTGTACTAACTGCTATCTTCTCCTCAGGCTCTGGGTGCAAATCATGTCCTGATGTTCTGCTTTGGAAACAAAGAGAGCCTGCTCTTTTCCTACAAGGCTGGGCTCTAGAATGCTGTGTGGTCCCTCCTATCACAGCTATGAAGGAGAGTAGGGAATAGTAAATGATATTAAATACTGACTTGCTTAGGGAGCACATCTGTGTCTGGCGTTTTTAGGAGAAGCCTTGCTAAGCAGTAATTATGGTCTGGCAAAGTAGCTACCAGGCCCAAAGGCCCAATTCTCAGACAGAAGCAACTCAAAGAAACTCCTAGGAAGAAGCTATGTGGGTTGGGTGACAATTATTTGTTCCTGTGAACTGAGATAAGCAATATTAAAAACAAATACACCAGCCAAATGAAAAGGGCTGTTAGGAAAAAATCTGAGGAAAGAGAACAGAAGCTCCCACCCCAATTCATTCCCTGCACGAAGCTGGGATGCAACACAAAGTTCAGGACACTGCATGAGTACACCACCTACCACCTCATCCACTGCTTTGTTAGTGCTAGGTATTTCATGCAGGGGTTGACACCACTGTGTTATGTTTTATAAAGTTCTTTTCCTGGAAGACAGTATGCAAACTGGAGGGCCTTCACCTATCATCTGCTTCATTGCTATTTGCCTTGAAATTACACAAGCAGATAATCACTGAATGAGATCAGGCACACTGCTGTATCAAGGATGGAACTCAGTGGCGCATAGGCAGAAGGAAAAGCAGAGTCAGCAATTCAGTCTTTTAAAATACTAATGCTCTTTCCCTGTAAGTCTAATTACCACAGTTCAGTGCTTAATTAAAGCAAACTAATACATTCAGATCTGTTTTTCAAGCACCAATCTTCCAGTGAAAATCTTTAATCTTCTTTATCATGTAGTCTATTCTCCCTCTCCCTGCAAGGCCTCCAGTTTACAGAACCAATTTTTCCACTAGGATCACACCATAGTGCGGAAAGATAGGGCAGCAGGCAGCAGATCAAGGCTGCCCTGGACTATAACCTTCCAGTTTTGGAATATAAAAGACCTGAATATCAGGGAGGCATTTGAGATCACACCTAAGCACAGTATGCATCACTGAAGTAACGTTTACCTTTATAACAGAAATTGTGATAAAGTGGAACACTGAAAACTAGGGTCAGTTCTAATTTCTACACATCTTTGGGCTGAAAATACAAGGAGTACGAAAATCCAAATAAATGCTAGCCTTAAATTCACTTCTGGCAATCCTTGCAGGATTCTTCTGTCAACGCAATGCAGCTACTATCTGAATTTTACCAAAAAAAAAAAACAAAACCAAAAACCTACACATAGTAAGTTGCTGTTTTTACTTTGAACACTATCTTTCCACCTTGCACTGAACCTCTATCATGCAAGTCATTAAGCACTGGTAATAGAAGATCTGCCAGTGTCCTCATCCATACACAGAGACACATGGCCAGGTTAGAAAAGCATTTATACATATAATATGGTTCCTTCTTTAACAGGAAAATGAAAAGAAATGATATCCTATGGAAGGATATAACAAAAAATGCTAAATGAGTTCTCTTCGTTTTACTCAGTACATTCTCTATGTAACTGCCAAGCTGATTGCCTGTACGTGCATCTGTTTATGCATGATTTCAAGTATTCGTATCTGTGGACCGTTCAAGATTAAATCAATTGGAATTTAACAGTAATCCTTTACCTCCCCACAGCAGTCTTTAATTAGAACACTGTGGGTGTTTTGGAGCTTGTGTTTTGTTTGTCAAAACAAAATCTGAAGCCTTAGGACTTGTAACAAACTCGACAAGAAAAAAAGAATTAATTTTTATTCTTAAAAGGCAAGGAATTGATGTTTTGATAAAAGAAGAAAGGATAAATATGGCAAAATGTGTAATTAATGAAAATGAGCAACTTCCTTTCTCCTATACTGAAGGATAACAGAAAATAACAAGCATGACATGAAGTAAAGAACGAATTAGACACAATCTCAATAGAGAGAAGTTTACCCTCATATTGTAGGCCAGAAAGCACAAACAGAAAAAGGAGAAAAAAGAATGTTCTTTTTATAAAAAAAAATTCCTACGGAGAACATCAGCTGATAGTTGCTGGGCACTAATTTGCAAGATTACAGCTAGACTACATCCTGCATTCAGCTAGCTTATATAAATTGATTACCTTTTTCCTTACACTGATGAAATTCCAGGAGTTACAGCTATTCATGGTCCATAGTTCTGTAGTTACAGCTATTCATGCTCTGTATAAGGAGAGAGATGAAGGGCAGAAAGTATTTTTATTATTTTCTCTATATGTTGTCTACAGTGTTCCAAATACTCATTTATTCAATCAAATTTTTTTGCTTGTCATGCCGGAAGTCTGAAAACTGCCAGTGCAGCTTAATGAAGAAAGTCTCTGTTCTCCCACCTTCATGTGAAAGATGCAGAAAAAAACTGTTACATTTTAAAGGCTGAGCTGGCTGTGGTCTAAACTGGAAAACAGGTTTGTGCGTAGTAAAAGGAAATTGTTAGATGCTTTTGAAATGTTCTAAGTTAAATGGCTCTGGTTCATCTCCTGGCAGACAGTAGAACTTATCTCCCATTCTACACACAACTGTTCCAATGTAGACCATGCAGCTTCCAGCTCTGAAGGAGTGTGAAGCATAATAATATCCAGGATAAAGCTGGGTATTGGCTAAATGCTTTGCTCTGCTAGGTGCTATTCTGACCAAAGCTGAAATTCACCAGCACAGAAGTGCTCATACACTATTCATCTACACTTTGTCTGCCCTATCTCTCTAAAATATTTTGTCCCTCTGCCCTAAAAATAACTCTCCTTTGGCAAAGATTAACCCATTAAAAACAGATGGATGAGCAAGCATGCAAATATGAGAAAGTACAAGTTATTCTGAGTTCATTTCTAACGCTGAGATTAAAGTAAACACCACTGTATTCCAATAGTTAGAAATAGCATTTTATAGCAACTGCAAGTCATTCAAACTAAGAATGCTGGCTGGGAGATTTTATGACAACTGTGTCCATAGTGGCATAGGGCCACTATGCTACAGAAATAGTCCCTGAAATATTCGTTGGTAGCTCTTCATTACATTAAAAATCAAGGAAATAAAGATCCATATTACATTGCTTATGAGTTGATATGAAGGAGATGATTACACACACACGCTTTTATTTGCTCAATAAAAACAAGTTACAGAAAAAGGAATGGAAATGCATAGCCTTCCAGTCATAATAATCTTTTAGCAAATCGTCTATTTTATCTCACAGAATTCTAATTCACAATATAATACAAATAATCTGCTATACAGATAATAGCATCAGCCATTATTTAAAAACAAATATAAATATCACAGACACAAATTGTATGGATCCATGCACTGACTCAGGTTTTTTGCTATTTCACTTTTTTTTGTTGTTTTTGTTTTTTTTGTTTTATTCACAGATGTATAACTCTTTTTTTTAACTAAAATTGCAAATTGTTGGAAAACAAACAGAAATCATATTCAGAATTCCTGATCTTAAATAAGATGGAGTGTTAGCAGGCAGGGTTTAGCATGATATATGCCTCAGAATTCCTCTCTACATCCCTTTGTATCCAGATCAATGGTCTACACTCAACCTGTTTTTATTTGCAAAGCAGCCTACAAATTCTTTGTGATAGGGATAAACATACCATACCTAGAATTCAGACTCTGACAAAAATAGAAAGAGAGAAAATAAATCCCAGATACCGTAAGTTTATAGATCCTAATGTCGTTGTCAACTTCAACATAAAGTATATGTAGGAATTCTACAGGTATATTCATTTGTACATATGCAAATAAATACATGAGTATGCATGCATGTATGTACAGAGCATAAGCTCTTCCTTGCCATATCATGTGCCAAAACACCTCTTATACCAGAATATGCAAGACACGAACACAGTGCTCAAGCAAAGACCTTCTCACAGCATGCGGAGGACCTTTGTATGCAGGACTTTTGTCCTCATAAATGAGTTCCACCATGAGGCATCCATGGACATATAGGACTGATTTTTATGACAACTCTACGAAAAAAAAAAAAAAGAACTTTCTGTCGACTTCATTGTCAAAGGATTCCTGAACACTTTTGAAGCTCATTAGCTGAGTACGCTGTGTATTAAGAATGATAAAATATCAGGAAAATAACTTCTAAGACAAGGAATTTAATGACACTGTCCCCACCAGAACTTGTAAAAAAATAAAATTATATATATGTAACTTCACTATCTTGATGGGAAGTAGACATCCAACTTTATCAAGTGCATCAAAAAAAAAATGAAATTGAAAATTCCTGGACAGATATTTAATACCAGATCCTGAATTTACTTTTTTAAAAATCCAGATAAAGTCAAAAGTGCTTATGCATAAAAAAGGCAGTTATGGATATGCAGTACAGAAATTTAGATCAGGATTATTAGGATGCAAGTGATGCACAGGACCTGGGGTTTCCTTACTATCAACATAGTCATATTTTGAGCAATATCATGTTTCCTCAGGGATCTATATAAATCAATGGGAGCATCAACTAAGGAAAGCTCTGCTCACTTGATCTCGCCTCCATTGTAAGTAGACCTCACATTTACTGTAACAGACAGCTTCAGGCATAATCTCTTTCTTCATTTCATCACTGCATTCAACTTTCTAACAGACTTAATTCTGTAAGGGTGAGAAATGAATGTAACAACTTACTCTAGAAATATCTTTTCAATGCACTTATATTACATACAGCCTATAAGTTAGTTCATGTGTGCTAATAAATTAAGCTTCAGATCACGGGAGTACTAATCTCTATTTATTTCTTACTTTCATCCAGATACAACAGAAATGCTTGAACAAGATTGTTCTTTACATATAAGCACATCAGAAAAGTTAAATACTAGAATTAACTGATTAAGAAATGAGGCCAAACTGCCTTAATAAATATCTTAAAAGAAGTCAGTGGGGAATCTGAAAAATGGGCCACACTTCACATCTAGTTTTCTAGCTAATGTATGTAAGAGCAGCTCTAAGGAAGCCTATCCCAGCTGACATGCTAGGTCTCTGAATTAACCCTACTCTCTACTGAATAACTCTATGATATGTAAATGAAATTTTCATCATGCTATCAGGTATTATACCAACAAGTAGACATAATTTGAATATATTTATTTTTAACATGCTGTTGTCTTCTATCAGTACTGAAAATGTGAAAAACATGCCACTGTAGAAAAGCTGTTTATATTGTTATGAGGAAAAAATTGGAAAGAATCGACCAAAAAAAACCAACACAGAGTCAGCATGTAATTTAAAAATTATTGCAGAAGCCATTCTAAGAAACAAGTATCGTACTTGAAGTAACAGTTCATTCCTCAGAATATTGATATGACTGCTGAGTGGACACCCAGAAACAATCTGTCTGGTCCTGGATTTTGTCTCCATTGTGATATTCAGGGTTAAGGAGCATACATACTAACATGGGAAATTTCAGTGTTACTGGCAGTAATTGGTTAACTTGAATTTGCCATGTGTAACTGTAGAATAATACATCATATCTTTCATTTCTTAACTCCTACAAACTTCAGACTTAACATTATACTTTGTCAAAGTATTCCATCAATTATTTTTAAATCCAATCATTTAGTAATCACTTTGTCATAAAAAAACATACAGTAAAGTCAAAAATAATTTAAGCACAGCAATTATATGTGTCATTGTAAAGATCTGAGCTATTTTTTAAATGCAAAACAAATTCAGAGTACCCTTTATTTTTATTATTTTTTTTAATCAATGCCTGAAATATATGGCTGTGTATGGGCTACACTTGATGCTGTTACACTAAACAGATCTACTCAGATATTTAATAAATTGTAAGATTCTCCCAATATGTTATTGCAGAAGGGTAATTCAAATATAGCATTTACAAGGAAATCAATGATTGGTTTGAGAAAAAAGCTTTCTATCAAAATGAGAAGTGTATGACTTTCAATAAATTTAACAGTTTTTTAGCTTTTTAATAACATTACATTTTTATCCAGAAAACCAATATATCGCTCACATTCAATTGTCTGTAAGTTTGCTTATATTTATTCAACTCCAGAAGTACTGAAGTAATGCAGTTTATTAAAACAAAAAAACTAAAAAAAAAAAAAAAAGGGAGAGAAAAAAAAAGCATCCTCCTTCATCATAATAGAGGACTTTAAAGGTTTGAAGGAAGTGTTTGTCTCTACTCATCAGGAGGCCACACCTGGATTACTGTGCTCTGTTTTGGGTCCTCTAGCACATTATGAGAACACTCAGAAGCTAAAGTTCAGAAAAGACAGTGGTATGACAGAGCCATGTTCCTTCAGTTCACTGAAAAGTGAAACTGAATATTAGCAGGAAAAAACGTAATGAGGGGGAAAAAAACGTAATGAAGCTAGCTAAGCATTTCTACAGATTGTCCAGATTCCCTAATCCGAAGAGTCTCAAAAATCAGCTGACAAAGGATCTGCACACTTAGAGAAGCTGGCCCTGCTTTGAAGGACTATATAGCCTCTGTTGGACCTTTGCTACTTTTTTTTAATGTGGTTCTAAAATTTCAAACTGTCATGAAAAAAAAAAAAAAAAAAAAAAAGAGAAGTGCTGCCAGTTCAGAATGACATGGAAAAAATATTTTCTTTTAAGATTTTATATAAATTGCCACCTTAATCTTTGGAAAACAAATTAAAGTACATGTAGCTATAGTGGCCACACAGTACTGACATAATGCTGTAAGACATGAACCTCTAGACAAAACCCAGTTTATTTCTAAATAGTAGTACTAATACATAATTAAATCCATATGGCAGTGACATTTTGAGAGAAGACTGAGACTTTGGTATATAACTGATAACTTGTATAGTGTATGCTGACAAAAGGTAGATTTGTATGCCTTATTGTCACCTGAAAATTCAAGTTGAACACATCAGTAGTGATGTGAACCTGACCTATGATCAGTAGATCATAGTTATTGTGTTATTAGTTGTACATACACTTCATACACTTGCAGTCACCTTTTCTATTTCATGTGAATTTCCAATGTCATGAAAAGTCAGGGAAGCCTACAGTGTCAGGGCTACCTTGAATTACACCTAGAAAAACAGAATTATTAGGCTACATCTTGGAAGAATCCTAATTTGAATCTGAAGTAATTTACTTGTGAGAAAAAAAAAAAAAAGGAAAAAAAAAAAAGAAAAAAAAAAGACGAGTTACCTTAAAGGATGGTCTACAGTAAACTGGATACCAAGTTAGGTTAAAAAGGAAACAAATTATTATACTAATAAAACAGGATTTTTTTTACGGAAAACAAAAAACAATGAACGTTTCATAGGAATTGCCTAACATTGTGATGGAGAGCCCCACCAAAATGCTAACAGCAGTGGTAGATCACTGCTAGACTGTACATATAAGTTCAAAAACAAACAAAAATACTATTAAGCAATGCAAGTATCCCTTTTTTTTTTCTTCCAAAACTGGATCAGTAGAACTGACCGCACTGATATTCCATACTACAGTAGTCCATATGTAAATATCACTTCTTTAAAGAGGAAAAATGCTTCTAATGTCGCAGCAATACTTGCTTGATTCTGGTTAATCGGCCCCAAGGACCTGCTGAAAGAACTGGATGAAGCAGACTTCACAATACCACTGTGAGATAAATTTGAAATACTCTCCAAAATGAACAGATGGTCAAACTACAGAATAAAATTAAATACTGTTAAGCTGATCATAAATGGAGCAGAGCTGGGCAAGACATTTTAAAAGAAATGTAAAACCCTGATGACAATGTCTTTAAAATTATGCTTGAACACATCAAACTAAGTGATGATTCAAACTTAAAAATAAAAAAATGATAAAACTAAAAACAACAACAACAAAAAAACAACCTAGAACTGCTCAACTCTTGGGTAGGAAATCCTTGACAATGTATCATTTATCAGAAGAAAAAAAGAAAGATAACTTCAAATGTTAAGGGGAAAAAAATTTGGCGAGGTGGGAGAAAAAAGTGTTTCAGGGGTTAAGTTCTAGCTGTATTAGATTGGCCATGTATTAGATTCCACAAAACACAATTTTACTTATTCTTACAATTGTATTACAAAGATAGTAAGCAGAATTTACATAACATTTAAGGAGCCCTCTAAATCTCTTGATACATTCAGATCAAATTCAAAGTATCTTGGCTGTGTTGAGAGCCCTAGAGGCCTGAGGAGTTACAGTGAAGATGGAATAAGCCACAAGCTCTTTTTTTAAAGCTAAGATGTGATCACAGTCTTCCCTGCCCACCTTTCAAGAATTTTTTTCATTGAGAAACACCCCGGTCTTCATGCAATCTGATTAACAGTTTATACGTAGACTCATTATTCTCTTGCCAGCAACTGCTTTTACATAACTGCTTATAGAGCCCTCCTTACTTGAAACAGAGCTGAAGATTTATTCACTTAAAGCAATATAAAGCAGTATCTTGATCAACATAATATCTCTGCACCAGCCACCTTCCAAAGTTCCATCTTACACTACGCACAAACTGGATACAGATACACTTCTAGTCATGAACTAAGCAAGGCATGCTATCACCTTTCAGCTCTTTAATCACCTCTGCTCCCAGAAGACATTCTGTAAAAAATAACATAGTTAGGGATGGAAAATATTTCTATGCAGGTAACAAGAAAATGAAACACTGAATGCCTGCCTATTTTATACAGATGCATGAAAACTGAACTTGGTAAAATTTATATTGTTTGCTCAGGAAAAGAATTCTGTACGGGTGAAAAGAAAGCATTTCCTTGGTCATGTATTAATTTTTTAAGAAGTAATACGTTCTGGATTTCATTCTCTGCTTTCTGCTCTTTTCATGCAGATGACACTCTTTCAAAAGACATTCAGCATCTGTAAAGCTCCACTCAGATTTCCTCCACTCACATTTCCTGCAGCTAAAATACTCTGTTCTTCAAGATAAATCTTCTGAAATCACATCTGATTATGCAGGGCATAAATCTGATAAAATGTCACAATGGAATTATAAGACCGTCTCAAAAAATCATTACAGAACCTATTTTACGGTTGGAATCAAATACACACTTTAATTACCCCAACATTATTTAGAGTTATGATGCAGAAATCTACTGTGTTTTGTATTCCTTGCTTTGTTCAGACTGTTTCCTGCAAGCATCGCTCAAAGTAATATAGGTACAAAATAGAGCATTATTTTACGACTGCTGTGGTTAATACCATTACGTATATTGAAATCATCTTACTCTTACACTGCTAATCCTTTTAGTCATTTGCTTATTAACTCCCTTTTGCAATACTGCAATCAACAATGCAACTTTCTAATGGTTGAAGCACTGATGACTCAGGCAGAGGCTTCCTGGGGATTAACGATCACTCGGGAGAAGTTGATGTCCCAAAATATAGCCTAGGGCCATTTACTTCATTTGTTCATTAATCTTTAGGAAACGCTTCATGATGAGGTTGTTACTTCTATTACAGACTGAAGACTTATATAGGGAGATATTTTAAGTTCCTTGGCAAATGTCAGACACTTCTAGAGGATTTAATGATCCATACTACTCTTTAAATTGTGTTTCAAGATTATATTATTAGTAATCTAGGATTTTAAAATATGAAGTGTAGACTTGTGCGATGAAAAAAACATCAAGATAAAAAAAATATTCAAAATATGAAAACAAGAAATACACAGTGACAGATTATTTAAGTACCACAGAAGTATATACAGACATGTATTTGGGTAAAGAAGGTTACTGACAGAGGTACAATTTATGTCTGGTACTGTACAGAATAAAAAAACTGATAGAGGATATAAGGAGTCTTCTCCTCATCCTTAACCCTCACCATAATATGAAGGATTAGTAAGATTAACTATTTCCAACAGCCTCATATCACCTTGATCACTCAATCAATTTATTTACACTTAATTTCTGAGCATCAATCTTATTTGAAAGATAATGAGCATTACAGAATATATCTCTTCCACAGATGAAGTTAGTGAGAACATGAATAGTAGAACATCATCTCTGTTTGGAAAAAAAGTATTGATTCCAGCTTTTGAAAATCAGGTTCCAGAATTTCCACTCCAAGATGAAGTTAGAAATTACAAAGCACTTTCACTGTGTTGAATGTTGGATGTGGTGGACTTAAAATTCCCGCTGAAGACAAAGTCCAAAATCTAATTTTAAGCAACTCAGATGACATCGATGTCTTCTACATTTATTGAACTAACATGAATATTGTAAAAGTTTGAAAGCCAACAGTCTTACTTCAGTGTTCTTAGCTACAGAATTGAAAGTTTAAGAGCTTAGTTTCTAATTCTATACTCAAACCATTAATTATCAGATCTTGCCGTGAAGACTGAAAGCTTGAAATTGTAAAATACTGCCTCACACTGTGAGTCTCAGGGTTCTGGGATTGTGACCTACACAACATCCTTAATGATGAACTCTAGGAAGGAAAAGTGTTGACTGAATACTCCGTATAAGTAGATTTACTGACAGAAACATTTCTAAGGACTATATCCGTTTTATCAATATCAAAACTGAATATTTTTGAGCAACACTACCAATAACTTTAACAATATCAAACCTTCATCTAAAAATCCTATTTTGACAACTAAGCACACAAACGCCAGTGATGAGAACAAATTCTGCTAGCTATCTGAAATTAAATAGACTTTTTCTCCAAAAGTGAGTAGATTTTTTAATATAGTATTAAATCACAGAATCACAGAATTGTAGAGGTTGGAAGGGACCTCTAAAGATGATCAAGTCCAACCCCCATGCAAAGCAGGCTCCCTACAGCAGGCTGTACAGGTAGGCGTCCAGATGGGCTTTCAATATCTGCAGAGAATGAGACTCCACAACCTCTCTGGGCAGCCTATTCCAGTATTGTCACCCTTTACATACTGGTATGGAACTTCCTATGCTCCTGTTTAGGGCTGTTTTCCCTTGTCCTGTCCCCACAGTCCACTGAAAAGGGTTTGGCCATGTCCCTCTGACTCCCACACTTAAAATATTTATAAACTTAGTAAGATCACTTCTGATTCTTCCTTTCTTAAGGCTGAACAGACCCCGGTCACGCAGCCTTTCCTCACAGGAGAGATGCTCCAGGTCCTTTATCATCTTTGTGGCCCTTTGCTGGACTCTCCCCAGGAGATCCCTGTCTTTTTGTACTGAGGAACCCAGCACCGGATACAGTACTCCAAGTGAGACCTGACCAGGGCAGAGTAGAGAGAGAATGACATTCTACATAAGTGTGATTTGCCCTTGAAGTACCAAATAATTACAGCTAAAAGGAGGATATTTTATATCACACTTCCACTGTAACTTCTAAAACACCCTCTTTCTCAAACAAATATTATTTTACACAAGAGAGAATGCAAAGGGAAGATAAGCTCCTTGTAATCAGTATGGTCACAACCATACTTGGGTTGTTGACACTTTCTTTGCCTTCTATTGCTCCTGTGCCTGACACAGGACACGCAAACAATAAACTTGGTTACAGTGTGGGAAAAAATTCCCTTATTCAGATCTCCATACATTATAGTGTGGTACAACCTCTTGACAGTCATGAAACAAAAAAAAAAAAAAGCTTTGTTGGATATTTAGGTAGCTTGGTGACAAAATTCCATCAAGTTTAGACAGGTGGTTATTTACATCTCTGTGAGCATGCCACTGCTCTCATCTCTCACTGATTCCTGACATACATTTGCCACCTTGTGCAAGATGCATGCTTCTGCTTCTGAGCAAAGGCACTAACACTGGAGTGACTAGCAGAGATTTGCAAAGGTAATTGGCAATTTGAACTTGGGTTCAGAATGTTCCCAAATAGTATGCATTTTGTAGTTTGCTGCAGATCAGAAAGCATTTGAGCTTTTCAAATAAAAGTCTGGCTGCTTACTTGAATTCAAGTGAACTTTACAGAACATCACTAACAGCACTATAAAATACAAGGATTCCTTGGGTTTTAGCCTATCAATGCTAGCTGGTCTCAGTCTCAGAACTTCTGTGGTTACCTAATATCTAGGCATAGCATTAACAAAAAATTGTACACTTGAAGCATTCTACTTAGCTAATAAGACAAAGAAAATTAGCAAGGCATAATAATAATTAGCTCTAGCCTTCTTTGAGGCAAGAAAAGGTAATGAAAATCAATTATTTCAAATGTGGAGAATCAAGCAGGTGATTTTATAGTACTTCAGATGACATAATTACTCTCTTCAGATGAATGTCAAAGTGTTTGCCACATCTATGAGGCATGAGATAAAAACATTTCTCTGGGTTCCATGGAAAGATCAATATGGAGAAAAGATGCTGTATGGGTGCTTTGTTTCATTTCTGGACAACCGATGAATTGGTTTAAGAAGAATGAAGGTAAAATTATGCCTCAGAATCCTCATAAAGCTTCAAAACAGTCATAAACACTGCAAGTACATTATTGGTATTGGACATTTTTCAGGCAAACTATTCTGGATATGTAATGTCTCCTATTTCATAATTTTTGACAACACTTACAAATCCTTTTTTTTAAGTAGTTGTCTTTTATAACAACCTAATGTGAAGCTTCCACTTAGGAAAAAATGTCATTTTGACTGTAATGATGAAAGTGAATATATTAATATTTCACAGTTGTCAAGTGTATCCCAGCACTTCACAACTGTAGTAGCAAAGTCTAGGGAAAAACTGGGTTAGGTAAATTACTGGGAATTACTGTCAATACAAGGTGTGTATCTTAAGCCAGTATATATTTCCATTAGCATAGATAGTTGAGATTCTGCCCTAATGAGTAACACAGTTAATGTCAGCAGAAATCAAATAAATAAATGACTGTGGATGACACTGTTGTGTTGACATTAATTGGATACAAAAACTATAAGATATGAGGCTGTGTACTGCAAAGGAGATTGGCTTTTTTTGTATTGAGCTCCATAGTCACTGCAGCTGTACAACAATCAAGAAATGCTGGCATGCACTGTGTGCTTGTTCATATCATTGCATTCTTCTGCCCATTTTCTTTCTCTTGTAGCCTTTCAAAAATAGAAAAATAAATATAATACCAAAAAACTCTCAGGAGGGGTTTACAGGTTCTGTATACACAGTCCCTGAAAATTCCTGTCCTGGAATAGTTGAAGTGCATACACCACAAATCAACAAAAACAACAGGATTATTCATCCAGCTGCCTCTCAAATAGTCTCAGTTTATGACCATGTAGCAACTTGACAAAACAAATTTCATTGACTCAAACTTGGTATCCATGCAAAAATATCTCACACACTCTCCCCTGGCCGTATGGACTCGCTAAGCAGAACCAAATGAGAGCATGCTGCTGTTTAAGTATGCTCAAATGCAGGAGAGATGGTGCAATATAACTCACATCCAGCTGCAGGCTCAACAGTATCATATAGTAACATTATATGCCAGTTCCATCAAAAGTAATGCCTCCTACTTTTTTTTCCATGGAAACTACAAGAGATACAAAGAGTGTAATAACAGTATTTGATAGAGCAAATTCTCAGCTAAAAACTCTGTCTTTCAACACAGTCACCACCAATAACCATGCATTTGCACTGGCAATGAACAAGACTTTGTGTACCACGCTCGTAAAAATCTGCACCAATGGAGACAACCCACTGTCACTGTAGCACGGCTGAAACACACAACTGACCGCCTCACTGTCCTCACATCCACTGTTTGGTCTCCAGAAACATTCAGCAAGTGTCTGTGAATGTCAGTGGGGACCATTTTTTCCACATGGAGGAATCCAATTCCGCACTTTTACTGCCATCTGTTGCATGGCAACAAAATGCAATGGAATATCGATAAGGAGGTTCGGTCCCTACTACCATCCCACCAACACTGAGCATTACTTTCAGGGCAGCCCTCATAGGTGTACAATGTTTAAATTTTCTGATAATGAAGGATAACCTGGTACTAAATTGTCGCTTAAAAAGACTGAAAACAAGTCAGTTGTAACAGCATTCAGTTAACATGAATATTTCAATATTATTTTAGAATTATTTTTATAGAATTAAAATGGGCTTAGCTCATGCAGCTTATGTTAAATGACGTTTTGTATCCTCTCTCAAGTACTTTAAGCAGAAAATACTTGACTACAGAAAAAGTATATTGTTAAACTGCTATGTTAGCTCTTTTCATTAATTTACTCCCATTTGCTTTTTTCAAGTATAAATATACTTTTGATTTCAAGGGTCACATTCAAATGCCACCATCCCAAGGTCTAAGTAGAGAAAATTTAAGCACAAGCCAACATCTCTCTGGGATTTGCAGAACCTTACGTAAAGTAAATAGGGCCCTTGTGGTTTATCAGTCATTGGTGTGTTCAGCTCCTTAAACTAAGAGAATTGAGGGGATTAGTTAGAGGAGAAATGAAATGTACCTAATTAATTCCCCAGATCCCTGTAGATTACATGGCATGTTTGCAACAGCAGGAAATTGTGACTGAAATTAAAAACACATACCTACAGTGATGATGAAAAAGGCAGCCTCTCTTCCTATTACTGCAATATCATTGGTATATTAAGAGCGACTACACGTTAGAATTTTTATATATTTTTAACAGAATTCTTAGAACTCATTCTTAGTCTCTCACAGATAGAAAAGTAATGTTGGGATATGTTGGCATAGCAGCACAGAGCTGTGTCAGTGGAGGACCAAGTAGGGGTTGGGGAAAGATTCAGCACCAGAGGGTGATGGGCATGGAATGGGCTGCCAGGGTCATGGTACCAAACTGCCACAGTTTAAGGGGCATGTGGACAGTGTTCTCAGACACAGGATTTGATCTTTGTTTTTTCCTGTGTAGAGCCAGGAATTGGACTCAGTTGGATCCTTGTGGGCCCCTCCCAGCTGGGGATATTCTATGACAGATATTTTTTATCCTTGAAAATTTGTAATGTTTTAGATTTGAACCGTTTGCTTCCCCCATATCAACTAGATACGGCTACCTTCACTGACAGGGATATAAACTTGGAAAAGCTAAAATCCAGATAGTCTTCTAGACTTCCCTAAATAAGGATGAAAGAAAAGTAGAATCAAACCTGAGAATTCAGGGCAAAACGAAGGATAAGTAAATGAAGACAACAAGTTCCAAGAAGGTAAATTTGAACTAGTGAAGTTCTGAAGTGTGTTTTATAATCTATTTTCTCTTCCTATCACTACTGATAGTTACCTCTATCAGCTGATAATAAGGAAAAAAAAAAGGGCTGATTATGGATCGCATTACAAAACTTTCAAAAAATAATTCTCTATATAATTTTATATAATACATTCAGAGTTTTGCTACTATGCACCCTTCCAAGCCACATAAACTGAAATTAAGATATGTATTTCTAGAGTTCCAGTCATTTTAAAGTAATGTTTACCAGGTGCTTCTGTTTTTGTCTTGATGATATTTTTTTAAGGATTTTCATTAATGTGGAATATAAATAAATAGCCTTGCTTGCTCTTCTATCATCTTTTCTGGTCCTTCCACATGCTCCCATCCATGGAATTAAAGAGCCACTAGGGATGAAGATTATTTTTCTGCAGAAGCTCTATATAATACCATTGTCAGTACACTACCAATAAATAGAAAGATTTAAAAACAGAATTTCAAAGAAGGGGGTTGTAACAGCAAAGGGAAAACTCAGCAGTCTTCTCACCAACAAATTATGTGAAGGCATGGAGAAGGGTAAAAACAAGATCTACAAAATGTTAAGATAAACAGCCATAGATTGACAGGAAATCATGTGATTTTTGATGCATTCTGTAAACAAGGGATGTACTTTGAGTTGAGCACAAGGAAGGACAGACAGGCACTCAACAACATGATTTTTGTGTGAAAAATCACTCAATGGTATCAGTTCCCACAGGAAAATGTGATTCAATTTGATTTGAATTTGATTCAATTCGATTGAATTTGTGATTCAACCTGGACTTAAGCAAGAGCCTTTGACACAGTCCCTCACCACATCCTTATCTCCAAATTGGAGGGATGTGGATTTGATGGGTGGACCACACGATGGATAAGAAACTGGTTGAAAGGCCGCAGACAGAGGGTGGTCATCAATGGCTCCATGTCCAGGTGGAGGCTGGTAACGAGCGGCGTCCCCCAGGGGTCTGTCTTGGGACCGGTGCTCTTTAACATCTTTACCAATGACATTGATGACGGAATTGAGTGCACCCTCAGCAAGTTTGCTGACGACACCAAGCTGAGTGGTGCGGTCGACATGGTTGAAGGAAGGGATGCCATTCAGAGGGACCTCAAGAGGCTAGAAAGGTGGTGAACCTGATAAGGCAAAGTGCAGAGTTTTGTACTTGGGCCAGAGGAATCCCAGGCATCCATACAGACTGGAAGGAGCGGGCCTTGAGAGCAGCCCTGTGGAGAAGGACGTAGGGGTCTTGATGGATGAAAAACTGAACATGAGCCAGCAGTGTGCCCTTGCGGCTTGGAAGGCAAATGGTATCCTGGGCTCCATCAAAAGAGGGGTGGCCAGCAGGGACAGGGAGGTGATTGTTCCCCTCTACTCTGCTCTTGTGAGGCCCCATCTAGAATACTGCGCCCAAGTGTGGAGCCCCCAGTACAAAAAAGACAGGGAACTGTTGGAGAGGGTCCGGAGGACCACAAAGATGGCCACAAAGATGATCAGGGGACTGGAGCACCTCCCCTATGAAGACAGGGGAGGGAGCTGGGCTTGTTCAGCCTGGAGAAGAGAAGGCTGTGGGGTGACCTCATTGCAGCATTTCAATACCTAAAGGGAGCCTACAGAGGAGAGAGGAATCAACTCTTTGAAAGGGCAGATAACTGCTGGACGAGGGGAAAAGGTTTTAAGTTGAGGGAAGGGAGATTTAGGTTGGACGTCAGGGGGAAATTCTCTACAGAGAGAGTGGTGAGGTGCTGGAACAGCTGCCCAGAGAGGCTGTGGATGCCCCGTCCCCGGAAGAGTTCAAGGCCAGATTGGATGGGGGCCCTGGGCAGCCTGGTCTAGTATTAAATGGGGTGGTTGGTGGCCCTGCATGTGGCAGGGGGGTTGGAGATTCATGATCCTTGAGGTCCCTTCCAACCCTGGCCCTTCTGTGAATTTGCAACCCATCAATCATTTGGCATTATAATGGAAGTAAGTACTTCATAATGGAATGCTGGCACAGGAGCAACATCTTCTACTTTGGAAATCAACATTTCAGGATTGCTCCAGTATTTATTTTCCACAAAACAGATAATTATAAATTAAATAAATGGTTTCATGGCATTTATGTGGCAGTAGGAAATCATTACTTGGTGACATCTTATTTCAGCAACATTATTTCTAAATAAATAAATAAATAAATAAATAAATAAAATAGAATGTTCATGGATTTGTCTGGCACACATTCCATTTCATTAAGTAACAACCACTGACTGTCTACATATAATACTATTTTATCAGGAATCAAAAGACAATTAGCTACTTGTCATTCTAAAATATCAAAAGCCCAGAAGTCTACAGGTGAAGACATCTGCTATATAGTGTCCACACACTTTAAAAAAAAAAAATCTAAAAATTTACAGTAAATATCCTGCTTATAGTTTGTATCACAACTCAAGCTTGCTGTAGTGTAGTAAGGTGCCTGTCAAGTCTTTTTTTTTTTTTTCATGTGAATGAAAGATGAAGTGTTTTATTACTCATGTCAAGAAATACATAGAAAAGTCATACCACCGAAAACCCTGTCCTCCAATGTTTCAATTCACTAGTGATGGCAAAGCAACAGTTTCAGTTCTTGAAATGTATGGACATATTTTCATCATTTTTGAGAAATGTTGTTGAATTATTTTGCTTTGCTTCTTTTTCTTCCAGTTTCACATCTGAATAAACTATACAACAGTTATATTAAAATAAGTGAAAACTATCAAATGCTATCAGATTTCATGTGCTACTTGGATGCTTCAAAAAAATAAAAATTCTGCTCTGTTTTATAACTTAACTCAAACTCAGTGCATCTGAAAAGGTTCGAGAAACTCAGGAAACCCACATAAGCTTGTAGATCAGAAAGAAAAGGAAGACATGATCCTGCCTATAACGACCTCTCTCTAGGTCAGAGCTGACAAAACAGATGACAGATGGAGCTATGAATCAAATTCCTTGGAAATGCTTTGGGTTACTCCAGTTTGGGCCAGAAACCTGCATTCCATTCAGGTCTTGGCAGATAACACCCTTCAGTTCACCTTTTGTTCAGTTGTTTTGAAATATCAGTATTCATTTAACAAGACAAGCTAGCAACTTCATGAACCTCTAGATCTTCTCAATTAACTGTTTTCAGAAACTTTTTTAAGCATCTGCTTAGCTCTTATAAAGCACCTGAAGACATAACAGGTTGAGCCAATGATCTACTGGTAATCTGCATAATAATTTAACAGTGCAAATGCTTCCAAAGGGAAATGTATGTAGTATGAATAAAGTAATATGCAAATTTTGTTTTTATAGTGATTTAGTTCTGCCATAATATCTTATGCCATTATACAAGCAGTGCATTAAGCCATGTCATTGCTGACAAAAGCAGACAGGAACTGGACCAGATATCCTGCAGCTTCAGCCTGAATGTATGGATGCCTTAGGGGCACACTACCTATTAATTTAAAATTCTGAAACTAATTATGTATGTCAGGGTGACCTCTTTCTAATCTATATTCATCACAGAACACAAGCCTTCTGTCTCAGTTGTTCCCATAATAAAATAGCTGTTGATAGACTTATATAATTGACTGTATCTGAAGCAGACTCGTACCACGGTGCTACATTCAAATTCTTTGTAATCCCTGCTGAATAAAGATAAGAAAAATAGTCCAACTATCCCAACTAATTAACTTCTAAGGTTTCACAATAACACTGCAAAAATAAAACGTTATCCATGATTTAAAAAAAACAACCATGTGCATAGTGTACAGAAAACTCATTCATTGCACTTACCAAGAAATTATTTGCAACACTTCAGGATGGATCTAGCATAACATATTCAGTTTTATAAATCCAACATGCAGCTTGCCATATGTTAAACACTCAAAGATGAAGTGTTCACCTACGCCCAGCAAGGTCCCCAAATCTAACAGTGGAATTTTCAGAGGTGCCTGAAAGTACCTTTTCTCAAGAAAAGACAGAATAAAATATTAATTTATACTTTAATAACAGGAACATTTTGGTAGAACATGCATCCACAAGTCCTCTACCCTCCTTACAACAAAATACACAGAAAAAATACCTGCTAACATGTTGCTGCTTTCTCCAGCCTACATTGGAGAATTCCTTGGAGTTGCTCTTAACCACATTATTTTGAGAGTGTAAGTGAAGTGCTTTAAAAAGCACCACTGGAAAAACTAACTCAACAAGTTCATTGTATTGCATGTTTGAACAATGAGATAAAATTGAAGGGCTGTCATTAAATGGAGATCTATTCATGAAATATCCTAGTCCAGAAGGCATACGTGCTCAAAAGAGACCTCGAAACTGCAATATAGACTAGGGTACAAAATGCAATAAGCAATCAGCAAAGAAAATCTCATGAGATATGACAGACATCTTTTTTAGACACTGAATTTCTAGTGTTTAGGAACAGAAGGTTTAGTGATGGAACAATTCATCCACTTTTCCACTTAGAAAGAAAATCTAAGTGTATCCACATTAAAGAGAACTGGAATAACGCACAAAGATGTGAACAAGGTTCACCTTATAAGCCAAGCTGTCTTTATATTTGGTAATATTATTAAATTCTATTGCAAAGAGTGCACTTAAAAATCACAAAAGTAGTTTGTTCTGTATGAATGAGTTGCCAAGAGGAGCGGAGGAGAAAAGTCTGCTAACTGACCTATGAGATATTATCCCCAAAGTATCTGCTCTAGTCAGTTAAAAACATTAGTATTTAGGAGCATGAGCTCCTAAGATAAAGCTCTAAGCTATAAATGTAGAACAGCTACATACTTAAACCAAATAAAAGCTTTTTCACTTCTATGTGTATCTTACTCATTAAATCAATTCTACTTTGCAATAACATTCTTTATTTCTCTCCAATTTACAGCCTCATTTTCCCCAGTATCAATTTATTATTTCAGATTTATTGTTTCACCAAATTGTGCTTATCCACATAGGGAAGTGCTCCATCAGAACTCAACTTCTCTGGAAATAATGAGCACTCCAGTTTTCAAAGGCTTCATGCTATCTAGTAGAGACATTTGCAAAGAGACATATTAACCAGTTCAACAAAAAAGTAGTTGAACAAAATTCTACTCTATTCATACTTTATGTCTAAAGTTAATTTTCTTATTTCAAACTTGACAGTTGTAACTTTTGCCTATTTGAAACGTCAGTCATTAACATTTTAAGAAAACTTGAACAGATCATATTTATCATAAAATCCACATGAACATGACTGAATGCAAAGCCAAGTTCCCATACCAAAGCTATTAAATAGGACTAGTGAATTTGGGTTTACACAGTTACCCATATTTAGTTAAAAAAGAAATGCATCA
Organism: Phasianus colchicus; assembly: GCF_987193195.1. Classification (NCBI taxonomy): domain Eukaryota; kingdom Metazoa; phylum Chordata; class Aves; order Galliformes; family Phasianidae; genus Phasianus; species Phasianus colchicus. The sequence continues at coordinate 6,968,390 of NC_143450.1, forward strand.
ACTTCCTGTCTCAAAGACCAGCATTATGCTTCCCCTGAAAGGTGCTTCTCTGGAGAAGTCACTGTTGATACTTTATAATCAGCAGCATCTCAGCCAAACAAAAACACACCATATCAGAAGAAGATCACAAAATACCAAGTGCTACGATAATTGAGAAAACACTTATCTGGAAGATTATTCAACTGAGGTAATGTTCTTTATATTTTTAATATAAAGATAGCATTTATTAATATAAAGATGGCATTTATTTCCGAGATTGCAGTGCTTTATTTATTTTTAAACTTCCTATCATGCAAACATGCACTCTTCTTAAGTCACAGTTTTACCTTTCTTCTTCATCTGTTTGCTTGTGACTTTTTTGTTTGTTTGTTTGTTTGTTTTTTGTTTTTTTTTCAAAATCTTGTTTTTACCACTATGGCCAACTTCTTCACATTTCATGCAGTTTTATACAGTACTCACTTCAGCTTCTTTTAACCACTGCTGTATCAGCAGCAGTTCCAAATTACAGAAAATTCTCCAATTAAAAAACTTAAATTCTTTCTTTTTCATTGACAAAACAAACAAACAAAAACTAAGACATGCAAATGACATATTGTTAGGATTTTTGATGAAAGAGCTGGATGACACAAAGATTCAAATTCTACAGAATTTTAAGAGATTTAAATGTAAAACTCCACAGCTAAAGTGCTGTTATTTATTACAGTCCTATACTGGAAAAAGGGGAAGCTGACATTCCAAACTCCCACTTACATAAAAGTCACAATAGACATACCAGTCCTCTGTTTGTCCTTTCAACAATATCAGTTTGTCCTTTCAACAGTGTCCCTACTGAAAAGCAGCACTGAATTTTTTTTCTAATATGCTGGAAAAGTTCTAATACTTGAATAAGCTTAACATAACATCAGTGGGATGGTTCAGTTCTTGCTAATACAGTACAACATCTGATAATACAGAAATTATCCATAACACAATAAGAATGTCATCAGCACACAGTAATTTTGTTTTCTTAACAACCTGTACTACATTAGCAATTCCAGTTTAATTTAGGTGAGGTCCCCCATTAGAGTGGTGAATCGTGCTTTCAATAATACAAGATAGACAACAAGATGAAGATTTCTTATTCTGAATCACGTTAGGTAACACACTTATATTATCTGAGGGCTGATTTTAATCCAGGTACTAAGCAAGCTGAGAAGCCACGGCCTCCAGTGGCATCATCATCCCAGCATTCCCCCAGTGGCTTCTACCATTCCTGTGTGAGGAATTTTGAATCACTTTTAACACAGACTGCAGAGCAAAACACTAAGTTTTCCAGAAAATATCTCTATTTTAACATGCACTATGTTGCATTTTGGAGACTCCATAGCATACCTATCTTTTCTTGTAGGTTAAAGATGACTTTTCAGATATTTAGAACAAAAGTCACCTTGAAACTCACTAGACTTTGGGGGCCTGAGTAATTGGAAAGATTTTCTACATCCTGTCCTTCCTTCAGCTAAATATGTCAAACATCTGTGCTTGGCTCAGCATTCAATCTCAGGTACATAATGGCAAACCCCAATGTCTATCCCTTAACAGTAATTAACCTCCAGTAATCATCTCCACCTCAAAGCCATACTCTTCTCCAGACATTTTGCAACATAGATCTATCATAGTAGATGATGTAATCCTCTTCTAAAAGCAATCCCTCATTCCTTGCACTGCTACAATCCAACAATTTTGTGGCTGTGTAATGTGAATACATGGAAGAAATAGAACTGAACATGAATACATCTTCAGATCAGAGTATCTGAACATCTTTTCATCACATGTAAGTACATATTAGGAAAAGGGATGGCTCTGAATCAGAAAGCTGTACTTTTTTTTTAGAACAGAATTCTTTGGTGGTTGACCTACTTTAAAACATGAGGTGACATCTCTCCAAAAACGATTCTCTCCTGAAACTCTCACTACCATTGGCAAAACAGCATAAGTCAGACATTTACCAATACTACAAAGAAGAGAACGGTCTTTCAGAGGCTCTCTCTGATACAGGAGGTAAATATTTCATTTGAAACATAGTAATAACAAGCACCATACACTGCAGACAGAATAAATGTGGACTTCACAATATGAAGTCTACTACAATATCCAGAGCTTCTTTTCTTTTTCATTTCTTTCCATGGTCTCACTAGCATAAAGTCAGATGACATTTAAAATGAGATTTACATTGAATTCCAAAATTGGGAGGACTGAAAAATAAACATAATGAAGTTTTGAAGTTCTAAACACAGTGGACATCAGCCATTTGCATGACATTACATTATAATTGTAGACCAGAAAGGAGAGAGGATTATTGTCTCATTAGAAAATTAAAGAAACAAACATCTTAAAGAACTTCTTTGTACCAATCTGCTGTGATAAGAATTCACGGCTGAATGCACAATCCTGGGATTTCATCCTGATATCCAAAATAAAACTTCTAGGTTCAACTTAACAGCAGAAGTGGTTGCAAAACTACTGTCATTGCTTTCAATTCTCCCTCTGCAGATAATTCAGACAGACACAACTTTTTTTTTTTAAAAACTGCTTTTCAAACTGTCACAGGAACTTCTTCAACAGCTCTTAATTAGTTTTCAATAGTACCTCCCTATAGCATTTCAACTTCTTTCATTGTGAATTTTATTTTACTAGTAGATGCTAAGTAGTTGTACACTTTCCTACGCCATTAGCAAGTGACTGATGGTTCCTGAAGTAATTACCATTAGTGTTTTTTACAAAACAAATAAAATAGGTTTTTTTCTTCTTCTCAAAATGGATAAAATTTACAAGTTCATACAGAGCTTAAAAACTACTCCTGCAAGTGGGAGTCTTGTCATCTCTAATAGAAAAAGATCAGGTTCTCCTTACCAGTTTCCTTTAGACAGTCAGGGAAAGGGCTTTTGTTCATTCATTTGTGGTAGACAAGTATAACACTAAGTTGATCACTGAGGAGCCTACACCCTTACAGAAATTAACTGCTTATATCTGAATTCTGTGATTGATCTAATGCTATTATTGGACTGCTGATCGCATTTTTTTTTCTGTTTGAAATACATGAATGAAACTGATCATTCTGAATGCCTGCCTGGGTTTATTTTTGTTTATTCATTTACTTAGTATCAGTCGAAATAGTATCATATCTGTAGAAATCACACTATTTCAAGAATGAAGTGAATGGAAAAAGCATATCACTACTACTTTAAAATAAATCTGCAGATTTTTTCCCAAGAAGCTTTAGAAGTAACTGTACATTTCACAGTGACTAGTTCACAATAATTGTATACAAAGAGCATTTTACTATTGTGGTTTCATGATTTCTGCTTGACTTTGCAATTCTAACATTGTATCTAACACCAATAAGATAAGCTTTCAAATCTTACATTTTAACAAATCAAAAGAAATGCTAGCACTTAAAAATTCAAAAAACTATTTGTATCACTAATAAATACATTCTGTAGAAGATTTAGTACATACTGTAGGCAATCTGTAAGCTAATAAATTATACAGCAAACTACATTTCTTTAAAGTTTCATTTTCTGCTGTAGGGGCTGTTACAGTTGATGGGAAGGAAAGTATATTTTACCAATTTTTCCCTTCTTCCAAGACAGAGCGAGCCATTAAAAAATAATTTCTTGAGCTAATTTGGAATGGTTCAAGTAGGCCAGCGAGTTGACTGGTGCTAGACCTATATTTTAAATTGCATTTTTAAGTCGTTCAAACTAATATGTTTTTCCTTGTAATCCATTATTTGCGATTCAGGGTGGACCACATTACAAATGTAGCAATAATCACACTCTTGGTATAGCCTACTCACACAACATAAGGCCATTAGGAATGCGGGAATATAGGGCACTACAGCTTATCACTGTACAGCTGTCAAGCCCTTTATTCATCTCAAAGTTTGGTGTGTTCTGGACCAATTCACTATGGTTGAAATCCCACTAGAGATGAAAAGCTTTCAAGGTGAAGCAGTTTTTCATTTTCGTTATCATGAAAGAAAAGAAGAAATGTCTGTAGTAGCAGAACACCACAGCAATATGTTAAGACTGGCAATTTTGTGACATTGTTAAGTTTAAATAGAATGGTGCTTATTGCTGTCTCTTCCCTTTCTCCTGAAGACAAACTCTTTCTTTTTTTCCTGTTCTCTTTCAGCAAACAAAGTACAAACAAGAAATGCTGCACCAGAAAGAGGTGCTTTTGAGGCATTATTGAAAATATCACTGCCTTCTCTAGACATAAAAGCCTCTTTTTTTTCCTCAGGTACTTTATGAAAAAAGGCAGAAAATGGTGAAATAACCTTAACGTCACCTATTTAACATTTCCTTGTTTTTACATAGTAAAAATTCAAATAGCAGCATCTTGCCTAATGCTAATCATCCCTCCTCTGGAAGAAAACTATCCTCTATCCCTAACCATGTAAATTTATCACAACACAGCTTTAACAAACATGGTAAGACTAAATCTTCACTGTAGCAGTAAAACAGAGGGTCTAGCTGCCAACACTTCATGTTCTTTACGCTTCTGTTAGCAGCACCCTCTGATGTCTGAAGGTGCAGTACCAGAGAACACAAAGTTTATGACCATATCACCAAACAGATCTCTACACTCCTGCAATGAAACTGAAATATGCATATATCAACCATTCCCAATAGTGCCCCAAACAAACTTTTTAAATTCCTCAATAGAGAACCAGCATTACACATTACAGAAATCTCTCCAGATTTTGTTGTACTGAAATTATGAGCGCATTAAATATAGATATAAGAACTCACACAGTTTTTTAAATCTAAATACCAGGCTTCCAGTAGGAGAGAACAGGTTTACGTTAGAAAAGAAATAAAAATTAGGCAGAAGTAAGACAACTGGTTTCTTACCTTTTCTCTGAAGCAAAAGGAAAGTCTTGTATGCTCTTGAAGAAGATAGTTTAGAACTGCTTCTTCTGGAAAAGAAGCAAAAGGCTTTTTTACAAATCAGATGGACCAAATTTTATTATCTTTTATATCTCAATAACTGACCATAATAAAGTATTTCCATGGTGAATTTAGGCAATTTTTCTGAGTTTCATTTTTATCGGACAAAATATTTTCTTTTGTTGTTTTGTGTTCAAGCAGTTGTACCTAATCTGTCTGGACATTAAGGAGATAAGGTTGGAAGTAATAGTTTCTGTATATGTTCTCTGTGTTCAGATCTTCTGTTGAACTTACGTTTTCAAATCTTTGTTATTCAGCTCCTCCTGCTTAACCATATTATACTGGTGCTGTTCCTTTAGTGAAGAGTTGAGATCAAAAAATATTTGGGTAATGTTCCTTCACTGTCACTCATAGCTGCCTATGTATGAACATACATTCACACAAAAACTGGGAAGGCCCAATAATCAAACAGAAAAACATGAAAGCAATTAGAACAGTAAACACACCTGTGATAAATAACAAACCACTGTCACCTGTGCACAGCTCACCTCACACCGACTGAGGAGGGCTGCAGCTCTCCTTCCCCTCCTGCTTTCTCCCAGAGAGTCACAGCAGCTACAATACCCATCTTTCGTACATCAACTACATTTATAACAAATCATTACGTAAGCTCACAGGTCGACTGTCCGTTATTTTGCAGGTAAAATTAGTATTTCCCACACCTTTCTGTTCCAGAGCTGCTGAGGGACGCGGCAATTCCCACCACAAGCACTGCCGCCTCCTCCTCTCAGCTGGCAGCTGCCTCTCGCTGCCCAGGAAAAGTCTGCATTTTGGCCTCTGCAGGAAAAGGCAGGCCCAGCACAACCTTCTCATAACAAACACCTTGCAAGCCACAGTGAGCATCACAGAATCATGGACAGAGTTGGAAGGGATCCTCAAAGCCTGACCTTGAGTGTCTGCAGGGACGGGACACCCACCACCTCTCTGGACAACCTTTGCCAGAGCCTCACCACCCTTACTGTAAAAACTTTTCCCTTTTTTCCAATCTACATCTCCCCTCTTTTAGTTTGAAATTACTGATACCATTTCTTCTTGTTCTATCACAACAGACCCTGCTAAAGAGTCTGTCCCCTTCTTTTACATAGCCCTCCTTCCTGGTCTCCTGAAGCCTTCTCTTCTCCAAGCTAAGCAGCCCCAGCCACCCCAGCCTGTCCTTGCAGGGAAGGTGTTCCATGTCCATGTATGTGGAAGCTGAGGAATGGAAAGAGTAAATATTTGATTAGTGTCTGATTATTTACGTTTCTTTAATTTGGTTAAGTTCAGTGGTGTCACTTGTTTTTTTTTTTTTTTTCTGTTTTCTATATTCTAGTCATTGGGTGGGTCTGGCATCTCTGTTACATGAGAAACTGCAGCAGCAGTAGTCAGTATAGCTCTGCTCAAGTCTCAACACTGGGCCCTAGCATAAAACATTCTGTTCAAAACCATGCCACTTCAAAAACCTGGGAACCTATTAGCAGTTTGAAATATTCACTTAAGCAGCAGTGAAAAAGCTGCCCCTTTGCCCCAGACATTATATTTCTTGGCTGCAATCAACACTTTACAGAACTCAAATGTTTATTGCTATTCTGACGGGGAAAAAAAAAGAAAAATCTATGTCATTTCCATTCAACACTGAAAAGAGCCTTAGGACATCACTCTCTATAATATTAATGTATAATATTAATACATGAAGATGAATTTACTTGATGTTGCAATTAAATCGGGGACAGTGTTTCATCGATCTATGAAAAGCAAAATGCTTAGAATGGCAACAAACAACATCTCCAAGACATCACAACCAACGCTGGTGCTAGCAAAGTTCATCCGATGCCTCCTGGATACATGGTAAGGGGTGAGCCTAAAACATCTGCTGCAGGATAGGCTTCAAAGAAATCTAATTAACACCGTGTCCAGGATTGATGAAAGCGGATGTATCCTGGATAAAGTCACTGACGGGTGATCATTTCATTATGCCAACACATTTTTAACTTGGAAAGAAAAAGGTTTGGAAAAATCTTCTTTGAAAAAATCATGGAAGTTTTCATTGATAAATTACATCCCCAAACCCCACACATAAATTATGATGCAAGAGGAAAAAAGGAGATGCAAGAAGGGTTCTCATCCTGTTTTAAACTGGATCTTGCAACTTTGAAGGTCAATGCAGTCAAAAATGGCTGGAGACATTCTAGAGAGCAGAGTAGTGCACTGAGCTGGAATGAATATCTTAGACTTCTAATAGAACTGACTCTGATTAAAACCCTAATCAAAGCTCAAAATACTAAGAACAGATACCAGTGCTTTCTTTTCTTGCATTCCATTGGTAAATCAAGCTGAAAACTAAATGGAAATCTGCATGGTTTCATTGCTGAAGATGACCAAGATAAAATCACTGCAATCTACAACAAATTGTTCTGTCACCTGAACAAAAGGGAATATAGCTCCATTTTTTAAGTACTGCCCTTTTGCAGTTTTGCAATCCTCTTAAATAAAAACTAGCTCAATCTCATTTTTGGGTGCAGGAGATTCATCTTTTACTGCTGCATTTATGGTGTGCTTTTTAAGGTGATTTTCTCTTAACTCATTGGCCATTGCCCAAACTTATTTCACAACCACCCCCTAATGGACTGAAACCACAGAGAGAGATAAGTAAAAAATATCAAGTTAATCATATTTAGAATCATTTCTTGATATCTATGTTGCCTCACTTCCCAACTACCTTTTGCTGATAGGTTGCAATCACAGAATGACTCTAAAAAGATACATCTGAGTTCTCTCTGTGATACGTGTCCAAAAGATTAATGTTTTGATTAAAAGAACCTTGATTGAATTTTCTGATAGAAAATGGTTCATAAGCACATGCCCCTTATTCTTTGATCCTAGGTTGACATTCTCACTTAGAGAGAGGCTTCATATAAAGGAGGAAGCGAATGGAGATGCTAAACACAGACAGTGCGAAGAACTCATGGCTAAGAGGTAGGCGGCAACACAAAAGAAGCTGGCATGTTCAGGCTTCATGTTCATTTCAGCACCAGCTTGCACAACAGCAAGTTCACAGGTTCCCACAAATAACAAATGATTTCATTGTACTGCCCACTAAATATTTTACTTCTGACAGGTCATGTTTCAGAAACGAAAACAGATGTGACACAGATCGCAAGTAACATGCTCATTCATTTTGACTTACAATTAAAAAATTGTCACCACAATGTTATTAAATGCGTCCAAGGAGACAGACTTTTTTCCGGTCCCCCCACCCCTTCCCCAGCAGAGGCATGCACCAGAGCAATCTTTTGATCACATATTTATGGAGTACTAGTATCTAGTGGGTAGAAAGGAAGCTGGCAATGAAGCTTCCTGAATTTTACTTTTAAGCTCAGCCATTGATCTCTATGTTGCTTTCGGCAAGCCGCTTTTTGTGTTAGAGTTGATCTAAGCATAAAATACTGTAAATAATGTAGGTGTGCTGAAATGTATTTAATCTCTGTAAATTATTTTTCAGTATTTAAGCAAAACAGATGCCCAAGTATTATTGTGATGGTAGAGAGATAAAATCCCACCTGGTCTCAAAAACACAGTACTGTGTTTATTTATGTTTCAAGGGTCAGTCTCAAAACAAGTAATTTCAATTATAATTTGCATACTACTTGCATATCTCCCAGATATTTTTTTTTTTCATTAAAATGTTTCCCTTGGTTACTGACAAAGTGACAGATTCTGTTAAATGCTAATAGTAAGGGCAGCTGACTTTTTTTTCTTTTCCTTTTAGTTTCATGATTGATTTTCTATTAACTTCAGTCTCAAATAGTCCTTTCACGTTATGATTTTGCATTCACTTTGAACAGACATAAATGAGAATATGTGGTTAAAGTAGTGGAGAAGTAAGCTTTTGATGCAGAAATGTGAATAGTTCTGCAACTGTTATTTAGCTTTCATTTTAGTATCCTGAGTTGGGGTGCTAGGAGATATCCCATCTCCGGTATTCCATAATTGTTACAAATACACAGGCAGAAGGCTATTTGCATCTGGAAAATTCTGTGCTGATTATATGGAATAGTAATAGAAAGAAAAGAAATCAGGCTATACGTGGGTGAGGATTAAGCTTCAGAAGGAAGCTCCGTGCTTAAGACATGCTAAGAAAGAAGCCTTCCAACCACTTAATGAAACACAGGCATCACTAAAGAGGAAGGAAACAAAGTACTGGTAAAATACATAGCAGTAAACAAAGAAAGGCAGTACGCTGAAGAGCTGCTAAGTGAAGAAACTTGGGTTTGGTGTCAGAAAAGAAGGTATTAAAGAAAGGATGCATAGTGACATGAAATGCAGAGAATAAAGAAAATGCAAGGACGAACATGGCTAAAATAAAGTGACAGATTACCAACAGTCAACAGCTACATTTTTAAGCGAGAAGCAAATGCACAGAAAGAGAGCTGATTAAGTTGTATGAAATAAGCCAAGAAATGTAAAACCAAATCAACTAATGAATTCCTTCTGAAATCTTCTCTTTCAGTTTTCTGACTGACTTATGGTGTTATTTATTCTCTATATCACTGGAACCCATTTCCCTTCTGCAACATTTGGAAGGAGTCTCTCAACATTGTCTTTTTTCTGTCCCAAATTCTCAAATTTTACATTCACAAATGCAATTCAGGCACCACCTATAATGTCTTCCTTGTTCTTTTCTATACTCCAGAACTACCTTTGTTCACAGAGAGCGAGCTGCACCTGTGATCTCTCCTTGCAGACCTTTAAGAATCTACTCCCATGGAACTACCTACCTAATTAGAAGAGAGATCCTAAACACCCTTTTTCCTGTCATCTTCCCTCATTTCTCTCATAAACAAACCATGAAGTTATCTATAATCTCACTATTTCTGTCCTGTCCATTCCTTTGGGCCCTGGGCACTCTTTTGAGCCCAATTTCTCCCTAGGTTTTCATATGCAGACTATGCCAAACCCTTACAGAACTTGCCTAGATGACAAGCAGAATATGTCATTACATAACCTTTCCTACTAACTTCTGACAACAACATTCTCCTAACGGACAGTCTTTCCTACATGCTGTTTCTATAGGCACTTTCTCTCCTCTGTTGCCTCAAATGAGCTGCTTATTTTCCTGTTCAAAGCTTTTCTTATTTTCACTTTCAAAGCCCTTCTTACCCTGTCTCTATGCTGTTTGGCTCTTGCTGGGTATTAAGGAGGTCACTGCCTGCCTTAGGTTAGCCCATGACCCCAGCATCTTTCCTCAGCTCGTTACTTTTTAAACAAGCACTTTTTCCCCTACTGCTCTCACACTGGGAAGAGGTCCCATAAATACCTACAAATTATTCCATCATACATTTCCAAAAACCTTTCTGAACCACACTAATACTCAGAAAAGTCTGAAAGTATGTGCCACTGTGGTTTTATGAGGCTGTAGTCAACTAATACTGTTGTGTGCATCTCTGTATGATTAAATCTGTTGTATCCTGTCACATACAAGACGTCTACAGAATTTCTTTTCAATCTGTGTTCATCCTGTGCCTGGCATACATACATGAACTTGCAGATGACACTGCATGGCTACAGATCCTATGTGCCTCGTTGTTAAAAATACAGTATGTGCTTTACTAAATTCTGCTGGTATAAAGCCCTGTAATATGTAGAATTAAGTCTTTGTGAATGAAGCCAAGATTTAAATCTCAGACTTCTTAATCTGGGCTTTTACAACTCCCTTTTTGTCAGATTGTGCAAGTATTAAAAAAAAAAAAAAAAAAAAAAAACACCTATATCTGAGTTTATGGGGTGGTACTAAAGAGCTATAACACAAAACAGATACTGATTCACAGACTGACCTGTTGAAATCATCCCTGTGTGACTGCACTAAAAAGCATTACTAAAAGAGAAGAGAATTTTCTTCCTGTTTTTGTTTCTTACATAAAACTGGAAAAGTGAAGCAACCTGTGTTTTAAACTTTCTGTTCCAAATTATTTGGAAGGTTGTTTTTGTTTGTTTGTTTTTTTAAACTTATCAACAGTACGCAGTGTTTTTCACTGTTTAAAATCAAAATTTAATGTAAATCAAGCGATTAAAGCTTCTAGTGCTTCAGAAGCACTCAGCAGAACGTAGATTCACTCATTTAACAGATTTTGACAGGTTTGATTCCTCAAAGCCATATTTAAAAATAAGCGATGTCTGCAAAACCTGTGTTCTAAGTGAAATCATTATTCTGCAGACTGAACCTAATACTGAGGTAATGTAGAGTCTGACCTTTCCAAATAAATCTCTCTTAATAAACGTTCCTCTCTTGTCTCTAGAACAACAGAAGCCTGTAAGGCAGCAACAAACTAGGAATGAGGGCAAGATGCAAGAGTGAAGCAAGAAGCAATGTGATTTAAAGGTGAAAGGATCTAGACATGACCCTACTGGGCAAAGAGAGTCAGAGGCTACATTTTTCATGAGTGCCTACGGCATCTTGTTTGCAGAGACTGAACCTCTGGTGAACAGCTCAATGTAGTTCCCGTTTTCTACTTTCGAATTTTATCAACCTGATTTTTGTGTCAGAGAGATGAAAGTTACACCGGTTGCTGTACATCAGTTTACATCAGGGAATTATCAGTACATATACTAGCCATTCAGAATACCACTAGAGGTGCTATTATTTTTACCAGCATCAGTAAGTTTAATTCCCAAGTATAAAACGCTCCCTTAAAAAAGTTCAGTATAAATGTAAAGTGAAATAATCCCTCACAGACCCATCGTCAGTAGGTTGATGCTTCACTTTTCCCAGTAAATCAGGGATAACGGATTGCAACAGAGGTGAGACCAAAATGACGCTAATAACCAAACTGAAATGAATATTTGAGGAGAATTTCCAATAAGAGGATTAAACAAAGGAGGCATAGCAGGGGAGCCATCCAGAGTCTACCGGGCAGCCCTAAGAATCCACTTAGGATACTTTGGTGGAGTTCTTAGACAAATTGGGCCACTTACTGAGTCCAGCAAAAGTTCCTTTCACATATAATAGTCTGTAATGGTTCCTCCTTTGTTAGCCTGAGTATTTCAGACAAAGCAACTCCAGTTAGACACTGGCTGTGATTGGACACCTGTAGAGGTAATAGCATTCAATGACACATCTTCTGAGTGACAGGCCAAACACAAAAGGACTTTTCAATTGCATGTAGGATGAGGTTAAGGTACACACACACAATTACACACAGCAGAAATGCTGACAGAGAAGCACAGCAGAAAAGCAACTTGCTCATGGGACTGAAAACTCAGAACTATGCAGTTATTTTGAGATTTCAGAGCAAGGCAGCCTATTCAGTGCCACACTGATGTCCTTTCCAGTAGGACTCTGCTATACTAGGGACCAGCAGGGCTCCATACTGTTTAGTAAGTTTATACTCAAGAATTTATTCAATGAGCCCATACTCAATAATAATAAAAAATACTTCTGGATAGATATTCTTTTTCTCATTCAAACACTGAAAAAAATCATTAACAGTTCGGAACCACAAACACTGCAGTGTCTTCTAACGTCCTTCTAAGGAAAACATACATCAAAATCCCTTTGGACGGTAGAGGACACTGAGAGACCTGTGTTGAAGTAATACTCCAGTTATGTATTCCTAGGTAATGAGTTTTATCTCTCAGGATCAATTTTCCATTAATAGCATTCAGTGCTCCATCTAACTTTTAAATTAATTTGACCTGTGAACCCAGGGTGTTCTGAAGCTGCTTTTTAAACTTCTGAAATGTAATGTCAACATAACATACAAAAATTATAGCAGCACAACTTTAATGACCAAAATGATGATTACTGAAGAATTTTAAGGCAGTTTAATGGCAAGTAGGCAGTGTAAATTTGAAAGATACGAGAAGATAAAATTGTTTTTTTCCCTCTCAGCTGCAGAGTCAGTAAGATAAGCAATCTAAAGCTGCATTTATCAGGATTGTCTGAGGGAAGAAAAGTGTTGTGTTATTGATCTGCAAGAAGTTTATTTTTTCCACTCTGTAATGTTAAAGGAATCAATCTCTTAACTGAAGAAAAAATAATGGTATTGATAATCAAAATAATGGCTTTGCTTTTGTAGGACAATGAGTAGGTTGTACTGGTAGTGCAATAACATAACTACCAGGTCTGACTGTGTCTTTGACATGCCAACCGGAAGGTTATGATTACCAGAATTAATTCTTCGTAGTAAAAGAGACATTTCCTCCAAAATGTCAGTGGGACAAGCAAATCATCAGGCGACTTTTAATCTCATGGTTGTGCGCAACACAGGTACATTTTAATATACATAGACCAAAAGGCTGAGAATATAATCAAGTGGATGCAGACTAAATAACTGCAGTCGATACCATCTTAAAGTACATTTCTATCGCTTTATCTCTATGTGTATGTGTGTATGAATAGATATACATATGTATATATATTTATATATGCAGTCTTAGCCGCTCTGATTAATTTTGGGGGGTGTTCTCTTTTGGTTTTTTGTTGTTTTTTGTTGTTGTTGTTGTTGTCGTATTTTTTTGTTTGGTTGGTGTTTTGTTTTTTTTTTTTTTTTTTGCCTCAGTCATGTGCCAGGAGGAATTCCTCCATTTCCAGTGAATCAGTAATTTTATCTCACTATATCCCTAAAGAATCATCATATCCTGAAGGGCAGCCAATGTCATAAGGTTCAGCAGAAACCCAACTTCTAACAGTGTTTTAGTTTATAGTATTAAACTACATCTCACATAATTCCTTCAGAATTTCAGAGATTCCATTTTATTATGTGTAGAACTATAATAAATAACATTTTCTCAAATTAGAAGAAATATATATATATATTTTACAGCAGAGTAGACAAAGATTTAATTAGTTATTAAAATGATTATTAAGAATATATCAGGATAATCTGACAAAAGTAAGTAGTAAACCTTTAAATATGAAGCACAGAAAATATAAAAGACGACCTATTTAAAAGGAATTTTACAATGTCTCACGATAGGAGGTTCTATTCAATGTCCTCAACAGACCACAGTAATTTAGCAGCTCTTTTTGCATTTCTACAGCACAGCAGACCTCCACTGAATTGGGAGAGGATGTAGCTAACAGCACTTTCCCCCTTTTCTGGGTGGTTAATCATCAAGTTTTGCTTTGAAAAAATGTGAAATGACTCAGTTCGTATGAGCTTTTGGATAACCAAGTCCTATCTTCATCCACTTAGAAGAAGAAATAGATAATGGTTGTTAAGCTATTTACATAAAATTTATAAGTCACTGACTCAGGCTCTTCAATAACATAATTTTATCGTAGCTGATTATCTTAGTGGATTCCAACTGTTGCAAGGCAGTAAAACTAGGCACTATAAATACGTTCTCCTCCAACATTCAACATGACTGAAGTATTACTTTGATAATACATGACTTGGAAATAATTCATTTCAAGCTAAACGTTGCTTTATAAACAATCAATTGAAAGAAAATCACAAAACTGAAAACATAAGGAAATGCTTTAATGAAACCCTGTCTTATGTGTGTTTTATTTATTACAGCTCCTGAAGATAATCAGTATTCAGGAATACTGAGCCATAGCAGCTGATGGATTCGATTACTACTTGCAAGAACCTAAAATAACCTGCCATCAAAACCTATGTATTTACTTAAATAAACAGAATTATTCTGCTTAGAGCACAAAATACAAGTCCACCTCACATCTTTTTAAAACTAATCACTATAGTGATTAATTCATATTTTTCTGAAGTATCTGTTCACCTAATTACACTGTGTTCTTATAGAAGATGGCTTATTTTACCACTGGAACAAAGTAAAGATGTTTTAACAGTTCTTTGCCTTCAGTGTCTCTCACTAGGATAGCCGAAGGGAAATTCAGAGATTTTATAAAACAGAACATGCAGTCAGTCACTACCTTTGTTATGAAAAGCCCTTCCTAATAATTTCCAGGATAAAAAACTGTTGCTGAAGAAACTTAAATGCATGCTTAAACAAACATGCTAGACTTAGTATTTGTTAAAATGAGTAATGCTTTCTACACAAAAGAAGCACGTTGCTCATAAATGTTCAATTAAGTGGGCCAAACTTCCAAAAATGGCATTCAAATCTAAACTTACTATCAAACAAAATAAACGGTGCAGAGTTCAGATCCCCCGTTTTAGACACTGTCCTTTCATTATGTAGGCTCCTTTTGAGGTGTGATTTAGTGGATGCACTGAGTTTTTAATTCACTTCGTACCCTTCATTTCTGTGACAAACAGTAAAATAGCATCATGAATACAGACAGCAAGAAGCCCAGCATTAGAATTCTTTGTGTGCCATGTACAACTGAAAGGGTTAAACAGACCATCATCAGCTACTTACCGGCCACTGCCTTATCCCAGAACATTGACTGTACTTGAGGAGAAAGTAGTAGCATGACTCATTGCTCTCAAGGCCTGTCTTTGTCTCTTTTTCTCAGGAAAACCAGCTAAAAAAATATATAGATGATATCTATATTTTTACATTGCTTAGTGCAGTGGGGCTAGGGCCTCAGAGAAGCCCTGCAGTATAAATAATACAGAGTAAATAACAATGACATGTACTTTTTAACTGCAGAAACCCATCAACCATGCTAAAACATACATCACACACACCGCTATCATCTCTCACTGTTCATTAAAAGGGAATGAATCCTGAGGGAGTCATCATTGAATACAGATACGTTTCCAACACACCAAATCATATCCTGAGCCTGCAGTAAAGCTAATAAAGCCATATTAAATACGTTCCAAAAGTTCCCTTGGCTTAGTCCATACCACTTGGGCAATTTATAATTTAAAGGAGAATATGAGATTAGAGAGAGATAGAAATAGCATGATCCAGAATCTGAAACAGCAGTTTAACTGTTCTGTTATATGCATAGGATATACTGGTTTACAGTAAATATTACTGAAATTTATGTACAGAGAACTCAGACGTCTCTACACTTTCATATCCACAAATTGTGTGTACAATAACGCTGGACTCTCAAATAAATGACAAAAACATACTATTTATAAAATTAGTCCTGTCAAACCCACTACATTTTAAAGATACCTATGTGTCGCAGAGGTCACGTATATATACACATTTCATCCACACTAAGAATCACAGAATAACCAAGGTTGGAAAAGACCTTCAAGATCACCCAGTCCAACCATCCACCTATCACCAGTACTCACTAAAACATGTCCCTCAACACAAAGTCCAAACATTCCTTGAACACCTCCAGGGTCAGTGAATCAACAGCATCCTTACTCTCTGTGCTGATGGGGCTTTTAAGTAGCAATGCCTGAGATCACACACTTTGTCAGAGCTCTGAACTTCCAATTGTGCACAATATAGTTTTATTATTTTAATCAAAAAGCTCACCATATGATCATTCAAGAGGCTTTTACCATAAATATTGATTCTTTATTCATAAATGCACTGATATTCAGCTTCTGTAGACAATTGAAGACGAACACAAATTCCTTCCTGGGTTTTCTAATTGATGAAGATAACATTATCTCTTGCTTCTACTCAAAAGCAATAGGGCTGATACTGTCCTGATGCTCTATAGATACACTTCCCTTTCTGAGCACAGCCACGTGAGTTCTCCTGTAGGCTGACAAATCAATGTTACCACATACACTAGAAAAATCTACAGATTATCTATATTTATATAATAGGCTGTTTGCTTTGACTTTCTAGAGAAATATAATTTCTCAATGTTTTCATCTCAGTAAAGATTCTGTGTTAAGTGCTGGTGAGATCAATAAGCTTGCCGTGAAATACAAATGGCAACTGTGTTTAGACTTCTTTTTCTTATATTCTATTGCAAATACAGAATTCATTTAAATTTCTCATAGCTCAACACACTGATCATGCTTTGTCCTGACTAGAAGTAAAGGATTTTAGATGGAGCTGATTAGTAAATCCTAAAGCTTTTTGTTTTAAAAGGAGTATGTCCCTTTGAGAATAACAAGAATGATCCACTTGGGGTAACAAAAGCTTTTCAAACCTTTGCTTGTATTTATAGACTAAATCGACATGGAAAATTAATCTGAAAATATGCAAAAACCTTGGTACTCTTTTCATCCACAGCAGAATAATTCTAGCATGATGTATGCTGAGCCGTACCAGGGGAGACATATGGATTTATTCTTTCAGATTAATACTTTACAACAGGGTAAAGTGAGTGGTGAAATAAACTTGCACACGTTGTAGCATCTAAATCTGTGAACATGCTCTTCCAATTCATCTCAGGTATTTAAAAATCTGGGAACTCTTAAAATAAAACTATTATTAATGTTTGAATATGCTAAAAAACAATTTTCTACCAGAGCCATGTTAATCTAACATTAGCTGAATGTCTTTTAAAACTAAACAATACACTGTTTATAGCTTTTTCCAGAACAACCACAGAACTTCTCAACCATAAGATTTGCTTATTCAAATAAACAGATGGAATGGCTGCTAGCTGTATTTTCCTATCTGAAGATTTCAAAAGCAAATCTTTATTGTAAATTTGAGAGACAGGCTTATCCTCGTCTTAGAATAAGCTGCTTTTCACACATACATTATCACAAAACAATGGAGTGGGGCATTCCTTGGTGCTTTTCATTTGTTGAAGGATGAGATGTAAAAAAATGACTGTGCTGTAGCTAGCAACTGCGTTGTCAGCTAATGGCTGCATGCTGACAGGAAGATGTACTTCACTGAGTACTATGGATGCCATACAGAAGGAACCATAGAAAATGAATTACTCTCTAGGCTTACAATGTTGTCATACACTCCTGGCAAAAAAATTCAGACTTGCTGTTCTTTGAGTCAGTACCAATTTCCAGGTAAGAACACAGCACAAATAGCCTAAGTCCTCGCTGCCTGACACCAGGTTGCTCAGTGCTGCCACTGGAAGGGAAACACTGCGCCTCAGCCTCACAGTACTGAGAGACTGCTGACCTCCTAACATTCCTCCAAGTAAGTCGACAATAAACCTGTTGTATAGCCATGGACTCATGAAAAACTATGACTCATCCATTTCATAAGTATTTACTTAAGCGAATTCTTGGCTTCCGTGTTACATAAGGTCAAGTTCTATCTTCACATACTCGTGAGCCACAAAACAGATCCCCAGATCAGAGGGAAATAATTCCTAATCACATAGCCATTTCTCTCAGTGGTCTGTATTCTCAGATGCTGTAATGTCAGCAATATAATTTTGCACAGTACTGCGGTTTTTCGTTTGTTTGAACACAGCTGTACAAGGGCACAGTCACTAACACCCAGCTACTGACTCCTCAGAACCATTACAGCTTCTCAAGGCCAGCACAGTACTGTTTTTTAAACGTTACCCTGAGCACTCAGTAAACAGAACACATTCAGAGATGTGCATTGGCTTCACCTCTCTTTCCTTATGGCTGAAATCCTAGCTTTGCTGAAGGCTACAGGAGTTTTGGCACATCCTTCAGAGAACCAGTGACCCTTTCTAATTCCCACAATTCATTTCCAATAACTTCTCATACTGATTTTTGGCCAGATAACTTTCAGTGATAGGACCCTTAATCTGATCAAGAAACATATCTGAACCTCATAATTACAATAATAAGGAAAAATGCTGCCCTGTACTGACTAGCACAGCTCTGTTTCATATCACTGAATGCAATGTACTTCTTTGGTACTTTCAGTCACACTACTGGACAAGGCTGTTGTCACACACTTCATTGGCTTTTTAAGAAACATACTAAATCATTGTTTACCATTGCCATATTTTTCTTGTCTGCAGTTTGTGATGCTTATCTGCTCCTTAGCCCTTTTAAAACCCTTTAAAATCTTTTAGTTGAGACGTAGGGAATCACATGATACAATCGTCTCTTGCTTACTTTTTTGTTTGTTTGTTTAAACTACCTTGTTTCCTCATCTGCCACATCCTTTACACTTCCTGAACACTTTCTGTTTATCCTGGTGACTGTTCTTCACAGAAGCTGCACACAGGCTTACCCTTTCTATAGGGCATATCAACTTATGTCTGAGATTTAGAGTGAATAATTATGTCCCATTGTTTCTTATACACTTCCCATAGTCGCATTCAAAAGTTTATTCCAATCAATGTAATCCTTGCTGGTTTTGCTTTGATCTTTTTTGTTTTAAATAATATCTAAACACTTGCAACAACTTTCATAAAAGCTCACAGTGAACACATGCTATACAGATGTTATTATGAGATCTGCAGGGCATACATTTTCTTGAAATATACTTTTAATGTATGTCTTGCATTTGTGAGATCCCCATTCCAGTCTTCTACATGCTACTAAGATGTAAAGAAATGAGCTGTAGTACGTCCTAATGTTCAGATGCAAAAAGTCAGAAAGGTAACAAGTCCCAGTGAAACCTGCTTTATCACTGAACAATTCCACTAATGCAAACAGTGGAGAAGTAGCTTCTTTTGTGGTTATGATGCAGCAGAAGTGCTAAGAGTTGCAATGTTTATAGTCTCTGCAGCACCCACATCTGTGCTGATCCCCAGAAGACTCTTTGTAAAACCTCAGCTACTTATACTACCTATAATTTTCATTTTGTTTCTGAAATTACATGTATTCATCTAGAATGGACTGCAGATTACTTAAATTAACTTAATATTTAAACCTATGCACATATTCTTTCCCGTGTCTGAATACAACACAGTAACATATACAAAACCATTCACAATTACACTGCTGTATCCTAGAGATTCCTTTTAAGTGAAAACTTCCCTCAGGGCATCTGCTTAGTGCGAAATATACAAGACTTCAATCTATTTTGAACTCAAAGTATCATACTTCCGTGTAGCTTTATCCATTAGAAAGTCCAGCTACTACCTTTCTTTGAAATTATATTGCACTAACAAACCTGCAATTAAAAATAAATTTAAGAATTATACTACAAATCACTGCTGAGCTCCATCTGTTTTGATTTCTTCGATTTTTTTGTGTTGGGTTTTTTTTTTTTTTTTTTTTTTGGTAAATAAAAATGAACTATTTGATGTTTACAAGCTGCAAAATATACGAAATGGTGTATAGTTTTACACTGACACTGACACTCGTACATTATGATTGCATTTGTCAATGGCATTCAGAGCAGTTGGCTTTTTGAAATAAAGCATGTATTCAGTGGAGTACCATTAAGAGCAATTGAATTGCCCTTCATCTGTTTCCAAAGCTCTAAGGACTAAAAAGCACTGTCTGGAAGCTTTATGGGCATTAGCTGCCTTTTTGTTTTGTTCTGCTTAGGCAGCCTTGTCTGTTTTCATACATTAGACGAAAGGATTTCCAGCAATAACCTTCTTCTGATGAAACACATCTATAACTACTGCTCTTTGTTTCTTAGTAAGTGATGAAAAAATCCTTTATGGGTGTAAGCTTACTTAAATCAATAGCAACTTCTCCATGCACAACAGCGCTTCGGTGTGTGTTCATCAAAATGTCTGCTCAATAGCTGCACTGTCAGTGGGAACATTCACCTGTCCAAGTTAAGTACTCTGCTCAGTGCTGTAGTGAATAGGGACCTACTTCTTTATGACTCTAAAATATGCCAAATATTCAGGTTTTCAGGCTTATTGCTGTCAGGGGCAGGGCCTGGTTTATTTGTGATGGCAGCAGCGCTACACTCAAAGTGAAGACATCTGGCAGTCTCTAATAACCGGGCAGTCTGTTGCTCGTATCACAGCAAGTGCCACCTTACCATCCATCCAGAAAGTGGCTGGTACTTGCTTCCCAGGAAACTTCTCTGAGCTCGTAGGCTGGGCTCAGACCCAGGTATGTGTCCATTCAGCTGCCACTGGCCTCCCAGTCCAGACAGCTTGCAAAGCGATTAGTACATAAGTATGAATTACACACCTTGAACGCAGTCAGTTGTCTTTGGCAGTCCCACAACCCCGTCTGTGCCTGCTGGCTCTTCTGACCTCCACTCTCTGGACAGCATTTTATATCACACTTATTGGATATTTAGCTTCTCATTTTCCTTGCATAACTGCTCCAGCCAGCCAGCCCAGTTCTCTCTGACTCCATGCTGCCAGTAAATCCCTGCTGGGCCAGGCGAAGGATATGCTCCTGACATACGGTTAGCTGGCAGAAGAAGCATGAAGCACATTTTGGTGAACATCTGGAGGGAATACCCCAAGTATAATGACTTTGGCTGGAGAATGAGAAGAGCTCATTATTGTATCACTGGAAGCCAGCTTGTTCAACTGGGCATTTTCAAGGCCAGGTTATGGTGCCTAGAGCAACACAAGTACTGCAAAGATCTGTCACTGGCAGGAAAAGACACTAACTGGAGTTCTGTTCATGCCCAGCTTTATGCCCCTTCTTTTAAATGGGTGATACTCACCAGTCCTCAAGCTTCAAAATCTTCCTGACACACATTATTAGAGAATGTATTTTATCAGAAAGGAAAATAGAAAAGAGAGAATGAAACATGCCTACTAGTAAGATGCCAGGGACAGTGCGTATCCTTCCATGGAAATAAGCAAGAAGTTTTCTAGAACACTGAATGCAAAGGACATCTTTACTGTGATCTCCTGAAAAATTGCAGATTCTGAAAGGAGGTATAAAAAGACCTCATAACCAAAACTGCATCCTGGTTAAAAAAAAAAAAAATTGATATAAACAGCAATTTCCCTACAGCTCTCCAATTTATTTGAAGTTACAAAAGCTTTTTCCCAGGATATGATTGATCTCAGATAAGTACAGAGGGATTTAACCAGTCATTAGCTATTTTTCCTCTCTTTTTCCCAACTATAAAGCATAGGTGCTCTAACGTGGCTGCTGGAGGATTGTCAATGTATTTACACAAATACGTACATCAGTTGCTAAATGCTCTGAAGTACTGTGTCACTGATTTCATCTGTATGCTTATACACCTTCTGCTATTCGTTACCTCAGATGTTAAAATGTTCTCATCTACATCACACTGCAATTTTTGAAAAGATTACAGATTCAAAATTCTCCCAGGTTACAGTTCAATTTGGACTACTGTGTGTTGTCTGCCATATTGTGCAGCTACTGTTTACTGGTATATTCTCAGCATTTACTCTCTGAGATGGAAAAGGAGGAGTTCCTACCAATCAAATTTGAGCAGTTATTGTACTGGTGACAGGAATAAAAGAGTAAGTCACATATAAACTGGAAACAGTCTGCTGTTGAAATAAATTATCTATGAGGTCCTCTGAGACAAAGGCCAGAACTCAGCAATGAATAGGATTCCTGTTAGCCTTGTGTCCTGCAACGGGCAAGTATCATCAACAGCTGTGTCACAGCTAAAAGGACTTCTCCAGAGGATAAGGATCTCTGACCCTTTAGCAAAGGCCCCTGGAGTATTTAGGATGAACAGATTTTGTCAGCAAATCCCGTATTTGTTAGGACAAGTCACATAATGTTCTCATATTTCTCAAGTTTCTTCAGCTAACATTTATTATTTTAATTTCCTTTTCACCAAAGATTGAGTTACAATTCTTCACAGAGACTACTTACTGACCCCCAAACACTGCCACTGAAAAGAAAGGATATAACATTGCTAGAAACAAAAGTAAAAGGACACAAGAAAAATGGCAAAAACAAATTAGTTCCTCATGACACTGCAACTAAAACATTCATGGATGAAGCCAGCAACTCAAAAAGGGTCAAGGAAGAATCTGATCTATTCACAGAGGAAAGCAGAGCTGTAAAGGACTGTAAGAGTCACTCCCTACTTTTTAATTCAAGTATTACTCAGTGAGAAATATTATGTTTATTTATGAGTGATTGAGAACAAGGCTGTTATCACAACCTGTGGTGCAGAAGGGTTTGAAGAAAACTGCAGAAAACTACTCATTTTTTTGAGTACTGGAAAATTTTCTGCTCCATGTGAGAAATCTGGAATAGCAACTTTTGAAGCATCAAAGCTCTGAGATTTGTGGATCAGGCACACAACTTTGGAGGGCTTCTAGAATCCCAAACACAAGTGAAATGAATACTATGCCAAGCTGTTTAACAGCTTTGATTTTGTTGTTTTACTCTATGAAAACTCACTGGAAACCTACAGAAATTTTGAAAAGCTTTGCTTGGGAATTATTTTGCCTGATCTTCTAATAAGCTTATGGTTTCCATGCTGCAAACATCATGGATGGTGTAGCAAAAACACTACAATTTGAAATGCCAGATTGCCTGGACATTGAATTCAAAGAATTTTTTCTCTCTAGCTATTAACATCTGAAAGCCCTGCCAGACTTGGAGAAATGCCCTAATTTATAGAAGTCCTCTGTTTGGTTAATGGAAAAATACAGCCTTTTGCCCCCAATCCAGTTTGGTGCATGAAAGCATAGACATTTTATCCCAGTAGAGCACGAGAACACAACACTGAATTTTGTACTCTCTTAGCATGATTACTTTGCAATTATGGCATACGTATTATGGCAAATCCCAAGTAAATTATGAACTCTGTATATTACAAAGGCACTGTAAAACACTGATTGATTTGGACAGTTTGTAGTTAATTAAGTTCATTTCCAATTCTATCTCTTCACACAATTTCAAAGCATTCTGCATTGAAAGCCCATTTTCAATTAGTAAGGAAGATGAAACAAAAAAGAATTAATTATAAAAGTGGCAATCCCCATTTAAATCTTCATAGTGCAGCAATTATTTATGTTAAGTGTTGAGAAATTGGAGAGTTGTACTTGTCTAATACAGTTTTTTTTCCTTGATATATATCTCATGTATATTAAATCTGTACAAAGTAGTGGGTTAGTATTTTTTAAATCAATGACTAAAGTATTGCTCAAAAACTTGTACAGCATTCCAAGAGGCAGAAAAATGTCTGTGTTTGGCTTTAGTCAAATAAAGCGTCTCGGTTTGATTCTTCTCTGTTCTACTGCACTCATATCCTAAGGTAATTTCATTATTTGAACTGAAGCAAAATTCTGCAATGAAACAGTAGTGAAGGACCAATGTATGCAGAACTTTATGCTGTGGATTGATTGCCTGAAAGAAACTACAGAGTTTTACTCTAGCTTTGGACAGCACTGATGTTGTCCAAAATGGTGTAAACCACCACTACAAATCACACAGGAAAGCGTGGCAAGAAAGGTTTTCCAGGTAACCTTTTCTAGTCTTTTGATGAGTACATGCTAAGATCTGGTCACCATCTGGTTTTCAGGTTTTAGTAATTAAGCAACATCACAGTACCTATAGAGTAGTCCAGGAAGTATTCTTTAACAAACCATCTTTAGAAAGAGTTACAAATGAGATGAGGCCTTTAACATAACAAATTAGTTGTTTGTTAACAAGAACAAAAAAAAAAACAAAAAACTGAGGTTCATCCCTTGAATTGCTAGTGTCATTGTTCTACAAAACAGACCCTCTTTTAGCACAGCAACCCATTTTTCTCCATACAAGCCAAATGCCTCCAATGCCAACCAAAAACAGAGAAGGAAAGAAAAAAAGCATACATATCTGCTGCCAGTTAAAAATAGCATATCTTCACTTGCTGATCGTACTGTTTTCAACTTCAAAGATTATCAGCCATAAACTTGATCTCAAAATGAATGATATGAAGTTAGATGTACCTGTAGATGCACAGTACTGTAAAACAACTTCGTTAACTTCATTTGCTTTCATTTGCTAGATTTTAAACTGTCAACTACTGGCCATTTGTCATTGGCATTGATTTCCGCTCCGCAGCCAAGATTAGTGCTTTAACCAGCAGCCCATGCTTCACTGCCTGATGTGTGGCTCTGGAAAGAAAATTTTTAAATGTATCCCACTGACATTCTGCATGATGCAGATGTAGAACAGGAGCGTGTTCCTGAGTGTGCTACAAGTAATACCTTAGAGGAGTCCTCTCACTGTTCACCCTGTACTAGGGGATAGGAGGTGCAAAGCCGCTAAGGGGATCAGGCTGTACATCCAACAGATAAGCACTGAGCAGCTGAGCATAGACTCACTGGATCAGAAGAGGCAGAGTTGATCTCCTGCACAGGCAGCCAGTTAGAACAAGGCCTGGGTTTATTCATAGTACAGACTGAATCTACAAAGAAAAATTAAAATTAAAAAAATTTAAAAAGGTCTTCATACAACATTTTTTTTCCTTCTCTATACCAGTTATTCTGCAGTTCAATGCGCTGTAGTGCCACTTCAGAGAAATTTCTTATCTAAGTAAGTTACTGCAATAAATTATAAAAAGTTTGACAATGTTGCAACAGAACAATCACCATGAAAAATTCTAAGCAAGCTAGAAGGACAGCATCTCTCCTACAATATTTTTTGCTATAGATTTCCAAGTGTATTTGGAAGAATTATTTAAGGGTCTATTTTCCACTTATGCAGGTAAGAATACATATTCCAAGTCATTCTATCTTCCCCTTTTTTATTTTTTATTTTTGTTTTTTCTTCTTTTGTCCATGTACACTGGGCTCTTCTGCTTTGAAGTGAAGGAGCAAATGCTCACTGACTAACCATTGCAGTCATAGCAATGACAGAAAAAGAAACAAGAAGAAAGAAACAACAAATGTGCAAGCACTGAAAACTCTCTGCCTCTCAGGAGCCCCTCAGATGCTCCCAAGGATAAGGGTTCTGATGGTACTGCTCAGGTCACAGGGAATTCAAGACAGATCTCGAGGAAGCCACAACAAATTCTCCCAGACATGTACCAATAATGGAACTCTGCACCATCACTGCTCCTGCATCACATCTTGCAAATCTTCTACTTGCAATCCGCATTTATACACTTCATACCAATACACAAGCACAAAACACAAATACAAGGCCAAAAAATTGGAGTACTGATGATGCAAGTCAAAAGGTGAGCACCCACTGATATCTACCAAAACAAACCTAGGTCTCCAGTGCCTTAACAACCTCTTCAAATAATAGCAGCAACAAGCTTGAGACTGGGTTGACAATCATTTACATTCAAGTGTGACCTTTTTATTCAGTGGTGACATTTGTATCCTATTAGCAAAATACTGTATTATATTTAAGCAATAATTGCATTTTGTATAGAGATAAACGACATGTAAATCAATAAATGACAAGGCCGCAGGCCAAGCACATTATTGATTTTTCAGTCATGTTCATCTCCGAGCTCAATGCTGAGAAAATAGAGTATATGCTATGATCTTTTACAAGTTACATCTTTGGGGCACGACAGAAGTTTTGTAAGTATTAAGAAAGATATTCTCCAGTTGAGAGAAAGGAGATTAAAGGGAGGAGGAGGAAAATAATTATACAGCTGTAATCAAAGTTAACACACAATATCTCAAAAGTAAGTGCCGAGTGGCTCGACAACAGCTTCAACACCACCCTTGTCATCTCTTCAGTCATTATGTTATAACAAATCTTGCACTCTTGGTGTTTGTATTAGACCACACGTTAATTTGTATCATTTATTCAAACACAGGATGTACAGAATTTTCAGTCAGAACTGTTCTTACCACTTCCGTCCTCCAGTAATAAAACCAGATTACTAAAAATCCACAAACATGGGACTGTGACAAGTGGCAGATAGTGACAGTGCAACTTTCCTTTTATAAATCAATCAAATTCAGCAGTTAAATTTTAAAGGCAACCACTCTTCCTGTGGGAACACAAAGTTTCAAAGCAATACAGCTTTAAATTGAGAATCAGAAAGGTACTGTACTCTGATAATTAAAGGAGAAACAATAGTTTTCAGAAAGCACAAACACTGCAGTTAAAAAATGGAGGAATAATAAGTGGGTAAAGAGAAAAAGAATAATCTGGAATGGAGCAAAGACAGATCACTAGCTTGTCTCTGAAAAAGATAAGCATAAGTTGTATGAATCTTAACAGAGCAAGCAATGAAGAAAAACTGCAGCACCCATGCACACAGCCCCAGAAGTCTTAGCAAGGTACAAGCAGTCTTACTAGCAAAGGTGTCAAATAATCATCTGTGAATGAGACAAGATGTTTAGCTGCTTCTCAGGGTCACAAGAGACAGTAAATTACTTACAGCCTCACTGCTATATCACTGCAGTGAAACCACTGACGTTTTCTAATCTCCATCTAAATCATTAATAAGGTCATTCACTGAGAACTTTTCAGGGGACTAAGCCTGATATAAGAATTTTTTCTCAAATTCCTCTGTGACAGACATAATTTAAGATTACACTATTTTTATGTTCTTTTCTGTGGTTGAAAATAAATTAATACTTAAAAGAATAACTGCCAACATTGTATCTGCAACGTCAACAAGCAGAGTTCACCTACTCATCTGTATGAGCAATAATTCTGCAGTATTCCTTCATGCTGACCAAATCTTTCTATATAGCATAGAAGCAGCAGACATGGTTGTTAATTTCATTCACAATGGCCAATTTCCCTTCCACTAGAAGTTATTTTGAATATGGATTATGCAATCTAAATGCAGCCATTCAGTGTGTAAAATTCCATAATATCCTACCATTGAATCAACAGGTTAAGACACTTTTCATCTGACTGCACTAAATTATTGATCTAACAGTCTCTTTTTCAGATTTTAAATCATCCAAACAGAAAGAAAAATAAATGCAATAAGACTTTTCCTGTCTCAGTGAAAAAATATATGTAGGTAGTTTGAGTCCCAAAAGTAAAAATAATCACATAGAGTATCTTGCAGTAATCCATCCGATTTTGAATTAACCACTCAAAAAGTAGTTTATTTTTAAAAGATGTTTTATCTTGCTTGCGAGTCGACTGTATAAGTCTCATCTATCAATTCCTGCAGTTTGCGTATTATAATATAAATAATATATGCCTTTGTCATGTGAATAAGATAACAGCCTTCACTCTTCACTGCTCTATAATTCTTGTTCTGTGACATAAAACAAAACTTTCCTTGAGCAGCTAAAAAGGAATTCAGAATAAAAGAATTATGAATACATCAATGGAGATAGATGCTAATTTTTTTTAAAAAAGTGGAGAATATTACGCAAAACGTCAAGATTTATTAAATAGAGTTATACCCTCAAAAGTGTCTAAAGATTTAACTGAAGAGTAGAGCTTTCTTAAAAACACTTCCACAGCTGCAGTAAATGTCTTTTTAGGTTATTTCTTCAAAAGCTTCTGAGACCTATATGGTTCTCAGCAGCCAACAAAGAACACACTCCTTGAACGCTGGCAGGTGTGAATTCAGATGGGTTCAATTCTTAGTTAACTTCTCTTATTTTCAGAAAATGTTCTCTAATTTGTTTATTGCTGATGCTTTGGCAAACTGCTCCAAAGCATCGGGAAACCGCATCTGTTAAGAAGAGGTTCCAAGGCCGGGCACAACTCTGGTATCTCGTGCACTAGTTCCCAGTTCCCACTATTCCTGTTTGGCAGTCACTATTTCTATTTCTGAAATAATCCCAGTAGTAATTTAAACACCTGGTTCAGCGTTAATAATGTGGCAGTTTGGATATGCCTGGATGCGAACTACAGCATCAGATAGCTTTAATATCATAATTCAGTACAGGAAAGTATGAACGGACAGAAACCACAAGTAATTAAATCACCTACAACGTACAAACTGAAACCTCTTCCCCTCCCCATGCCATTTTTCTATGAGTTCTTAAGACTTCACTTTACTTTTGACTAAGGACAAAAAGAATTGGAAACAAAGAGGAACTGGATGAAAAAGAATCAGGAGAAAGCCTGGTACGCACTTGCTTTGAACCAGGACTGTTTATTTGTCTAGCTTGTTTTTTCCAGGCTTTAAAATTTGGGCATGCACACTTACTTGGACTGTCACAACTGTTTAAGTCAGTCAGTATTTGATATATGACTAAATATTCACAAAAGCGCCAGGAATAGAAGAGTGGAACGATTTCAGGTGAAATTGGAGAGGTTAGGAGAGAAGGGTGAGAAAAGAAGAATAAAACAGGGAGTTGACCATATCTGATATTAATTTCTTATAATAACAAATGTAAGAAGAGGGGAAAACATTAAAAGTAACAAAAAAAATTTCAATACTCAGATATAAGCATATATATCTCTTCATTTTTAAAGGGGCTAAAAGAGCTAAATGAGGTATGTTTCAGTTAACTGTATTTTTCTAGTAATCCAAAATGATTTTAAAAGTAATTTTTCAGTGGCAGAGAAAATTGCACTTTAGGATAACTTGACAAAACTGTCTTGCTGTCTTCTTCTCTGATAAAAATCAGCAATCTCACAAGATAATTTATTCACACAGATGTAATCAGCATCACTGCCATACTGTTCACAGGTCCCAAATACCTGGAGAGCAAACCTTGGTCTGCTGCTGGTCATAATGAAAAAGCAGTCCATCATCTTAATGGCAATGGGCTTTGGATCTCAATTTTTTATGGAAAAGAAAATACCCTTGCTTCAGACAAAGAACTCAGTCTTCAGGCCTTGGTTTGACCTTTAAGTCAAAAAGAAGTGGGAGAAATGCCACAGATGGGTTAATAGTTAATGATGTTCACCAAGGTGCAGTGACATCACACTAGAAGAAAAAAAGAAGCCATAGTCCTTCACTCTGCTGTTATTCTTGTTAGAAATAGAAAGTCACAAGCACTAAGCAGATGATAACATTTGTTTTAAAGGAAATGTTAATTGAAATTGGCACGCCGCTGCTCACAGCTAGGAAAAGGACCCCAAGAGATCAGTAGAAAGAGGAGGAAAAAAATGGTGAGAGTTTTGCCAGAGAAGCACTGACTCCCAGCCAGCAATGAGGAGGGCTCTATGTCTGGTAATCCACTTTTAACTACGGCAAGATTAACGTTGACCTGAATAAAAAGCCTTTTCTAATGTGCACAAAGTCTATTATCTGCTCTATGCATAGGAGAGGGAGATGAAGAAAAAAAAACAACACAGAATCTACTTAAAACTGCTATTCTATTTTTTTTATTTATTTATTTTTAATACAGATACTGGATCCAAAAATCTCCAAATAATAATAAAAAAATATTTATCTTAATATTTGACATACTTTGTTTATCATTTAATCATTCAGAAGTGCTGACAGGTTTAACTACAGCCTTCACAGGATCAGAAAGACAAAAAAAGTCATGAATCTGACCACCCAAACACAAATTTTGAAAGTTAGGTTCCACCTTCTTTCCCAGTGCACATTAGATCTGTTAAGCCTATTTTAAGATCCATTTTTAAACAGAACACCATCCAAAAACCAATAAAAAAATCTTTTAAAATCTATATCAAGGACCAAAGTTTGCTTGCAGGCTAGCAGTAACCTACACCATTCTTACTCTGCATTAATTGTTACTGGGTAAAAAAAAAAAAAAAAAAGGAGCTTTACAAGGCTGCTGGAAACCGTAGACACTGAATTACAGTTATAAATAAAAGATTCAGGTGTCAGTTACTGCAGTGGCTGAAGGACACTGAACAAGCAGTGAGATAGAACAGTATCAGACGGCTTCTTAAAGCACACTGCCAAGCCTGAGCAAAGGCATGCCTACAACTGAGGCGTGTGGCATTTCTCCTGGAGATAAATCTCCAGGTGGAAGACCTCAAAAACTCTCACAGTTATGCTTTTTTTCATATGCAGTCTTTGGGTATAAATAACCACTGCACCTTAAGCTGTTCATTTCCAGGAACTTGTTCATTCACAAACACAGAGATTCATCCGAATGCTTAATATACTTCCAATTTTATGAACATCAGATACCTGAACATTTTGAAAAGCTGCACTTAAGAATCCCATCAGTGAGAAATCTTTCATCAACTTCAGTAGAAAGAGATACAAAACATTACTCAAAGTAACTACTTTGATCCAAGTAGTCTGATATTTTGAGGAACGCATTAGATTTCTTTTTCTCCTTAAAGTTTGAAAAGTATCTGCTGACCTTTGGCAGCTGTTACAGAAGTCTACACGTTCAGTTTTCTCTCTAGGTAGATTTATTCACGTGTCCTGCCAAGGAAAAGAATTAAAAAAAAAAAAAAAAAAAAAAAAAAAAAAAAAAAAAAAATCAATACAACAAATTGAAGACTGTGTAAAATTCACAATCCCATGACAGCCACTCTTTGTAGGGTTAGATCCCTTGGTGAAGTACATGGCCTTGGCAGCTAGTCAATTCACTTTGTTTGTTGAGCAAGGTTAACCCCTTCCTCAATCACAGTATAGTTTTACTACTTCCAGATGTCAATACAGCATGAATGGGTCTGATCCAAAATTCACATTGTTCAGTAGGATGCATTCATTTATTTTAAGGTAGTTACTACTGAGATATTTCCCTGACCATTATTCTCTCCTTTGCTCCTCTGGTTTATTCTTTACCGTATGAAGGTGAAAAACCCCAGCCTCTCTCTTCTTACTCACTTTTTGCTCTCTCTGGGTATAATCCTGTTTCTAGATTACATCTTATTCCAACAGCTTTTTGTGTGAAATCTAAAAACTATTTCCCTCACTGCAAGAAAAACACCTCCTGAGCCACTCTAATGGCTTCCAGAATTGACTAATGAATGAGAAAATATTGTCATTATATAAACACCACCTCTCAAAACAGAGCCATGTAAAAATATGCAAGACCTGAAACAGTTAAAGCCTACTCATACAGAAAATGAATTTTTGATAACATTAAAAACAGCTTAATAGAATTCTCTGAGAGAAAAAAAAAACACTATGATACTCAAGCTTAGTATCATACTCAAGATTAGTAGTTGCAATATCCATTGCTCAGAGAAGAGACAAGACACGCTGCTGCAGCTCTTCTCTGACCTGAATGAGCTGCCTTTTTTCAAATGGGAATACTCAATATTGTCTCTTTTCATATTTCCTGCTTCTGCAGCAAACTAATGCTTTTAAGAAAAACGAATGCGTAAGACAAAAATAGGAAAAAAAAAAAAAAAAACAAAACGTGCCAGAGCTATGGAAATAACTTATTCATATCCTAGTGTATAAGAGCCACTCTCAGCCAGATATTTGCCTATGAAAAAACTCTTCAGGAAATCAGCTACTATAATAGAACATATTTGGAAAGGTAAAGATGCTAATCTGTCTAAAATACACACAATAGTCTTCTTCCTTTATGCTTTTATAATTACGGCATTAAATCCTATACTTTTTAATGTATTAGACACATAGAAGACACAGGACACTCGCTTAATGTTATACAGAAAGAAAAATCCAGTGCTTTACAAGAGAATTTGAGAGTGGGATTGGCTTTTACTGTACATATCTGCACTGAGCATCACTCTGAGAAATAGGAAGAAAAAGGAGAAACACTGTTAATAGAAAGATCTTTTTTTGCAATAATATGTCTGTTGACTTATTATCAAAGAGTGCCTTTGACTATGCTCTATTTCAATGAATATTAAATGTGGCTATTTGAAAGATGCAATCAGATAGAAATCCAAGCTTTGGTATAGGTATATAAATGGAAATTTATCCTAGAGTGAGAATTAAGAGGATACTGATAATAAATAATTAGACACTGCTGGGGTTTGTTCCATGAATTCCAAAATCCAAAACAGTTTCCATAGCTTCCAAACAGAAGCAGAGGTAAGGGTTTTCTATCTATCTATTTTCTAAGATGGTGGAGACTTTGCATTTCCCACCTGTAATTGCCTGTAATGCAATCATTTACTGTCAATATTCATTCTCTCTTATACAGCTGTGAAGTGAGAAAGCAGTTACTGTCTACAGTGCAAAAACAATTATCCACAGAATACAGTGTATGGTTCTGAACAACATGTTGAAAGACTAAAATTAACACAGCTCTGATCACCCCTCAGAATCAGAAGGAAAAAAAAGGGGCAGAAAAAATATCCTGCATTTATTTCAAAAAGTCTACTTCAAACCTGTGTTCTGAAATAAGAGGTTAACAGAACAGTATTTCTGTTCAGTCTCTGGCACTTTCATTATGCCATCAATTATTACAGTGCCATCTTCTAACAGGAATTTCATCATGTATTCATACTGGTGAGCAGAGTCATTTAGCAGCCACAACAAATTGAGCTCAGCAGGCTTTATTTCAAAAACTACAATGGTGTCAAGTGGTCAGTCCTTCACTTTTAATTTCTGGATATATGAGATGCAAATTGCCTGGTCTCTCATTCTAACAGCCAGTCATGGCAAATAGTTATAATTACATTCTAACATACTCTTAACTGTGGGTAAACAACATTTAAAGCTGAGGATAGGACAGCTAGAATCACACACACACAAAATCTGTTGTAATACAAAAATATGTATTTATGTTCTATGTACCATATATGTATGTACTATACGCATTACTCACACATGAACAAATCAAATTCATTTTAAAAATCTGAACAATCATGAAGATTCTCTTACTTTGTCAGCATTCCATGTCTATATCTGTAGCCTGAAATGCATCTTTCCCCCATAGCAAGCCATTTCTAAAGCTGAGTTGCAGACACTTGTTTCCATCTCCAGCATACCTAGCCACTGACCCTGTAGCACCTTAGGTTTGCTCCCATTCTGACACAAGACTTTGAATAAGACGCTGAGTCTAAGTGCCAGATGCATTTTCCTCCTTGTACATGAAAAGTTGGCAATGAATTTGTCTGTGACGTGAACCAGGAAGACTTGGTGTATTTAAGCCCAGTAAAAGCAAAGGAAAAAGTTCAGCTGGCTTTAATGTGAGATACTGCAAGAAGCAGGAGTTAATTCTCACCCAGTTCATTTTACTTCAGATATCTCCAGCCTCATTTATATTTACTGTAGCATTACTTAAATTAGAAAGTTAGACATAATTTGATAAAAATCTAATAAACATAATTCCGTTGGTTTCGTTACTGTCATGAGACAGTGGTCAGAGTTGATGGTTTGTTTGGGTTCAAGGAAATCCAGAAGAATCACACCTTTCCAACCCCAAAAGGCAGTGCACATCACTTTACCTGCTGAGGGCCACACCTTGAACTTCTCTTCAATGGGGAATTCACATTTTACTCCATGGGTGGCTGTTCTGACTCAGACTCATATTGTTATTACCACATCTCATCATCAGAAATGATGTGATCCAGGAAACTGACACCTTCAACCTCATATTGGTTCAATAGGTACTCAGAAACTTGCACTTAATGTTTCTTCTCTTCCTGTGTGAGCATTCGTAGGACCTACCTGTGCAGATTTTGTTTGCACTGTGGTCACTGTGTGCACATCACCTGTTTGGACTCCAGAAATATTCAGCTAGCGTTTATGAGCAAGTGCTGTTTATTTTGCATGGAAAAATTCAATGAAACATCTTTACCTCACACACAATTCCGGATCAGATGCCATTTTATCAGACTACCCCTCTACTGCCATCCGTCACACAGCAAAAAATGGAGTGGAATGTTGGTGGAAAGGTTTAACCTTTGTCATCCCACCATCACCTACCTCTGATATCAGATGCCAACATAATAAAATAGGAGGCTTTGCTTTGAGAGTAGCCCTCATAATTCCTTTCCTTCCAGAGCAGACAATGAAGTTTTCGTAGTAAACCAATGTTACGTGTTTGTATCCACCCTCAAATTGCATTGAAGATGAACATTAATATTTGGGAATTGGTCATCTTATATTTGATCACCCACAGGGGTTTCACAGCTAATTCATGCAAGATAAACTCAGTCCAGCCTTGGATAAATTACAAGTGATTAAAGGAATTTCAATGGGCCACCTGTAGGAAGTGGAATATTTATTTAAACAATTCACCAATTTCCAAATACTCCTAAGTTAGTTGTCAACACAGTAAGATTGCAATGCTGGTTCACTGTCACTGTAGCAGATGGTAAGGACTTGTTAAAGCAGAATGAACTGCTACTTAGCCGCTGCCACAAATTAAAACTTAAGTCTTGAAAAGTGAATTCAATCAAAAGCAATAAAAATGGAAACATGAAGTGTAGACCTCTGACAAATTTAATATACGCACATACATTTTATGTGCACTTAAGCCATCTTCTGAGAAATGCAGAGCAGTGACAGTTTTTCTACAGAAAAAAAGATTTTATTTCCATACATATTGTAGATTCCCAGTCATAGTTCATTTATTGCTTCAATATTAAATCATTAAAGCTGAAAACGTATCTTCAAGATTTGGCGTGACACAAAAGACCTCCACCAAATACATGAAATGGACTGCAAATACCTAATTAAATATAATAGTCATCTTCGCATGTAAGAGTTGGGTTTGGATATGTTACTTTACTATAGCTCCCTGTGGAATAATTTCCTTAGGAATAAGAGAAGATTTCTCTTCCTGGCTCAAATCCTGTCACAAGTCAACAGCGTTCAGTGACATGCTTCAAATCTCATGTTACTATCCCCATAGCATAAACAGGCACACATGGCCTTCATTCTGCAAATAGCTGCTGTATGGCCAGAACCACTGCAATATCCTTACTGAATGACTGATGCTAAATAAGGACAATTTCTGACTATTCCTCAGACTACAACCATTTCTCTTCCTACATCTCAATGTTTGCACACGATATGACATCTGATCTGTTTTGCAGCTTGCATGGATTTAAACCAGCAGTCTTAACAAAACAAACAATTATTATCTTATGTTACATCATTGTCCTTCTGCTTCATCTGTGTTTTTTTCCCTTTTCTTTTAAAAGGCATGCCTATCCGCTCCGCAATACAAATGTAAGAGCTTCATTAAGCACTGCTATTTATGCAAGTAAGTTTAAAAATCAAGGCAGATGTTCTTTAACTAAGATGCATTTGGAAACTGAATTTATGCCTCAAAGCATAAGCAGATCCATATCTTGAAATAGTGGCTATGGGAGTACCAAAAGGTCACCAAGGAAGTTCCCAGCACAACTCCATCTGCTGGGACTGCTCTCTAATCCCAGCACAGGAAATTCTCAGGCCTTTCTATCCTTTCTACCTGTAGAGCATCCAATTTCTCCTTGCCTTTCTTTCCTCTCTCCTCTCACCCTCTCCTGCTCCAGAAATGCTTACTTCACTTTCAAGCATCCACCATCCTTGCTGAACTTTTTAACAAGTTACATACAAACAAATCCTCACTTATCTTTTCACCTCAGCTTTTCTTACTCATTTGTGTCTCTGGAGACCCAAAATACTATAGAAATTGCTCAGCATTCCTTTGTGCTTGCACAGTGCCTAGAAAATGTCACCCTAATCCACACCTTTGTACTATGGAGACAGAAGTTACAGAAAATGATAGAAGAAAAAAGTCTAAAAGGAAAAAGTACACACCTATAGAAAATTACATTATACAGTCTAGAACCTCTGAACTCAATGCAACAAGTGTTTGGGGTTACACTTCCTCTCTGGCTTATTTAATGAGAAGGCAAATCAGAATTTTTCTCTTTGATGCATGTGACAACACTCTATTGAACATCCATGTTGAAATTCTACTGGTGTACAAAATAGGGATAAGAAAGAAGCTTTGATTGCTCACAAAGCAAGGGGGATTTATTGAGACTTCGAAAGAAATTTCCTGGATTCTCTTGATGTACAATACGAAACCAAATAAATACATGATAGCATGCTAGAACTGTTAATTTTGATTGATACTATTATTTGGGCTAGTTCTAAATATCTGCATAGATTTGCTAGCCTTTCTGTGTTCCAAGTATACATTCCATCTTTGTCAGATTCTCTTTCTCTGCACTGCTACTGTTTTGTTTTTTTTTTTCCTCCATTTTCACTCATTTATTTCAGTTCTGAATTTTTTCTGTTTTCCTACCCAGCAGAATTTTTCCCAGGTAAACAGGTTAAGCTGTGTCACTACGAGGCCAAATACTTTCCCTCTCTGTGAGGAACAGAATGGTTTGGGTTCAAAGGGAACTCAAGGATCATCGAGTTCCAACCCCCTGCCATAGACAGGGCCACCAACCTCCAGATATGGTGTACTAGATCAGGTTTCCTAGGCCTTCACCCAACCTGGTCTTGAACACCACAAGGGCCGGAGCACCCGCAGCATCTCCGAGCAGCCTGTCACAGCACCTCACCACTCTCTCTGTAAACTTCTTCCCCCTGACATGCAATCTAAATCCTTCCTCCTTGAGCTTAAAACCATTCCCCTTTGTCCCATCACTATCTACCTTTGTAGAAAGTTGATTCCTCTCCTGTTTATAATCCCCTTTTAAATACTGGAAGGCTACAATGAAATCTCACAACCTCCTCTTCTCCAGGCTGAACAAGCTCAGCTCCCAAAGCCTGCCTTCATAGACATAGTTCCATGCTGTTCAGTCACATTTACCAAAGGCAGCTTAAACTCAGACCAGCAGAGACCACTGAACAATAATTCATACTTTTGTATTTCTACACATCAGGTTGTCACAAAACAGAAGAGCAGGCGGTCCACAGAGAACTGGAGAGAGGTATGTGGGGATTCTTTTTGTACTCTGGCAGTTCGTACCTTGCAACAACCATCATGGTTCACCTGTATGAAATGAGTTCTGAGGACAACAGGAGTGACACAGGACCAAACTGCACACCTATGGTTAATCCACTGCTGAAGAACACCACGGTGTTCCTATGCGATGAAATACATTTACTGGGTGTACTTAGTGATAAACAAGAACTGTGCCACTATTTAACACGGAGAAATAAGGCACAGCAATTTTAGAAAAGCAAGCGATAATGAGTATGACATTCAAATGAAACTTCAAGAGTCTTTAAAAATAAGAATATAATTACCTGACTGAAATTTGTCCTGAGCACAGAAGATATCAAAATGACCAGGAGATAGTTAATGAGCGTGACCTTGACTAAAAAAATGATCATTTTCTCCAATGTCCATTAGATGCAGATGATTATGTTAGCATTTTAACTAAGAATCTTCTGTAGGAATACACGGCTATGTATATACATATTTGATGCATTATATTTTAATTAGGTTCATTTCCTTTTGACAGCAAAGCTTCTGTTCAGGTGTCAGAAATGGAAATTTATTCCTAATCCTTATCTTCTAAATGGATTATAACATGAAATAAGACTTCAAATAGAAACTATATCTCTATCTAACTTGGTGAAGTAAATTCTTTACATCAATTATTCTCTTTTTAATTAAAGTTAGACACAATGATGCCCTCTCCATAACTCTACATGTATACGAGGCAAATAGCATATATACATTTCTCATTAGAAATGAAAACAAATCTTAGGAAGTTTCAGAAGGCAAAAACGTAAGAAGCAGCCATACACACTTATACATACTTGCACACACTGAATTTGCATACACAGAACAGATGCACAGGTCATTGCTGCCACAAAAATAAAATTCCCACTCCCATAAAATAAATAAATAAACACACACAAAAAGAGGCAGATCTAAACTATACTTTGATTTTCAGGCTCATATCCATTGCCATTGTTCATGTCGTATAATCAGAAAGAAAATTATCCCATAAGAAAAATATGGGCAGCTGTGCTCCTCACTAACAACATAGTAAAGTTCTTACATGAACTGTCCCATTTTTTTTGTACAACTCACAAATAAACTAATCCATTATATGCATTCAAATAAAGTGATGCAGTCACGCACAGGGTGTGACTATTTGCTTATTAGTGTAATTAATAATTGGGTACTCCCATAGGTATGTTCCAAACTCAGAGCCCTACTAAGCAGAATGACTAAGTTAAGAAACTTAACAGTCGACCTTCTGCTTGTCCTTCTCAAGCTCTGCATTTCCAAGTGAGGGAATTGAAGTGTTAACATAATTACGTACATATATAAGCTCCACTTTGAAAGCAACCATACCTTGTTGGTTGCCTGCATTACTCGGCTTGTTTTATTAGACAGACCTGCTACAGAACTCCCCCACGCTAAGCACAGATCAGGGCAATCTGTCTTTGAGCATCTCCTTCCTGCTTCTTAGTACATCCACCCTCAGTACTTCACTTGCACAGCCCCATGTTTTTTTGCCTCACACGTGCTTTCCCAGAATCTCTAGAGCATTGCTACAGAACACATTTTTGCCAGTACAAGTTTTTCACAAAGATGACAAGATTCCCTAAAATGAGAGAGACTGACATAGGAAATTCATATCTTTCAGAAAGAAAACAAAGGCAGCGTGCTTGAGGCTAAGTGAGACTTGCACGAAGACCATGAAGCCTGTAGAACCAGCTACTCACCAGCTGCATTTGCCTGTGGATACAGCACTATTTCGTCATCTACTCCACAAATACTCAAAAACTACTTACCAGGTAAATATTCATAAGGTGCAAATTAGTGATTTCACAGCTCTGTTCCCTTTCTTTTTCTCCTCCAAGCTGCTACAATAAAACCTCACTTAACAAAATCCCAGTCAAATGTAAGGCAGGTCTGTCCCTTGATCTAAGCTTATACATGCCACCTCTCCAGATTATTTAAAATACTGATTATTCAAATATTTCTGTCTCTGAACGTCTCTGAAACATTGCATGCATATGTTAGGACTGATTTACAGCTGGAAAAAATAAATCAAAGTCACAGAATGCATTGATAAAAGGCTGAAAGACCAACTCTGTGGCTGGATCGAAATCTGCAGTTAACATAAATATCACACTTAGCAGATAGTTCTTGAAAAAACATACACCAACTGTGCAACCTTTAGACAATATCCTTGTACAATCCATACTTTTTTTTTTTTTTTTTTTTTTTTTTTTTTTTTTTTTTTTTTTTTTTTTTTTTACACAAAGAGAGATGCAGCTTGGAAATCTTCTGCATACCGTGTTGGAGCAAAACAGCATCCTGGCCAGAAAATAACCTTTGCATCAAAAACAAGGTGCTTAAAAGAAAGATCTATGATGCTAATAGAAAAACTAAAGGTCTGATGAGGGTCCTGATTCCCACACAGCCTCTGTATTTTAAAACACTAAATCCCAGTCCTATACATTTTCTTCCTTAAACTATGTTTGACAAAAGTCTGGAACAGGCTCACTAACTCTGAACAGACACTAGAACTGAACTCACAGAGCAGACTGCAGTATGGAAACCCATCCTGCTCCTGGTACTGAAAAAAACATTACCTTCAGCTACTCTGCTGACAAAACTCTGTGCAAACACAGAGTTGCTAAGCATGCTGTCATATGACAATACACATGCAACATCCTCACCACAAAGTCACTGCAGGTTCTTTTTGTAATTGCTTAAGAAAGAAGAAAATATTCTAGACAAGTAAAAAAAAAAAAAAGTCTTTCAGTCTCAGAAACCGAATTAAAAATATTAATTTCTTTTGCTATTTAATCTGCACACCAAATTATTGTTTTTCTTAAGATGATAAGAATAATTATTAGAAAAAAAGTTTCTGAGGTCAAGTTCCTCATGCTTACATGTGTACAGACCCTGCACTGCCATCAGACAGCACTTTCTAACTTTAGGACTCAGAAGATGAAGGATAGCTCCAAATAGAGCTTCCCACTGACATTTTTGTGCCAGACTCCAAGGTGTTTTATGGTGGTACTTCATTTTGGTTTACATGCCCTAGGAGAAAAGCAGTACCCACAGAACCTAGAG
The DNA here is from genome assembly GCF_987193195.1 of Phasianus colchicus. Lineage (NCBI taxonomy): Eukaryota > Metazoa > Chordata > Aves > Galliformes > Phasianidae > Phasianus > Phasianus colchicus. Next base: position 7,008,725 of record NC_143450.1, read on the forward strand.
CAGCAGCTCGTTTCTTTTTCTTCATTTCCTCAACACTCTCTTTCTCCAGCAGCTAATGTCATTACCAGAGATAACAAAAGTTAAACACTTATGCCAACCCCAGGCAGACAGACAGAACCCTTTGACAACTCCCCTGAGAGCTCCATCTGTCTGATTCATTATTCAATGAATCAGAAAGCTGAAGTATGCTTTCCTATAAAAAAAGATGATGCTATAGTTCTGCATTCCAACTGGCTTTTCCAATTTATGGCTAAACTCCCACATAAACAAATTCAATTTGCAGTATGGTTTTATTCCACCAGCTTTACCAGTGAAGCTAAGTAGAAATGTCATCAATGTTTGAGTGATTGCTGGATATTATTTATTTAATGCAAAATGAGTACTAAATGAATTGGCAAATTAATCAGATAATTATGTTATTACCTTGAAGAGATTTGAGTTACTTCATGTGAAACTATAGCTTATTGTAGTACAACTTTGATTACTGTCTAAATGTACAGATCATCAGGAATGATCCTAATAAAAACAAGATTAGTGGATAATGGAGACAAGGTGGATGCCGGAGGTATTGCTGACACCTCATATTTAAACAAGAAATTGGAATGAAATTGAGCTGAAACATGCTGGAACAGGTGAACATCAATAAACTTCTTTTATAGAGCACTCTTATTGACAATACGTATGCTAGGAAAGCATGAGATTGTTTCCTTCCACAAATTTGACTAGGACTAGGTTCCTCTAACAGTGTACTGAAAGAAACCAACCAGCTGGAAGCGCACAGTTAAGTGCAGAATTTTCTCATCAGAGTTTAAAAGATTCTATGAAAATTAATTGCTCTCCTCCCCTAGAAGCAATTTAGGAGCATGCATTTCAATGACTGGCCAAAGACCTGAGGGAGGGCACGGAAGAATATCTAAAGTGAATCAGGCAGAATTTGGGGACTGCAGAATCCTGCAAAGATTTGAAAGGAAGCATCAGATGCCTGGCACTCCTTGCTACTCCGTCTTCTCCAAATGCTCCGATTCTGGGAACATGCTGATAATTCATACCATCACTCTCTACTGCATGTGAAGCTGAGAAATCCTTCTGCAGTCAGCCTTAAATTCTCTATTATTTTATGGATTTCTAGACATAGACATTTCTAGACACAAAGGCCAGACCGTTGCATTTTTGACTTGTTAGCCAGAACACTGCAAAAAGGTTCTTAATTGCTCATTTATTAAATACACTCTATGTCTGTGTTTATTAGCACTTTGTCCAAAAATACATTGCTATCTACACAAAAGAACTCATTATTCAAATGCATTTTCTGAATAGCTTTCCAGCCTCTGTAATTTCCTTATTTGCAGCATTCTGTATTTGAGACAATTCCAGTATCCAAATGTTACATTTCATCTTTATCTACTCCCAATAGAACCATCATAACTCATAATAAGCAACTCTGAATGGCAGGTTTCTGACGCAAACACATGAATTATGATTTAGCTTTAAAAAATTCCTTGCATTTAACATTTACAGTACTGTCAAATGTTCGTGTAAGTCAATATATTTTCCATCTGAAGAAAGTATGAGATGAAAAGGGTAAACTAAGTCAGAATATTTTTTAGACTGACTACAGTCACTCTTAGCATTTCAAGATATTTGTACCAAATAAAAAAAACCTAAGAGTTTGGCCAACAGCATCAAGAGATTTGAAGGGTTTCCCTGTCCTTGGGGTGCACATTTATTTTCTTCTGTAAAGATAATACTGTGGGACAAAGCTAAATTTTCTCCTCAGACATTATATTTGCTGAGTGAAAAAAAAAATTGCTTTAGTGACTGAATATGATTTCTATGGGCACAGATCAAGTTCTACACTAAAATGGTTGCAACATAATACACCAAGGCATGCCTTCACTTTTGGGAAGGATTATTCATGCAGTTATGGGGTAACTTGCTTGTGCCCACATCATCCTGATCACTAGCTATCTTACCTGCAGAAGACTCTTAACTACAAATGTACATGTTTCACGTGAATAATTTTGTCTGCTGAAGCAACAATATGAAATCAATGCCCTTGAAAGTAGAATTAACTTACCAACATTTACATCATTACATACTTGCATATAATAATAAGCTGGTTGCACTCTGAACTTTAGATTGTTCCACGAAGTATTGGAATAAATGTTTCCTACATTAGAATCATAAAATGGCTTGGGTTGGGAGGGACCCTGAAGATCACCTAGTTTCAATTTCCGTGACACTACTGGGGACACCTCCTTCTAGATCTCCACTTTCATCATTATATAGCAGTAAACAAATGAAACACATAGAAAAATAATTTTATTGAGCTGCTTAGCCACAACCCTGCTAGACTGGCTGCTAGAATCACTTTACTCGAGAAACAGAAAGAAAGAATGGAGCAGGTTTCCATTGGCACAGCTATAGAGAACTCAAATTCTCACCAACTTCTTGCAGTTGGACTACACCATGCTTTTTTACATCAAATTCTTAATACATGGTACAGATCTTCACAAAGCTCCTGTCTAATTCTAGCTCTTTCTTGATATCAATGGAACTTGAGCTTTCTCTTGGGGCAAGCTAATCCAAAAAGGTGTTTCTCCACTTAAGTTTAAAGAAGTCTGCAGAAAGTTAGCTACAAAGGAGACAAGAGGCTTCTGAGACACAACTGAACCTTATGAAAAATAAATTACAGAAAAAACATATTTAATAGACAAGCCTAATGTTTTTCTTGGTGAGAATACTAAATTGACTGCCAATTCAAGTTTGCATCCAAACTGTCAAATATAATTGCTTGTATACGTAACATAATAAAAATCTTTATTGTTGAAGTTTTAAAAACACTAAGTAATATAACACCAGCTTTTACAGCATTAAAAACAAATAATAGACTTATGTCAACTTATTGTATTTAGAGAAATGCAGAAAATCCATTAGATTTCATTAAAGACAGACAAATTGTTAAATGGTTTCTGCTGCTTTGATCCACACAAAAGACACAAATCATTTCTTGGAAACATTTCCAATTCAAACTTGCCTCCTTAAAATAAGCTTTTCAAACTGTGCATTAAAATAAAAGCTATATTCAAATGCAAACACTCAACTCATAATTTCTGCATGTTGATAATTGTATTAATCGGGTAGCAATCTGTGCATCTGTGATATTGTTGTGACCTCTTAAGCTGAAAGCAACTTCTAATAGGCACTTTGAAAATTCAAGAGTCATTGACATGAGTGCAAGAATGTTCTATTTGCAAAGAAACGTGTTCAGCTGGTAAACAGGAAAAAAAGAATTCAAGATAATCTGAAAGATGAAGCAAACAAACTGGCACCAAATGAGGCATAATAAGAAAATGGAGTAGCAAAAACAATTTAAATGGCTCTCCTGCTGCCAAAACCAGTCTAATGTAGAAGTTTAACTGCTCTTCCTACACAGAGTGTATTCCCTTCAAATGCTTTTATTCTAACCCTACTGCATCTAGAAGTTTAGAAAGGGCACATTCTATTTCTGAGTGAAAAATGAGACTGGCAAAGATGAAACCAGAGACCTCTCACAAGTAGATCCAAAAGACTTGAGAAACAATGTCAATATTAATGGATAATAACCAACTGAAAAACAATTCAGGAAGTAATAAGGTTATGATGAAGATTGATACTCATTAAATACAAGCCTTACTCAGGCAAGAGGATCCTTTTTGACAACCCCGGGAAATGGATACATGCAGGAACTCTCGCAATAAGACGACGACAACTTCCTGACTTCCTATACATACTGACAGACCAGAAATGATGGCAAGCAACAGCAGCTACAAATAAGTGAGGTGACATTTGGGGTGTTATTCGCTGTAATTGTTTTTCTCGCTTGCATTTTTTGTTTGTTTAAATGAAAGGAAATAACACTGCTAAAGAAGCAGTCAGAAGGGAAATGGAAGCCTCTTACTTCTCCCCATCTTGAAAACACAGCCTCATTTAGCTATTTCATGTATGCAAAATAGAAAGTTCAATATTTATTTTCTAAACAGTTAAAAAGAGTGTCAACCTTTACACCTCCTCAGTAGTAAATAGAATAATCCACTCCTCATAAACAAAAAAGAAATAATGATGACACGGCTTCTGAGTGCTAACAAGACATTTTGAAAAGGAACATTTTATCTGTAGGTGAGATGAAGGTGCGAAGTGCCACAAGACACTCCAGGTGCTCTCAGCAGTTTTCGAAAGGGAAGAGGGCACCAGACTTGTGCCATCTCACATCTAATAATGTGACTTGAGTCATTCTGGAAGCTGTCCCCCTATGACTGCATGTGTAGCAAGTCCAAGGGAGTTTCCTCAGCACCAGCACAAGAACTCATTTCTGCCTAGAATGCCCTCAATTTTTTTTTACTTTATTATGGTATAAATATTAAGTAGAAGAGTAATTAAATACATTACAAATTACATGCCCTTAAAGAGACAATAACTACTCCTCCTAATTAAGAAAGAAATTACTGAAAACTGAAATTTATTCACCAAATAGATTCCATATTCACGAGCTCCCTTGCTTAAATCCTGATCTGGTACCAACTTTTACATGGACAGCAAATCTGGAGATCTGAATCCAGGCAAAATTTATAAAAAGGTGTAAGAAGGAGAGTGAAGGAATAGCAGAGGAAACAAGAGTAACAGCATGTGCCCAACACAGGCCAACTATAGGCATAACTACATCGTTCCATTTTTTAATTCTATATTTAATTATAAAATGATATAAATAGTACATAAACAAGATGCATATGAGAAGTACCTGCCGGACACTACTTAGCTGCTACCCGGCAGCAATTGACTTCATGCTCCACACTTAGAAGTTCAAGAGCAAGCGTTGAAGCCCTGAGAATTTGAAGATCACCTCCAAGTTGCAATTGTTAATTCTCCCTTTTATTTTTTTAATCAAATATTCAGTCAACTATAGTTGATGCTTCCATAAATTTGTGTGGGAAATGGGATAGTAGTGTTCCAGTGCCAAGCTTGAAAATAACATTGATGTTGACGGTGACTAAAATTGGGAACTCTAAAGATGAGCAGACATTCCTGTGCCTCTTTCTCATTTAGAAGGTATACTCCCCTCCAGACCCTCCTTAAAGCACACATGAATAGGAGCTAGTCTGTAGCAGCATAGAGAAAGACAACCCCTATGAGAGCCTGCACCGTTTTATCAGGTTATTACTTGCTTACGTATATATTACCATTATTCTTAGAAAGGGCTTATCTTCACTCCTCTCTGTGCCAGCTATTATCATCAAATTTTAACAGCTCAGCCCTGCTCCTGTGCCTGAATTTGATTTCCTACTTCCTCAAACTGCTACTGTATTCCTTTCAAAGAAAGGGGAAAAGAGGAAAAAGAAACAATCAATATAAGATGCAACTTTCAAGCAGAGTTTCCACAGTATCTCAGTGGTCAAATTGGAAAGGGAAGGGCATGCAGTTGGAAGATAGGAGGTTGCATACAGATATGGTATCTGCTGGCAGCTGGGCATAGAGGCAGAACTAGAAACTGCTGTGGCTGTTTTCATTTACAGCTAAACACCTGGAATATTATCATGCTTCTTCAGAAATAATTATGACAAAAAAAAAAAAAAAGAAAGAAAGAGAAAAAGCTACACAACTCTTCTTCTGATTGTGAATGCCTAAAAAGAAATGGAGAAGCCTGGTCAGTCCCACGTTATTTCCCACCACAAGGCTCCTCTGCACTGTTACGCTTTGCCCGTCACTGGAACTTCAAGCAACAAGAGAAACGTTCACTTCCCTTTGCCAATATTACCCAGGCGCATCTCAAAAGCCTGTGTCTCTCCATGCCAGTCCTTACTCTAATATCACCTTGGACAAAGACACCCTTTCCTTTATCCTCTATAGAGCAAGTATTCTCTCAGCTTTTAAGTACTATATTTTAAATACTTGCACAAATAAATTCGTTCTCTTAACAATAATGTTTTCCGTTCTCAACCTGTGTTTATTACAGTTAGGTCATTAATTCTAGTTTTGAATGTAGCATGAAAAATTCTATGAAGAATTCTGAAGTTTTAGTACACTTAAAACCATGAAGCCTACCAAATGTGCATTTCCCAGGAACAGCAACTGCCACAAAGTTATAAATGCAATAAACTTCAAATTCTGTACCAGGAGAATATGGCATCACTGCTACCAGTTAAATAGCTAATGTGCTTTAAATGAAATAAATACTTGAAAAACTGAAAGGAAATTCCTGGAGTTAATTCCAATTAAAACCCATGAAGTACACTGGGAGCAAGGATGGCACATAGATAAGAGCTGGGGTACATCCTACTAAAAGGTTGTGGTTATTAAGAGAAAGTAAGGAAACAAAAGCCTATTCTCCACCTGCCAGCAGCAGACCTAGTGAGTAATCTCCCTCGTTTTGTTGTTAACTGATGATCTAGAGGACTACAGACAGAAGACATACAGAAAATCAAGACTGTAACTGGAATAGACAGGAAATAATGAAAATGAACTCAAAAAGCAAAATTGAAAAGACAAGGAAATGAAATGGAAGAAGGACATTCAAAACTATCATGCAGTGCACCTTTGGATAACTAAACATTTAAGTGTCATCCTGATGAAAGGAAACTTAGTTAATCTTTTCCGACAAGTCTCTTGTAAGATTCTTACTCTCTTACTGTCTTAATGTCTTCCTTACCGTCTTCCTGTAATACCTGTTACTAGAGGAAACTTCTGTAAACAGAAAGGGCTGCAAAGGAACAATCAGGTGAAAATCTAGCAAAAAACCAATAAAAATTGCTTTAGGCAACTGCAGTCATAAAAATTCCTTCAGCTACTTTATTTTCTCCACCAGTGTTAAACTTTATGGAGCATACCATGAAAAGGAGCATCGTTGCACTGGCAGGGACCCTAGTAGGGTTTGCGTAACTGCGCAGTGTTTGGCTCTAAATTTGTTTGTTTCTTCTCTTCACGAATATTCTAATCCCTCATAACTCAGGTGTTGTTCCCCAAGTTAGAAGAGCACATTTCTCATTTCTTCCCAGGCAGAATTTTACTCGAAGTCTGGAATGACTTGATCACATTTCCAATGAGGTCTTCTCAGGCAGCAGCTCCGATAGCAGCAGGGCAGGGCAAGGCAAGGAGAAATCTCATCACTTGGAAGCTTGCCTGAGAAAGACACTACCAATAAAACTTCTCCCTTCTCCTTCAGAAAAGCACATCAGATTTCTGAAGCAATACCTTCAGCTTGCTCTGACATCCTCAGTTTCTCCTTGATATTGCCACCATTGGAAAAGGAGGAACAGACAAAAAGGGGAGAGAAGAACAAGACCAGAACTATACATCATAGGCACATTTCCTCAGGGCAAACCGCTCCATTTCCTTGCTCATGGCTTACATAAAATTGGAGCTAGACTCTCCTTTATGCAGCAAAGGGACCAAGAATGAAAGTGGTTTACTTGTGATGATGCAGGCAGCCTATCACAGCAATAGCAGTGTTGGTAACGGCTGATCAGCTTTCTGGCTCCTCCCTCCCTATCGCCCTTCAGGCAAGCACAGCACTGTCCCATGGCACTGCAGCACCCAAGCGGCTCACTGGAGGAGGAAGAAAGAGCCAGAGCTGAAGGGCAAGGCAGAGCCCCATGCTGAGGTGAACGCAGCCAACTTGCTGGCAGGAACAGGCTCTTTATGCACATCATGGAAGTGCTAGGAACAACTGCATGAATGATTATATATTATATATATATATATTTTTTTTTACTGCTGCAATAAGAGTTTCCTTACTGTCTGAGAAGCCTTCTGATCTTCAAGCCAACTCTTGGTTTTACTAAACACCTTTCCCTCCACATTCTCCACTCTCAACAGCATTCCCAAATTTATTATCCGTGACCCATAATGAGGCAATAGGTTTCTATGCTGGAAAGGAGAGGCTGTATGAACATCCTATTTCCAGTCTCTCATTCAGAAATCATCGCACAGGGAACGTGGTTCTGTGTCCTTTGCCACCGTGTGGCCTCTAAAAGCATTAACAGTTGACAGATTTCCAGCAGGAGTTACCTAAAGACTTCTCTCCTCAAAAAAAAGGCACTCCTTTTCGTTTTTCCTGATCTAATTTGTCTTCTAAGGGGATGAACACTGTGTTTCAGAATGCCAACATCAAAGGATATAGAAGAAGCCCAGCTTTCCCATGCTTGCTCTTCATGACTTAAACAAGAGCATGTTAAATTGATTTTCAATACAACAACAATGTACACATTACATAGATTCCACACTTCATGGCAAAGTCCAAAAGACCTGAAGAGCAGGGAGCTCTGAGCTCCCAGATGGGGGAGAGAAACTTCTGAGAGCTTTTGCCATAGCAGTTGGTTATGACAGCCATGCTTTAACTCCTTCATCAGACGTGCAGTACATCAGTGAACGCAGCACACTCAAACAGCAGGTCACAGCAGCTCCAGGAAATATAGGCTAAAAACTAACAAAAAAAAAAACCCAAAATAATCCTATGGAAACCTTATAATATACGCAGAAAGCCCTGACAAAAATATAGAGCTTTGTCCCTTAGAATATAGGTCTCTTTGTATAAAACAAGGTCAACATCTTGTGCTTTGTTTTATGAAAAAAACTAATTAGAGCATATTTTTACTGAGTTCAGTATGAGCACAAGTAGTTCATTTAATTGAATACGTGCAAAATAAAGACAGCTCCGAATATCAGATCTTTGTAGCAACAGTGTTTACATTCACCCCTCACACATTAGCAACCATTAGACAAATCAATCACAGATTGAGAAGCACTTGAGCAGGCTGAATGCAGGAAACGGAGGGCAGTGGCACAAATACGCATTACACGTTCTGCAAGGTTAAACTAACGTGAAGTAAATCCCTCAAGTTATGTAAATAAATTATAGTAATGTTGTCTGACAGCTTATATTAAATAAGATTAATTCAGTAAGCATAAAATATGCAGGATACTTTTCCCACTAATATGTCCCTATGCATCTGGTGACATGCAAGGCAAAAATGTGACACCCAAAGAAGATTCTGCAGTCTCCAAGCCCAGAGAAGTGAGTGAAAGAGCTGCCTGTCCTGCAGTGGCATCTCTCTGCTGGCTCAACTGCCGCTCAGCCCACCTGATCACACACCAGAGGCACGCAGCACACCCACTGCCAGGCAATACCTGGAATTCTACAGAACTATTGAGAGGGTCAGAAGCTCGAGAAGTGAAGCAGACTCCTCTGCCTTTTACACATTTGGATGTAAACTGGCCCCCAAACAGGTTTATAAACCGCTCAGTCTGCAAAGCAGATACAGCAAAGTATTTCAAAACAACTAAGTGGAAGATGAACTGTTTTTGAAAAATTCCAAATGCTTCATCAAACATTTTTAAAACCAGATTCCATCTCTATCAAGATTTCAAATACCAAAATTCCATGAGGAAACAAAAATCAGAGCAAAGTACCAATATAATTAACACTGATACTTCCATTTTCCTGTAAAATCGTGAAAAGCTTTCTAACCCAAGATACTCCTAGCAGGGAACCGATGCATTTCCATCAAACTTCCTATTAAAGATTTTATCTTTTTTCCAATCCTCCCCCTTTCATCTGGCTTGGCACCCAACCCTTCGAAGTTTCATACTTCAAAGTACGAACCTGCTTTTATATACAAAAGAACATACTTCTGTAAAAACAAAGAACCCCAAAGACACACACACAGCTACAGAACAAGCCACTAAACTCCTTTATACTTTTGATACTCAGACCTAACCCTTTTATCACCAAAAGAGTATTGGGAAACCACAGACTGCAGACAGAAGTAATCACTTTTAAAAAACAATTGGGAGAAGGATATTTTTGGTAAAGGAATCATGTAAAAACAAACCAACAATCACTTAATTATGGATCACTCAAAAATTAAGGACTTCAAGACACTGAAAAGCAAGTTATATCCCAAAAATCATAAACCATTCCTACAATGTATTATCTTCATTGAATTGAGATTAAGAGTGACTTTATCCATCTATCTGTTTGCAGGCATGACTTCAGCAAGTAAGTTCTGCTCATTTGAAATAAATAGGCTTAATCTTACTTCTTAATCTTCACTTCAACTTTCATCTTAAATTTCCTGCTTTCAAGTATCAAGCCAAATTGACTTGATGCTTAATGCTTGATAAATAATGAACCTTTGAATTAGCCTACGTGTGATAAGGCAGTGATCCCATTATTTCTAACATTCTTATAATCAGGCAATGATTAAATTATTTCTAACGGTCCTTAGCACAAATGCAAAAATACACTAAAAAGATCCTTAACAAAGCTCCCCACCATGTTTTTTTATTAAATGCCCTTAATTTGAGTGTTTTATCACATGATTACACTAGCTAGGCCGTAAGAGCTTATTTTAATGAGAATAGGAAGAGCTCAAACAGTAGGTGTTCTGTGTATCTCTTTGACATCTTTATAACCATGTGCCATTTTGAGTGTGATTAGCCAAACAGCAACCATTAGCAAGGTTGATTAATACTTCTAAAATATTCTACATCTTTGGATAGCACTCAGTTTACTTTCCTCAAGGAACAGACTGAAACAAAGACTTCTGCTGATCTCCACCTGAGGACACAGCGCAGCGTAAAGAGTTCAACAAAAAAGGGACCTGAAGCTCAGCTCCCTGCCAGCATCACTGACATTTCTATTTACAGAATTCTGGACTCACATATGATACCCAAGGACTTATCTTAATTAATATCATTTCCACGTTACAAGTGTGAGCACAGTTGCAGTTAAAGAAATGGGGTAGGCAGGGTAGCTTCAGTTTGTGCCTCCAGGACACTGCTATCAATAGCAGACACCTATTACAAAGCTGAGAATCAACACGAAATGCCATTTAACATCCTATTAAAAAGAAGAAAATCTTCCACATATTGAGCTTGCAGAACAAAGAAGTGCATTAAAAGCAGTGATAAGGGTATTAAAAGGTAATATTTGATGTACGCCTATCTAGTACATTAATATTGAATTTGGCTGTGATATGAGTTCCACCAGTTAAAATTACATATTTCTCTTTTTCCTTGAATCAGAAGAGACAGTTACAGGAAAAAAAATCAATAATCTAAAGCCTACAAAGCCAAAAATCTCCTTCCAGCACTTAGATACCATGGTGATAAAGGCCATGAAATAAAGGTCAGAAATACATAAAATAGACATTAGATGCACAAAAAGACATTTGTCATGTGAACTGGAATTAGTCATGCCTTGCTCTTACAGAGCTTTGCCATAGGAGCTTCTCCTGCTGGCA